>NC_056679.1:2448333-3172500 GCF_018350215.1 Panthera leo
CGCTGGCACTGACTAAATGCTCCAGTGTCCAAGCTATCTTGATTGTCGTCGTTTTCGGTATCGAGAGTGTTCTCGATGTTCTGCAGGCAAGCTAGTGGAACGGTTTTGTAAGATCACACCCACCCACCCTGTTGCTTTTGGGCCTGACGGGCAACGATGATGAATATTCATGACTCGTTCCCAGAGCTGCCTCATGTTTAGGGAAAACACAGAGATCCTCACATACCCTGTGAGAAGATGCGAGTGTCTTTTAGTCTTGGGATTAAAGCCTTCCCCATTGATAGGGCGTAGTAAATTGATCAGACCCCAACGGGGGCAAAATGCTTCCTGTCTTTCGTCTTATGATGAAAATTGGACACTGGCAAATTCCTTATACTCATTTCGGGATCACCGTGACCTATATTGTGGTTGTTTTCAGGTAGCTAAGAAGAGGTGATGCACGTGACTCCCAATAGTAGTCAAATGCCATAGCTGAGATGAGCTTTTAATCATAAGAATTGGAAATAGTACAATGAAAGGAAAGAATTGCGTCAATCAGGGAGTGCATCTCGTGCGAAGGGAATCTCCTGGAAGTATTTCCTTACTGACCTTTCCGTTTGCTCTGTGAGGTGGGGAAGGCTCGTCGTCCACTAGCTTCTTTGGACGCACCTTCTGACGTAGAGTCTGAGATGATCAGATCCGAAGTGTAATTTGTAATTTCTCTTTATATCTTTTTCCATGCACTGCTTCACATTTTATGAAAATAAATAGTTTTGCATGTTCAGACAGATATTCTATAAAATGCAGACACACGATATTGGTTACATTTTGTGCTTATAAAAGAATTAAGACTCCCCCTTTATAAGAAATCTCTCTTCTTTGTTGTATCACCTTGGAACCCTTTGCTTTATGAGATTTATGTAGCGCACGTCTTCTTTGGATTTTGCAGCACAGTCTATTTTGTGAGAGTTGCAGAATTAATTGTTTCAAAATCCACATAAGTGCTTTTTTATTAGTCACAGGAGACTGACTATAGCACACTGTTATCCTTAGTGTTTTGCTAAACTCTCAACTGTAAGTGAATTTTTCAATATTTGAAGATATTTTTAAAACAAGAATTCAATATTTGGTATGTGTTAACTCAAGGTCTACACAGAGGATATCCTTTTATAACAAAATTGAGTGAATGGCTAAGCACAAGAAATACTAGCATTGTCCCAGATATACAGTTGGGTAATCATCTTAAAACAACAATATAGTTAGAGAAATTAAAGTTGCTGTTGTATGGCCATAAAATTCTGGATGGATGCCCAGCTTAGGTGTTGTTATTCTTAGTGAGGTAAGCACGGGGAAAGATGGGGGGAAAAAGATCATGATGTTGGTTTGATTTGGGGATGTAGTCCTTCATACCCATTTTCATTCAAGAGCATTTTTGATGTTAGCATTTTCCCCTCAGAATATTATGTTATCTTAATTGTTTAACTAGTTCTTTGAGGCTTGGATAAGTACAGCAAAAATCAGTACTTCGTTTAAGCAGAAATATTTGGGATGTATGTAGGCTATTTTAATTTTCCAGGTGGAGCTCAATAAAGTTATACAATAAAAAGGTGAATAATATTCTATATAAACCAATCAGGTCTTTGGTTAGCACCTCATACTCTTATTTTAAGGGACATAAGATCAGTCTCTGAATAGAATATTTTCCAATACCTGCCCATACACAAATACTTAATTTCGTATTTATGAAGTAGAAGTAAGTTGTTTTTCTCTTAAAGTAGACTCTTCTAAGGTTAATTTGAAGATGTATTTTGATTTATCTGTCATATCACTTCTTAGGGTATCTGTAAACACTAGCTTTAAAAAAATTTGTTGTTGTTATGTGTCATGTTAGTAAGTACTTTTATATCATTTTTGTAAGATGGAATTTAGTTGAAAAATCAGTTTTCTTAGTGGTTTTAAGAGAAGACACTTAAATTTTTTTAAAAAAATGTTTATTTTGAGAGAGAGAGAGAGAGAGAGAAATTACAAGCGGGGGAGGGACAGAGAGAGAGGGGGCACAGAATCCGAAGCAGACTCCAGGCTCTGAGCCATCAGCACAGAGCCCGACGCAGGGCTCGAACCCACTAACCGCGAGATCATGACCTGAGCTGAAGTCGGACGCCTAACTGACCGAGCCACCCAGGAGCCCCAAGAGAAGACACTTCTTCAATAAGTGTGAGATTATCCAAGTTGGGAGTTGGGCTCAGTGTCCTCTCAAAAAGTCTTAGGGATGCTGAGACTAAGGAATTGCTCTGTGCTCTGACCTGTCTTCTGCCTTCTGCCATTTGTCTCTTAGGCATTCTGGAATTTATCAGTATAGCAGTGGGCCTGGTCAGCATTCGAGGCGTGGACAGTGGACTCTACCTCGGGATGAATGAGAAGGGGGAGCTGTATGGATCAGTAAGTACTGGGAGAGACTTTGGCGATCTTCATGCTTTATTTGATTGGAACTGCATTTTCTGTAGATGATACATATCTAGAAATGAGGCTGAGTCTCTTTGGAAGGAGAGCGTAAGTTCTTGCTTTTTGAGAAAAACCATTCTGTTTGTATTTATAGATATCAGCCCTGGACCTTCACCAGACCCAAGTTTCTAAGAAAATGCTTTATTTATATGCCAAACCATTTTCATTGTCAAGTAAATAAAAAATTCACAAGTGTGAAAAATCCCATCTTCTTGTATTGAATGGGAGTTATTTTTGAAATGAATTGAAATTATCTTCTCCTAAGCTTTGCAAAGCGGTGTAATTAAAACTAGAAACAGACAGCCATGCAGTGAGTATAAACCCTTTCTCTGAGCTCCATAAGACTCTCATTATGTAGAGGGAAGAGAGGGATGGAAATTATTGCCAGATATTCTTGTACGTGAATAAGAATATAAAAATATTATAATTATTTGCAAGTCTCATAAGTTTCTTTTTTTTTTTCCGATCTCACTTTCCATCTCACTTCCCATCGGGTTGTAAGCTCCCGGAAGGAGGCACTGAAGAAGTATTTATTGTATCCTAGCAGGTGCCAGGTGGTATTCTAGGCACTCTGGGATGGCAGTGAGTGAGACAAAGTCCTTGCTTCTGCTTTGAGCGAAGGGGACTGACTTTACATCTTTGTTATCTCTTTACTTGTACTAGCAGTTTCTAAAACACAGTGCATGCTTTACAGTAGGAACTTAATGCATTTTTTTTTTGCTAAATGTATGAGTATGAATAATAGATTATTCGTTACTACACACCAACTTGAATTTTCGACAAAAAAAACGCTTGTAGTGAAACCAGCCTTTAGTTTTTCCTTGCCATTATCGGTGGCCAAATGAGAATTTAATCCGCGTTATCGGCAATAGGAGAAGTTCGATTAGATCCACAAAAAGTTGAAAATTAAAAGAAACTGAGAATGGGAGGCAGAAATGAAGGGCATTTTTATACATAATGGAGAGAAACGTTGTCTAGATATACCCCTTTCTTGTCCACATATTAGAAAATATATGTGTGTACTCACACATACACACGCAGGGGTTGGAATGCTTTCAGACGCAAAATCCCCAGATGACAATAAGTGTCCTGCGTCATTTGAATACAGCACACACCATTTTCAATGATGTGACATTGGTTTTTCTGCCTTGGTGAAATTTGAATCTAGATCGGTTGATTTTGCTAGATGTTTAAGTCTTTTAAAAAGAAGTGTGTCCTTGAGAAAATAGATGATTTTAAAGTCTCTTTTTAAGCATAGGATTGGGTTGAGCTTTTGAAACACCGTTCGTGTTTTAGATCAAGTTATTTACTGCCTAAGTTATCTTTGCCAGCACTTTTAAGTGCAAAGATACAAGGTATAAGGAAGCTTTTAAACTTTTAAAACATAAAATGATGTTCTCCTTTGTCACCCCCTCAAATTTTTTTTTTTTCCACTTTTAGGTATATCGTGTGGATTTAATTAGGTCGGTCACAGTTGAACTCAATAAAACGCTTCTTGTGTGGAGGGCACAGTCTGACATCTAGTGGGTGGAGGGACTGTGGTTTATCACCATGGTCTCTAGGCTTTTTTGATCACATATCACCACCCAAACAATTTTTTTCGAGTCTGGGTCTCAACAGTGTATGTTAAATTATTTAAGGACTCTCTATATAAAATAGAGTTCATATAGATTGCTATATTTTACAAAACCCGTATTAAGGTAAATATTTGTAAAGGTTGTGACAAATGACTAAACTCAAATAGAGGCCACGTTTGTTCCCCTCTCCATGGACCACCGTGCACGCCCCTGCAGTTTCGTGGTTGACAAGGAGAGCACTGGAACTTTGTGTCCAGCACAGTGGCCTCTGTGTGTGTGGACCAGCCGAGCCTCATCTCCCCGTCTGGATTCTTTCGGTGGCTTCTTGCTTGTCTGTCCCCTCCTCCAGCTGCCTGCCTCTGTAGGCCCCGTCAGCAGCACAGGCTGCGGACAGAATGCGGGCTCTAGAATGTACCCCGAAGGTAGGCCCGGTCATTATCAGTGACAGGACTCTCCGAAACGGTGGCCAGGTGGCAGAAAGTTGGAGAACCCCCTCTTGGCATGTTTTCTGGGAAGCCCACCGAGTGTGTGGCTGGGAGTAGACGTCCCACCTCCGCTGCCATGTGGCCACAAAGCCACACAGCTGGCCGACAACCCCGGTCGTGGAACCCCAGCTAGAAGGGGAGGGTCCGAGAAAAGGCCTCCTCTCCCCCCACCGCCCCGTGCTTGGGGAATGCCCAGTTTCTCGTGTACGGAGTGCCTGCAGGCTTGGGAACTGCTCAGGGGAAAGTATGGAAGGGAACGCTTTTGCATACTGTGGTTTCCCTTCTGGAGAGCGGTCTCCAGAGGCTTCTGCACACCAAGCTTCTCCCCTCTCCAATCCATTCTCCACCTCCTGGGAGAATTGCCCTTCAGAACTCGCAAATGAATGTCAGCTGTCCACGTAGATCAGATGCTTACCTTTGAAGGTGAATGCCTGCGTTCTTTGGCACAGCATTCAGGGTTCCACTTTGCCTGCACCTGCACGTGGTAGGGAGGTGCTCGATAAACACTTGTTGGGCTGAAAAGAACGAAGCGTTGTGATTTATTTTGCTGCTTCGTTAAACAGAGGGGTGTGGCCCTCGCTGTGTCTCTGCCCCTGTGGTCAGGTGTACTTAGGACTCTGCTGGAAGGGAGAACCCCCATCTTCCTATTCCCACACTAAGCTGGACTGTGATATGTCGTCCCTGGTGGGTCCCGCCCAAGGCGGATATGGCTGAGGCTGGGAAAAGATAGTATGGTGGTAAGAGCCTGGCAGTCGGAGTCAGAAGACTTGGGCTCTCATTCTGTCTCTGCCACTTGCAAGGGCCCTTGTTCTCCTCACCTATGAAGCGACAGCTTGACTTGGCTATCTGGAGTGTCTTTTCCTACTCTGGATCTCAAGAATGTGTGGTTTGGATTTGTTGGGATTCACTCTTGGGTCTTATCTGCCTAACGCGTGATGTTCTCTGCATACGCAAAGTGTGTGTGCCGCGAGGTCTTTTTGTCTCTTACGTGTAGAGCTGGGAAGAAAGCTTTCTGGGGAGCCAGATGGTTTTCCCTTTGGTCTGTACCTGAGGCAGGAGAGGGGAATGGAAATTAGATCAGGGCTCCTCCGTGGCCGGGAATTACGTTTTCCATCGGGGTTGTGGTTACCATATCTGGTGTGGCAGTGGAAATCGGGAGTGACCAAAACATCACATTTCATTGTGATGAGACTGGGAGAAGGAAAGAAGGGAAACTGGCAATGATTCTGTTATTAAATACAGTTGGCCCTTGAACAACACATGTCTGAACTGTGCGGGTCCTCTGATAGGCAGGTTTTACTTGTTTAATTACTTATTTATTTATTTGTTTAATAAATACAATAGAGTACTGTAAATGTATTTTCTCTTCCTTACCATTTTCTTCGCATTGTCTTTTCGCTAGCTGACTATATTGTAAGGATCTAGTATCCAAAATGTGTGTTAATTGCTTATGTTGCAGGTAAGTCTTCTAGTCAACAGTTGGCGATCAGTAGTGCAGTTGCACGCAGATTTTCCACCGGGCCGGGGGGCGGTTGATGGGGTCAAGGGTACAGTACAAATTGTAGCTTAAAGACTTTTTGCCTGAATGAGGTTGTGTGTTACTATGAAAGAAGGCTAAGAGGAGATGTGGGGAGATAGCAGACTTCCCCTCACGAAAAGTACATGAATGTGTAGATGCAGCAAAAATTAATTTAAAATGTGTTTTGGGGTAACTTGTCTCTTTTCATCTATGTAATTCTTTTGTTTTCAAGTTTATGTTGGGAATGTATCTCAAAGGCCAGAGGTGAACCGAGTCATATTTCTTTAGAAAAATGCATAGGATTCTGCTATCCTCGTAGAACGTGGCAGTAGGAGAAAGGATATTGGTAGTGTGTATCACGATATGATTTAAGGACAACCTGACCTGAATACTTCCGACTCTGGGTTGGGGTCTGACTCTGGCATTCATGGGTTAATTCACCCATGTGTCAATCCTTTGTTTGCTCATTCATTTACAAACACTTACATGCGCAGTACAGCTAATTCTATGCTAAATGCATAACAGCGCAGCAAAGAGCTCAGACTCTGGTAGGAGAAAGGTACTTATAATCATTCAGTGCCGTGTGAAATGTACTATATTAGAAAAACACACAAATATCTTGGGGGGCGGGGTCCGAAAGAGTGCATAATAACTGCTCAGGGAAATTGGGTGATAACATTGAAACTGGATCTTGAGGCATGAATAGGAGTCTCAGAAAAGGAAGAGCAGACAAGTTAGGGCACATGAGCTTTCAAATGTAAAGATTAAGGTATCTGCCTGAGTCATAGAGAAGGTGTCAGATCGCACACACACGCACACACACGGACACACGCACACATGTGCACGCATACTTGCTTGGCCAGAGGATTATGGTATTAGAGTATTACATTTGTCACTTTTGTTCTTATCAAAGAGACTAGAAGTAAGGCTCAGATAGTTACTTTTAGAGTCTTAATCTAACTTATCTGAATATTATCAAGATTCTTTAATCATTAAGAAAAATTGACTATAATAAATATCTCTTTAAAAAAGAATGCCATGGAAAAAATTAATCTCTTTCAAGAAGTTTGCATTTAGGGGTGCCTGGCTGGCTCAGTCAGAGGAGCATGTGAAGACTCTTGATCTTGGGGTTGTGAGTTTGAGCCCCATGTTGGGTGCAGAGTTACTTAAAAATAAAATCTTAAAAAAAAAAAAAAGCTTGCATTTAATGAAAGATACTTTACCATTTCATTAAAAAAGGTAGCACGGTAGGGACGCCCGGGTGGCTCAGTCGGTTAAGCATCCGACTTTGGCTCAGGTCATAATCTCACAGTTTGTGGGTTCGAGCCCCGCATCGGGCTCTGTGCTGACACCTCGGAGCCTGGAGCCTGTTTTGGATTCTGTGTCTTCCCCCGCCCCCTCTCTTTCTCTCCCCTGCTTATGCTCTGTCTCTCTCTCTCTCAAAAATAAATATTAAAAAAAAAAGGTAGCACAGTCACTAAAATCGCAATGCTAGAGGAAAGTAGTGCATAGAATCTGTAAAAGTGATACAGAAGGATGATGTGCAGATTTCAGGTTTGTATCCCTTCTGTAACACTTACTTTATTCAGTCCAGAACTTTAATTCCTGTTGGTCTTTTCCACTAGATTCAGTTCCTAGGAGTCAGATTCTCTTTCTCATCTTTCTGTTTCTTGAGGGCCCAGCAGTACATGTTATGTGCAGTTGGCATATGGTCAGTGTTTGTCGACTCAACTACTCAGCCTGTCACGACGTGCACACGTGCAGAGCCTTGCTGTACTTGAGCACTGTGTGTCGATGGCATTACCTTGTGTGTAGTTGCCTACAGAGAGAACCTACAGAGCTCTCTCTGTGTTTCCTTATTGAGAGACCCAGGCCTTGTAGATGGCAGAGGGACTCTTGCAGCCTTCAGACCCGTGCGTTGGAACCCGACCATCATCTTGATGGAGATGCTTATGAAACATGTGTTTCCTAGAAGATTTGCTTGTTAGGTTTCCGGAGACAACGTTGGGACCTGGTTTATATGAATCCACGTACAAGAAGGTGTGATGGATTTTTGACTATGTTTCCTACGCACATAAACTTAAGAAAAAAAACACATTAGTCGAAGCAGTTGTCTCTACGGCCAGAGGTACGTGAGTCAAAAATTGTCCCTTGCCAGGTGTTTCCATGGTGTGGGGTGGAGGAGGAGAGACCCCATAGATCCACCTGTCCCCAAAGGAAGGAATATATCAGCTTCTTTAAGAGGAAAAAATAAAGTATCTCAGATCCTTAGAACCCCGTACTGATTTCAATTACTGTTACTGTGTCATTTGAATACAAAGCACCGTGAACTTCTTATACTTCTCTGGCAGCTCCAATTCCAAGCATATTAATGTGAAAGTTCACACGAAACTCTAAGACCGCTAAGATCCATGTGGGCGCAGTCGCGTTGATGTGACGGAAGACGTCACCTGCCGTAGGCTAAGAGGTGCTTCACTGTCAGTGTGGCCCTAGTGCTCTTTGGAGCTCTGCACACCTTGGAGCACCTTGGGAAGACGGCCGCCCCCCGCCCCCCCCGAGTCTTCCTGGTCCAATTACTGGGACGCCACATGATGTCATCTGGTCTTTGCTGATGTGCCCAGTCCGTCCTTTCTTTTCCTGTTGGCCCCGATGGTGGGGGTAGCACTCGGTAGTGCTGTTCAGCACAGATACGTCCTTGGGTGGCAGTGTGTGCTTACAGGTGGTCCTCCGGAGGGTCTCGAATAGCCTCGCCACGATCCCTTTGCTTCGTCACGACACGAAAAGACAAAGCAAAGACGTCCTGGCAGAAAACTCACAGTCCCGCGGATGAGGCCCTGGTGCTCCAGGGGTCTGCACACGCCAGCTTTGAAAACATCACGGGAGGTGTGAGGTCCTACAAGGAGGGTCGGCGGCAGGCCCGAGAGGCGACTTCATGGAGGCCTTCTTGTCTCCAGTAGGCATTCCGCATTGGCACTCGGGAGCAACTTGCGAACAGGCCGAAGACACTCGCGTGCGTGTGGAACGGGAAACCATACCAAACGGCAAGGCCCCACTGGGCTTCGCGATTTGTCCCTGTGGTTTGTCAGTTCCGCTTACTTTGATGGCAGATGTTCAGGCGTGTCCTGTAGGAGGTCTCCAAGGAACGTAGTTCACGTAAAGGAAATGAAAAGGGTCATTTGTTTCGTAATCTCCCTGATAGCGGGTATGCTCTGGAAGTAGGTGGTTTTAAACAGATGTTTTGGGTAATAGAGCCTTGTCTTCACTGTGGGTGCACACTGCCAGTTTTCAAAGGATCAAGGAGTAATTCTCTGAGGATAAAGAGGGCGGCTCCTCGGAAGAGCACCGTATCCTGCATTATTCGGTTTAGTTCATACACTGTCCTTGTATTAGGGCTGGAGAGAGTGAGAGTTTAGTGGCTTAGTGGTTTACTCGAGGTCACATGGAGACTGACAGACAATTATGATTGGAACGTAGGTGAATTAATAAACTTGGTTCGATACCTATGCATAAGAGCAGCCATCCATTTTTGTGAATAAAAAATAATTTTACCAGAATTAACCATGTATTAAGAGAAGGATTTTAGTATTTCCTTTGCAGATATGATTTGGGAACAATTATGTTTTCTCTCTAGCAGCCTAGTTTTTATTTTGTGGTTGGTTTGTTTCTTTAGCATCTATACTGATGGCCAGTAGTTAGTGGAAGATCATTTTAAAAATGTGTCTCTATTTATTTAATTTTACTTCAGCGTTTGTTGTTCAGCGGAGTAGCTGTACTGATTTGCTGATCTACTGAGACATGTTTAAAACATCCCATGTCAGTAATGACCAAAGTCACAGAGCATAGGTCTGGAGATGTTGCAGGTTTTGGAAAGGATTTGGTTTTAGTCATTAATAGCTCAGTAGATTAAAAAAATTTTTATAATGTTCATTTATTTTTTGAGAGAGAGAGAGAGAGAGAGAGAGAGAGAGAGAGAGAGAGAGAGAGAACGAGCAGGGGAGGGGCAGAGAGAGAGGCAGACACAGAATCAGAAGCAGGTTCTGGGCTCTGAGCTGTCAGCACAGAGCCCGGGGCGGGGCTTGAACTCACGAACCACGAGATCATGGCCCAAGCCAAAGTCAGCTGAGCCACCCAGGTGTCCCAATAGCTTAGTAGATTGCTCTCATCTTCTCTGGAGGAGGATGGCTCTGGGTACCAGGCAACACGTTCAGGAACGGTCTTTGCTCAGGCTCAGGAGTCTCACAGTAGAATCCTCCTCATGGCAGGTGCAGACTTCACATAAGGTCCCCTCTGTGTTCCTGCCCTTGGTTTTACTGCTCTAGACTGCTCGTCCCTGCTCTATACTGCTCGCTTTTCTGAAGCCCCACTGCCTAGTGCCTACCAGCAAAGTCTGATGAGGAAAGCTTGAGAGAGTGAGTGGCTGTTTCTTGGGGTAGAGCCCCCACTGGCTCCTCGTCCTTCGAAGTCCTTTCATAAAGGGTGAGGCAGGGACTCGGTGACTTTCGTTTCCCACGGAACTGCCAGTACTTAAAACTGTCTTGCTTGTGGGTTGACACTTAATACATGTTGAAAGTATGACTGTGTTGTCAGTGGGATCCCAAATCACCCCTTCCTTTCTCTTCCTTCCTTCCTTCCTTCCTTTCTTCCTTCCTTCCTTCCTTTTTTTCTTCCTTCCTTCCTTCCTCTTTCTTTCTTTCTTTCTTCCTTCCTTCCTTCCTTCCTTCCTTCCTTCCTTCCTTTTTCTTTCTTTCTTCCTTCCTTCCTTCCTTCCTTCCTTCCTTTCTTTTTTCCTTCCTTCCTTCCTTCCTTCCTCTTCCTTCCTTCCTTCCTTCCTTCCTTCCTTCCTTCCTTCCTTCCTTTTTCTTTCTTTCTTTCTTTCTTTCTTTCTTTCTTTCTTTCTTCCTTCCTTCCTTCCTCTCTCTCTCTCTCTCTCTCTCTCTCTCTCTTTCTTTCTTTCTTCCTTCCTTCCTTCCTTCCTTCCTTCCTTCCTTCCTTCCTCTTTCTTTCTTTCTTTCTTTCTTTCTTCCTTCCTTCCTTCCTTCCTTCCTTCCTTTCTCTCTTTCTTTCTTTCTTTCTTTCTTTCTTTCTTTCTTTCAACAAAGACCCGTGGACCCTGGCTCCTAAGCATCCAAATTATAAAGAGGTATTTAAGATTAGAAGGACTGATGTACAGATCAGAGTGGCTCCTGACCATCTTGTGTAGAAGGCTCCCATTTGGATAAAAAGTGTTAGGGAGCCCCACAGGATAGGAATTGTACTGGTGTCTTTGGATTGAAAAAATACATTATGACAAAAACCTCTGCGAATTCCTGAACAGTTTAAAATGAATTTGTTACAGAGCAGTTCATATATTCGTTGGAAAAGAGCAGCATATCTGTGCAATGGATATTTCGCTCACCTATTTTGCGCACTGACAATGCTGACCTCTGGTTTTGAGGTCCTGAGCCTCCCTGTGCCTGGGAAATCTGGTTAATTTGTAAACTGGGGAGTGTGAGGACCCCAAGAGAAAGCAACACCGGGGACAGCAAAGGTACCAACTGACTGCCTCCGACACACCCGCCCGCTGCTGCTTCTGCTCCTAACCTGCCTGGAACTCTCCCTCACCCCGTGCTCTGTGTCACCCCTCCACCATCAGCTCTCGGTTCAGAATAGACTGTTGGTCACAGAGAACCTGAACTGCTCCTGCCTGGAGCCTGTGTCGTGGACAGGATCTGAATTGCACAGGCCCCCTGCTTCTCTTTAGAGTGCATCAGTCTTGGGGCACCTGAGTGGCTCAGTCAGTTAAGCATCCGACTTCGGCTCAGGTCATGATGCACAGTCTGTGAGTTCGAGCCCTGCGTCAGGCTCTGTGCTGACAGCTCAGAACCTGGAATCTGTTCAGATTCTATGTCTCTCTTTCTCTCTCTGCCCTTCCCCCACTGGTGCTCTGTCTCTGTCTCTCAAAAATAAATAAGCGTTAAAAATAAATAAATAAATAAATAAGTAAGTAAATAAGTAAGTAAATAAATTAGTAAGTAAGTAAGTAAAGTGCATCAGTCTCCCCCAGTTCCTTGAATTAGTGATGCTGGACAAGCTGATCAGAGTTAGGAAGGGCTATTGGGTCAGTCCTGCTCATTCCTGCTTCCACTCCCTCGTTTGCTCACACCTTCACCGGCTCACACCCTCAGTCTTTCCCGCTTGCTTTCACAAAGCCAACAACGTCACTGACACCACCTCCCACTGACACCTGCTGGGAACACGGTTGATCCTCATGACCTGCAGATTGTATGTTTGCCGCTTCGTCTACTTCCTGCATTTGCTTGGAACCCTAACATCATTCCCGCTGGCTCTTCCGTGGTCATTTGCACACATTCACGGAGAAGCGAAAGGGAGTTGCCCGATGGGCACGTTTCCAGCTGGGGCCCACCAGGTGACGCTCTGCCTTCTTGTGTCAGCTCATCCTGAAAACAGGTGTCCTTTTGGGCGTCTGTTTAGCGCCATGTTTTTCCTTTTTGTGTTTTTGTTGGTGATTTTACGGGTTAAAATGCCCCCCAAGCTAGTGCTGAAGTGCTCTGTGGTATTTCTAGTATTTAAAATGTTTTAACGTTTATTTTTGAGAGAGAGAGAGAGAGAGAGAGAGAGACAGAGCATGAGCGGGGGAGGGGCAGAGAGACAGAGAACGTGAAGCAGCCTCCAGGCTCTGAGCCGTCAGCACAGAGCCTGATGTGGGGCTTGAACCCACGAACCGTGAGATCATGACCTGAGCCGAAGTCGGACGCTGAACCGACTGAGCCACCCAGGCGACCCCGTCTGGTATTTCTAAATGTGAGACGGCTGACACGTGTTAGGGAGCAAGCCACATAAGTTGGATAGTTTTGTTCGGGCATGAACTCTCGTGCTGTGAGTTTATCGTTAACGAATCTGCAACATTAACTTAAACAGAAACCCACAAAAAACCAAGATCGCGTGTTGATGCTTGTGACCGGGGGCTTACAGGAACCTGACCCTGTATTTCTCTTGGGAGCACTGCTTCCGTATTCGCCCTTTCAGCGTCCACGGCAGCTTTAGAGAGCAGCGCTGCCACGCATGATGAGAGCCAACTGTACGTACAAATGCAGATGGTACTTTCTCTTGTGGGTGAACTTGGAACTTGCAGCTTCGTGGGGGGGGGGGCAGATACACCAACCAAGAATTATAATTTGGTCTGATACACATTATCACAGAATTACGTGCAAAAAGGGCTCGGAGAGCTTAGAGGAGAGAGCTCAGTTCTAGGGTAGGAGAGGAGGTCAGGATTATTCACGGAGGACAGAGGACAATAGGCAGGTGTCCTGAGGGGAGGGAGGCTTGTGCGAAGGCAGCTTTGCTGCAGGGTTTGGAAACGTGGTGGCTGGTGGATATGTGCTAATTCTGTTATCTTTGCGCCTGACCTCCCCCCCCCCCCCCATGGTGTGGTCCGGTCCGTTTCTGCCGTTTCTCCCAGCTGCTGCCAATGCTACACTGCTGGCTTTGGAGGGTCTTCCCCTGTCATCATCATCAGCCATGGCCTGGCAGGTGCCCCGTGGCCTCACAAAGAAAGCTGGCCACCCTGGAGCCAAGTGGCAGCCGCTGGCCCGCCAGCAGGTCCAGCAGGGGCCCGGCCACCTCGTCCCTCCTGCCTCCCTCATGCCCGGGACTGACTTGTCCTTGTGCACAGACATCACTTCTCAGTCTGTTGACCTGGTGCACCCCAGCAGCCTCCCAACAGGCGGCCGAGAAAAATGTCTGCATTCCTGACACCCCTAAGGGGAGCAGAGGGCTCCCCTAAGGATTGACAGGTTATGGCATTAAGTGGGAGAGACCTACACAGAGCTGTGTTTCCTCATCCTCTGTATAAATGCTTAAAATCCTGACCTAAGTTGATCTCCTCTTTCCCTATTCTTGTGTGTGTGTGTGTGTGTTATAATTCATTGAAATCTCCATTGTGATTTGCTTTTGCTTTGTAATGAAATGCTCAAAGCTCAATGCAGTATTCTAAGAACAGACTTGCCAAGGTCATGCCAAAGACATCCCTCTCCCCGTGGTGCACAGTGTGATCGCTTTGCTCTAGCATGGCGTGATCTTTGCCCATTTAGCGGCCACGATGCACTCTGTGTCCTCACATAAATGCTGTCCACTCTCAGCTCTAAGTCTCATCCCTCCCTCCTTCTTGCATACGAATTGCTGTGTTCCGGGTAGTTTTCTCTTGGCTGTGTTCACTTGGCTTGCGTTCCTTTTCTTTCTGCATCTTTCAAGTTGGTCTTCAGTTTGCGATGTTTTGATGGAATAGTTAAGCCTGTACTTGCATTTGGAACAGTTCGAACTTGGAGGTAAGACAGAGAGTAGTGGAAACACGAGGCTTCGCATCCCAGCTCTGTGGCTCCCCGGCTGTGTGACCTCGGGCAGTCTACTCAAACTTGCTGAGCTGTAACTGTGAAACGGGGCTAATGACAGCCACATCACAGCATTGCTGTGAGGATTAGAGGAGATGAAGCCTATGAAACAGCCCGCACACTGCTTGGCTCGCTGTGGCTCGTTAGCACAGGCTTGCTCCCTTAGCATTCTTCACGGATGAGTGTGGCAGTGCTTCTGGAAGGCCGCCTTGGTGCAGCCTCTCATATTCCTTCCGGGGTGGGAGATGCACACAAAGTGTGTTTCTTGCACGTCTGGATTCTGGAATGACGATTTATGACATAATGTATGAAAATACAGATTTCCTCCACATCAAAATGTGGCATCCCTTGAATTATACTTGAAAGTGTTATCCGTGCTCAGGGAGCCTGGGTGGCTCAGTTGGTTGAGCATCGGACTTTGGCTCAGGTCATGATCTCAGTTCGTGAGTTCGAGCCCCACATCGGGCTCTGTGCTGACAGCTCAGAGCCTGGAGCCTGTTTCAGATTCTGTGTCTCCCTCTCTGCCCCTCCCCTGCTCGTGCTCTGTCTCTTTCTTTGTCTCTCTCTCAATAATAAATAAACATTAAAAAATTTTTAATAAAGTGTTAACCATGTTTTTCAAGATTAATTTTAGATACTTTATTTTCATATGTAGCTCGTAATCGTTTTATCCACGTCGTTGAAAAAATTTCTTTCTTTGGGGTTTCATTTACTTTGTATTATTCTTATTCTTTTTTCTAACGTTCACATAGTAGCAAATGCACCAGGCTGTCACAGCCCCAAAATGTCTACCATCAGAATCGTGTTTTCAGGATTCAAGCACTGTTTAAAAAAACATCCGTGTCAGCATATGTATGGGATGGAATTACTAGTTGATGGTATTAGGCCTGATTAGTATGGAAGTGTGTTGTTACAGTCTGGCAGAGAGAGCGGGCCCTGAGAGAGTTAGACACAGTCATCTGTGTGTTACAGAGAGGAAGGGACAGCAACACTGGTCACTTTCTAAGAGAGCAGGGCCATTTATGTATTGGGTGGAAAAGCTTGGTTCCAGACGAATCTGGGCTGGCAGGACTGCAGTTGGAGTTGGAAGCTGGAGACCCAAGAAGAAGGGGGGTTGCTACAGACAAACTTGATCTACTTTGCGATTTTGCACAGTGTTCCTCTGTGGGCGTTGGGTGGGGTGGGGGTGTAGGGGCACACGAGCATGGCCTGGGGGCGTGTGTGAGAAATTCAAGAGTTCCGGTATCATTTCTCTTCGGCGTTGCGTGTTGTCTGCCTTAGGCGCGCGTCCGGCTTTCCCGTCGGGTGTGAGTGCTCTGTGACATTGCTGACTTTTTGTTTTCTTGCAAGACTTGGTTTTTCTCCCAAGTGAGTTCTCCTAGGGAGAGCCTACGATGTAGGGTTTGCTGGTCAGGCAGACATTCGTTGATGAGCCATGTCTATTGCGGCCAACGCGGGGGAGAGGCCAGCGGCGGGCCCCACAATGCCAGGCAGTGGTAGGCAAGACACCTTCCAGGACGGGACCACCCGAAGATCTCCCGGGGAGAGGAAAGCAGGGGCCCCTGGTGCCGAAGTGAGGTCTTCCGCCATGCCGCGTCTCTTCCTTGAAATAGCAGCCTCATTCCCTTGGCTGCTTCTGGAAGCATTAATTCAGTCTGCGTTTCTGATCCGCTGCCCCCACCTTCTCTGCAGTGGGCGACTGATGCAGCACATTTTATTTGGTTTCTTTCCCTGTTTTCCTCCACTGCAGCTTCTTTTTCCATTTCCTGTTCAGCGTGTCCTTCCAGAGCTCTTGTGGATACCTCTGCTTCTGCATTTCCATGTTCCGAGACTGAATCACCAGAATCTCAGACCCAAAGAGACCTCAGGAATATCTTAGTCTGGTTCCCTCGTTTTACAGATAAAGGAAACGAGGCCCAGGATTATTAATCAACCCGCCCACTGCTCCCAGATTGTGTGCGTGTGTTTGCGGAAGTCTGGCATTCCTTTATGTAAGGAAATTCCGTGAATCTTTCAGTTCTTCCAAAATAGTCTTTGGGCTTATACTGTCATTCTATTGGTTCACCTTTCAGTTTCTCTAATTTTATTCCCACAAGCCAAGTTCTTAATGTAACCCGTTTTTGTCTAGCGTAAAAAACCTGAGGCCCATTTTTCCTTTCCGATTCCACTCCCTACAGTATATCAGATGGTTATCATGGAAACACAACAGTCGGATTCAGTTGTCTTTGTCTTTTAGGATCCCTTATTTCCTTCATTTCCCGTCCCAGCTCTTCAGCTGGACGTGTTTCTGCCATTGTCTGTCAGTCTGACTCTTCAAGGGCATCCTACCCTTGGCTCTTGCCTCGAGTGCTACCTCGTGCGAGGTTTCTTCAGCTTTTGCAGGTTTTTGTGTCTTTTCAGTGGTCACTGGAGGACGTACTCCTCTTACCAGATAATTATCTATGGTAAGAAATGTTACCTGTGATTTCTTTTTCCTCTGCTGTTCCAAGATCCTAAAACAAGTTTCATGAATTTTTCCTGTAAGGTTCTTTGTGGAAGCATTAAATGTGCATCGTCTCTTCGGGGATACAGGCAATAACATTTCTTTTTTTTTTTAATTTTTTTAAATGTTTATTTGTTTTTGAGAGAGACAGAATATGAGCGAGGTAGAGGCAGAGAGAGAGAAAGACACACAGAATGTGAAGCAGGCTCCAGGCTCCGAGCTGTCAGCACAGAGCCCGATGTGGGGCTCGAACTCACAAACCGCGAGATCATGACCTGAGCCCAAGTGGGACGCTTAGCCGACTGAGCCACCCAGGCGCCCAAGCAATAACACTTCTTAGAGTGAATATTGGACTTCTCAAGTTTAAATCCTTGAGCAAGGTCTTCTTTCCCCTTAGGATTACATCTCTGGAAATGTATTACAAGTTTACAAGCTGATATGATTTGCTAAACAAATGTCCGTGTCTCTAGGCAGCTTCTAAGGAAGGCCCCTAAATTGTCTAGCCTGTCCATGGCAGGTTCTGTCCTTGCTGGCAGGCATCGTTGGTGCCAGAAGGCTGGTGAGGGCACAGCATAGAAGGTGTCTGTGTGCCCCTAGATTCAGACTGGGACCCGACTTTTGAATCCCCAAATACCCAAGTAGCAGCTTCTGGAGAGAAGGTCACTTGTGTTTGTTTTGTGTGGTTTAGTCTCTGGTGGGGAAGGAGAGGAGAGAATGGAGGAATTCTTAATTTTCTATATGTTTTGATGAGACAGAATGAAAAGTTGCCCGCCTACTTGCTTCATTTTGTTTACATTGACCAGATACAGCTATTTCTGTTGTTCCCACAATTCCAATCACGGGTACGAAAGCAGGCCCGCCTGGAATAGTGGGGATTTTAAAGAGGTTTTGGGAGATAGGGCTTAAGGTGAGCCATATCGAGGGCACAAGGGGATATGGCTCTGAATTGGAGCTTCTAATAAAATAAGGAAGAGTGCCCTCATGCCTGTTCTCCTCTGTGTTTGCTGCTTTCTGTCTATTTGGGGACTTCTCCCAGGAGAGAAGAGTTAAAAGACGTGGCTTCTTATTAATGGTCCTTTAGTCATCGTATTTAATCACCCCGATCCTTGCAACAACTCCCATTAAGACTTTACTGCTAGATTATTAATGAGGAAGAGTACATCTGTGCGAGTAATTGTGGTCGAGGGAGGTTTAAATGCCATGACTGTAATAAACGGGAGATATAAGAATGAGCGATTACATGAAATCATTAACTTGTAAGATGTTTGGGAACTCTACAATCAGGTTAGTTCCTGTATAGTCGCCGACCTCGGATTAACGTGCCGGGCTAGTTTACACAACCGGTTTAAGTGACCCATTGAGTTGAATACACGCGACCATTTGGATAGGGGGGTAAAACTACACCGTACATATTTACGTATATATAGAAATACGGATGGCTGGAATGGCAGCACGAAGCCTATTTGTTTCCCATGAGAAGAGCTGAGCCGCAAATTTTGAAAAATTCTGATTTCAGCTTTTAAATGGGTATAGATACGAATTGGGCATAATCATAGCCATGTGGATGACACATTTTCCAATTGTCTAATATTTTAAAGTGGTGTCTCTATGAGTCTATGTCTTACGGCGTTCCTGAACATTCTCCAGGGTGTGCTGTAATTTTCACATTATTATCTCATTCTTCGGTTTTAATAGGATTCGTAAAAGTTTCGAAGTTTTAATTTCAGTTTTTCCCACTGCTTAGAATTTGACGATATAAAATGAAAAGAGGTTTCCATAGTTGCTAACATTCACCAGATTTTGTTCCAAAGCATGGGCTTCAGTAGACTTTTGAATTAAATCTGCATTCTCCACCCAAGCCTAGTGATATAATCCAACAGTTCAAAGATAGGTATGCCATAAACAGCTATCGTTAAATAATCTAAAAAAAAAAATTAAAACATGGAAATACAATAAAACAAGAATTGATCACTTTATAGTGGAATACTCTATAAACTGTCTGCATTGGAAACATGTGGTGAGTTTTAAAACATCTGACTTCTATAATTCTAAAGTGTACAGTTGAATTTTTTTTCTCCTTTGCACATATAGGAGAATACAGGTTAATGTATTTGTGCTGTCCCAATTTGCACTCGTTTGCTTATTTTCAATTTAGAAAAATCACTGTGGAGTACAAATACATAGGAATGGTCACCTCACTAAATATTTTGTCACCGAGTTCTAAAGTGTGAGCCCAAAGAGAGCAACTCTGTGAAGTTTGCTATTCTATGTGTCCAAAACAGAAGTCACATGTTAACGTAATCCCAAAATAAGAGGAAGAAATTTAAAAGCACATGCGTGGTAGAAAAAAGTAATGAGGCCTTTAATTCTTCAAGATCGTTTTAATTTTTAAGGTATGTCAGTTTATCTGAGCGGCATTATACTAAGTGTGTAACAATTGTGGGAGCTGAAAGGTACCAGCGGTTTGCAATGTCACGTCGGCACAGTCTCATTTAACTTGTTAACTGAAGTCATGCAGCCCTTCCGTATAGGGGGCAACTGAACTCTTAACCATCACAAAAAATGCTGGCTATAGATGATACTGTTTTAACTGCAATAATTTACTTTATTTTCTGGGTTGCCTAGAAAGTTATGTGTATATAAACAATGCTATAATAGCCTGCTGGGGGAAATAGAGCAGTGTTTTCTGAGTACTGAAAAGGCTAGTTCAGTTTCTTAGCTTATTGTTTTTTAAACGTTTTTTTCAGGGGCGGCTGGGTGGCTCAGTCGGTTAAGCGTCCAACTTCAGCTCAGGTCGTGATCTCACGGCTCGTGAGTTCGAGCCCCGCGTCGGGCTCTGTGCTGACAGCTCAGAGCCTGGAGCCTGCTTCGGATCCTGTGTCTCCCTCTCTCTCTCTCAAAAATAAATAAACATTAAAAAAATTTTTTTTGTTTTTTTCATGTTACAAAACCCTCTTGAAACATGTAGAACAAGAAACTTTTCATAAATACTGACAACAAACGTGTCCCGTTGCTAGACTGTGATGTCCCTGTCACTGTAGAATTCTGTTCCTAATCTCGGTTTTCTTTCCATCTCCATGCATTCCTCTTGCAAAGCCAATTGTGTTTTCTAAAAGTTATATTTTCGTTGAGGTAAAGAAGAAAGGACGCTCAGGAAGCCTCTACGAGTCTTAGACTAACGTTGCCGCACGGTATGTCTGAGCCTCGTCTGTGAGCTCGGGCCTTTCCCCTGCGTGGCCCGCCCTGAGGCCTGGCCCTTTGGAAACAGCATCAGAAGCCTCCCTGCGGGAGGGGGTGTGGAGGAATCACAGATTCCTTAGTGAAATTGCTTAGTGAATTGCTTAGTGAAAAGCAAAACACATGGAAGGGACCGGGCTCCAGAGTGGGGCACCTCCAGCAGGGCTCCTGGAAGCTTCTTGCTGCGGTGGCTGCATTACCACAAGGAGATCCCGTGGCCTAGACCCCGGGGCGAGTCATTTCACATCTGGGCCTCCCTGTCCCACATATTTCATGGGAGAAGTTGCGTTCGCCGTTTCCTAGACTGCGTCCCAGGACTGAGAGGTGATGATGTGGACTTTATGTCGGCAACCCCACGGTTCCTGGAGCACCTCCTCTGTGCCAGGCGTGTTCTGGGGCTGGATTTGTGATAGCCCTGCCTCCAGATGCTGTTTACCAACCTGCCTTACAGATGAAGTTACGAGACTTGGAGAGGTTAAGTGAGGAGTTGTCAGTGTCCCGCAGCTAGTGAAGGACGAAGCTGGGATCTGCGTGGGCCTTTGATTCCACAGCTGGGCTGTTCTGTTCACCACCGTGCAAGCTCCCTATACTCTGCTGAGGTGATGTGCATGTGTTCCTTTTTAAAAAACAATTTTTTTTAATATTTATTATTTTTGAGAGAGAGAGCGTGAGCGGGGGACGGGGAGAGAGAGAGGAGACACAATGCGAAGCAGGCTCCAGGCTCTGAGCTGTCAGCACAGAGCCCAACGTGGGGCTCGAGCCCACGAACCATGAAATCATGACCTGAGCCAAAGTCGGATGCTCAACTGACTGAGCCACCCGGCGCCCCTGTGTGTGTTCCTAATCCAACAAAAGCCATCGTGTTATAGGTTCGATAGGTCTGTAAAGCAGGCACGGAGTAGTTGCATAAGTCATGTTTCCAAAAGGAGAAAGAAGTGTTTTAGTTTGTGAATAAAATGTCTGTCAGGTGATAGGATTTCCTGAGGAAAAGAAAGCTTAATTTGAATTCATTTTTCACTGAGGGTGGAGGGGGGTGGGGGAGAGGGGAAAGTGGGTGATGGGCTTTGAGGAGGGCACCTGGGAGGAGCACTGGGCCAATTTGACGATAAATTATAGTAAAAAAAAATAAATTAAAAAAATGAATTCGGTTTTCATGGTTTCTTTCTCTCTCTCTCTTTTTTTTTTTTTTTTTTTTTTGTAGAGTTGGAAGTTCAGTATGCAGGTTTTGTACTCTGGTCCATTTTATTTTTTTTTAATTTATTTTTATTTTTTTTAAAACATTTTTTTAATGTTTATTTAGTTTTGAGAGAGGGAGAGACAGAGCGTGAGCCAGGGAGGGGCAGAGAGAGAGGGAGACACAGAATCCGAAGCAGGCTCCGGGTTCTGAGCTGTCAAGCACAGAGCCCGATATGGGGCTTGAACTCACAGACCGCGAGATCATGACCTGAGCCAAAGTTGGATGCCCTACCAACTGAGCCACCCAGGCGCCCCGGTCCATTTTATTAAGTAAAAGAAAAAAACCCAAAAAAAAAAAAAAAAAAAAAAAGCTCACCATAATTTGTTTAGAAAATTTACTTAATCACAGCAAACCCAAACCAGACATTTTTAGCCAGTAGTAATCTTGTCTGTGTGGAGAACATTTATCATACGGATGGAAGTAAAGCCTAAAATAGCTGGTAATGCCTTTAACACACTATTTTTATTTCGTCAGTCTTAACAGAGATGAAAGAACTCACACGCGGCCTTGTCCCCCAGCGCAGAAGCACAGAGCGGGTAGGGGTTGCTGGGCTTTTCTCAGAAGAATGTGCCTCTGGTTTCCGTGTGGACTGAAGCGAAGGGCTGCCCGTGGGCAGGGAGCCTCTCCTGGCGCCCCGGGGGGGTAACCCAGCCAGGGGGGAGCCACAGAGCCCACAGTTCACTTTGTCCCTGTAAACACGGCGTCAGCCTTGCCAAGTTTCCCCATCGCTCCCCACGTTGACGGAGGCGTCGTTTTTTTCTTTTGGCTTTTCCCCGTCGGATTTCGCCAAAAACATGTCCAATGAGGTGACGCTGTGTCACAGACCCTTCTGGTGCCCGGAAGAGCGCCTGTCTGGAGTGCAGGCCCCGTGTGGTTTCCCGTGGGTTCTAAGCCTGCGGTGCGTTCAACAGCGGGGAAGCCGGCCTTCCACTGGCCGCTTCACCTTGTCACATTGTCTCCGTCTGTCCCTTCCTTTGCTCTCCTGACTGCCTCCGCAGAGAGGAGCCCAGGGCCGCTGCCCGTGAGCTCAGGGCACCAAGTGGCGTCCCAGGTGTGGCATGCGGAAAGGGACACCTGTACTTTGGTTGTGCCTGGTTCGCCGTCCTCTGGGTCCGAATGCGAATGTCAGAAATGGAAGGACGTCGGACGCCTTCCTGGGTTGTGCTGCGTTAAGCCTGTGCACGGACACGGGTTGGTCGGGTTGTTTTCTTATTCGTGTCAGGTGCCGGGGGGGTGGGGGGGGCAAGAGCAAGGGGGACAGTTTGCAAGATCGCTCTGTGTTTGTTCTGTAAAAGTACCGTCTAGGAAGGTATTGGTTTGAAAAACTTGAGTCCAGTGGTGACAAGGGCAGAGAGGCTCTCGGATCCTGTCGCCTTGTTTCCCCAGGGGACAGCTTGTGGTTTGGGGGAGCGACGCGTCCCTTGTTTCGGGTCACGGCTGCTGCCCGCGAGACACGCGGAGGACCCTGCAGGAGCCCCGGGCTGTGGGGTTAAACAGGGCCTAGAGTCTCCTAAATCTCAGGTCAAGGGAGGGGTACAGCACATTTGTGAAAATGCGGAAGCTTTCGGCTCTTCTCTCGGTAGGTAGCCGTGTGCCCGAGAACGTGGCTTTTTAAGCTGGGTTGCGCGGGGAGGGTTCTTCTGAGTTCCAGGAGGTGGGAGGGCTTCAACATTTGTTTCCACTTCTTTGTATTCAGGAAGCCTCAAGTCACACAGAAAGCCTTCTGTCTTAAAAGGCGGACTGGGAATTAACTGCATCAGAACTGCCCCGAGGGCCTGTTAAAAATGCCTATTTCCAGACTTTCTGGATCCGAATTTTAAAGGATTGGGGATTGGAAATTTGCATTTTAAAGAAGCATCCCAGGTGATTCCTCTGTAAGCCTGAAGTTTGAGAGGCACTCTGACAGAGGAATAAATGAGCACCGCTGCCTGTGTTGAGAAGGTTGGTCTACACGGCGAGCACTTCATAAAACACACAATGAAGGTGGAGCAGTTTTGTGAACTTTTGGCTTCAGCTGAGGCTCTCCCCGCCTTGACGGTCCGCATCCTACTTGCTGTGATAAAAATGGGACCAACTCACGGCCTAGGTCGTCCTCTGTCTGTTAGACTCATTGAAATCATTTGGCATATGAAAAAATCTGAAACCATTTGCGATCTTTCACACTTTGGTCACCGTGAGAAACAATTAGAACGTAGTTAGACTTGTACTCTAACTACCTGTGTCCCGATGGTCAAAATGGGCTAAAATCCGTATTTTCTCTTCAGAGTTATATCGTGTAGCAGCTGAACATTGCTTCAAATACAGAAAGTAGCTATTTTGCAAAAAATACTCATTTGTTGTTTGTGTGTTTGTTTGAACAGGAAAAACTAACCCAAGAGTGTGTATTCAGAGAACAGTTTGAAGAAAACTGGTATAACACCTACTCTTCGAATCTCTATAAGCACGTGGACACTGGAAGGCGATACTACGTTGCATTAAACAAAGACGGGACCCCCAGAGAAGGAACCAGGACTAAACGGCACCAGAAATTCACACATTTTTTACCTAGACCAGTGGACCCCGACAAAGTACCCGAACTATATAAGGATATTCTAAGCCAAAGTTGACAAAGACAATTTCTTCACTTGAGCCCTTAAAAAAAGTAACCACTATAAAGGTTTCACGCGGTGGGTTCTTCTCGATTAGCTGGGGGGTCACCCCAGCTCCACTGTTGCCAAACTTTGCCGCATGCATGATGTCCGATGGAGGCTTGGACGGGAACATGCCGATTCTGTTCTGCACTTACAGGCTGGTCCTCCCGGAGGCCGGCCGCTGCCCACTTGCTCGATTTCTTGTGCGAGGAGGAGGGGGAGACTGAGCGGGGGTGCGAGTGTGTGCGTGGATGAGTAGCAGGGGGAACTGAAGAGAGAGGCAGAGAGGACAACGGCCTGATGCATGCTGGGATTTAGACGCGCTTTTACATTTTTGATCAGTTGTACTTCATCCTGTATCCGCACAGCCATACTTCGACTCATCAGGATCGGGGCTGGTGGCCTTCGCAAGGGCACGCTGCGTTTTCAGAGGTGTGGAGGGTGCAGTCTTACTTCAGAGACTTTTTCAGTTCATGCTCGCTGGTGCCATCCCAGTGAATTGAAAGCAAAGACCTCTTAGGCAAAAAACAAAAAAACGAGAAAACAAATACAAAACAAAACAAAAAAAAAGTTAAATTTATTTATAGAAATTCCAAAGGCAACATTTTATTTATTTTATATATTTATTTATTATATAGAGTTTATTTTTAATGAAATATGTACAGGCCAGATAGGCATTTTGGAAGCTTTAGGCTCTGTAAGCATTAAATGGCAAAGTCCGCTACGAACCTGTGGTAAATTCATGCAAGTAAATAACGGTGCATGGATGTGAGAAATTCTAATGACCCTAATGTACTAAAGGCGACAATCTCTTTTGTGCCCGTATTATTGTAAACTTATGCACATCATTCATGACACTGAGTATTCACTCTTCAGACTGCTTGTTTCATAGCTTATCCCAGAGGATTAAAGAAAAACTGGGTCTCAAACTTTTATTCTGTGTCTGTAATATTTCCTCTCTCATTAAGTGACTTATTCCATCATTGTAACTCCACGGTTGGAAGATATAAGGGTTGGTATATATCCTACGTGTTTAAATCTATTGCAGAATATACCAAAGCTAAACAATAACTCTGCTTTTGTTTTAGTTGGTCTCCAGGACAACAGGTCTAACATCAAACATTGTACTGATTTAGATGCTCAAAAACGGGGGGGAAAAAAAAAGAAAGCCTACACAGAACAGATTTTTTTTTTTTTTTTAAAGGGACAAGAGTCAGGTTAAACAAGGATAATTCTTGGAGAATTTTATTCGTGCACGTGGCTTATCAAACATGAAATGAGACAAGTACCAGGGGGGTCACTGTAAGATCTTTTATAGAAAATTTCTTTCGGTGAGAACCGTCCTAATACATGGTAATAGAATCCTTCAAGTAAAACTTGCAAAACGAAACTAATAAATCTTCATCCATAATGACAATGAGGGGGAAAATATATTACTTGTTGACTGTGTTTTGTTTTTAAAATGGTCTTCACAAGCACTCAATTTTTTTAGAGGGGAGGTTACTATATAGAATATCTTTTACGAGGCTTTTATAACATTTTATGCTGAAAAGCGTAAGAATACATATTTCTTTAGTAGCAATAATTTTGGAACTTGCCCTTGGGCAAGGAAGACTATTTCTTACTATATCCTAAGGAGAAAAGAGCCAAATTCTTAAAGCAATATTTAAGAAAAAGGAATTTATAACAAATTCTCATACCACATATAACACTTTGTAGCGTTATGTTGGGACATGGAAAGTGAC
The DNA here is from genome assembly GCF_018350215.1 of Panthera leo. NCBI lineage: Eukaryota > Metazoa > Chordata > Mammalia > Carnivora > Felidae > Panthera > Panthera leo. The sequence continues at coordinate 2,474,114 of NC_056679.1, forward strand.
AGTTACAGAATGTGTTGGGATTTATGTGACTAATTTTAAAATTGAGTATTCCAACTTTGTTTTGCTCTGATGCACATTCTTTATGAAAAAGAAAAGTATGTCCCTGTGGAGTGAAAGCTGTTTTCCAGTAGGAGTGCATGACGTATTGCCACGAGCACACGTGGCCCTTCTGTGGTCCAGGTTTGAGCGTGTAGCAAAACCCTCCTGCTGATGTGCATTAAGGAAAAACCAAGTCTAACATTTGGAATGAACAAATATTTGGGGGGGGGGGGAGGGGACAGAAGCAGTGTAAAATAGTTGATTTATGATAAACTCAGAACGTCCTCTTCATGTCTTGTTTTGCTTTTCTCTCTAAACAGAATTACTCAACCCGTGGCTGCTGCTGAAATGTGCACATATTCAGGCTTTAGTTTTCCCAAAAGGCGTTTAATATTTTTGGCTGAAAACATTAAACATCTGACCACAGGGAAGAAGCAAGTTTGTAGGATGTCACAGGTACAATACTTAGCACTGAAGAGATTGATTTTAGGAGGTAGCCAAAAGTGGTCTTAAAGTAGCCTGAGATGCTAGGTATTTGGCCTCAAAGAAAGCAACCAATTTGTGGAAAAAGACGAAACTCTCCATGCATTCCTACAAAATGCTACTTTAACGTCCACTTTTGGAGTCACTTTGTTTTGGTAGCTTTTTCTTTTTTCTTTTTTTTTTTTAAGAAAAACAAAATGTTACGTGCTTTTGGCAATGGATACAATAAACTGTAATGGTCTGTAAATAAATAAATATTGGCTTATGCAATTTATGTAAATAAGTGTTCTGGGAGAGTAGATGGCTCAGGGTTTGGGCGTGGGCATCGTCCTGCGGGGCTTCAGAGCAAGTGGGTTTGCATCCGGGTCTTGTCGTAAGAGACCCAAAGCCCATCGGACGGCTGTTCCGAGCCAGTGTGGAGTGGGTGGTTCCAGTTTTCGGAAACAGATGCTCAGATGGCCAAACCACGACCTTACTGGTGGCAACACTTGCACCTTGGTCAGAGACTTAACGGGCACGGGCTGAACCACCCTCCCATCTGTCACGTGAATGTCCCCAGGCAGTGTGAAGGGCATGCCAGGTCAGTGTTGGGGAACCTGTCCCTGCCAGGTCCTGTTTTGTAGAGAAACGAATGGCTTTAGTTTACGGTGTTTTCCTTCTATTTCATCTCATTAACACTACAACATTGTGTCATTCACTTGATCATCTGTAATTGTATGTAAATACATACAGGATTATGTAATTTGTGTAAATACATAATTACAGACTTTTGAAAACTGGTATTTTTTACTCGATGTCCATTTTGGAGCTGCTTCAGATTATGTGCCTACATGAACCGATGGAATTTTAAAAACATGCTCTCCTTGTTCTTCCAGCTGTTGCGTGTGTATTGAGGGGATGGGGGGGTGGGGGGTGGAGGGGGAGGAGCAAACACATCCAGATGTCTTTTCTTTTCTGTAGGCTGAGATGAAGAGGCGAGTGATCTGGGAGAAAGATTTATGAACTTGCAGCGGGCGAACCGCAGCGCGTGCACACATTTTCGTGGATGGCTGAACGGACAAAGGCATATTGTTCGAGGTCAAATTCTGTTTGCTGCATCATTTGACCTTGAAACGTGCTGAACTTAGATCCACCGTTTGTGGTCACTCGCACGAAAGGGCAGTGAAATCGCGGGGGTGGGAGAACGCGCCAGATGGATTGCAAAGACGCGTTAACCACCGAGCCCCCCTCGGGTGTGTGTGCGCGTGTGTTATGTACTCCACGTGACGCCCCGTGTGTCCACAGACGTGTCCCATTTGAAAACTGCTATTACACTGTTAAAAGTGGAACGGGGAGGGATGGTGGGAATCAACCCCCCTACCTCCTTCGGTGTGTAGCCCCGAATTCCGGGACTCAGGTTCGCGGCACGGCCCCAGCCACGGCAGGTGTGGTTACCAAGGCGTGAACGGTGGCCGAGGGTGTGAGTTCTACCTTTTCCTTGCAGGGTGCTTTGGTGGCTGCTTTCTCGTAGGTCTTTAGGAGAATCCCCCCCCCCCCCCCCCCCCCCCCCCGCCCCGCTCCAGTTTCATTAAGATAAAATGGATACGCATCCCTGTAGACGTGTGAGGGGTCCAGCGTGGTGGGTTTTTGTTTCCACATCTATCGTGAAATGATCACCACCATCGGGGTTCGTTGCCATCCATCCTCTAGAAGACTTTCCAGTGTAACATTGTCTTCACCGGAGAGGAATGTGTGGCCGTGAGAAGTAGCCTCTTGTATCATTTTCTTTGGAAAGGAAGCGCAAGCGAGCATTCTCAATGTGTGTTCTCCCTCTTGCTTCCAGCCAGCATAGGCATCCGGTGGGGAGACAGTTGGCTGTCGGGTCGGATGATTGTCGTGACGGCCACCAGGGATGCACGTGAAACACCAAAGGGAGGTCTCTGCTGGTCTGGTTAATGGTAAAAGAAAATTCTTAGAGCTGCCACGATTCACCAGTTACATTCCATCTTATTGCTTAGAAAACATTTTTAAAACAATGTATTCAAACTGTTTAACATTTATTCATTTTCTGAGAGACAGAGAGAGACATAGTGTGAGCGGGGGAGGGGCAGAGAGAGAGAGGGAGACAGAGAATCCGAAGCGGGCTCCAGGCTCCGAGCTGTCAGCGCAGAGCCCGACCCGGGGCTCGAACCCACGAACCGTGAGATCATGACCCGAGCCGAAGTCAGACGCTTCACCGACTGAGCCACCCAGGCACCCCAAAACTTAACTTTAATTAAAAGAAAATCATAGGCGTACCAAATATCTCAATAGCCCTGGGCAAGTTGTGCCTGTAACTGGCTGCTTTTTTGGTTTTTGGTTTTTGGTTTTTTTCCTGTTTCCTTCTGAAGATCTTCTACTGACAGATGTGGTTTGGGTTATGATCCCCACTGCCGTTAGTATACCAAGGAACATTTGATACCGGGAAAGAAAGAGTTAAAAGCAAAAGTGTACTCAGGACGTTCAGACTTGAACAACTGGTCCTGCTCTCCTCGCACAAACGTTACGGACGGTGTGCGTGGCCCTTGGAGAAACTTAACTTTTAAAAGCAGTCGTGCAGGCTGTTTCCCAGCCATTTTGTGGGATGTCGCAAGACATCGTGTGAGCTCCTCCTGGCTGTTGCCTCTGGCCTCCTAGCGTCTGTGTGATACAGGGTGCGTGACAGCTCTGGGAGATTTCTGTTTCCGACTGATGGAAAGAGGGCTTTTCCTAGTGTGCTGGGATCAGGATTGGAAGCGCTCTTGCAGAAGGAAGAGCTACTCTGAACATCTCCTGACGGTCGACCAGAGTCTGTTTTTCGTTCCGTCCCTCCCCCTCCCTCCTTCGTTTCAGTGGGTGCAGCTGGCCTCGCGACACATGGACGCGGCTCGTGATGGCACACACACAGCTGAAACAAACAGGCATGCTGCATGTTGGAGGAGCACGTGGTGGGGAGGGTCCCGGGGCTGCGGGACAGAGCATGCCCAGTGTGGACTTAGGAGGGCCCCGGCTCGTGAGGCCCGAGGTGACATGCCAGAGACGAGAGGAAGTAGAGAAAAGAGAGCTGTAGTTGTTGGCGTTCCAAATGTGTCAAGAAAGGGCCTTGTGCTCGGAGCATTTGGGGTCGTCGTGTCTTTTGCTCATGGTTCCTGGACGCCTGTGACTGAGCCCGAGGATGAAAGAAGTCCTGGCTGACGGGCCAGCCTTGGCCGTGGATGCATCATTGGTTCATGGAGATGACCACAATCAGGTTTTGAGTTGGGGCCTGTTGGCCTGTGCTTACCCAGGCCACGCTCAGAATGCCCTTTTGCCGGTGACTCTTGGTTTCTATCCAGAGGAAGGCGACTCTGTTCAATTTTGTTAACATTAGTCGCTTCAGTGACTAATGGTTTCCCCACCTCACATTTGCCTCCCGTCTTGGGCAAAATCCGCAACGTGAAAGTCATTAAAATATAGGATAATAAAAGAGGTAAAAGCATAACACAATTTTTAAAATATGCACTTCGTTCTTTCAATAAATACGTATTGGGCAACTGCTCTATTGCATGGAACAGTGTTGAGGATATGATAGAGAAAATACCAGGCAACATTCAGATCTTAACTGCCAGGCTAGGCTCCACAGCACTGATTATAGAGACATGCAATACTTGCTTAAAACACTGTAGGACTGGGATGTCCACATTTTAAGGCAATTAGGCCAACACTGGCAATTTTCCATGAACTTCATTTTCTTCAACTGGATAGTCAATTTATACTAAGAACCCAGAGGCAGCCTCATTCAAATCCCTATTGTTTCAAGGAGGATAGCCTTTTAAAAGAGTGTCCTCAGGTTTGATGATACAGATTCTTTCAATAGATGACTCCTTCTTGACAGTAAATGGATTTCTTTTGAAGAAAAAAACAACAACAGAACCGGTGTTGTTTCATTTCTCCCCCTTCAGGAAAATCCAAAGGAAAAGGCAATGGAATTGTAACAGTTTATCAATTGTAGATTTGTGATGTCTTTTAAGGGTACCAGAACTCCATGACACTAAAAGGACTAAGGAAGCTTTGGAAAAATACCTTATTTCCCATAGAATTCACCTCGCTGAAATGTAAATGGGCCGATGACCACAGCTTTAATACCGGAGAGATGATATTATGCATCGTGGCTAGAGGGATACAACTTTCATTGTTTGTCTTCAACGGAATTACAAATCTGTGGCCAATCAACTTCTGGTTTCCTTGTGGCTTGTTTTGATTTCCTCTTCTGTTCTAGGGATGCCTGGACTTCCCACTGTCTTGGGTCTCCTTGTCCCTATTCCACACTGAAAGAGGACACCTGTTTAGGTGCATGCTACAGAACAAGTAGGACGGACAGAATGTGATGGACGGTCTCTGGAATTTTTCCAGAAGAGGTTTATGATCTTAAATTTGGCTGAGGAAATGAGGGCTAATTGGATTAGAGCAGTACTCAAAGCAAGCCGTATTGGCAAGGAAAGAGAGTCTCCACCCTTCGGGAGATGCATCGTGACTGTCTCTGGTTGGATAAAACCCCAGGGCAGGCTGTTTCCATGATGCTGCCGTTCGCCCCATGTCTAAAGTGAGATAGATTCAAGTTATAAGTGACTCTTTGGTAAGTGGGTGAAAAATTAGAAATAGGACTGTTTCTTTTGATGATCTGCTTCAGAGGAGCAAGTTTAAATTTTGTGGTGACTCTCATATACCTATATATATGCTTCCTGTTTCTTCCTGCTGGCGTATTTCCACGCAAGAAGGTTGAGTGCTACTATGGTCATCTCAGAACTTTCATTTGGCTCTAGATGCAAAATTCTTATTCCTGTCAATATATAGATATTATGTGGAAGAGTTGTATTATTTTAACCGTGCTTCCTGTTGAAGCAGGGGAATTAACCTGCCTGAAAATACAGCTTAGTCACATTGAGCTCATATCCACGAGCCATGGCCCTATTCTGTGTTCCATGGGGTCCTAAATATGTTCTCAAATGCATCAGTACCTTGAAATGGCTGAACTGCATCTCAAATTAGTTGCTCTATGTTCTCATTAGCTGGTTACTATAGACACTTGGGTCCTATGTTTTTTTCAAGTAGCAGAGGCTCAGAATATAGGAATACTAAAAATAAAATAGAAATAATAAAATTATTACCGTAGTTTGGATAAATACAACTTACTGTTTTTGTAGTCATGGGTCACATTTGGTGCTTTTATTTTTTAGCAAACTTTTAAAAAATTGCTCAACTATTGAGTTTTATCCTTAGATAAACCCCCGATTTTTCAATATGTCCATATAATACCCAACGGATGATTTTAGAACCTGACCAAAATTTAAGCAAAGGGAACTTTTCATTGAAACTCATCAATTTATTCAGCAAGCAATTATTGATATATATTGTATTCCAGGAATTATGAAAATATAAACAAAATTGTTAAAATTTGTTTTCACCTGCAATGTGACTATATATTGACTCACTTGGCTTATACCTACCCCTTGTGAAAGTGTGATAAACCAATTGTCCTAAGTTTTCCTTCTTATACAAACCATGACTTCTTCTTGGAGAAGTGGTTTGAAGTATAGTACCATCTTTAAATAATGGACTCAGGCCATTTGGAGATATTCTTTTGGTTTTCATTCAACGGGGTGCTTAAAATTGTTCCCAAAGGAATTCATTCTTGGTTTGACTTTGAATTAGAAAATGCCTCTGAAAAATAAAACCTGCGTAAAGTCAATACGATGTAATTTAGCATACCTTTTTGGCATGCTTTATAATGATTAGTCTATATTTTTAATTTAGAACAGCAGTTAAGTTTCAAAATTCCTGGGTGACTGTTTTTATCTCAGAAACATGTGATGGCTTGTCATGAGGCTATCTTATTTGGGAACCACACCCAGTGGTTCTGAGCACACTCAAGGAACTATATTAAGGAGCATGTGACAGATGTATGACCGATTTATAAATACATTTGATTAGTTACTGCCCTCTAGAAAGGAGCTGATTAGTACACGAATATATGGAAATAACCTGAGAATAAAGACCGGTTTAAAGGATGCAAGGTAACAGTACTTGGAGCTTACCAGGAACAGTGCGTCTTCTTACCAACCAGACTAGAAAACCTCAAGATTCAGAGGGCGTTGGGCAGAGCACACAGAAGGGTCTTGCCTCAGTTGTGAAGAATAATTATCCTCAGACTAAATACTATTTCAGTTCCACTTAATGTATTTTGCAAGAAACACCAAAAAGGATCAAGCTATTTTAAGCCAACTTCATCCCAGAACAAGGCTCAATCAAATTTATGGGAATAAAATGTATCTGGCACCCAGCAAGGTAAAATACATCATGTTTGTCATCCAATTAAAATCACCAGACCTGAAAAAGAAGCAGGAAAATGCAGCCCTTAATGAGAAGGAAAAAAAAAAAAAAGCGTTCAAGTCAACCTGATGTAGAACTGATAAATATTTTAGAGTGAATGGAAAAATAAATTGAAATAGTTATTATAACTATGTTCTTTATTAAGAAACTTTGAGACAAGGAAGGTGCAAGAAAAGATTAAAACTCGACTTCTCGAGAAAAAAAGTACATGTGTGAGATGAAAAATACATTGGATGGGATTAATGGCAGATTAGACATTGCAAAACAGGGGATGTGTGCCCTCAAAACTACAGCAACAGAAACTATCTAAAATGGAAGACAGAGAAAAAAGACATGAAAAAACTTGAATAGAGCATCAACTAGCTATGGGACAACTTTAAGCAGCTTAATATACAAATAATTGGAGTCCTTAAAAGAGAGGAGGGAGAGGAGGAAACAAAAAATATTTGAATAAATTATGGCCAGAAGGTTTCTAAATTTGATAAAAACTATAAACACAAGGATCCAAGATGCTTGGTGAATCTGAAGCATAAGAAATGTGAAAACAAACAAACAAAAAAACAGTGTACCAAAGGCACGCAACAACCAAACTGCTAACGACTAGTGTTAAGAGAAAATCTGAAAAGCAACCAGTTAAGAAAACCACGCATCACATACAGAGGAACAAAGTTAAAGATGACCGCAGATGTCTTTTCAGAAACAATGTAAGCAGTAGGACAGTGGGGTAACATCTTTAAAGTACTGAAAGAACAAATTTGTCAAACTCAAATTATATACCCAGCAATAGTACAGTTCAAAAACAAAGGTGAAGTGAAGACTTTTTCCGTCATACAGAAGCTAAAAGAAGTTAGCATCAGCTGACCCATATGATAGGAACCCTTAAATTGTAAATATTAATTGTTAATGTTAAAATCCTTCAGGCGGAAGGAAAAAGATACCACATGGCAATATGGATCTATATAAAGGAATGAAGAGTGCCAGAAATAATAACTACATGGGCAAATATATATATATTTTTTTCTTATTTAAATCTCTTTAAAAGATAGTTGACTGTTTAAACAGAAATAATAACAATGTACCGTGGGGTTTATCACATATGGAAAAGTAAAATGCGTGACAGCAATAGCACAGACCGGGAAGGGGAGAGATTGAAGTATATTATTGTAAGGTTCTTTGGATGTTTGTTTGTTTATTTTTGAGAGAGAGAGCAAGCGTGTGTGCATGTGTGTGCAAGCAAGCAGGGGAGGGTCAGAGAGAGAGAGGGGGGGAGAGAGAGAACCCCAAGCAGGCTCTGCACTGTCAGCGCAGAGCCGGATGTGGGGCTTGAACCCACGAACCACAAGATCGTGACCTGAGCTGAAATCAAGAGTCGACTGCTTAACTGACTGAGCTACCCAGGTGCCCCTGTAAAGTTCTTGTACTATATATACATGGAATGGTATATAATATCACAATAAGTTAAAGAGGTGTGGCATAAAACTCTAAATTAATTCCTAAAATAATAAAAAAGAAGAGCTATAACAAGATGATAAGTTTAAACCTATCCACTCTAATAATCACATTAAAAGCAAATGGTGGAAACATCTGCAAACAGAGATATGCTGGATTTAAAAAAGTGAGGTTCAGCTACATACTGCCTATAAGAAACACACTTCAAAGGCACAGATGGATTAAAAGTAAAAGGATAGAAAAATATATACCATGCTAATAGTCTACAAAAGAGAGCAGGAGGGGCTCTGTTCACATCAAACAAGCTTGATTTCACAGCAAAGAATGATATTAAAGATAAAAAAGTTCATCTTACATTAATAAAGGAATCAGTTCACCAAGAGAACATAAAAATCTGAAATGTTTGTGTACCTAATAAACAAAACTTCAACACACATGAAATGAAATGTGAAAGACGGCAAGGAGAAATGGCCACATTCGCAATTATAATTTGAGATTTCAATAACCTTCTTCAATAACTGATAGAACAGTTAACAATAACTGATAGACAGAAAATCATTAAGACTATAGAATATTTTGACAACGCTAACAGCCAGTTTGACCTAATTGACATTTATAGAACAATCTCCCCATCCCCCACAACAGAGTATATATTCTGTTTAAGTGCACAAGGAATATTTATGAAACTAATCTCACTAAAGGGTCGCCTGGGTGGCTCAATTGGCTGAGCGTCTGACTTGCAGCTCAGGTCATGATCTCCCGGTTTGTGGGTTTGAGCCCCAGGTCGGGCTCTGTGCCGACAGCTCAGAGCCTGGAGCCTGCTTCGAATTCTGTGTCTCCCTCTTTCTCTGCCCCCCTCCTGCTTGCACTCTCACCCTGTTCTCTCAAAAATAACAATAAACATTAAAAAAAAATGAAAAAAAAAAAAAACTAATCTCACTAAATTTAAAAGGATTTAAGTCATACAAATGTTCTTTGATCATAATAGAACTCAACTAGCTGAAACGTCTCTGGATGATCCCCAAATACGGAAAACTAAATAACACACTTTTAAATAATCCCGTTTTGAAGAAGAAATTAGAACTGAAATTATGAAGTGATTTAAAGTGAATACAAATGAAAATACAACGTATCAAAAACTGGAACATTGCTAAATTAATACTTAGGGGGAAATTCATAGTGCCACCTTCCTACGGTAGAAAAGAAGAAAGTTCTTAAATCAATGATCTCAACCTCCATCTTAAGAAACTAGAAAAATAAGAGTCAATAAACCTAACGTAAGCAGTAGAAAGGAAAAATAGAGATTGGGGCAGAAATTGATGAAATAGAAAACATGAAAACAGTAGAAAAAATCCATGAAATCCATGGCTGCTTTTTTTTTTTTTTTGACAAGATTATTAAAATCAAATTTTTAGCCAAAGTGATCAGGAAAAGAAGACACAAATTTATAGATATCAAAAGGGTGAGGTGACATTGCCACAGATTCTACAGAAGTTAAAACAAAATAAGAGAATATTAGGAACAATTGATACTAATGTTTGATGTTGAGTAAATTAAACAAGTTAGATTAAATGGACATATTTCTGGAAGAACGTAAACTACCAAATAACAAAGCTGACTCAAGAAGCAATAGATAACATGAGTGGCCCTAATTTTATATTGATAATAGCCCTAATAATTAATATTAGCCCTACTAATAATTTAATATTAATATTATACAAATATAGCATATATATTAATATTAATTATTAAATTCATAATTAATTTTGTAGTTAAAAACCTTCCCACAAACAAAACTCTGGGCTTAGAGGCATCACTGGTAAATTCTACCAAACACTTAAGGAAAAAGAAATACAATTTCAAGGTAAACTCAGAAAATTAAAGTAAAGGAATTATTTTAAAATTTATTTTATGAATTGGGGCGCCTGGGCGGCTCAGTCAGTTGAGCGTCCAACTTTGGCTCAGGTCATGATCTTGTACTTCGTGAGTTCGAGCCCCGTGTCGGGCTCTGTGCTGACAGCTCAGGGCCTGGAGCCTGCTTTGAATTCTGTGTCTCCCTCTCTCTCTGCCCCTCCCCGACTCATGCTCGCTCTCTCTCTCTCTCTCTCTGTCGAAATAAACATTAAAAAAATTATTTTATGAATTAATCCACAGGAAGACATTACAAGAGGAGAAAATGAAAGACCATATCCCTCATCTTTTAAGACCTCAATTTCAGCAAATTGAATCCAACAATATATAAAAAGGATCATATATCGTGTCCAAGTGGGATTTATCCCAAGAATGCAAGGTTGATTTACCAATAAAAAAATCAATCAATTTTGAGCATCTGGGTGGGTCAGCCCTTAAGCTTCTGACTTTGGCTCAGGTCATGATCTTATGGCTTGTGAATTTGAGTCCCATGTTGGGTGAGCTTGAGCCCTGGTTGGGGTGAGCACGAGCCCTGCTTTGGGTAAAACACAAGCCTGTTTCAGATGAGCCCCGCTTCTCTGTCTCCCTCTCTCTCTCTCTCTGCCCCTCCTAGGATTCTCTCTCTCTGCCCTTTGCTCACTTGTGCCTTCTCTTTCTCTCTCTCTCTCTCAAAAAGAAAAAAAAATCAATGTAATTCATCTTCTTACCAGGCTAAAAAAGAAAACATTATCATCTTGATAAAACCCAGAAAAAGCATTTGACAAAATTAAAATAATTCCTGATAAAATCCTCAGCAAATTAGGAATAGAAAGAAACTTCCTCAATCTGATAAAAGGTCTACAGAGAAACCACTTGAACATCATACTTATGAAAGACTGAGTGCTTTACTTCAAAATTCAGGAAAAAGAAGGATTTCCAGTCTTACCACTTCTATCCAACATTGTGCTAGAGACTCTAGCCAGAGCAATAAGGCAAGAGAAAGAAATAAAAGTATCCAGATTGGAAAGTAAGAAGAAAAATTATCTTTGTTTGGCACATGACGTGATCATCTATGTAGAAAATTTGATGATACCCACAAAAAGCTACTGGACTTAAAACATTAGTTGAGCAAGGCTGTAGGATGAAATATCAATATACAAAAAATCAATTGTATTTCTACAAATCCTTAATGAATAATCAGATATTAAAATGGAAACAACATTTAACAGGATAAAAATACTTAAGGGTAAATATGACAAAAGATATTCAATATCAATTCACTGCAAACTATAAACCAGGGCTGAGATAGATGAAAGGTCTACATACATGGAAAGATATACCATATTTACGTATTGTTAAGATGTAAATTTTTTGGATATTGATACCTTTTTAAAAAAAATTTTTTTTACATGTTATTTATTTTTGAGAGACAGAGCACAAGTTGGGGAAGGGCAGAGAGAGAAGGAGACACAGAATCTGAACCAGGCTCCAGGCTCTGAGCTGACAGCACAGAGCCCAATGCGGGGCTCGAACTCACAAACCGTGAGATCATGACCTGAACTAAAGTCGAGCGCTCAACCGACCGAGCCACTCAGGCGCCCCTGGATATTGACATCTTGATTTAAGTCCATCCCAATCAAAATCTCTCTCTTTTTTAATTTAGAAATTAAGGAATTGATTCTAAAATTCATATATACCTCTGGTCTGCACATATGCATAGCCTTCCCCATTACCAGCACCCCTCATGAGAGTTGTACGTTTGTTACAGTTGATGAACCTACACTGATACTTCATAATCAAAGTCCATAATTTACGTTACAGTTCACTCTTAGTGTTGTGCATTTAATGGGTTTGGACAAATGTATAAGGACACATATTTATTGTCATGGTACCATATGGAGTATTTTCACTACCCGCTAAACCGTTTGCACTTTGTTTATTTATATTTCCACCCCTCAAGCCCCTGGAAACCGTTGATCTTTTTAGTGTCTCCATGGCTTTGCTTTTCCTGAATGTCATACAGCTGGAATCATACAGCATGTGGTGCTTTCAGATTGGCTGCTTTCACTTAATACTAGGCACTGAAGTTCCCTCCATGTCTTTCCATGGATTGATGGCTCATTTCTTTTTAGCACCAAATAATATTTCCTGGCCTGAATGTACCACAGTTTATCCCTTCACCTACAGCAGGACATCTTGGTGGCTTCCAAGTGTTGGCAATTATGAACAAAACTGCTATAAACAGCTGGGTGCAGGTTTTTGTGTAGTCATGGTTTCAACTCCTTTGGGAAAATACCAACGTTCTCAATTGCTGATCATATGGTAAGAGTATGTTTAATTTTGTAAGAAACTATCAAACTGTCTTCCAAAGGGCATACTATTTTGCATTCCCCCCAGCAATGAGTTCTGAGAGTCCCTGTTGCCCCACACCTTTGTCAGCATGGACAGCTAAGTTTTGACAAAGATGCAAAGGGAATTCAGTGGAGAAAGACAGCTTTCGACAAATGGTGTGGGACAATTGGCTATCCATATTCAAAACGTTTAATTCACATCTTGTACATAGAGGTTAACTCAAAATGGATCACAGACCTAAAACATCAAACAAAAAACTATAAAACTTCTATAATTAAACAAGGAAATGTATATTTGTGATATTAGGCAAAGATTTTTCAGATACAACACAGAAAGACACAATTTCTTTCAAAGATAGCATTAAGAAGATGGAAAGAAAAGTCATAATCTGGTAGAACATATTTGTAAATTATGACTGGACTTATATGTCCAGGGACTTATATCCAGAATGTAGCTATCAAAACTCAAGAAAATAGGGAAAATATTTGAATAGACATAATTTGAATAGACAAATTGAAAAAATTTATGAATGACAAATCAGTACATGAAAAGAGATTCCACATCATTGCTCATTAGGGAAATGCAAAATAAAACCAGAATGTGATAGATACCATTGCACACCTATTAGAACGGCTAAAATGAAAAAAAAAAAAAAAAAAAAAGACCATTCTAAGTGTCGGTGTGGATTTGGAGGAACTGGAACTCTCACACACAGCTGGTAGAAACATAAAATTTTACAACTTCTTTGGAAAACATTTTGTTACTTTCTTAAAGTGTTAAATGTATGCTTACTATGTGATCCAGATATCCCACTCCTATGTATGTACTCAACAGAAATAGAAGCATATGTTCATAAAAAGACAAACCCAGATTTTAAAATAATAGCCAAAACACCTGGAACATACCCAAATGTACCCTGCAGCTGGATGAATGAACTCTGGAACATCGATACATTGGGATACTGCCCAACAATAAAAACACATGAGTTACTGAAATATGCTGCAGCACTGAGGAATCTCAAAATAGTTGTGCTGAATGGAAGAAGCTAGACAAAAAGAAGTAGATACAGGATGATTTCACTTAGGTAAAATTCTAGAAAGTTCAATCTCACGTAGAGTTATAGAGAGATTAGTGGTTGCCTGGAGATGAGTAGGACAGACAGGGGTGGGAGGAGGAACTACAAAGGGACGTGGGGAGACTTTTGGAATGATGGCTATGCTAGTGATCTTGATTCACTGGGTGTATAAATATGTCAAACTTATCACGTTATATACTTTGGTACAGTTTATTGTATGCCAGCTATAGATCTATAAAAATACAAACAATATGAAATGATTACAAACAATATCAACCTTCCAGAGCTGTTACACAGATATAAGGAGATAATGGAAGCTGGTGTGATCCTGGCACATCGAGGAATCCAAATATAAGTCAGCTCCCTTTACTTACAATATAGCCCGATGTTTTCCCAACAAGGAAGAGCTCCTAAAATTTGCCAAATAGCAGGCAAAGGGGGAATCAGAAGAAGGGAAAGAGTTTTACGATATCTGTCCCTATGACCGTTTTGGACTGGAGTGAAGGGTCAGAGAGGGGCAGATGATTCCGGGGATGAGCATTTCCTGATGCATGATGGCTGAAAGCATCCCCCGCCCCGATCCTAAATGAAACCTTCATGGGGGGACAGCACACTGTTATCAGGAGAGAGTGACTCTATTTACAAGTACAACAAAGGAGATGCGGAAGCAAACGAAACAAACAAAAAAACCCAACAAGAAAATCAAAACATATACGTAATATCATATAGAGTAGCCTTTTGGGTATGCTTTGTAATGATTAATTCTATATTTTTAGTTCAGAACAGGAGTTAAGTTTCAAAATTCCTGTTTAGCTGTTTTTATCTCCGAAACACGTGACAGCTTGTCACGAGGCTAAATTGGGAACCACACCCAATTGTTCTGAGCACACTCAAGGGACTATATTAAGGGCTACGTGACAAATGTATGAACAAATTATAAACCCATTCGATTAGCTACTGCTGTCTAGAAAGGGCTGAGGATTTGAGGCAAATGCCAGAATTTAGACTATGCTGTGAAGTTTGTGAGAGATTAAAGAATTGATACAATGTGTAATGCAGTGACTGAATTATCCTCTCCACTTCTACTTAAGATATACTATTTTATATTTAACGGATGACATGAAGGCCAGGACCTTTGGGTTATGGATTAATGGTTTGAAAACAAGCCATGTATCAGGGCGAGGAGATCCACTCAGAGCCTCATTTTTGTTTTCTATAACTAGAATGAGAACTTTTCACTTGGTGGGCAGTAGACAGATCAACTATGGTTTGTCTCAATAGAAACTGGGCCAATTTGTGCCTTGCGGTATAGAGTGTAGTGTCTACACTAAATGGGAATCTACTGGACTTAAACTTTACACGTTCCAACTGTGCTGCTTAATTAATTATTTGAAAAGGAGATTGAACCCAGTCCAATATTAATCATACTGGTGTTGATTCACATCTGGGTATTACTAGTTTGTAAAGAATATTTATTTGCGTTTTCTCAGGGGATGGGAGACCGACGAGACTGACGGATACTTTAAGAATCATGAAAGTTGCCTTTGGTGTCATTGTCCACATTTATTAAACACCTATTCTCCACCAAGCCAGTTAGCCTGGTGCTTAAACGCACTGACTTTGTAATCAGGTGGCCCGGATCTGAATCCCATCTCCATTTCTTCCAACTTCGTGGCCTGGGACAAAACTGCATTCCTCTTTCTGCCTTAGTTTGTTTGGCCCTCTATCCCTACCTGTGTAGGGGTTCTCGTCAGGATCAAAGACTTGAGGATTTGTAAAGTATTTTCAGTAGTGCCTGGCACACAGTAAGCACCCATTAGATCTTGGCTATCCTTACATACCTTACATTTGAATCCTTATAATAACATAAAAGGAACTTATTTTCCCTGTTTTATAGGTAGTAAACTAGCTAGTTCATGCCATATCTGTGCTTGTACCTAGGCTTTCTGACTTTGGTCCAAGCTTTTCTCCTTTATATTGTATTACAACGTGAGAGGGGTGCTGTTCACTAAGGTTTCCATTTTTTGGAAACTCCCACCTAGCATTTTTCTGAAATCACAGTGGATTTCCGTGTGTTCTTCCTGACTCTGCTTTGGCAGTCCAAGCTTGGAGTCTGTACTGTTCTTTGCACAAGCTGCAGTGCCTCTTAGAATGCAAAGCAGGGGGAAGGCACAACCTCATTTACCTTCACCGCATTCTAGAGAGTTGAAGCGATGGCCCAGCATTAGCTCCTTCTTCCCCTTCTTCCCCTCTTTCTCCTCCTTTTAATCCTTCTCCTCCTCCTCCTCCTCTTCCTCCTTCTTCTTTAAATTTGAAACAAATGTAAGCTTAAAAGACAATGATCTAATTTTCACTTTATGCATCCCAATCACATGTCCGTTCCTTTCTGTTAAGTCTTCTAAATGTGTTTACTTCATCTCCATGCAGACATCTGACCTATGGGTAGTTCAGGAATCCTGAGATAGTACCTGACTGGGCTAACCTTATCCCTGGGCTCGATGCGGGGTGGGGGGCGAGGGGGGGCACAGATAGGTGGGGACCACTGTAGATTCTGGTTCATTCTTCCCTTCTCCCAACGAGTGGCTAGCTGAGTTCATCACTACCCAGCCAGAGACTCAATTTCCCAGTCTCCTTTGCAGCTAGGTTTGACCACCTGATCAATTTCTAGCCATGGATGTAGGCAGAAGGGACTTATGGCAATGATAGACTTGGGCCTCAAGTATCACACGTTCACCCTCCCATCTTTCTCCTTCCCATGAGTTGAGATGTATATGACCTTGAGACTCAACTTTGACCATGGCAGACAAACTCAATATCCCAGGGTGAAGATTGACCAGGGAAGAAACCTGAGTTCCTCAAATGCTCTTATGGAGTCGAACATCCAGCCCCCCTACTCGGGCTGTTAAAAGAGAAATAAAGAAAGATAGCGATACTGTATTGTTAAATGTCTTTTTTTCATCTTTGCCTTTTTTCTTATCTAAGACTTGGTTCTTAGGTTCTTTGTCTCTAGCAGCTTTATGCTGGGTCTTTCGAAACACAGTTTTGTCCACTTGAAAGAAGCAATGAATCCCAATGGCAAAAACAGAAAATGGCTATGCTACCCTCTACATTAATTGAATGGGAAGAATTTGTTTCACGGAAAATGACTTTGCAATCCTTGGCAGTTCCATCGTTTATTTTCTGTTCCAGAACTGCACTTTGGAATTCAGCCCCTTGTTGGTGACTGTTTGCTGGGTACATTGTTACGCATTCTCTCTGCTGTGGAATTCAGTAGTTTATTACTAGGGGACGCATCTGTGTCTTACAAATGACTTTGGAAACTATTTCCGAGATTATCTGGAGAAGACTAGAAATGTGTATGTAAGGAATCTAGCGCTAGGAAAAGTGTGGTGGTGGAAGCATACATGATTGTTGTATTGTTATGTCTACCTCTACGTAATGAAAAGTCAGCTCAGGAAATTCTGTAACTATTTATTGCGCCAATTTCAGAAGATGGGCAAACCCACATTCTTCCACCTCTGTAACAACAGAAGAGAAAGCCCACGATGTGTTTCTATTTTCGCGCCATATAATGGTGTATGAGTTGCTACCGTGTTGTTCAGCTGAGAACCTGTCCCTGGAATTAACAAAACAGTACATGGATAGTGACCGCCATTGGAGAGTAGGAGAGGCTCTATCAAGAAAGGTGTTTTGGTGCTAACGGGGCCAATGGGAGCAAGCAGCTTTGTAGGTGACCAAGCCAGCACAAGAAAGGCAGGGGGAACAGACGATGAGGGCAACCTGAGAGCCTTTTCTCTGCTCTCCTGCACCTGCCTCCACTGTATATAACAGACCTTCTTTAGGGAGTTTTTGGAGAGCCTGGCCAGATGCTCTCGGCCTTTCTCTGCTTGTCACGCAGAAAGTACCTCAGAAAGGTCTCTGCTTGGGATCACTCTGTCAAATTTTATTTTATTTTATTTTATTTTATTTTATTTTATTTATTTTATTTTATTTTGTTTTGTTTTGTTTTATTTTATTTTTTTACTTATTTAGTTTTTGAGGGAGAGAAAGTGCGCGCGTGTGT
The DNA here is from genome assembly GCF_018350215.1 of Panthera leo. Classification (NCBI taxonomy): domain Eukaryota; kingdom Metazoa; phylum Chordata; class Mammalia; order Carnivora; family Felidae; genus Panthera; species Panthera leo. The sequence goes on from NC_056679.1 coordinate 2,491,831, forward strand.
GTGTGTGTGAGCAGGGGAGGGGCAGAGGGAGAGGGACAGAGAGGATCCCAAGCAGGCCCCATGCTCAGCACAGAGTTGACTCGGGCCTAGATTCCATGACCGTGAGATCATGACTTGAGCCGACATCGAGAGTTGGACGCTTAACCGACTGAGCCACCCAGGCGCCCCTCACTCTATCAGATGTTGACCTATCAGATGCGTTGCCAAACGGCTCCCCTGAGCTTCTACGTACATGCCCAGCTCCCTGGACAGCTCCAGCTGGATGCCTCGTTGTACTTCAAACTGCTACGCTCAAGTGTAACCTTATTGTGCGACTTCGTAATCCTGCCCTGCTGCCTGTGAACGCCGTCTCTAAGGCGACACCACCACCCACACGCGCACCCAGCAAGAGACTCGGCGTCCTTGTCCCCACCCCAGCCCCGTCCTATTTCTCACAGTCACCAAATTCTGCTGATTTCCCTCCGAGTCGTTTGTCAGAATCCTTTCTTTTCCTCCATCCTTCCTCCACAGTTCCGCCCCCCTCCCCAGCCCCATCGCTTGAACATACCCCCATAGCTCATCTGGACTCCCCACCTCAAATCACGGCCCCTCCCCTCCATCCTTCACGGGGCTGCCGAGTGGTACGGGCCTGCCTGGGGCCGGCTGGCTTTTGGAATGCTGTAGATTTTAGAAAGGCCATACACGATACATGCCATATGCTAGTTAACACCCCCAGCAGGACCCGAGGTAGCAGCTCCACTTCCAAAGCACGAATGTTTCTGCTCAGAATCAGGTATCACGTTCAGCGGATAAAGCGTACACATGGCTTCAGACTAGTGCAGGTCAGGTTTTGCGGCCTCGAGCTCAGATCAGATTCGACTTTGTCACCTAAAGTGTCAAACCTTAGAGCTGTGTTCTGAACTTTCTGGGTTCCGCGGCGGGCACGCCCAGGGACCTTTCACCGCACTGTTCTCTTCACTTTCCGAACCTCTGTGGTCCCCTTGGCCTATTGGACAGATCCTATTGCAACTTCCCAGCTTCCCATCACCTGGGCTCCCTGCACTTCCTCAGGGGCGACATCCGCTCTTCCGTTCCCCTCTGCCCCAGAGCCCCTGACACGGTGCCCCAAGTGCGCGTGCTCTTTCTTGATTCCGCGTCTTTGTTCCACGATCCCCTGCTGGGCACACTCTTAGACTCACTGCAGGCGTCCCTTCTTTTAGGGTTTTTGCCCACAAGACAGCACCTTGTCCTCCACTGGCCACACAGCATACTGTGTTGACATGGTTTGTTTTTGTATCCTGGGCTGGCAGGGCAAGCCTGGGTCTTGTTTGCCTCTATATACCCACTACCTACAAAATGCCCAGGGACTGGGGAGCATTTAGCAAGCTTATTGAGTCACGTGAAAAGCACGGCTCCCTCTCCTCACTTTCTCCCTGGAAGGTATTTATCCTGTTTTATTGTAGGTGTTACCGGGGGGATTGGGATTCCGTAGATGGCACTTTAGGTTTTGAAGTTGACGTTTTCAGATAGCCATTTACGCATCAAGAGCTGTCTGGACTTGGCCTCTGAAGTTCATAACTTCAATTCAGGAGTGTTGGTTCAACTGACAAAGAAAACCCCGCGTTCCCTGCAAACCTTCACCAACTGGTACTCGGTACTTTTACTCGGTGAGCTGCTGCGGAGAAATTTGGAGTGTGGGGAGGGGTCCCCGGGAGGCCGTAGAGGAGCGGGCGGACAGTGGGGTCTGCAGGTGGCCCTCGTGGCCGCAGTCTGAGCTCCGTTGCTCGATTGACTTAGTGACTTAACTTCTTCAAGACTCTGTTTCCTCCTTTCTGAAGACCATAGCAGACTAAGAATGGAGGCTGATAAGCTCGGTAAATCTACAGTGGAACCATTCCTATGGTTTGGGCTGTGCCATGAACTGGGTCACCCGGGGCAAAGACACTCCAGCTAAGCTGCAAATACGGTGGTGAGCTGGGACAGCAGGCTGGTCTGTGATATGTCAACACACAAACAAGGTGTGAGTAGTGGAACGCGTAACCTTGCCATTCAACGTTCAGAAACTCAGAAAATGTTCTCACGCACCCGGGACGGGGCAGACTTACGTCACAGCTGCCCACACGGAGGCTGAAGTCCTCTAGGGGAGGTGGGCCGCGAGGAAGTACCCCCAAGGGTAATTAGGGAAGCGTTGCTAACAAACAGTCCACCAAGTATTTACTTTTTTGTTTTTGTTTTTATTTTTTTAATTTTATGATGTTTTATTTATTTTTGAGAGGGAGAGAAAGAGAGAGAGACATAGTGCAAGCTAGGGAGGGGTACAGAGAGAGGGAGACACAGAATTCGAAGCAGGGTCCAGGCTCCGAGCCGTCAGCACAGGGCCCGTCGCGGGGCTCGAACTGACGAACCGTGAGATCATGACCTGAGCTGGAGTCAGACGATCAACGGACTGAGCCACCCAGGCGCCCCACTTTTTTGTTTTTAATGGACTAGAGTGGCTTCAAGGTTATCCCTGTGATAATGTCACTCTCAATGAGTTGCATTCTGATAAGCTTTTTTTACAGTGGAAGGAAAGGGGTGGAAACGTATTAGTGGGCTGGACATGGTGCATAAAATTCTAGGTGCAAATAAAAAAATAGCAAATGAACGTATATATTAAAAAAGCCTGAAGTGCACACATGAACTGGCTTGGGAAAAAAAGTTGAGAATCAGTGAATATGAGACTTTTAATAGAAAGGCTCTTCTAATGCTAAAATTCTGTGTCTTACAATCAATAACAATGATGCTTCTAGATCTTTGGCGCCATGACTACATTACTACATATCATTTTTGGTAATAAATGCTTTATTTTATTCTGTTTCTTTGCAGTCTGCTCATTCACTCAGCCTTGCATCCTGCCAATATTCATGGGACAGTGACCGTAAGGCAGGCACTGCATCCAGGGCTGGGAAGTCACCAGTGAGCAAAACTGATTTCCACTCTCACTGAGCTTCCAGGCTACAGGAAGGGAGGACAATGATCCGTGTTGTTTCCGTCAGAGTAGTACGTGCCCAGGGTAGACTGGAAGCCAAAGTATGGAGAAAAATGGCGGGTGTGCCTGGGGGGCTCAGTCGGCATTGGACTCTTGATGTTGGCTCGGGTCATGGTCTCAAGGTTGGTGGGATTGAGCCTTGCATCGGGCTCTGTGCTGAGAGTGGAAGCTGCTTGCGATTCTCTCTCTCTCTCTGCCCCTCTCCTGCTTGCACACTCCCTCTCTCTCTCTCTCCCTCTCTCACCCTCAAAAGAAAAAAAAAGGGATTTCCTCTTGCTGAATTGGAACATTACTTCTTGGTATCTTTAATTTCTCTCTCCCTCCTCTCTCTCTGTCTTTCGAAAACCCAACACAACTTTTCCAGCATTCTTCATAAATTGTCCTTTTCTTCATCTTCCCCTCATTACTTAGGGATTGTGCCTCCTTGTACCATGCGAAATAACTTCCCGCGGGTGTTTACATGTTTCCATTATTTATAGGCTGCTATGTTTTCTCCTTTGCTCCTCACCAGTCACCACCCAGACGTGCTGTACATAGTTAGTTATTTTAATCTTTCCCAGTAAATCAATTCTCCCAACCTCCCCATCATTTTTATTACTCTTCTCTGAACTCCCCTCAGCTTTTCTACGTCTTTATGGTATTGAAGTGCCTGGAATTTAATGTAATTTTCCAGGTGGGGTTTGAGAAAGGCTATTAGAGAGGGACTCTCACCTCAGTTCTCTGCTGATGAAACCATTGGGAACAAAGCCCAAAACTACATTAGCCTTTTTGCTGCTGTATCAGCGTTACTAACTCATATCTAATTTTCTTTTTCACTGTCTCCTGCCAGCAATTTCTCACAGCCTTAGTGGTTGCTCAGGGGAGAGAACGGGCTTTGGTTTTCTACGGCGGTTTTGCTGGTTTGTAGCTTTCAGTCAGGAGTCCGCACCGAGAATCAGAGGGAGAAAAATCACGAAGCAAATCACACACTCACTGTGTGTGAGTGTGGGGCCGTGCTCTGCGAGACTTACTCGTATAGTCTATTCAGGACTCGGAATCATCTGTAAATAGACTGAGGAGACTAAGGCTCAGAGACATTAGGTAAGTGTCAGGAAGTCACCCGGCTAGAGCGGGCACCGCTGGATTTGAATTGGAGTCAGCCCGAGCCAGCTTGACCACAGAGCCTTTGCTTCTGGGAATCGGTGCCTCTTGGTGGGGGGGGGGGGGGGGAGGAGAGACAGAGGGGGTAACAGGGCTGCAGGGAGCATCCGAGGCATGTGACAGAGAGTGCCGGAAGGGAGCACAGCTTCAGCGTTTACTCACCGAGCAATCACAGCAGGCACCGTCTGGGCCTCGTGTCCTCGTCCTGGTGAAACGTGGCTCAGCAGAGGGCCACCGAGAACTTCACATGAGTGATGGTGAAGTCCCCGGATGCAGTAGACACTTCCTACATGTTATCACTTGCCTCCTTCCTAACTCCACTGGCCAGAAGGTAGCTTCGGGAGTTGCCAGAACCGGAACTCCACTGGCCGGTTTTGGGAGTTACCAGAACCGGAATCACATGCAAAGCTCGGGAAGACAGACCCTGACAGAGCAGACCTTTCAAAATTTCCATTCTGGAATGGAATCGGCTAACATCTGAGGACATTTCTAGAAAGATCTGCACTTGAAATACATCCTAATGGTCTCTTGCCCTCTCTCAGCAACAGCACCACTTCTTGGCACCCCACTTTTGTGTCTCCTCCTTTTCAGATCAAAGTTGGGATCGAGTAATTTAACTTTATTTCTCCAAATGCTTGTGCAAACCTTGATCAGATGTATATGGAGAACGGAGCCTGATGGGGGATGTTGGGCTGCAAATTGTATGTGTGGTGTGCGTAAGTATGGCCTTTTTTGAGAAAACATGAAATCTGTATTTTGGAACCATTACTGCATTGGGAGATATTGCTGGGATTCCCTTTTTCTGTTAATTCCCAAGGGCTTATTTTGTGCAGTACACGGTGTAGCGGAAAAAGCACGGTTCTGGACTTACCTAGATCTTGAGCCAAGCAGCGTCACATGTAGTTTTGTAAAATTGGGCAAGTGATTAAATCCATTTCATCCTAAGTTTTCTCCTCTTTAAGTTAGAATTCCTGCCCGTGAGTGGCTGTGAGGTATAAAGGAGATAACATACGCTTCACGATCTAAGCAAGTGCCTTGATATCTAAGCAAGTGCTTCACAAATGTTGTTTTTCACTTCTGCTTATCTCTGGCTCATATTCTCCTTTATAATTCATGTGCTATATGCTTTGCCAGATGACCCACATATTAGTCAACACTCCCAAATCATCTACCGTATGGTCAGAACTGTATGATGTGTATTGTCCACCACCATCACCATGACCGTCACCACCATCACCACCAACATCACCACCAACATCACCACCACCATCACCTCCACCATCACCTCCACCACCACCATCACCTCCACCACCACCAACATCACTATCACCACCACCACCACCACCACCACCATCACCTCCACCACCACCATCACCACCATCACCGCCACCATCACCGCCACCGCCACCACCACCATCACCTCCACCATCACCATCACCATCAACATCACCATCACCACCACCACCACCATCACCACCACCAACACCACCATCACCGCCACCATCACCACCAACATCACCACCACCATCACCACCACCACCACCATCACCACCACCACCACCACCAACATCACCACCAACATCACCATCACCATCACCATCAACATCATCACCACCACCACCACCATCACCAACACCACCACCACCACCACCATCACCACCACCTCCATCACTGTCACTACTACCACTGCCACCACCACCATCACCACCAGAACCACCACCAGAACCACCACCAGAACCACTGCCAGCAGCATCACCACCACCACTACCACCATCTATGACTACTCTCATGATCTTGCGCAACCACCACCATCCCATCACCGGTACTGCTACCACCGTCACTGTCACCATCACCACCGCCACCAGAACCACCACCAGAACCACTACCAGCACCATCACCAACATCACCACCATCACCACCATCACCACCATCTATGACTACTCTCATGACCTCGCACAACCACCACCATCCCATCACCGGTACTGCTACCACTGTCACTGTCACCATCACCACCACCAGCATCACTGTCACTACTACCACTGCCACCACCACCATCACCACCGCTACGACTACCACCAATACCACTATCCGACCATCACCAGCGTTACACCCCCACTGCCATCACTTCCTCTACCAGCACTTGACAGGACACTCGGTGTGTGCCAGGCACTGTGCCAAACACTTTATAGACATGCTTCCATTGATTCTTCACAATTAACCTTGAAAGTAGGTACCACTGTCATCTGAGAATACTGATTCCTGGGGAGATTAAATTACTTTTTCAAGGTCATACGGGACAAGAGAGAGAAAAAAGAAACGTGAGCCACGAGGCCTGCCCTGAGGAAGTGTATGATCTGTTGGGAAGCAAAATTAATGCATGTGCAAAGTTAGTGACCTTGAGAGACATTCCGTAGTGAGTACCAAATGACATGCTTCAGGTTGGAAGTGCTGCCGATGTGTGGGGGCACAGGGACTGGGAAAGGTCACTGTGCGTGTTAGCTCCTTTTGTTTTTGGATTTAATACTTATTCCAGTCCCCTTAAATTCTGTATGGATACATGGGGGCAACAGAAATCTCAGGCAGTGGTTTGGACCTCACAAGGATCCAGGATAAGGTGTACAGACAGTGTTCTTGGGGAAAATAGACACTGAGTTAGACCAGCCCCATTGAAAGCGAACTTGGGAGGCTGTACTGGGTCCAAGGCTGCTCCTGTAACAGGGCAAAATCTTGTGGCCTGGCAGCAGCAGGTACTCTGGCTCCCTCGCTAAGGCTCTACTGTTAACGTAACTTGACCACTTGATGCTTTCGCTCCTGGGCCTCTGAGCTCTCTCCCTCTCTCTCTTGATCTTCTGTTCACATTTCCAGGAGAGGGGATCTCACTGGTCTGCCTGTACCTCACCACCCTTAATGCCGCAGAGCTTTTGCACCTGGCTAACTCATCTGCCCACCGGCATGCCTGTCGACTGTCCAGATGAGATTGGGAGCCCATCCTGATCCAGCCGGCTTTGGCCGATGGATCTTAGCCACACAGAAAATGGCCGCCTCTGCAGAGCCCCCTGGGGTGGCTGTGTCACCAGGATTGGGATCGCAGGTTTCTGTCACAGGGGAGCTCTGGGAATGGCAGGGCTGTTGACTGCAGCGGGGGAAGCCCCCGTGAAGGAGTGGAATTTGATGGGTAGGAGTTTCGGAAGGGGCATTCCAGTTTGGGAGAAAACCATCTTAGAAAAGACCTTGAGGGTGGACTGAAGTCAGCTTTTGTTAGAGGACGCAAGGAGAGGAATGGTGGGAACCGGGGGCGGGAATTTAGACTCCATCAGGGGCCTTACAAGTCAGGCACACACGTTTGGACAATAGTCGAGAGGCACTAGGGAGCCATTAGGGGTTCTGGAGTACAACAGAGATGTGAAAATGGTACTTCAGAAGAACCCGAGTGGCAGAGATATGAAGCAGTTTGGAACAGACAGGATCAGGGTCAGGGACTCCCATCAGGAGGTGGTTCCATTCATCTAGATGTGTGGCCAGGAAACAGAACAGAATTCCTGTTCAGAGAGGTTTTCTTTCTTATGCTTAGGCACCTTTTAAAATTTCTAGCCCTCTTGCAGAGGCAGGCAATTAACATGTTCACATGACACTCTGTTTATTACACAACTCACACAGTCCGGTTTGAACCACAACAAAAGACCTATTTGAATGAACACAAATCATAGAGTAGGTTGGTAATGAGTCACAAGCTGTTTTAAAAATAGCTGTTTTGTTTACTGAATTCACCTGTTTGCTAAATGCCTGCATTTAACTTCCATACCTCTTGCTGTGATGTTTTCTGGTTTCTTACCTTCCGTTTTTAAGAATGCCACGCTCACTTCTGGCAGAAGCCACCTCAGTGGTGATTGTTTAATTGGCATGTGTTCTCACATGCTGCCGGAACACCACCACGTTAGCTACCCAACCCTCTGTGGCCCCTCCAGAAAACACAGTGCACTGCATACGTAAGTGAGCTTGATTAGCTTTTCTTCGAGAAAGTACTTCACGGTCTCTAAAAGCTAAAGATGTAAGATTTAAAAATACGATTAGCAAACAATGCACGCCAGTGATGGTTCTGCTCCCTCTGAACTAACTCGAATAATTTGATTTTCTATTGTGTTTTGAACACCGCTACTTAATGTACTGCTATTGCTATGAAAGAAATGTCCTGCAATTAAATGAGGAAACACATGAATATTTGGAGATCTCCTACATGCAGTGGTGCGAAAAATAAATGTGTAAAAGTAGATACGTAAAATGCGAAAAACAGCGCGTCTTAGAATTGGTGAAGTAAGAGAGATTACAAGAGTCTTTCGAATCATGTTTTCAAATGGGAAGTGAACCAGTGATAGCCTCGATTCTGCGCCAAGCTGTTAATTTTAATCCTAACCTAAATGTTATCTAACCCTATGGTTAATCTATTCTTAACCCTAACCAATGCCCATCCCCTCTCCCACTGCCCCTGTTCCGTTGATCACTCCATTCTTTCAATATTACGATAGAAACTGTTCATATCTGATGACTTGCCAGTTGTGTTGGTTGGGTGCTACAACAAAATATCCTAGACTGGGTGACTTAAGCGACAAACACCTATTTCTCACATTTTTGAAGGCTGGAAAGTCCAAGATCGAGGTGCTGGCAGATTGGTGTCTGGTAAGTGTCCCCTCCCTGGTTTGCGGACTGCTGACCTCTTGACTTCGTATTGGATCCTCACATGGAGAGGCCAGAGAGGAAGCGTCTCTTCCTGTAAGGGCACTGATCCCATCATGCGGGCTCCACCCTAGTGATCTGATAACTGTCCAAAGACCCTGTCTCCTAATACCATCGCCACCCTGGGGGTTAAGATTTCAACGTAGGAACTTTGGGAAAACGCACTGATTCAGTCCACAGCACCGGCTCGACTGTGATTTGATTTTCTACTGTGTTTTCAACACACGCTGTTGACTGTAAGATCCACCGTTACTTGATGTGCTGCTATTGCTATGAAAGAGACGTCCCTTTGTTGGGATCTTTGTCCTAATTTGCCTGGGATCTTGTAACAGCTCGTTGTTTTGTCTCCTTGCTCTGGTCCCACCCTCTTCTACTCCACCATATTGAAACCATCTTTCTAAAATCAAAATCTTATTGTACGGGTTTTCTATTTACTAATTTCTTTCCTCTACCTGGGATGTACGTTTTTTCCTTCTTGGCCCGGCAGAGCCCCAGTCCCTATGTTGCCTTTGTGAATTCGTTTGTGACGCCGCGGGTAAATTTTTGTTGCCGTGTCCCTTTATGCTCCCACTAGCACTTTGTCCAGAAATAAAACCCATGGCCTGGCCCTGGGTGGAGATGAAAACCAGGGCACGTGCAGGGTCGGTGCTAACGGATGAGAATGAAAACGTTGTCTGTGGTCTGACTAGCAGAGTTCTGGGTGATTCTTGAGGACCATAAATGGGGTTCCTAAGAGACCCAGATGTGAGCAAAGAGGTTGCGTAACTCTTAGCAGGTTGGGAATAGGAATGGGTGCCTGGTGGAAAGGCTGATGAGATTAGTTTCCTTGCTTGGCTCTTTTCTTGGGGTCTCCACATCTGGATCAGCTCTGGATTTAGCGCAGGCATCGGCAAACGATGGCCCACAGGTCAAATCTGCTTGCCGACTGTTTTTTTGCAAACAAAGTGTCACTGGCAAACGAGCATGCCTGTTTGTTTCTGTACCATCTCGGGCAGCTTGCTTTTATGCTACAACAGCTACAGAAAGTAGTTTTGACACAGACGACGTGGCCTGCCGAATCTAGGCACACTTACTGTGTGGCTCTTGACCGAACACGTCTGCTGACTGCAGATCTGAGACATCTCAGGGGCACCATCCCATGGCACCCGAGGCTCGAACACTTCTTGTTGCCCCTAGAAAAAGAAACAAGCAGAAGATGAAATAAGTTAACGAAAATAAAGAGGAAGTTTCAAGTAGCCCACAAAAAGAAAAATGGCAAAAACAATAAAAGCGGAGGGCCGGTTAAGAAACAACAAACCCAAGGTCCGAGCCAAGGTCTAGGTCTGCATGAATCCCTTTGAAAGTGCCTGGAAAAATGCCGTGTGTCTGCAGTGACAGTAGAATCAATAGCCAGGATCAGAGGTTTGCTTTGAGGGGTGAGAGAGCCATGGACGGGCTGGCCTTCGGTACCTGACGGGGACGCTTGTTTTTAACTGAGGGACACCAGCTCCTCACCATTCTCCCCTCCCCGTGCCCTGTTCCTTCTTCCCTGCTGGGGATGCCTCACGTCAGGCCCGCGACGTGGACGGCTGTCTCCTTTCTTCCCGCCCGCGGTCCCCCTCGGCTCTGAATTGTGCTTTGGAAGCCTAAGCTGGGCATTTGGGAGGACAGAGTCCGGGGCAAGGGGCCTCTCCTGTCGGAGGCGGCGCAAACCTCCCGCGCGGCCTGCTGAAAAGCTGAGCCGTTCCTGAGAGAACAGATGTCACCCCGAGAGCAGCAAGGGCGGGTTCGGTCGGAAGCGAGCATCCGACTCCCTGGCAGGCTCAGTCTAGGGTAGCCCGGGGCCTGGAGGGAGCCGATATTTCTGTCTCCTTTCCCAACTCTCGTCTTTGCTGTTTACATTCAAATGTCATCTTTTGCTAGAGGTATCTGCTGAGAGGGGTGATGGGGGTTCTCAGGTAAGCGGCTCCCAGGCACCAAGACCAGCCCCCCGGGTGATCTGACAGCGTGGCTGGCATCCAACAGGGCCATATGTCATGTAATCCGAACCCGGACCCTCTGCCAAGCCGGGCTATTCTTACTGTCGTTCAGAGGCAGGTTCCAAAAGAACAAATCTAGAAGCGTTTGTGGAATTGAGGTGCGGTCGAGACGATGTCCGAGGCAGAAGTTTTCAAATGTGCTTCTGATCAACGATAAGGAAGTCAAACGGCCCATTCGTCAGGCGTTTAACTCAGGGCCGTCCTTGACCAGGGGACGGTAGGGAAGGAGCAAGGCAGGGGGAGAGCCAGGGAAAGTGTGCAATCACTTGGTCCTGAGATCTGGAGCCACGGGGCTCTAAGAAGCGATGTGGAGATGGTGTTTCCAGCTGGTGCATCGAACACCAGGTCATCCGCACACAGAGCCTGCCCGCAAGACCTCTCTGTCCCCTGTCACCTTGAGACCTGTGAGGAGACGCCCTCTGTGCACACCCCTCAGCTGTTTGTTGCTCTCCCGTGGCTGACTTTCCTCAGTTCACCTAAACACGTGGTATCGGGGACTCACCCTGTTTCATCTGCACAGGGCAAGCAGTGTGTGTGTGTGTGTGTGTGTGTGTGTGTGTGTGTATGTGTTGCAACAAGTATAATGTGAGAGGAGTAAGTTCACTGCTGACAGGATTTAGAGAGAGAAGTCATGTGCTCTTGGGGGACGAAGAATGACTTGATGGAAGTGAAAGTGGGGACATGAGCTGGGTCTTGAGACGGGGATAGACTTTCAGTAAGAGAAAAGCAATCAGGTATAGCGCGGAAAAAAGCAGAGGGGTAGGATAGGAGGGTCGATGTGTATAGCTTGCCTTGAACGGTGGATAGGCTGTGGTCAGGGGAGCGAGAAGGGGCACGTTAGGTGAGATCCGTAATAGTGAGGATTAAGCTTGGCTGAGGGTGGCAGAAAGCCAACGGTAACAACGGCTCAACAGGATATAAATCTGTGAAGTCCAATGGTCCCCAGGGCTGGTATGGTGCCCTGGTTCTGTCTCTCTTCTTACTCCACTGTGTGGGACTTTCGTTGGTGGTCTAAGACTGCAGCATCATATGGTAGACATCAGGGTGAAGAAAGGGACCAAGGAGCAGGTGGTAGAGGCATAGGTGTCCTATCTCTTAGAGAGCCTCCCAGAAACTACTGCATAGAACTTCACACGCATTCCATTGGCGAGAACTTAGTCACATGGTCTCACCTAGCCGCAAGGGGTCCTGTGAAATACACTCTTTATTTTAGGTGTCTACATCTCCAGCAACACATTGGGGGTTCTTTTGCCGTGGAAGGAGGAGAGAATGGATGTTCGAGGACAACTGGTCGTATCTGTCCTAGATTATGGGGGCTCTTGAGTGTCAGGTGGAGAAGGATATACTAAAGTTCAGAGGTGATAGGAAGCCGTGAAGCTTTTGAAGGGGGGAGTGACGTGAAAAGGTGTCCTTTAGGAAAGTCAATCTGCCAGTGTGATTAGACAGATTAAGATGGGGAGAGACAGAGGTGGGGACACTGTCTACTGCAGTATTTCGGTGAAGGACTAGTGGTGACGACGGGAATATAATGGGGATGTAGGTTCAAGACTGTTTGCAAAGGTAATACAGCCGAGCTGGTCAGTTGAGAGGAAAGCGAAGAAAAAGTTGAAGGTGATGCAGAGGTTTCAAAACCTGGGTCCTTGGGAGAATGGAACTGGTAATATTTGAAGTGTAGACCAGTAAGAGGGGCTGTGTTAGGGAAGATTGTGGTGACTTTCGAATACGTTAAAGTTGAGGTTCCAGCAAGGCTTCCAAATGAAGTTTAAAATGAATAGTTAAACTTGTGGGTCTAGAATACAATGGCAAATCGGTTGCTCATGAGCCACACTTGGCTTTCAGAAGGAGTTTGTTTGTCCCGCGCTGGGTAAGCTGCATGACTTAAAAACAGCTGAGGGGCACCTGGGTGGCTTAGTCAGTTACGTGTTTGACTTTGGTTCAGATCATGATCTCCTGGCTCACGAGTCTGAGCCCCGCATTGGGCTCTCAGCTGTCAGCATCGAGGCCACTTAGAAAACTCTGTCGCCCTCTTTCTCTGCCCCTCCCATTTGTGCTCTCTCTCTCTCTCTCAAAATAAATAAATAAATAAGTTTATATAAAAAACAGCTGAATTAGTCGTTAATTAACGGCTTATTAAAAAATCTGCATTTTTGACTTCTTTTGGAAAAATCTTAAGATTTGGAATCACTGGGCCCTCATTCTTGCAAGACAACAATTGGCTTGAGTTGAGAGTGAAGAACGTGCTTTCTGCTTTGCAACAGTCTCCACCACTCCCTCGAGTCCAGCCGGGTGTATTTGTATTTATATTTATATTTATATTTATATTTATATTTATATTTATATTTATACACCAGCCTGGTATATATATTATTTATATTTCCTGCCTGGCTTCTGTAGGTATTTGGGTATTCAACCCCTATGTAGGGCTTAGAAAACACGTCAGAGCCACAGAAGCAGGCCCAGGAGCCATGATTTTAGGAAGACAAAGTTGAAGCCATTGAAACGAATGAGACCGATATAGGGGAGGGTGGAGAGATGGAAAGAGGAGAGCTCTAGAAACTTTGGGGCATCCCACATTTGCAAACCAGAAGACGAGTGGAGCCTGTAATGTAGACAGGAGGGAAAGTATCGTGTAGGCAGGAGGAAACCCAGAGCAGTATCATATCATAGAAACCAGAGAGTAAAGGATTTCGAGATGAAAATCAGCCAGTGTCAAGTGTTACCAGAAAAAGGGAGGAAAATGAATCTCAGCCAAAGGCCACCGGCTTTGGAGATTCAAAGGTCTTGCAGAGTTTCAGGAGAGTGGTGAGGGCAGAAGCCAAAGTGAGACACTGCTTTGACGTTCCTATTAATCTGAGTTCATCACTAGAAAGATGGCGTCTGGAGGAGAGGAGGGCACACCTGTGATTGGCCTTGGTCTAAACTTCTCACTCACCTGGTGAGAGGGGACTTCTCACTCACCTGGGGGTGGGGACGAGACAGGAGGGGAGCGGCCTGTTCTCCAGGGAGGAAGACGCTTCTTGTATTCCACATCTCTAAAATGCCAGGTTCTTTCGATACGTTCCCTCATCTAATCCCCACGAGAACCCTGGACTTAGGTCTCATTATGTGCATTTGTATGGATGGGGAAACTAAAGCTTACAGAGGTTGGGTGATCTGCTTCAAGTGACTCACACAGTGACAGAGCTGGAGAGTTAGGATTTGAATGTGGGCTCTGTCATCCCTGTTCTTTTCACGCACCAGCCAATTCCATTGTCTTGAGGGGGGAGCTGAGGCACCTTTTCATCCTCTTGTACCTAGATCTTAGCATATTACCCACCTTCACTCATGGCTACGTTCAGCAAAGGACCTTCCTCATAACTTCGTAGCGCTATTCGGTTCAACAGTGACATCTTGCTCTAAGGGTGTGCCGAAATGGTTAAAAAAAAAAAAACCACTAAAGTTTTGAGGTGAAAAATCACTCCTTTTGAGTCTCTTCTTATTTAACACACAAAAGGTCTTTGCTTTGTCCCAGTTACACTAACATCTCAGTTATTTCCGAAAATTACGCGCCATGAATAATACCCACATTACCGCCATGAAAAATAAAAGTGATCTGTGTGAATGCGACCAATCCATGAGTGGACTGGATTTATTTCATTATAATCTCGCAGCATAGGTCAGAATACCCAATCCTGTCTTGTGAGAGGGAAGACGAAGGCAAAGGCATGACCCTCCTCATACAATACGTAGCGCACGGTGGGTACTTAGTTCATATTTCAGTGGATGAGTAGTATTCTCAATGGCAAAGTGGTAGACAACTCTGTCCTCTCCCACCTACCCTACATCCGCTGGCTTTGAGGTGATGAAGGCAGAGCTCAGGAGTCCAGGTTTGCAAAATCTCCCTATTTCTATCACTCTCTCTTCCCTTCGGGGGATCGACGACTGGCATAATAAGACCTAGTATTTCTCTAGCACTTTGTGCCAGTTACCGTGATAAATGCCTTGGTGTGCACTCGCTCTTTTTATTTTCGAGACAACGCCTTTTGGTTTGTATTCTTAGTGTCTCCGTTTTACACATGAGGAACAGACAGCCTGAGGGGCTGGAGGATTTTGCCCAAGACCACTCAGGAAGCGACTGAGCTGGTTTCAGATTCACCCTTACCCACGTCCCTGCGTGCCTGCTACGGAGTCGGCTGTCCTATCAGTGGCCAGAACCAACCAGTGTAATTACCAATCGGTTCTCCTTCTGAGGCAACGCGGGGTCCTGGTGAGCTCGCCTCGTGTCAGACCCAAGAGTGGCTTCTCCTGTGGCCTGGCTGGATCTCTCTTGGGGAGAGGACTCTTCGCTTCCATTTTCAAAATAGGGGAGTTCAAACCAAGGATGGATCCTGATTTCTGGGCCCTGAACCAGGGAGCACAGTCCAACAAAGGATTGTCTTCCGAACGGTGCCATTTCTTCCGTGGAACGTTTTGCCGGGGAGCGACCGTGAAAACCTATTTGCTTCTGTAGTGAACGATTTTTGCTGTTCAAAAGAACAGAGTGCCGATGCAAAATTGAGATCACCCTGGAAAATCCGGGGGAGACTGCTCGCTTCCAGGGCCCTCCATCGCTGTAATTGTGAGAGTGGTTTTGTCAGGTTGGGTTGGGCACAGGCTGCTGTATGGCTCCGAAATGCAGATGGCTTCTCCTTTGGGAAGGGGCAGCGCTCCGTCAGGGACCCCTCGTGTTAACAAGAAACATAAGGTGGGGATGGGCAGGGGGCTTAACAAGGTATTTATCACGGCGATTGTGCCCAGGGGTTGCTCACGGTGATTGCTTCATAAATTTTAGCAATCTTCCCTCCTCTGATTTATGTGGCTTTTCTAAAGGGCATTGTTCGGCAGTACATTAATGCGGATGCTAAATATAGCTGGAAGGAGCCCAGTGCTGATGATCCAGTGCCCGCTGGAAGGCAGGCATCTGCCAGTCAATAACCTACTTTTGTTCCCGTCTTTCCTGCTAGAATATATCATGCCGTAGAGGCTATTTATATCTGGAAAACATTCTGGAAGTTGTTAGAAATCCTTCCTGCCGCAGCGCGCTGCCCTCCCAGGAACTGCTGAAGTGTAAATGTGCAGCCAGGCGTTCCTCCCAGCAGCGCCTGGACTGAGTGACCTTCATGGGCTCCATCCTTCCTTTGCAAACAAAAACACCAACTTGGAATTTTAATTAAAAGGCAGCGAGTGGGCTATGAAGCTCACGGCGTTGGCTGAACTGCTGGTAATCGCAGTGTGGATTTGAGGTCACCCTTGCGGAGCCTGTAACGTTAACTTATCAGGGACAATGCATCGGCCGAATTTATCTCCAGCTTCGCCAGGAGGCAGAGGCTCAGAAGAAGAACTTTCTGGTGCATGAAACAGTACAGTTAAGAGCACGGGCAGTTCTGTTAGACCGTGCCAGCCGCTGTCCCAAAGCTGGGGAGAGGGGGCTACATAGATCACGTCCTTTTGGTGGGGACCATGTGGAACCTATTGGTTGAACCCCGCAGCACCGGTCACCCAAGTGGGGACAGATGATACAGCTCTGATTGGCGATGCGGCGAGGCTCTCAGAGCCCTAGCGGTTCAGCTGGCCCATAAAACGAATTAAGTCTGCCTGAGTGGGTTGTTTTGCATTGAAAAAGTTATTTAAAGCCTTTTAAAAATAGCATTATTGGAGGCTGTTATTGGTTTGCATTACTTTGTCAGAAGGCACACACTTGTTTATTGCAAGGTCTGATTCCCAGATTTAAAACCACCTCTAACTAAAAGGATCATCCCTATCTTCAGACATTGGCCACCTTGAGTGGTCACGGTGCCTGGCCTCTGGAGCCCCGACGTGGGGGTGGGAGGCTCCCAGCCTAGGTCACCAGTGGGATCCCCGGGGAGCTTTCGGAACAAGCACGTTCCTGGGTTGGCCAACATACTGTTCGGCGAGTCCGGATCCGGGTTTTAAGGGGTTTCCAGAAGATTTTGATGATTGAGATCCTTAGGGAGCTCTCGGCCAGGGAGTTTTGGAAGTCCAGTCTAGTCACGGGATAAAAGTAAAAACAAGAGGAAGGAAAGGGGAGACTCAGATGAGTCCACCGGGACGATCTCCCGCTCCTCCCGTGAGGATATCGGGAAGGACCAGCAGCCCGGTCAGCTTCTGCTGCAAGGGGCTTACTCTGTGCCCGCCGTGATAGTGCTCCACACCTTACATCCCTTAGTCCCAACCATTGTTGAGCAGATGGCAGTGTCCCCATTGTACAGATGGGGAGGTGGAGGCATGGAGTCATAAGTCCTCGCAGTAGAAGGTGATGGAGACGTTGGCTTGGCCCCCGCTGCCCACCCTGCCTCAGTTTCCTCTTGGACTGTGACAGACCAACCTGACCCCACGCAGCCACGCTTCCTTCGCCACCTGCAGCCACAGAACTGAGCCCCCCTACTTCTACGGCTGAGCGTTGGGGGGGGGGGTGGGAAGCCAGGGTCCCCCCACATCCCAGTCCTCTGCTGCTCATAGCGTCAAGCCCCAAAGCTAACCCGAGGTTCCACACAGTTTGCCAGGCTCCCCAGTGACGTGGCCTGCTGTCCTGCACGCTGTCTGATGGATCCCAGAACCCGGGGAGGGGAGAAGGGGGCAGGGATTGTAGGGCTTCAAGGAGATGGGTGAGGTGTGGGATGGGAGAGGCCGCATTTGTAGGACTGGCCGATTTCTGTGGCGTACGTCCTCTCACGGCCTAACAACTGGCGTTGAAAGCTCCCGAACACCCGACCGCTGAAAATTGCGTGTCAACGATGAAGAGTGCGCCTGGTGTCTGTGACCAATGTCTGGGCCGGGCTGGCGCGTCCCTGCCTGGTCGTTGCCTCTGTCTGCCTCGTTTCCCACGCTCCTTTGGGGTGGCCTCCTCCAGCACGCCTCCGATGCTCTGATGCCCCTCGGTGTGTCCCACGCAGTAGGTGCTTAGTAGACGTTACCTGAGGGAACGGACCTGGCCTTCCGGGCCCAACTCCCACTGCACGAACAGCTCACGCCGCACGCTTCAGCCGGGCGCAGGGACCCCGTGAGCCTCTGGGCTCGAAGTCACCGTTTTAGCGGGTCCGGGGTCCGGGCGCCGGTCGCAGAAGCTGTTCCAGTGCACGACGGGTGGGCACGGGCCAGACGGGCAGAGGGCCCGTCCTCAGACGCCCCGAAGCTCAGGTCCTGTGACGCGGCCCCAGAGAAGGCCGCCGGGCCGCGGGGCGGCCAGAAGCGAGCAGAGGTGGAGGGTGGCTCTTGGCACTGACCTTCTGCGCAGAGCCAGTCTGGGGCAGGTTGACAAACGGGGCCAGGTGCCGAGAGGGCAGCCGCAGCTGTGCACTGGGAGCAGGTTTTGGGAGCCGGACGCTGGAATTCTTAAGGCCCTCCTCCCTCCCTCTCACACACCACGGCCAGAAGCCTCTTAGAAGAGGAAAAGAGCGACGGGGATGTGGTCGTCCCTTACTTAACTGCTGTCTAGTAATATCCACCCCCCCCCCCCCCCCCAGGGCTTACCGTAGTGTTCACCCCACGTCCGACTGCTCTCCGAGACTCATCCAACTATCTGGAGCCTTCAGGCCTGTCCCTCCGCCCTGCCGCCTCTCAGTCGGGCCCCCTGAGGCCTCCTCGGATCAGGCCACCGTCTCTCTCTGGGGTCTTCCCGCCTCCGTTCTTGCACTCCTCTGGGAGTTCTTGCCCGTTATCCCCTGGGGCAGTTTCTAGAAGGAGAATCTGCCCCTCGCCCGGAGGAAAATGTCCGCTGTCTTCAGGGTGGAGGCCTCATTTCTTCGCGAGGCCTCTGGGCCCCGCTGGGATCTGGCCCAGGAACGTGCTTCTGGTTTCCTCTCCCGCACATCCTGAGCTCCAGGCCCACCGCCTGCCCTGGGCTTCTACGCACCTGCCCTGCTTGTCTTGCCCCGGCTGCCCCGGCCTCCTCGTTCGCTCGGCCGGCTGCTGCCTGGCCCCCTGGTCTCAGTTCCCCTTTATCTCTTTGCCTAGACTCATCCTCTGGGGCCTCCCCCTGCCCTGAGTTCCTCTGCGCTCCCTCACACGTGCCCGCTTCAGCACCCCGGGGAGAAATGGTGACAGCTCCTCGTGACCCATGTACCCCGTTCACTCCGATGCCAGTGACATATCAAAACGCCCAACCTGCGGCAGGCACACACAAAAGGCGCTTGGAAAGTGGATTTGCTCTGGGGCACCTGGGTGGTGCGGCCGGTTGAGCGTCTGACTTGGGCTCAGGTCGTGATCTCATGGTTTGTGAGTTCGAGCCCCACGTGGGGCTCTCTGCTGTCAGCGTGGATCCTCTTCGGATCCTCTGTGCCCCCCTCCTCTCTGCCCCTGCCCCGCTCGCACTCTCCCTCTCTCAAAAATAAATAACAGACATTAAAAACCAAACCAAAACAGAGTGGATTCACTTCAATGGATCATTCACCTCTTGCCTGCTCGCCTTAATTATGGCAAATCAGAATTCGGGCTCCACAGCTCCCCTGAGGGATCGCTGGGTTGAGGGAAGGTGAGGGGCAGAGACACGACACGCGAAGCAAGCAGCGGGTAGCGTAGTGACAAAATCACAAAGAATAATTGTGCTGCACGTGTGAGCGCATACGGCATTGGATTACAGGCCCTAGAGGACAGAGAACACTCACACCTAATTTGCCTCGCACACCGCCCCGCACAGTGCCACGGACAGAAAAGAGCTTGCAAAACACCCGACAGCTCAGGAAGCTAGCGTGTGTCCGGTTTAACCCTGGCACCGAGCCTACTTCTCTGGCCATAATGCATCAGCCTCCATGGGCAACCTGATTTCAGTACGGGGACGTTATTTTGCGCAAACATCAACCAGGGAAATAAACATCTGTGGTGTTGTGTAACCGGCTCATCTGGCCCCCAGCAGAAAGTGGGTCATTGAAACGTGGGTAGAAAACCGCCTAGGTGATGCCTTTGCTTGGGAAAAGACATGATTTAAGTCCCCTCTGTCGTTCTGATACCAGAGGCCATGGCACCATGACGTGGATGGCAATGTTAAAAGGACGAGACACAAGCCTTCTGGAAGACCTTGGCCCTTTGTCTGATGTGTCGGTTTTGATTTTTATGATTGATGATGCCGTGAGTCAACACAGCAGCAACATCCACAGCAGCCCGTGTGGACGCTGTGCCGGGCGGCTGTTGGACTTCCATTCTACATACTTTTCTCAAACCGACCCATGTGATTTTCGATAACAAACAAACCGACCCAAAGCCTTTGCCACTAACTCCGAGTTTCTTGATCACGGTTGGCAACTTCCTGTTTGTTTAACCCGGTGATGTGCTAACTGGATTCTACTGAGTTTGGGGAGAAGGGAGTCAAAAGCAACATCGTTATTTCATCACACACATCGTGTGTGAGTAAATCATACTCCGTTTCGTGGGACGTTTAATACAACTCTTCAGTAAACAGCAGTTTTTAAGTAGGCTCCTGAGAGTGAAATGAACGCATACTCTAAAACTCAGCCATTCGTCTGCAGTCCTCGAGGAAGTACATTAGTGCTTTGGTTTGTCAAGAGCAGTGTCTTCCAAAACATACTTCGTAGCCTCGAGATCGTTTTGACTTGATTCATTGATACGAGGGGAAAGCGATGGTTCATAAATTTTTAGGTTTCCAGTTACAGAGTCTCATGGAAGAATAGTGCTAACAGCCAAAGCTGCAAAGCCAAGTTCCATCAGGTACACGTTTGTCAAAAACAACCAGGGTAGAGATGCTATAGGAAAAATAAGTCACACGTATTAGACATTGATTATATGACAAGATTTCTCCATGTATTATCTCATTTAATCCCATCGGGTAGTTACTATTTTTGTGCCCATTTTACAGACGAGGGAACTGAGGCTTATGTACATCGCCTATGGTCACTTAGTAAGCGGCAGGGCCAGGAGTTGAATTAGGTGATTTGGCTCCAGAACTTGCAAAAACATTCAGTCCCTGAAAGTGCCACCCTGTACACAAATGAATGTGGGTCCATTTTAGTCTATAAAATAGGCAGACTTATACACCAAGATCCGTATTCTAGGTGACTCACGTGCTGAAAAAGGCTTCTCCTTCTGGTTTCAATTCTAAGGTAAAAATAAGATGTCTTTTATTTGTTCTGTGGATTTTTTCTGACCGTGTCTCCGGGAAAGTAAACTGGGTGGAGAACTGATGGGTTGATCTGAAATATGGAGCCCATGGCACTTGTGTATGTTCCAGAGAGGGTTCCTTGTGTTTCACCTCCTGCCCACATCTCCTTCTCCCTCCCCTCCCCACCCCCCAAGGTCAAACCCCAGCATTTCAGGGTGCTAGGTAGCTATGGTGGACTTGTGCCTTAATGGGATCTGTCATCCAAGTTCCTAGATGCTCCACATTCCCAGTGCCATAAACTTACCTGGGAACAATTGTGGGTTGGATTGTGTTCCCCAGAAAGCTATGTTCCTAACTCCTAACTTCTGGTACCTATGGATGTGACTTGATTGGAGATAGGGTCCTTGCAGATGTAATCAAGTTAAAATGAGATCGTACTGGATTAGGGTGGGTGTGGATGCTGACTGGTGTCCTTACAAGAAATTTGGACACAGATATCCAGGGGGAAAGCCCTCTGAAGACCCAGACGCACGGAGGAAAGAGGTCATGGGAAGACGGAGGCAGAGATTGGAAGAGCTTCTTCCCAGATTCTGGGAGAGAGGCCAGGCAGCGTCTTTCTCTAGCGCCTTCGGAGGGAGCATGGCCCTGCCAGCACGTCGATTTCAGGTTTCTAGACTGCCGAACTGTGAGTCGGTAACTTTTTGCTGTGTTGAGTCCCCCAGTTTGTGGTATTTTGTCAAGGCAGGCTGAGAAGACTAACCTGCGAATCTTGTTAAAATACAGATTCCTGAGCGACCCCTTCCCGCCCCCGCCACGGGTGTCAATTTTGAGCCACGGGTGGGGCTCATGAAAGGGTTTTTTGTTATTTGTTTTTTTAATAAAGATGCAGATGATGCTGATGTGGTGATGTGGACTTATGGGGTCGTGGAAAGCGGACCAGCCTTTCAGCATCAAGACTCCAGAGCGTTTTGCAAGTTTATTTAATAGAACAAAAAAGATGCTTATCACTGTAAATGATAAATAAAGAAAAAGACAAAAAGCCATGCTACTGGTTTTGTAAGAGGAGGTGTAAAAGGAAAGTGAGACAGTGTTACAGATAAAGCCTTGCTATCTGCACACCTGTCTGGGCTCTGAGGCCGGCATTCAGGTTCACACCCTGTCTTATCTTTATTACCTTCTTTATCTTTAACATTCTCGAGTTGACCCGCTGGGGGGGGCGTTGTTTTGAACTGGGAGATACAGAAATATCTTTACTTAACTTCAAGCTTGCCTTCTGGGCTTCTACTCCCTCGGTCCACTCCGTAGCCGGAAGGGTCTCTCTTAATCCAAGATCGATGTTGCCTGACTCTGCTTAACCCCCTTCCACAGACCGTCCTCTTCAGGATCAAATGCTCTACCATGACATGGGGCTCTTTGCATCTGGAACCCTATTCGTGCCTCCAGCCTGTATCCCCAGCTGCACCACGTGGTCTTCTACCCTGCAGCCCGAACACTCTTGTCTATCCTCCCTCCGCCCCTGGCCGTCTTGCTGGTTTACCCTCCTGGGTTCCCCGAAGTCACTTCCAATGGGAAAGCTTCCTAAACCTCCAAGGCTGGGTAGGGCGCCCCTCCTCGGTGCCTCCAAAGAATCCCAGTTCACCCTCCTTGTGGCATGTGTCACACTGGCTGGACGTTGCAGGCTTGCTTCTGGCACCCGCCCCTCCCCACCCCCCCCCCCGCCCCGATCTGTGTGTTATGGACTGATGGTGTCCTTTCCAAATTTCTAGGTTGAAATCCTAATGTCCAAGGTCTTAGGAGGGGGGGCCTTTTCGAGGTGCCTAGGTCATGAGGGGCACCCATGGGTCTCCTTTGATCCTTCTGCCACGTGAGGACACAGCAAGAAGTCTGCGGCCCGGAAGAGGGCCCTTACGTGAGCGTGCCAGCATCCTGGTCTCAGACTTCCAGCTTCCAGAACCGTGAGTTGTTTAAAGCTGCACAGCCTTTGGTGTTTTGTCGTAGCAGCCCGAGCAGAATGAGGCAAACCCTAACCCTGGATGTGACGCTGTTAAGAAATGGAGCTTCTTTAAGTGGCAGTTAGGTTTAGATGAGGTCATGAGGATGGGCCCTCACGATGGCATCCGTGCTGGTGCCTTTATAAGGCGAGAGAGACCAGAGCTTTCTTTCCCCGCCATGTGACTTTCTGCAAGCCTGGAAGAGGGCTCTGGCTAGAACCTGACCTCTCTGGTACCTGATCTTGGATGTCCGATCCTCTAGAACTGTGAGAAACAATGTCTTGTTCGAGCCATGCAGTCTGTGGTTGTTGTTCCAGGAGCCCGAGCTCGGACACCATGGCTTCTGCGAGGATAGGGAACATGTCCTACCCCAATACCTGAGACATTGCCTGACACGCGAGAGGTGCTCAGTGGGTGTTTTTTGAGTTAATGGCAGCGACACATTCTCAGTTGTACACTGAGTCCTCACTCCTGGCTCCCTGAGGCCAATTTTCTGCTTTTCCTCTGCTCTTGTGGGTGGGCTTCTGAGCGATGTCGAGAAAGTTGCACAAGCTCACGTGATGACTGCATTCACCACCAGCCCCCACATCCTAACTTCTGTGCTTCTCAGATTGGTCTCATCCATCCCTCATGGGCATCGGTGCCCTTCCTGACTCAGCGGTGCTCGTGCTCTACGCCCCATTCCATCCCCATCACTCTCACAGAGAGGCTGGCTGCCCCAGGGGCCTCTATCAGCTCTCCTCGCTTCTTGCTGTCTCTCCCCTCCACGTCCGACCTCTCTCCCATTCCCTTTCTTGCGTCCCCTGTGGTCCCTTCTGTCACCTGGCTTTAGCCATAATCTCTTTAACTTTGACCCTTTCCTTTCCACAGACTCCTCCCTCTCCACTGAAAACATGCTTCTCTCTGATCCCTCCTAAAACTTATTTCACACAGTGCTTTCTTCTCAGATTTCCTCAACATCCACCCATCCATCCATCCATCCATCCTTCTATCCTTCTATCCATCCATCCATCCATCCACCCATCCACCCATCCTTTGATCCATCCATCCATCCATCCATCCATCCATCCATCCAGTTTTCTATCCATCAACCAACATGATATTTCAAATACATAAATTAAGATCAGGTCACTCTACTGCTTAAAATCATATAGGAGCTTTCCAGAGCACTTACGAGAAAATCCAAATTCCTTTTCCCCCATGCCTTGCAAGATGATGTTGGTATCACACCATCTGGTTCTTGCTTATTTCCCTGACCTTATCTCTTTCCATGCGTGCCTTTGCTCACAAGCTGCACTCACACTGGCCTTTGTTCTGTTCCTTTGACATCTTCTCTTTAGGAAATACAAACTTTTCTACTTGCTTGGGAACTGCTCCCAGACTCTGCATGGCTTTCTTCTTCTCATTCAGACCCTGGCTCAAACACCACTTCCTCAGTGAGCCCTCCTTTGACCATGCAATCTAAATCAGCACCCAAACTTCACCCCAGCACTCTCAATAGCCAACTGGATCTCTTTCTTTTCTAGTATTTATAGAAGGATAATATGACATTTTCTTTGTCATTAGTTTGTTTGAATGCGGCTTGTCTGTCCCCCAATGCTACCCTCATCACTAGAAAATAAGCTTTGTAAGAGTGAGGTCCTTGTCTGTCTTCTTCACCAACGTATCTTTGGGACCTGTGAAGTATCTAGCACACAGAGCTGTACATGCTGAATATTTGTTGAATGCATGCATTCATTCATTCAACAAATATTTATTGAAATCCTTCTGTGTAGTATTTAAGTCTTGGATCTGTAGTGCCTAGGAGCTCACAGTCTAACGGGTAGATACATACATGTGCAATTATAATAATGTTGTAAGTGCCACAGTGAAGGCATGTATGACTCTGTAACAGAAGCCTCAGGGAGCCAGGCTCCCATTCCACCTTGGGGGTGTCAGAGAGGGCTTCTGTGGATGGAGAAATGGTAAAAAGCCTCAGATCCTTGATTCTACTCCCTCTTCTGAGTCATGAGACCCAGCCCCGCCTCCTACCTCTGATGATTTCTGCCTCATTTCTGGGGCCCTTCCCTCACATTGAAGGCAGACGTTCGTCAGGTCCTTTCTATGTGATGGCCGTACACTTCATTTTAGGGCCTTTGCACACGTTGTCAGAGGTTCAGTCATCAGCTCTGTGTGAGGAATCCCAAATACAAATCTTTAACTGGCATTTCCCCATGTAATTAGTCCAGTACCTCCAACAGCTTTTGAATTCTCTCTAGCTGGATAGACTCAGTATTTCTAACACCGAACTGGTGTTCTCCTCCACCCCAAATCTGTTCTTTATCTTCTGTTGCTAGTGCTTCTGCAAGCACCCAGGCTAGTGTCTTTAGAGTTAGTTAATATGGTTACGCCTTGATTCTCATGTCTCATATTCCATTAATTAAGAAGTTTTGGATTCTGCCTCCAAGATGTTCTCACATACGGTCCTTCCCATCTATTCTTGACTTTGGGCTTCCTTAACTATTCCTCATGATTACTGTATTAACTTCTCTATTTTTTGACCTTTCTCTCTTCTCTAATCTATTCTTTACATTTGATCCTAGTTATTTTCTGAAGGCAGACTGAAATATATATCCCTGTGTAAAAACCTTCCTTATGAGATCGTTATGCGATCACTTAACTTTGCCAACACATACTCTGTACTTTATTTATTTATTTATTTATTTATTTATTTATTTATTAATAAATGTTTATTTACTTTTAAGACAGCGAGAGATAGAGTGTGAACAGGGGAGGGGCAGAGAGAGAGGGAGACACAGAATCTGAAGCAGGGTCCAGGCTCTGAGCTGTCAGCACAGAGCCCGACACGGGGCTCGAACCCACGGACCATGAGATCATGACCTAAGCCGAAGTCAGATGCTTAACCAACTGAGCCACCCAGGTTCCCCTCTGTACTTTAACATCATGCCCTTTCATTGGCCTAGACTCTCCCCTCTGTTGTTTCCATATGCTAAAACTATATCTGTCTTCAAGATTCATTTCAAAAATCATCTATTTGGTAAACCCTCACTGATCTTACTGGTTAAAGTTAGTCATTTCCTTCTCTGTGTGTCCTAAAACATTTTTTTTTCCTAATCACTTCTAGCATCTATCTTATTGTAGCCATATCATATTTATTTACATACATTTTTATATTCTTTACTTTATGTTAAGTCTCTTGAATGCAGGGACTGCATTTTTTTTTTTTTTTCATTTGGCGTTTTCCTTTGGTGTTGGTCTGTCTTAGCCTCTGAGAAGCAGAGGCTAAGATGAGATTAGTTTTACAAGAATTTGTTAGGAACAATACTTGTGAGGGATGGGAGGGGTCTAGGATAGAAATGGGATCTGATTCTCAGGTCAAGGAGAGAGGGAAAGAAGGTAGGCTGAGTGGAACAATCTTAGTCTGCTGTGCAGTTCTGAGGGGGATTGGCGAGCCTATCTGGGATTCTGTCAACTGAACTGGCCTATCAGAAGAGTCCCATGTCTTACCGGAGCGAGCCTGCTTTAATATCCCTGCTAACTCAGTCATTGGTTGGGAGCAGCCCATGGAAAGTGTGACTTTGTTGTGAACGCAGTGGTGGCTTTTGTAGTTAGGGCTCTTGGTCGATTATGCTGTCCACAGGGATCTGAGAGTCTCATTTGGGTGGCCTCCATACTCTCTGAAGCTTCATATTTTAAAGACTACTTCTCTTTGTTCTTGTTCCTATGGATCTTCTAGAGTATTTACCTGTTAAGGCCAAGGTCAAATACACCTCCTCAAGGAAGCCCTCTCTGGATACTTCAGCTCACCACATTCTCTTTTCAGAATTCCTATACCCAGTGTTTAACCTCTTGCTCTCTGATGGTATCTTGTACATTAATTAGGTCTTCCTAGCTCATCTATGAGTTCCTTGGGGACAGCATGTGGGTCTTATTTTTTTGTTTGTTTGTTTCTTTGTTTTTTATGTCTCCTACAATGTTTGCCATAATACTGTCCATATGTCACTCCATAATTTATATCCATTTATATCACTTCATAAATTCTTCTCAACTGGGGTACCTACTGTTTACAGCTGAAATCACCCCCTCACATCTCAAGAATACTAATATTATCTTTTTTCTTGAGCTTTGTATCTTAGTTATTGGTTTTTAAAATTTACAATTAAAATTTTAAATTAAGAAATAGGTTAAAAATAGATCTTGGGCTATTAGGGTTACCCACTTCTTCTTGTGAGCTTTGGCAGATTGTGTCTTTCAAGGAATTTCTCCATATAATTTAAGTTGTTGAATTTATGGGCATGCTGTTGTTTGTAACATTCTCTTAACATCATTTTAGTATCTGCTCAATCTGTAGTGATGTTATATCCTTCAGTCCTGATATTGGTGATTTGTGTCTTCTCCTTTTTGTTCCTGGTCACTCTGGTTAATGGTTTATTGATTTGGTTGTTCTTAAAAACCAGCTTGTGATCATTGATGATGGTTTTCTGTTTTTCATTTCATTGATGTCTGCTCCTATCTTTTTTTTTTTTTTTCAACGTTTTTTATTTATTTTTGGGACAGAGAGAGACAGAGCATGAACGGGGGAGGGGCAGAGAGAGAGGGAGACACAGAATCGGAAGCAGGCTCCAGGCTCCGAGCCATCAGCCCAGAGCCCGACGCGGGGCTCGAACTCACGGACCGCGAGATCGTGACCTGGCTGAAGTCGGAGGCTTAACCGACTGCGCCACCCAGGCGCCCCTGCTCCTATCTTTTTAACTTATTTTTTTTCCTATGTTGGGTCTAGTTTGCTCTTCTTTTTTTATCTTTTAAAATGCAGATTGAAGTCTTTGGTTTGAAAACTTTCTTCTTTTCTAAGATACGTATTTAGATGTATAAATTTGCCTCCCATGTTTTTATAAGTTGTGTCTTTATTTTCATTCAGTTCAGAATACACCCTAATTTCCTCCCCCTACTCCCAGGGGCTTAAAACACAAATTTATTATATACCCCTGGACGTTAGAAATCCAAAACCAGTCTTATTGGGCTGAGGTCAAGGTATCAGCAGCACTAATTCCATCTGGAGACCCTAGGGGGGTGCTGTGTTTCCTAACCTTGTCCAGCTTTTAAACTGCCTGCATTCCTTGGCTTGTGGCCCCCTTCCATCTTCAAAAACAGCAGTGGCTGGTAGGGTCTTTCTCATATAGCACTATTCTCATTCTGCCTCTTTTGCTTTGTGTGCCAAAAAAATATCATAGAAAATGTACCATCTTAGCTATTTTTGAGCATACAGTTGACAGTGTTAAGTATGTTCATTTTGTTTTTGTGAAACAGACAGATCTCTAGGACTTCATCTTGCAGAACTGAAAGTCTGTATCTGTTACACAAATCCCC
Source organism: Panthera leo (assembly GCF_018350215.1). Lineage (NCBI taxonomy): Eukaryota > Metazoa > Chordata > Mammalia > Carnivora > Felidae > Panthera > Panthera leo. The sequence continues at coordinate 2,520,175 of NC_056679.1, forward strand.
TTCCTCTCCCTGCCCTGATAATTAATATTCTACTTTCTGTTTCTATGAATTTGACTACTTTAAATACTTTGTATAAGTGAAATATATAGCATTTGCCTTTTTGTGACTGGCTGATTTCAGCTAGCACCTGTCTTCAAGTTTTATTTATGTGGTAGCGTGTGAGAGAATTTCCTTCCTTCCTCTAAAAGGTTAAATAATATTCCGTTGTGTGTATATACCAATTTTGTTTACCCATTTACTCTTCCATTTATACATTTGGGTTGCTCCCACCTCTTGTCTACTGTGAATGTGCTGCCGTGAGCATGGGTGGGCAAGTATGTCTTTGAAAATTTGCTTTAATTCTTTTGGATATAGACACAGAAGTGGGATTGCTGTATCATATAGTAGTCTTTTTTTTTTTTTAAGTTGAAGTGTGGTTGACACACAATGTTGCCTTAATTCCAGGTGTACCACATAGTGATTTGACAACTCTATGTTATGCTCTGCTCATCACAAACGTAGCTACCGTCTGTCACCAGACAACACAATTACAATACCATCGACTATATTCCCTGTGCTGTTCCTTTCATCCTTGTGACTTATTTATTCCATAATTGGAAGCCTGTACCTTCTAGTCCCCATCACTCATCTCACCCGTCTCCCCATGGTCTCCCCTCTGGCACTCATCAGGTTGTTCTCTGTCTTTATGAATCTCTTTTTGTATGGTAGTCTTATTTTTAATATTTTGAAGAACTTCCACGTTGTTTTCCATAGTAGTTGCAACATTTTATAATCCTACCAATGGTATATAAGCGTTCTAATTTCTTTACATCCTTGTCAACACTCATTCTTTTCTTTTTCTTTTTCTTTTTTTAAATAGGAGCCATCTTAATAGATGTGAAATGGTATCTCACTGTGGTTTTGATTTGCATTTTTCTTATCATTAATGATATTGAGCATCTTTTCATGTGCTTGCTGGCTTTCATATATCATCTTTAGAGAAATGTCTGTTCAAATTCTTTGTCATTTTTCGATCAGACTACTTGAGTTTTTTGTTGTTGTTAAGTTGTAGGAGTTCTTTATATATTCTGGATATTAACCCTTTATTAGATACATGATTTGCAAATATATTCTCCCATTCTGTAGGTTGCCTTTTCACTCAGTAGATTGTTTCCTTTGATGTGCAAAAGGTTTTAAGATTGATGTAGCCCCATTTATCTCTTTTTGTTTTTGTTGCCTGTGCTTTTGGTGTCACAGCCAAGAAATCATTGCCAATTTAATTTCTCTTTTGATTTGTTCTTTTGTCCATGGGCCATTTAGTGGTTTGTTCATTTGTTTCAAAATACTTGGGAATTTTTCATATATCAGTTATTGATTTCTGCTTTAATTCAATATTAGACAGAGAATGTACTTTACATAGCTTGCATCCTTTTACATATATGGAGACTTGGTGTTTGGCCCAGAACATGATCAATTTGAGTAAATGTTCAGATACACTTGGAAAGAATGTGCATTCTGCTGTTGTTGGGTAGAATGTCCAATAAAAATGAATTAGGTCAAGTTATTTGATAGCATTGTTCAAATCTTCTGCATCTATATCCTTTAAAAAAATTTAGTTATTTTTTATTTTTTTTGTTTTTTAATCTAGCTTATTGTCAAATTGGCTAACGTACAGTGAGTAAAGTGTGCTCTTGGTTTTTGGGGTAGATTCCCGTGGTTCATTGCTTACCTACAATACCCAGTGCTCATTCCAACAAGTGCCCTCCTCAATGCCCATCACCCATTTTCCCCTCTCTCCCACACCCCTATCCACCCTCAGTTTGTTCTCTATTTAAGAGTCTCTTATGGTTTGCTTCCCTCCCTCTCTGTTTGTGACTATTTTTTTCCCACTTCCCTTCCCTCATGGTCTTCTGTTAAGTTTCTCAAGATCCACATATGAGTGAAAACATATGGTCTCTGTCTTTCTCTGACTGACTTATTTCACTCATCATAATACCTTCCAGTTCCATCCATGTTGCTGCAAATGGCATGGTTTCATTCTTTCTCATTGCCAAGTAGTATTCCATTGCGTATATAAACCACATCTTCTTTATCCATTCATCAGTTGATGGACATTTAGGCTCTTTCCATAATTTGGCTATTGTTGAAAGTGCTGCTATAAACCATGGGGTACATGTGACCCTATGAACAGCACTCCTATATCCTTTGGATAAATTCCTAGTAGTGCTATTGCTGGACTGTAGGGTATTTCTATTTTTAATTTTCTGAGGACCCTCCACACTGTTTTCCAGAGCGGCTGCACCAGTTTGCATTCCCACCAACAGTGCAGGAGGGTTCCCATTTCTCCACATCCTTGCCAGCATCTGTTGTTTCCTGAGTTGTTCATTTTAGCCACTCAGACCGGTGTGAGGTTGTATCTCATTGTGGTTTTGATTTGTATTTCCCTGATGATGAGTGACGTTGAACATCTTTTCATGGCTGTTGGCCATCTAGATGACTTTTTTGGAAAAGTGTCTCTTCATGTCTTCTGCCCATTTCTTCACTGGATTATTTGTTTTTCAGGCGTTGAGTTTGGTAAGTTCTTTATAGATTTTGGATACTAACCCTTTATCCGATATGGCATTTGCAAATATCTTTTCCCATTCTGTCAGATGCCTTTTAGTTCTGTTGATTGTTTCCTTTGCAGTGAAGAAGACTTTTGTCTTGATGAGATTCCAATAGTTCATTATTGCTTTTAATTCCCTTGCCTTTGGAGACGTGTCGAGCAAGAAATTGCTGCAGCTGAGGGCAAAGAGGTTGTTGCCTTCTTTCTCCTCTAGGGTTTTGATGGTTTCCTGTCTCACATTTAGGTCTTTCATCCATTTTGAGTTTATTTTTTATGTATGGTGTGAGACAGTGGTCTAGTTTCATTCTTCTGTATGTTGCTGTCCAGTACTCCCAGGACCATTTGCTGAAAAGACTGTCTTTTTTCCATTGGATACTCTTCCTTGTTTTGTCAAAGATCAGTTGGACATACATTTGTGGGTCCAATTCTGGGTTCTCTATTCTATTCCACTGGTCTATGTGTTGGTTTTTGTGCCAATACCATACGTCTTGATGATTACAGCTTTGTAGGAGAGGCTAATGTCTGGGATTGTGATGCCTCCCACCTTAGTTTTCTTTTTCAATATTATGTTGCCTATTCAGGATCTTTTGTGGTTCCATACAAATTTTAGGATTGCTTGCTCTAGCTTTGGGAAGAATACCGGTGCAATTTTGATTGTATTGTATTGAATGTATAGATTGCTTTGGGTAGTATTGACATATTAACAATATTTCTTCTTCTGATTCATGAGCATGGAATGTTTTTCCATTTCTTTGGGTCTTCTTCCATTTCCTTCATAAGTTTTCTATCATTTTAAGCATACAGATATTTTACATCTTTGTTTACGTTTATTCCTAGGTATTTTATGGTTCTTGGTGCAATTGTAAATGGGATCAGTTTCTTGATTTCTCTTTCTGTTGCTTCATTATTGGTATATATTCTGTACATTGATTATGTACCCTGCAACTTTGCCTAATTCATGTATCAGTTCCAGCAGCCTTTTGATGGAGTCTTTTGGGTTTTCCATGTAGAGTAACATGTCATCTGCAAAAAGTGAAAGTTTGATTTCTTCTTTGCCAATTTTGATGCCTTTGATTTCATTTTGTTGTCTGATTGCTGTTGCTAGTACTTCTAACACTATGTTAAACAACAGTGGTGAGAGTGGATATCCCTGTCATGTTCTTGATCTCAGGGGGAAAGCTCTCAGTTTTTCCCCATTGAGGATGATATTAGCTGTGGGCTTTTCATAAATGGCTTTTATGATGTTTAAGTATATTCCTTCCATCCCAACTTTCTCGAGGGTTTTATTAAGAAAGGATGCTGTATTTTGTCAAATGCCTTTTCTGCATCGATTGACAGAATCATATGGTTCTTATCCTTTCTTTTATTAATGTGGTGTATCACATTGATAGATTTGTGAATATTGAACCAGCCGTGCAGACCAGGAATGAATCCCACTTGATTATGGTGAATAATTCTTTTTATATGTTGTTGAATTTGATTTGCTAGTATCTTGTTGAGAATTTTTGCATCCATGTTCATCAGGGATATTGGCCTGTAATTCTCCTTTTTTGTGGGGTCTCTGGTGTGGGTAAGGCTGGCTTTATAGAATGAGTCCAGAAGTTTTCCTTCTGTTTCTACTTTTTGGAACAGCTTGAGAAGGATAGGTATTAACTCTGCTTTAAATGTTTGGTAAAATTCCCCTGGGAAGCCGTCTGGCCTAGGACTCTTATTTGTTGGGAGATTTTTGATAACTGATTCAATTTCTTCACTAGTTATGGGTCTGTTCAAATTTTCTATTTTTCCCAATTTGAGTTTTGGTAGTGTGTGGGTGTCTAGGAATTTGTCCATTTCTTTCAGATTGTCCAATTTGTTGGCATATAATTTTTCATAGTATTCTCTGATGATTCCTTGTATTTCTGAGGGATTGGTTGTGATAAATCCATTTTAATTCATGATTTTATCTATTTGGGTGCTTTCTCTCTCTCTCTTTTTTGAGAAGTCTGGCTAGGGGTTATCAATTTTGTTTATTTTTTCAAAAAACCATTTCTTAGTTTCAGTGATCTGTTGTACTGTTTTTTTTTTTTTTTTATTCTATGTTGTTTATTTCTTCTCTGATATTTATTATTTCTCTTCTTCTGCTGGCCTTGGGGTTTCTTTGTTGTTCTGCTTCTAGTTCCTTTAGGTGTGCTGTTACATTTTGTATTTGGGATTTTTCTTGTTTCTTGAGATATGCCTGGACTGCTCTCTTAAGAGTGCCTTTGCTGCATCCCAAAGGGTTTGGACAATTGTGTTTTCATTTTCATTTGTTTCCATATAGTTTTTAATTTCTTCTTTAATTGCCTGGTTGACCCCTTAATTCTTTAGTAGGATGTTCTTTAGCCTCCATCCATTTGGAGGTTTTCCAAAGTTTATCCTGTGGTTAATTCAAATTTCATAACATTGTGATCTGAAAATGTGCATGGTATGATCTCAATTCTTTCATATTTATTGAGGGCTATTTTGTGTCTCAGTATGTGATCTATCTTGGAGAATGTTCCATGTGTACTGGAGAAGAATGTGTATTCTGCTGCTTGAGTATACAAAGTTCTGAATATATCTGTGAAGTCCATCTGGTCCAGTGTATCATTCAGGGCCATTGTTTCTTCATTGATTTTCTGTCTAGATGATCTGTCCATTGTTGTAAGTGGAGTATTAAAGTCCCCTGCAATTACCACATTCTTGCCAATAAGATTGCTTATATTTGTGATTGTTTTATTATTTTGGTTCTTCTGATTTGGTGCATAAACATTTATAATTGTTAGCTCTTCTTGATGGATAGACCCTGTAATTATGATATAATGTTCTTCTTCATCTCTTGTTGCAGCCTTTAGTTTAAAATCTAGTTTGTCTGATATAAGTATGGCTATTCCAGCTTTCTCTTGACTTCCAGTAGCATGACAGATGGTTTTCCATCTCCTCACTTTCAATGTGAAGGTATCCTCAGGTCTAAAATGGGTCTCTTGTAGACAGCAAATAGATGGGTCTTGTTTTTTTTTTTTTTTAATTTTTATATCCATTCTGATACCCTATGTCTTGTGATTGGAGCATTTAGTTCATTTATCTTTAGTGTTATTATTGAAAGATATTGTGTTATCTGTAGGTTTCATGCTTGTAATGATGTCTCTGGTCCTTTGTGGCCTTTGCAACATTTCACTCACAGGGTTCCCCTTAGGATCTCTTGTAGGACTAGTTTAGTGGTGATGAATTCCTTCAGTTTTTGTTTGTCTGGGAAAACCTTTATCTCTCCTTCTATTCTGAATGACAGGCTTGCTGGATAAAGGAATCTTGGTTGCATATTTTTCCTATTCAGCACATTGAAAATTTCCTGCCACTCCTTTCTGGCCTGCCAAGTTTCAGTAGATAGGTCTGCTACTACCCTTATGTGTCTACCTTGTAGGTTAAGGCCCGTTTGTCCTTAGCTGCTTTCAGAATTCTCTTTATCTTTGTATTTTGCCAGTTTCACTATGATATGTTGTGCAGAAGATCAATTCAAGTTATGTCTGAAGGGACTTCTCTGTGCTTCCTGGATCTCAATGTCTGTTTCCTTCCCCAGACTGGGGAAGTTCTCAGCTATGATTTGTTCAAGTATGTCTTCAGCCCCTTTTTCTCGCTCTTCTTCTGGAACTCCTATGATACAGATATTGTTCCATTTCATTGAATCACTTAGTTCTCTAATTCTCCCCTTGTGGTCCAGAATTTTTTTTAATCTCTGTGTTTTTTTGGCTTCATCTTTTTCCATAATTTTATCTTCTATTTCACCTATTCTCTCCTCTGCCTCTCCAATCCCCACAATAACCACCTCTAGTTTATTTTGCACCTCATTTACAACATTTTTAAATTCATCGTGACTATTTTTTAGTTCCTTGATCTCTGCAGCAATAGATTCTCTGCTGTTTTCTTTCTTTCTTTCTTTCTTTCTTTCTTTCTTTCTTTCTTTCTTGTTTATTTATTTATTTATTAAAAAAATTTTTTTAACGTTTATTTATTTTTGAGACAGAGAGAGACAGAGCATGAACAGGGGAGGGTCAGAGAGAGGGAGACACAGAATCCGAAACAGGCTCCAGGCTCCGAGCTGTCAGCACAGAGCCCGACGCGGGGCACGAACTCACAAACCGCGAACTCACAGACTCATGAACTCACAAATCATGACCTGAGCCGAAGTCGGCCGCTTAACCAACTGAGCCACGCAGGCGCCCCTATGTTTATTTATTTTTGAGATAGGGAGAGAGACAGAGTGTGAGTGGGGGAGGGACACAGAGACAGAGGGAGACACAGAATCCGAAGCAGACTCCAGGCTCTGAGCTGTCAGCACAGAGCCCAACGTGGGGCTCAAACTAACAGATTGGGGGATCATGACCTGAGCTGAAGTTGGACGCCCAACCAACTGAGCCACCCAGGTGTCCTTCTATGCTTTTCTTCAAGCCCAGTGATTAATCTTATGACTATTATTCTAAATTCTTGTTCAGTTATATTGTTTATATCTGTTTTGATCAATTCTTTAGCTGTCATTTATTCCTGGGATATCTTTTGAGAGAATTCTTCCACTTTATCATTCTGGCTAGTTTTCTGTCCCTTATGTGTTTTAAAAGCTTGTTATGTCCCCTGCTCCTGTGAGCACTAGTATATTAAAGAGGGGTCATACACTGTCCAGGGCCTGGCCCTTCAGCAGGTGTTTTTTGGAAAGTGTTACTTGCTTTCTGTTGTTGTGACTTTGCTTACTTTATCTCCCTACTGTAGTGATGTTTTGGACCCTCCACCAGGTGTGCTTTGATTTGTTCATTGAAGTAGCCTTGGAAAAGAAAATAAACAAAGAAAAAACAAACAACAAATAAAAACAAACAAACAAAAGAAAAACAAAAACCAGAAACACCAGCTACAAGTAAACGACAGGGTGGGAGCGGAGCTGATGGAAGAGGCCTTATCCCATCCGAGGATTGAAATGGGGCAGAGAAAGAAAAAAAGAAAAGAAAATGACCAGACATGGAATCTCTAAGACTTAGTCCAGAGAGAGAGAGAGAGCAAAATAAAGAAGGAGGTGTAGAACATATATCAAGAGAATGGATCAAACATGTCTGCTTAAACAAACCAACAACCAGAATAACAAGCCCAGAGGACGGAAGAAAAAGGAAGAAAAAAAATATATATATAATAAGAATTGTCCGAGAATTACATCAGGCAGTGCAAAACCGCTGGGTGCCTTGGAAGTGGTGGCAGCACTGGTCTGGAGGAGGGGCTGTCCGGTTCCACTGTGAATCCCACTCCAGTAGATCTGCGGTTAGCAGGCATGGAAGGGCATGGTTTGGTGTGGGTGGGTCCCACCTCCCCTGTGGGCCCGCTGTCCATTCCCTGAGGTCTCACCTTGGTGGTGATGGGGAGGAAAATTGCAACACCCCAGTCTCTCCTCCCCGGACCTGGTGTCCCAAACCACCCCATTCAGGCTGTCCTCACTGTGCTGTGGGCATGAACGAGGCGGTTTGTGCCGTTCCACTGACTCCCTCACCTCCCTGGTGCTCCGCTGGGATTCACACCCTGATATCTTTAAGGGTCCCGCTCCATCCGCCCCAGTTTCCAGGATGTGCTACTCCTTTGAGCGGATATATACCTTCTGCCCACAGCACTCCAGGGAGGGGATCACTTTCTCCCACTGCAGACTGCACCCCTGACCTACCACTGAGCCTGGGGATGGCTCCCCTCCTCCCCAGGTGCACGATCCGGGCAGCCGGCCCCAGTTTGGAGAACTCCTGGCAGTTAGACATTGGATCTTTGTCCAGGTCTGTGGTTTTTCTCTTGTCCAAATACAGTCCTACGCGTCCCCAGCCTCTTTTTCTCTTCCCTTTGTCTCTCCGCAGAAGGGGATCCTTTCCCTCCGTTCATTTTATCTCTCCCAGTTTGCAATCAGGCACCTATGGCCCATCAGGTTGTCCCAGTGGGTCCCTGGAGGCATCTCTGCCACTTTGCCGCCCAGACTCTTGGAGTTCAAAGTCCTTTGCCCTCCCCTGCTCCCCCATCTATATCCTTATTGATTTTCTGCTTGCTTGTTCTATCAGTTATTGAGAGGAGGATGCTGAATCTGCAAATGTAAATGTGGGCTTGTCTATTTCTCCTTGCAGTTCTGTCATTTTTATTCATGTATTCTGGAGCTTTTCTTAGGTACATAAACATTTTGGATTTTTATCTTCTCCTGATGAATTGAACCTTTTGTTACTATGAAATGGCCTTTACCTTTGGTAATATTCTTTGCTCTGAAATCTACTTTGTCTGATACTAATATAGTCAATTCAACTTTTGATTAGTAGGAGCTTATTATGCCTTTTTTTCATCTTTTTACTTTTAACCAACTTGCATCTTTATATTTAAAATGTGTTTCTTGTAGGCAACACATAGTTGAATCTTGCTTTTTTTATTTTTTAAATTCAATCTCTGCCTTTTAAATAAGGCATTTAAAATGCTTATATTTAATGTGATTATTGGTATGGCATTGTTTAAATCTACTATCCAGCTATTTGTTTTCTATTTGTCCCGTCTGTTTTTTATTTCTTTTTCCCTTTTTGTATGGCTTCTTTTGGATTAACTGATTTTTAAAATTCTGTTTATCCCCTTTGTTGGCTTACGAGCTGTAAGTTTTGTTTATTATTTTGTGGTTGTTTTGGCATACATAGTCTACTTTCAAGTAATATACCATGTTGTGTGTAGGATAAGAACTTATTAACAATATATGTCCATTCTTCTCTTTTTGGTCTTTGTGTTATTGTTGTCATACATTTTACTTATGTTATCAGCTCCATAGTGCATTGTCATTATTTTTGTTTTGACCAGTTAGTTTTTAAAGAGATGTTAAAAATGAGAAAAAAATATCTTGTATTTCTCATATTTTATTTTTGGTGCTCTTAATTTTTTTTGTTTAGGTTCATATTTCCATCTTGTATCATTTTCCTTTTGATTGAAGGACTTAAAATGTTTTTTACAGTGCAAGTCTGCTGGTGATGACTTATTTCAGCTTTTGTATATTTGAAAAATACTTTATTTCTCTTAATTTTTGGAACTTCTTTTTGTTTGCTATAGAATTCCAGGTTGGTGGTCTTCTTTTCTCATATTTTCACTTTCAGAGGTTTGATGTGGATCTTTAAAAAAAAATCTCCCATGTTGCTATTTAACATACAAATCTTTTAGTTTCCTGAACATATAGAATACAGCTAAGTCACTGTTTTAATGTCTGTACTAATCTGTCACTTCTAAGTTTGTTTCTACTGATCGTTTTCTAACCATGGGTTCTTGGCATGCCTAGTAATTTTTGATTAGATATTGGGCATTGTAAGTTTTATCCATTGGTATGATTGATATAGTTGTATTTCTATAAATATTCTAGAGATTCATTCTGGCTATGGAACAATTATGTAGAAGTGTCTTGATGTTTTTAGGGCTTGCTTTAAAAGTTTTTAAAGCATGACTAGAGCCATCCTTCAATATAGGGTTAGTTTTTGCCCTCTGCTGAGGAAATGCTCCACTGAGTACGTGACCTGATAATTCATGAATTATGAGGTTTTCCATTCTGACTAATGGGAACACGAATTATTTATGAGTCTAAGCCCCAGGGATGGTTCTCTCTGCTCCTTTTGGGTAGTTATTTCCTTAGTCATGGTAGTTTGCTCATATGCATGTTATTTTTTTTTAATGTTTATTTATTTATTTATTTTTGAGAGAGAGAGAGAGAGAGAGAGAGAGAGAGAACATAAGCAGGGAAGAGGCAGAGGAAGAGGGAGAGACAGAATCCTAAGCAGGCTCCATGACCAGTGCAGAGCCCAATGTGGGGCTTGATCCCACCACCATGAGATCATAACTTGAGCTGAAATCAAGAGTTGGTTGCTTAACCAACTGAGTCACCAGGTGCCCCTCCTCATATGCATGTTCTTGTCAGAACTTAGCTGAATGAAGAAGGCTCCAGGGATTTCCCTCTGTTCAGCCCTCTCCTCTCCAGTACTTTGCTTGGCAAGCTCTAGCTGCCTTGGTTTTCCTGGACTTATATTTCCTCAGCTCAGGGAGACTTCATGGTGTCGCCTGCATTCCTTATCAGTGCACTGTGGCCTCGAAACCCTCTTGAGACAGTAAGCTTGCCTCATATTTCCTCTTTCAGGAATCACTGACTTGTGCTGTCTGATGTTTAATTTGTGAAAACTCTTTTTCATTTATTTTGTTTAGTTTTTAGTAGTTTCTGGTGGGAGGGTTAACCTGATCCTTGTTAGTCTATTTTTGCTAGTAATGGGATTTTTATTACCATATATTATTATTATTATGATTATTATTTTATTTTAATTTTTATTTCAGCTTTTTTGACATATACTTGACATAAAGAATTGTAAGATATTTGAAATGTATGCCATAGTGGTTAATATACATATATACATTGTGAAAGGATTTCCCTCTTTTTGTGAGAATATGTAAGCTCTACTCTTTTAGTAAATTTCAATTTTACAATACAGTGTTATCAACTAAACTCACCATGTTTCCATTAGGTCCTCAGACCTTATCTTATAGATGAAAGTTTGTATACTTTTACCAAACTCTCCTTATTTCCTCTACCCCCCAAACCCTGGCAGACACTTTTCTACTTTCTATTTCTATGGGTTTGACTTTTATTTTATTTATTATTTTTATTATTTTTTAAACACTTTTCTTTAATGTTTTTATTTATTTTTGAGAGAGAGAGTGACAGAATATGAGTGGGGGAGGGGCAGAGAGAGAGGGAGGCACAGAATCTGAAGCAGGCTCCAGGCTCTGAGCCGTCAGCACAGAGCCCAACGCGGGGCTCGAACTCATGAACCGTGAGATCATGACCTGAGCTGAAGTTGGACGCTCAACCAACTGAGCCACCCAGGCGCCCCTTGACTTTTGTTTTAGATTCCACCTACGAGTGATACCACGCAACATTTGTCTTTCTTTGGCTTATTTTTCCTGGGATACTGCTCTCAAGGGACATTACTTAGGATAATGAGCTCAAGGATAAAGGCAAGATTTCTTTTTTTTCCCTCATGGCTGAAAGGTATTCCACTGTGTGTAGATGCCACATCTTTATCCATGCATCCATCAATTGATAGGCATTTAGGCTGTTCGATCTCTTGGCTATTATGAATAATGCTTCAGTGAATATGGGAGTGAAGATATCTGTTCAATATCCTGTTTTGATTTCCTTTGGGTATAAACCCAGACGTGGGACTGCTGGATCATACGGTAGTCCTAGTTTTAATTTCCTTTGGATATAAACCCAGACGTGGGACTGCTGGATCATACGGTAGTCCTAGTTTTAATTTTTTTTTGAGAAACCACCATACTGTTCTCCAGAGTGGCTGCATCAGTTTGCATTCCCACCAACAATGCAAAAGAGATGCTCTTTCTCCGCATCCTTGCCAACACTTGTTATCTCTTTGTGATGATAGCCATGCTAACAGGTGTGAGGTGATATCTCATGGTTCTGATACACACTGATGATTAGTGATGCTGAGCCCCTTTTCTATTGTCTTTTTAGTTTTTTATTTCACTGGTAGATGCTATTCACTTTGCTGTTTTTTTTCTTCTGCTAACTTCAGGCTTTGTTCTGTTTCTATTCCTTGAGTTGTAAAGTTAGAGATCTTGTTTGAGATCTTTTTTTTTTTCAATATATGAAATTTATTGTCAATTGGTTTCCATACAACACCCAGTGCTCATCCCAAAAGGTGCCCTCCTCAATACCCATCACCCACCCTCCCCTCCCTCCCATCCCCCATCAACCCTCAATTTGTTCTCAGTTTTTAAGATTGAGATCTTTCTTAATGTAAATATTTACCACTATGAACCTTCCTCTTAGAACTGCTTTTGCTGCATCCAGTAAGTTTTGGAAGATTTTATTTCCGTTTCCATTTGTCCCAAGAAATTTTTAAATTTCTTTTTTGATTCCTTCTTTGATCCATTGGCTGTTCAGTTGTTGTTTAATCTCCACATATTTGTGTTTTCTTCTTGTATTTGATGTCCAGTTTCATACTGTTGTGGTCAGAAAAGATGCTTAATATGATTTCAGTCTTCTTAAACTTATTAAGACCTGTCTTGTGGCCTAACATAAGATCTATCATGGAGAATGTTCCATGTGCATTTGAGAAGAATGTGTATTCTGCTGCTTTGGGATGGAATGTTCTGTGTATGTCTGCTAGGTCCATCTGGTCAAACATGCCAGTTCAGTCCAATGTTTTCTTGTTGATTTTCTGTCTGGATGATCTATCCATTGATGAAAGTGGAGTATTGCAGTCTCCTACTATTACTGTATAGCTATCTATTTTCCCTTTAGGTCTGTTAATATTTGCTTTATGTATTTTGGTGCTTTTAAGTTACTAATGCTATATTTTCTTGTTAGATTGGTCCCTTTATCATTATAATGACCTTCTTTGTCTCCTATTATAGTCATTGTCTTTATTTATTTTTAATTTACTTAAGTTTAATTTAAACAGCATATAGTCCAATAATGTTTTCAGGAGTAGATTCCAGTGATTCATCCCCTATGTATAACACCCAGTGCTCATCCCAACAAGTGTCTTCCTTAATGCCCCTCCCCCATTTAGCCCATCCCCTCACCCACTGACCCTCCAGCAACCCTCACTTTGTTCTCTGTATTTGAGTCTCTTATATTTTGTCCCCTTCCATGTTTTTATATTCTTTTTGCTTCCCTTCCTTTATGTTCATCTGTTTTGTATCTTAAATTCCTCATATGAGTGAAGCCATATGATATTTGTCTCTCTCTGACTAATTTTGCTTAGCATAATACCCTCCAGTTCCATCTATGTTGTTGCAAATGGCAAGATTTCATTCTTTTTGATTGCCGAGTAAGACTCCATTATATATATATATATATATATATATATATATATATATATATATACCACATCTTCTTTATCCATTCATCTGTCAATGGACATTTGGGCTGTTTCCATACTCTGGCTATTGTGGATAGTGCTGCTATAAACATTGGGGTGCGTGTGCCCCATTGAAACAGCACACCTGTATCCCTTGGATATATACCTAGTCATGCAATTGCTGGGTTGTAGTGTAGTTCTATTTTTAACTTTTTGAGGAACCTCCATACCGTTTTCCAGAATGGCTGCACCAGCTTGCGTTCCCACCAACAATGCAAAAGAGATCCTCTTTCTCTGCATCCTTGCCAACATCTGTTGTTGCCTGAGTTGTCAATGTTAGCCATTCTGACAGGTGTGAGGTGGTATCTCATCGTGGTTTTTATTTGTATTTCCCTGATGATGAGTGATGGTGAGCATTTTTTCACCTTTATACTCTTTGTCTTAAAGTCTATTTTATCTAATACAAGTTTAGCTATTCCTACTTTATTTTGGTTTCCATTTGTATAGAATGTTTTTCCATCCTTTTACTTTCAGTCTCTGTGCACCCTTAAAGCTGAGGTGAAAAGAAAGCTGAAGTAAGTCTCTCATAGGCAGCATATAGTTGAGTCTTCTAACTGCACAATTGACACCACACTTGCAGATTCCCTCAGGGCAAACAAGAAACTCTACCTTTGACCATAGACGATTTCAGGTTTCCTTGGGTGCTACTGAAACACACACAGCTCTGTGAGGTTGATACTGACTGATTTTTCCAGTTGAGCTCCAGAGGCTGTTGGCAATATACCATGAATAAGTACCTCCCCGATACACTTGAGTCCTCCTGTTTCCTGGGTCCCTGAAAGCAAGGAACTGGTGCCTCTGTACATCCCATCACTCTGAGAAGTGGAGTCAACATTGATCTTCTCTTGATATGCCCTGAGATGTCACATCTGTCCTCTCACTTGAAATGCCTTCCCTGGGGCGCCTGGGTGGCTCAGTCGGTTGAGCGTCCGACTTCGGCTCAGGTCACGATCTCGCGGTCCGCGAGTTCGAGCCCCGCGTCAGGCTCTGGGCTGATGGCTCAGAGCCTGGAGCCTGCTTCCGATTCTGTGTCTCCCTCTCTCTCTGCCCCTCCCCCGTTCATGCTCTGTCTCTCTCTGTCTCAAAAATAAATAAATGTTAAAAAAAAGAAAGAAAGAAATGCCTTCCCTATAGGCCTATTTTTCATCACTGAGTAGTCATTTGTTTATGTCATGAAAGCTTATTGTGTCTGTCCACTGTGTATTATGTCATCTTTTTTTTTTCAACGTTTTTTTTTTTTATTTATTTTTGGGACAGAGAGAGACAGAGCATGAACGGGGGAAGGGCAGAGAGAGAGGGAGACACAGAATCGGAAACAGGCTCCAGGCTCTGAGCCATCAGCCCAGAGCCCGACGCGGGGCTCGAACTCACGGACCGCGAGATCGTGACCTGGCTGAAGTCGGACGCTTAACCGACTGCGCCACCCAGGCGCCCCTATTATGTCATCTTAAGATGGGATGGAAACGTCTTGGGCCATGCTTCTGAAATCTCACGTACCTCTTTTAAAGCCAGCCTCTAGCTTCCTAATAGCTGCATTTGAGACACAGTGAATTATGGCAGAGACAGCACAAGAATATGGGCTAAGAAAGCTGGATTCTAATTCTTGGTGTACTGTTAATATTCTGTGTGAGTCTCAGAAGTTATTTAGCTTTTCTGGGCTTCTAATTTTTCACTTGAAGTGAAAATTAACAATAAGAAGTATTGATAGCTTTCATTTATTGAATGTTTACTCTGTGCCAAACTCTGTATTAAGTGTTTTACATGTGTTTTGTTCTTTTGATCTTTAGAGGAACACTTTTTGAAGATTGTTTGTATTTCCATTATATGGCTGAAGAAATTGAAGCTCAGTGAGTTAACAATAAGCTTAGCTAATAAGTGAGAGAGCTGGGATCAAAACTCAGGTTATCCACTAGGTGATATAAATAGGTTACCTCTAAGTTTCTTTCGTTTTATAACTATTCCACCAACAGACCAGATTGTAGAAGATCTACGGCAATTTACGAACTCGTGTGGTTTCTAGTGCTTGAGCTTCAGGGTTACATAAGTATAAGAACCAAACTCAAAATCATTACTATTTATTGGGGTCCTAAAATGTGTTCGGCACCTTCAGTTCCTGGTTTTCAGACAATGTCTCTTATTACCAGTCTCCGTTTCTTCTGGAGTTCCAGTTAGATATTTTTTGGACATTTTCATTTTATCCACCGCATATTTTTACCTCTTAAAAAGAGATGCTACATTCTGTGCAGTATCCTCAGGTTTATCTTCAGTTTACTAATTCTTCCTTCGGCTTTGTCTAATAGTCTGTTAAAACTCATCCACTGAGTTGTTTTCATTTCATCAGCTATAGTTTTTATTACTAGAAGCTCTATTTGTTTTTTAAGCCTGCCTATTCCTTTTTAAAATAGCATCTTATTCATTTTGTATATTTTTTATGATTTTTGTCCTAAATCTTTAAAAATTTTATTTTTTAGTGTCTATGCAGTTGTTTCATGGTCAGAATTCGTTAACAATCGAATCCTGCTGTGTATTTTGTCTGCTGAGTCTTACTGATGGCGGTTTCTTTCTCCATGTGCTGTACTCAGGTTTGTGAATCATGTCCCTTTAGAGGGGTTCTGGATTGGTTTTCTAGGTGCCCCAAGGTTTCATCTTGGATAGCATGATTTCTTCAAACTTGTGTGAGATCTGGCCTGAGGTTTTGAATTCCCAGGGGAGCTTTTTTTTTTTTTAACCCAATCAGAAATAGAATGGCTTTCTCTTTTTCCTGCCTATACTGGAGGTGAATTTTTTTCCTAATTCATTGTTTTCCTGAGTTATCTTGGAGAGTTGTGTCTTTATATGGGACTTGCAGTTTAACCTCTTGGCTCCTCTGGCTAACTCCAATTTCTCCCCTCCCTGTGTTGTCACAGTGTGGGCTCACAAATTTTGCACTCTGGTTTTTGGTTTCTTCTTTATATCTGGCTTCTGGAAAGTTCCCCGTTTTTGAGAACCCAACTAGGTATGTATGTATGTATGTATGTATTTATTTATTTTTTAATATGTAATTCATTGTCAAATTGGTTTCCATACAACACCCAGTGCTCATCCCAACAGGTGCCCTCCTCAATCCCCATCACCCACCCTCCCCTCCCTCCCACCCCCCATCAACCCTCAGTTTGTTCTCAGTTTTTAAGAGTCTCTTATGGTTTGGTTCCCTCCCTCTCTAACCTTTTTTTTCCCTTCCCCTCCCCCATGGTCTTCTGCGAAGTTTCTCAGGATCCACATAAGAGTGAAAACATATGGTGTCTGTCTTTCCCTGTATGACTTATTTCACCTAGCATAACGCTATCCAGTTCCATCCACATGGCTACAAAAGGCCAGATTTCATTCCTTCTCATTGCCAAGTAGTATACCGTTGTGTATATAAACCACAATTTCTTTATCCATTCATCAGTTGATGGACATTTAGGCTCTTTCCATAATTTGGCTGTTGTTGAAAGTGCTTCTATAAACATTGGGGTACAAGTGCCCCTATGCATCAGTACTCCTGTATCCCTTGGGTCAATTCCTAGCAGTGCTATTGCTGGGTCATAGGGTAGGTCTATTTTTAATTGTTTAAGGAGCCTCCACACTGTTTTCCAGAGCGGCTGCCCCAGTTCGCATTCCCACCGACCCAGCTAGGCATTTACAAGGAATCCGATATTTTGTTTGGTGTTTCACGTTGTATTACAGTGGGAGTTTTCAGGTTACTAAATCCTTAATATTGCTGGCAGTGACAGTTCTGTATTAATTAACTATAAATACCATAATAGTTTCTCTAGGCCAGCATGGTTATCTCCAGTTTGCAAATAATTACGTGCTCAGGAGGGATTAAATTCCTCGCCCAGAATCACACAGTGGGCATGGGAAGTACACCTGTCTTACTTCCACCAGTGCTCTTACTAGTACCTGCCGGCCAGGAGCTTGAGACAAGGAGTGAGCCCCGAGCAGGACGAGAGCGGCCAAAACGAGGAAGGGGGTCTTGTCTATGGCATCCACTCCCTACTTTGCGGGTTTCCTAGGACCGGATCTGAAGCCTTAATCATTTTAGGGCTGTGGGGTTGGGGCACCAAAAACATGTCACCAGGTGATCAACGTGGATCTGCCCAGAAGAGGAGCTGGCTCGTGGAGGCACAGGGACACAGTTCCTTCCTTAGCTTTTTATTAGCCGCATCTGATAGCTCTTGAGAAAGAAGACAGCGGGTACCCGAGCAGTGCCCTGACAAAGGGCACACCGAAGGGAAGTCTGACTGAAGGTCACCTCAGCAAACGGGTGGTGGCCAAGGGCCAAGATGCAGTCAATGCGAGCTTCGAGGTGGATGCCGAGGTCTTCCGCGTGGCTTTCTTCCTTCAGGCGAGGCTCACTCACAAGAGACCCTTCAGATCAAGCACAACGCCGCTGAGGAAATTTAAAACCAGGGGCGTTGAAAATGAAATCCCTCATCTTTATTTTCGCAATATCCTTATATTTCGATTTCCCAAGCACTGAAGCTCTGATTAAACCATCAATGGGTAAAGATGACAAGTTTAAGCAGCATGGCAGAGTGAACACCCACAGCTGGCTGTCGTCCCTCTTGTAGCACCGACGAAGGGACAATGAAACGATGCTGTTAGAAAGGTTACACCCACCAGGTCCAGAAAGAAAAGGCCAGGAGCTAGCACACGTTTGCTTTTGAATATATTGTGAGGAGCTTTCCCGAACTGGAGGAGAACTGAGAGATGAATTAATAAGAACATAGAGAAGTAAGTAAAAGAAAAGCAGATATGCCCCAAGGAAAGCAAATTATTGTGTCTGCAGGGAAAGGTAAATGCTGCATCACGTGAATAATCTGTGAATGGCATTTACGTGGATATAACAGTGCAACCCGTGAATATGGGTCAAATGTAAATCACAGTTTAACTCCATCGGGAAGACGGTGGCTGTGCAACGGATGTGCGTGTGCGTGTGTGTGTGTGAGAGCCAACAGATAATACCTAAAATGGAAGAATTCAGAAGTAGCAATATGTGTAAGTGACTTACAGACGTGGATGCAAATATGCAAATGATGAGCTAAAAGATTTGAGAGCTTGGTTGGAGGTTCTAGAAGGGGAGTGCCGCTGCTTGTCCACCCCTGACTGAAGAATGGTCCTCTTCTCTCAGGGATGGCCCTCCTCCTCTCCAGGGAATGGAGCTTCGGGACAGATGCCGATGAAGCAGTGAGGGAAGAAGGGGACACTTGCTTCGCCAGCCAGATCAGCGGAATCCACCCTGGTGATCAGTGGGTGACAGATGTCATAGCCAGCTCAGCTTCTCATCCTAAAAGGTTCGAAAGTGGTTGCTTTCGGGGAGCGAAATATGGGGCAGGAGCTGTGACTGTTGTTTTCTCAACAAGCCTTACAGAACGGTTTGCCATTGGACTGAACACATGTGTCGTGTTGAGAACAGTAAAACAAAATGAAAATCAATATGCAATTTCATAACAGCAAGTACTTTATTTAAAAAAAAAAACTCAAAAGGTAGGTCACTTGGGGCCTTCCCTGAAATCAGAGTATCTAATGGCAATCCTGGCGGGAAACCTCAGGAAACCATGGGCACAGGCCATTCGTCTTAGCCCGTCCTGCCCCCAGCCCGATCTCTGGGCCCACGTGTCTATACCTGCAGGTGGCCTCAGGCTGCCTATGGCCTGAGATAGGTTTCTGACCAGACCCAGCTTTTGGTGCTGTCCTGTGCTACTCTGTTTTCTCTGCCCTGCGCCTTGCTTCCAGCCTCCTCTGGGTTCTGTACCTCCTGCCTGGTCTTTCAACACGGGGCTTTTTCTTGCTTTTTAGCAAGCAGCTTCTCTTGTTCTACACTTGGCTGATTTAAAACAAAATTAAAGTATAACCGGGGCACAACATTATATTAGTGTCAGGTATATAACATACAAATCCAACGTTTGTATACATGGCCTATACATGTATACCACATTAAGCCCATTTTCCATCTGTCACCATGACATGTTACATTTTTTTCTCCTTGTGATGAGAATTTCTAACAACTTTTGAAATTATAGTACAATATTATTACTATTATTTTTAAAGTTTGCTTATTTATTTTGAGAGAGAGAGAGAGCATGAGCAGGGAGGGGCAGAGAGGGGGAGAGAGAGAGAGAGAGAGAGAGAGAGAGAGAGAGATTCCCAAGCAGGCTCTGCACTGTCAACACAGAGCCTGATGCAGGGCTCGAACTCAGGAACCGTGAGATCATGACCTAAGGCAAGATCAAGAGTCAGATGCTTAAGTGACTGAGCCACCCAGGCGCCCCTAAAGTACAGGATTATTAACTATAGTCCCCATGTTGTACATTACATCTCCATGATTTGGCTGCTTTGTTTTCAATTGAGTTTGGCCTGAAGGTGCCAGAGGGTCAAATCCTGCTGAAGATGTTTGGAGAGGCCAACGGAATGTTTTTTAAAGCCCTGGCTCTGAATGCATTGGGCCTCTGACGCTTCCCTTATGCCACGAACTTCACATGATTACCTCCCCTGTATTCCACTGTCGATGGTGACAGCTCAAAAGCAAATACAAACGATTTTCTCATTTTCTGTTCGTGTTCGTGGTCTGTAAACAAACGGATGTACCAACTCTACCAAACTGGAACATGAGTATTTTCATCAGGTAAACCACAAAACAAGTGAGGGTTAGACTTACTCTCACCGAAAACTCATGCCAGTGGGGTGGGGTGATGGTGTGTTTCTCTTGTGTATAGTCTAATCTAGCTGAGGTGTACTCCTGGTTCACAGCCCTATGGCATTTATTCTAATTCCTCACCTAGCCATTAAATTAACTTCGAAGGCATTTGTTCCTACACGTTTTTTTGTGCCTGTACCAGAAAAATTCACCGTCTTGAGACTCTGTGTAAAGTTCTTCTCCATCTTGAAGATCCACCCCACCAGGTACTTTCTTCCATATGATCTTGATTTTGTTCTCTGGTTGTCTTAAATGTATCAGCATGTTTTGTCTCTCCAGTGTGATGGTAAAATTTTCTAGAACAGACTTTTTTGCCTCTTTGATTTTCTCTTTCTTCCACGGAATATAGCCCTGTCTTAGGCACATAGTGGGCTCTGGGGAAAAATGGATGCTTTACGATAGACTTCCATTTTTACTAAAAACGTAAGAAGACAAAGCTGTGAATAAGTTTTAACATGATGAATTTCCCAACTTTACACTTACTTAAAGGTTCGAGGTGAGAAAATTATTATATATCACCTTCATCACCATTGAGCGTTTAATGACGTTAGAACATAAGTTGGAATTTGTTTCTTCCAGGCCAGAAATACTGAGAGAACTCTTAACTCCATCTGGTGAAAAAAATGAAGCAGTAAAAATAATCGCCTGGATTTGGAATCCAGAATTGGAAGCTCCAAGATGATGGATGATTTTCCTTCTTCGGGATAGTTTCAAACCTAAACAGTGCCATGAATAAAATGACTTTGGTCTTTATGACTTACAGTGTAAATATTGGATCAGTTTGTCAATTCAAAGGACTTCATAACTATTGTCTGTTTTTCAGGCAAATATTCCGGTTATATTCACAGCCACCAGCAAAAGCCAGTATTTATTTCATAATTGTTATGTTTCTTTGTACTATTATTTGCTTTTCCTTTATATTCCTAGCTAGTTTTGATTACCTTAAAGGCAGCAGATGGTGTGTGACCCACAATGGTATTTAGTTTTTTCTTTTCTTTTCTCTCTTTATCAAACACTTGTCTGGGTCTCCTTTAAAAGCTGGACAAATGTTGTTTGTTTAATCTTCATAGCTTCCTGTGAGGTAAGTATTCTGTAATATCCCCACTTTGCAGACGAGAAAGCTGAGGCACAGAGATATTATGTAATTTGCCCAAGGGCACACAGTTGGTAAGTTGTGTGGCCAGGATTCTGACTCAGGAGGTCTGGCTCCAGAATCCGTACTCCTAACCAATACGCTATGTTGCATCTCAAAAAATCTTTGCTGTTAGTGATCTAAATTAAACAGAATTCTAACGTTGCACTGGGGGAGGGAGGAAGAAAATGTTCTCCTTCTTTCCACTTTCAAATCTGGGCTGGAATATACGTATGGAATTATACACATTTGATCGGGACACTCATGGAATTTAGCTTGCGGTACACACGTATTTGATTTCCAGCGCTTTGCAAAATGCAAACAAACTTTGTGCTTGTTTGTCTTCAGGTTATGTCTTGGCAGACCTTCCCAGATGGTCAGATGAGAACTTAGAAGTTGCAGAAGTAATAGTTTAATTGAGCGGCCATAAAATTAATAGAGTCTTTCTTTAGTGCCTTCTATCTTTCTATCTCTTTCTGGTTGAGTGAGGATTAGAAATTGGACTAAATATGAGAAAAACAGGAGTCTGTGAAGTGTTGTATCTGAACTGGCAGTGTCCTGCTCTGAATGGGGTTACTCGGATTGCATAACCAACAGAGAGCGGGTTTAGGAGAGCAAAGAGGAGATGAAAAAGAAATGCTAAGTTGAGGGACTGTATGGAGGGTAGCGCTCATTTGAAACTTTGAAATATTCATGGTGATCTGTGAACATTTTTTGGCCTCTAGCCCCCAAGTACCAGAAGTACAGGTATCAAAACCCAAAGGAAACAACTGATTTTTTTAAAGTACAATGGACCGTGAGAATGTATGTAATTTTTCCCGTATATACGTCTGAGTATGTAGCTGTAGAGATAGTAAATTGTGATAACACACTAGATAGAAGAGGACACTGTTTGAAATAACTAATTGTTAACCTGCTGTTGAATTACGAAGACTGCATCTTTGAAAATAGAAGCCAAGCACTCCCATTTTCTAGCCAGATAGTCCCCTTTATCACAGTCGTGCAGGCGATTGTTTATTATTCTGTTTGCTTAAGGCATTAACCGGAGAACTAGCAGACAACTTTGTGGTGGAACTAATCAACTCTCTGTGAAAAGTCTCAATGTATTTTAGTTTTCATTTTTGAATAGGAGGCCAGAGATTAAAGAGTCAGATTCTAATCAGCTGGGTAGGATGTGGCCCAAGTATCCATGCCAGAATGAGAAGGGCCAGCGGCGGTGAGATCTTCATTTAGATCTCATCCAAAAGAAGAGTTTTAAAAATTAACTCGGAGTCCCTTTTCCGGTGGGGCAGTGGGGAGATGCCACGGATGTGAGTCAGAGGCTCACTCCCCATGCTGTGTGTGTTTGTAGAGGACTTTACTCCACTTGTCGCTTGATTCCAGGTGATCTGGAGTTTCAGCAATGCGACCAGGTGCCAAGGGCCTGAGACTAAAAAGCTGCAGATGGTCTTGGTAGGGGGTTTTAACTGTCAAGACCAATGGGGGTGCACGCTTCCTACAGATCCAGCGTGAGGGAAGCTACGGCACCGTAATGTGGCGGTCACCACTTACCTAATGTTCTTCATGGTCCCTGAGGTTTTCTTGAATCGCTTCCATTCTCCTGGGCCATTCTCTACACCTTAGCCCCAAGGAAAGCTTCAGTTAAATGAAAGAGCGTGGAGTTTGGAGTCAGGCAGCTCTGAATATGAGACTTGTCACAACCGTTTCCATTAGCTGTGTGATTTGGGGGCAAATTGTTCTTTCTGGGCATCGATAGCTTCATACGGAAAATGCACTCAGAAAACTAGCACACATAGTTAATGAGATGATGAGTAAGCTGATATGGGCATGGAGTCGGTGCTTCACGGGATTTGATAAGCCTCAGCACCCCCCAGCCCCTTACCCATCAACTCCCGATGCCTTCCTATGGACATGAGTGCTCTGGCACAGGACACCAAGGACAGGCTGGACCCGGGAGGGAGCTGACTTTTTCCTTTGGGTGGGTCCCGTCCCACAGAGGTGAATGGCTGACCAGGGAGACTGAGTGGGCCTAGTCCACGGTTGGTGCAAGGGCATCCTTTTCAAAGTGTTGCCTCTTTCCCTCATTAGTTTCACTTACCTTTTAAATAAGATCCCTTCCCCCTTAGAAATATCATTGTGTTGAACACTAGGAACACATTTTTTTAAATACAATAGACACAAAAACATGGGGAGAAGCAGACCTTTCTCATGCCTCCGAGCCAGGACACCCACGGCACTGTATGTATGTGTAGCAAAGATTGCAGTTGGAACCCAGGCTATATAGTTCATGCAAGGGTTTGGATGTGACTCAGTTTGCCTGAGAGGCTGGCATGTGAGTCTGCTGGGGGGCTGTCCTCGAGAAGAACCAAAAAGACACCTGGAAAACATGCATGCTCAGGGCGGAAGGGAAGCTGACTTCAAGGCCAGTTAGGATAAAATATTTGCAATACACACCGGCCTGTCCCTGGGTTTGTGTCTGAGTCCTACAGCAATAGCGTGGGAGTAAATTCAGGAAAAGCTGCCTCGTTGGCGTCTGTACAATACCGGGCTGCGAGGGGGCACTCTCTGATGAGTTCCAGAACCAAGATAATTCAGGACAAATGTGGGGGAGAGAAATTGACTGCCCTTGGCAGAGACAGAAGCCAGTAGGTCCAGTGGCTTGGTAGCCATGAGGGTTGGCCTTCTGGCACCGACTCCTCTGCCCTCCACAGGGACAGCTTTGGTACCGACAACTGGGAGCATCTCTTCTGTGGCACAGCCCGGGGTGGCCTCAGCAAAGGCACTGCTGTTATGGGCTCACACAGTCCTGGCTGCTACGTGCACTTCAGAGCCCTCAGTAGAAGCAAGGGACAGGGACAGACACTATGGAACGCTCCTGGGGATTTCCTGAAAGGGGACGAGTTTGAAGGGAGATCGACATTCTGAGGTGGCGAGGGTGGGCAAAGCTTGAGACCTGCTGTGTGTGAATCTTCTTGAGACCCCAGACCTGCCTGCCGGCTGGGATGGCCTAGGGAACCCAGGCTGCATTTGTAAATTGTTGGGCATTTGTGTGTTGATTTATATTGAGGAAACCACTGACAAAGGGAGACTGACAGGCAGTTGACTATGAGGGGAAATGTGAATTTATAACCCAAGAACTCAGAACATTGAAAAACAAAAAACAGACAAAAACCACAACAAACCAAAGACAGGGATGATATATTTAGTAGAAAAAGGCAAGCCAGGCTTCAGAGCTGGAAATCAACTTAGATCTGTGGCCCGAGGCAAAAGGCATTTGTCTGGAGACACGGTGGGTGCAGTTGGGAATAACTGGGTAGATAGGGACCTGTGGAAGCAGAAGTGCCAACTGGATGCACTGTTCTATGTTGCTGGGTGGGGAAACTCAGGGGATACTGGGCCTGGACGTTGAGCTGTGGGCATGCACGTGTGCACGGGCGTGCCTGGCCGCATGCACTTTTGGGCACATCCACTGTGGCAGATATGGTACCACGACTGTGAGATAAGATCAGTTGCTTAAGAAATAAGGGGTGGAAGAATCTGGACTGACAATCAGCTAGGTATGCTGGCATGAGCTAGAGTTTTCAAAATAAGAAAACTTCTAGTTGGATACAGTGCAATTTGGGGGGAACTTCTGCCCATCTGTCCATGTACACATAATTGATTCTAGGATAACTCTTTACCCCTCACATCAGGGAGGAAGAGAGGGCTTTACAGACTTAACTATTCTGTAGCTTGTTCTGTGGATAAAGTGTCTTGAGTTCAGTGTAAATTAAAATCAAAATAAACTATTGAAATGTTTTGACTGTGTCCTGATATCCTGAGTGTTTGGCTGAAGTAGCGAGACGATTGGAGGTGTGCAGACAGGTAGAGCCTTTCTAAGATGAGCAACGTATGCTTCCCTCCGCAGGGGTTTTAGCAAAGGGAAGAATGCTAGAGGTCAATCAGAAAAGTCAGTGTGGATAGCTCGCCCATTCTAAGAAGATGGAATCTCCTTTTTTTTTTAAATGATTTTTTTAATGTGTATTTATTTTTGAGAGAGAGAGAGAGAGAGTGAGTGAATGAGGGAGGGGCAGAGAGAGACACACACAGAATCTGAAGCAGGCTCCAGGCTCTGAGCCATCAGCACAGAGCCCGATGCGGAGCTTGAACCCATGAACTGCAAGATCATGACCTGAGCCGAGGTTAGTCGCTTAACCCACTGAGCCACCCAGGCGCCCTGGAATCTCTTTCTTATAGAAGGTTGGTTGGTTGCTGTCTGAAGATAAATGCCACAAATATGTCTTCATCATATTCCCACATATCCTAATGTCTCCTCAAAGCCCAGAGGGGGAAGGAGGGTGAGAAAGAGGGAGGGAAGGAGAAAGGGAGTCTGAGAACATGAAGGTTACAAGGCGGAAGGATGTGGAAAGTGGATTCTCAGCGACTCGAGCCATCAGATAAGCAGCTTTGGGTTATAAACTTCGATTTCAATTATCCCTTCATCTGGGTTTCTGTTTGCTCCTGAATTTTTACCCACAGCACATTGATACTATTCCCGGACTGTGGGACTTTCCCAGACTTCACACCAAGCTCATAAAACTCCTTTTTATTATTTTTTTTTAAATAAATGTGAAGACAAAGAAACACACCTAGATAAATAGAGAAGTACACATTCTGTGACTGAGCGGCTCATCAGCACGCCGGTGAAGCAGCTTTCTCAATGAATATGTTGTGTATTAAAGCCTCGTTCTTAAAGGGAAGAAAATGGATCCAAAGAAGACGGTGACACTTGGAGAGTTCACAACCCCCTCTGATAACACAGAGGAATTTAAAAAGCAATTTTAAACATAGGAGGAAAGAAAACTATGCAAAGGATATTTGAAGCAGAGTCAAGCGCGCAATGCCTCGTGCCAAGAACAATTATTCACCGTCCCCTAGGGCACGTCCCCTAGAGCATGCCAACCGAGGGCCGGAAATGCCAGGGAGGACCTTTCGCACAATTGGCCATCAGCTTGGTTCTGAAAATGCGTTCTCGGCATTTTCCACAGGACGCGCTTTGGAGTGAGTGGATGTACAGAGCTTTGAGAGGCGTGGTTATCACCACCGACCTCACTGCCTCTTGCTCTTATATTATGTCACTTCCTGTCCCAGTGCCTGAAGTTCAGGCCTCTCACCAGCGTAGGAGAAAAATGTCTGCTTTTTACTTCCGGAGAAGTACGCTTTAAAGAGGATGTCCCTGCCTTGAGTCCCCAGGCCTCTCACGTGAAGAAGAATCCCTCATACACAGAGGGCAGGATGCCCGTGTTTTCCCTCCCCACCGTCCTTTCCCGGCTGTCTGGGCTCCCGGTTTACCGGAAGTTCTTCAGGCCTCCATGTGTGGCGTCGGGGAGCGCGCACAGAGCTGTTAATGCAGAACAAAATGGCCGCCTCTTAGGGTTTGTGGAGCCTGATGAGGGAATTACTGCCAGTTTATACTCTGGGCCCTCACACATGTCTTTCGTTCCGACAGCTCCAGTGGTTTTTATTCCAACGGATCTGCAACCCATCCCGAAATCGTTTCAGTGAGGCTCGCTCGGTCGTTCTGTTGGCAACATTGCAAACTGCACGCCTGGGGGTGAGTGGAAGGTGAGTACCACCTTCTAGAACCTTTGTCAAACCAGTCTGGTACATATCTATGCTTTTCATAAGTTAATTGCTAACTTCCAAGGAAAAAATACCGTTTCTTGCTTTCTGGTCTCTTATCAAACATGCGAAGCACGGCTTGGTTAAGCAGTAACTCTTGCTCTGTAAGTAAACAGAATTCCCCCCCCCCCCTTTTCCATGCTGATCTAAATGAGTGGCACATGAGAACCGGGGGCGGGGGGGGGGGGGGGGGGGAGCGGAATAACCAGCAGCTGTTAATAACATGCCGCACTGGAAGTGGTTGAGTTTCTTGAATACACCTTGAGAATGTTTACATCCGTAGAGGACAGAGTGTTTACAAGGGCCCAGTGCTTATTTATCTGAGGACGCTTTAATGGAAACACAGCTTTATGGGCCCTGGGGACGCTCTCCTGCCAGCATTTCGACCTTCAGCAGCAGTGGCGATTACTCGAGTAAAAGCCTTCAGGTTACAGTGCAGTTGGCCCTTACTTTGACTTTTCCGAAGTTTTATAAGTGGCTAGCACCTCAAGAGCCAGAAGTGGTTTTGGGACTTGGTAGGGGGGTGAGGTTTGAGCGCCATCCAGGCCTTGGATACAAAGAGAGTTGCGAAGCGATGGCCGTTCTATGGCTTTGTCCACACAAGCAGGCGGAGGAATGGGGCCACCTATGTAGTGTGACTTGGAAGTTGCCAGAAAAGCAGCCCCCTGACCAAGAAGGAGGCCTCTCTCCCCACAGACCTACCTCAGAGTCTGAAATTTAGACCAGAAGATTTCTGCATTTTGGTCTGGGCATGGTCTCCAAAACATCTCCTTTAAAAGGCAAAAATTCTACTTAAAAGAGGAATGTGTTAAGGTATCGGCACCCAGACCACATACTGTGATTAAATAGATATCACCTGCAGGGGCTCGAGGGTGCGGGGACCTCAGGCAGTGCCTCTGTCACCCACCTGGCTTCTGACCAGGGACTCCGCCCTCCTTACCTTCCCAAGTTCACATTGCCACAAGGTTCCCAGAGCATCTGTAGAGAGAGCCATCGCTTTTGTTTTCTGGAGCTTGGATTTCCCACGGTGGCTCTGAGATTGCGGTGGTAATGTTTACATTCAGGAGTGCAGTAAAATCTTTAGGGGCCCTAAATACTGAAAGCATTATGATAATCTTCCACTTCCTGGCTATGAAAAATTCAAATTCAAATTCATTCTAAATTGCAAAACATACCCAATGATGGCTTAAGTAAGTGCTGATTTTCCCCACGAGGACTAGTTTCTTCCACTTTTTGAAATAGAAAATGTGTAATTTCTTTCATAATCGTTTTTCTTTTCCTTTCTTTTCCTGTTTTGCTAATATGCTAAGGGCATGCTTAGTCTGCCTACTGAGCAATCTGGCCCTTTCTTTACTCCCAGGGCCCAACTACTGTCTGTGAGTCAACAAGCCCAAACTTGCATCTGCCCCCCAGACCCTGTTTCTAAGCGCCCAACAATTATTTCCATTCGTATGTCCCATGGTCATCACCATCTTACCAGGTCTGAAACAGAACCCGGGATCTTTTCCTCCAAATTCGTCTTCTGGTTTTCTCCATCACAAAAAATGTGTCCAGTTGCTCAAGTCAGACATCTGGGTGTCATCCTCAACGCCTTCTTCTTTGTCGCCCCTGTATCCACAAACTTCATGATTTTACTTCCTAAACATCTGTCAATTTCATCCACTGTTACTTTTACCCCTGCTGCCATTATCCTACCCAAAGCACCATTTGCTCTTGCCTGGGGTATTGCAGGAGTCGTCGTCTTAACTACTCCTGCCTCTGCTCTTCTCATGTTAAAGTTCTGTCCTGCAGAACTGAGCAATCATTCTAATCTGATCATGTTCCACATCCCATGGCTTTGACAGCCTGAATGGTATCCCAAGGCTCAAACTCCCCTATGAGATTTACAAGGCTGCTGGCAATCCGGCTGTGCTTTCTGCCCCGGCCTATCTCTGGCCACTGTTCTACACCTCTGTGATAGTAAATGTCTATAACGTCCATGAATACAATAATCTGCTACACTTTGGGCCTTTGCACATGCTGTGTTTGCCTGACCAATTCCTATACATCCTTGGGCTCCAACACCTCTTCCTCCAGATCCTTTCCTGGGTACCCCCAAGGACCCCATACTGTACTCACCCCCCTGCCGAATGTTTTGGTCTGTCCTTTCCGTAACCTCTAAGCTCCAGGACGGCAGGCATTGTGTGGCTCTTGTTGCATTGTTTGCCCAGTCCCTGGCACAACACCTGCCACATAGCAAATGCTTAGTAAATGCTTGTTGATCAGATGACTCTCTTTTAATTCATAAGGTTTGAAGGATCCTTTTGGGCAAAGAGGCTTGCTTGCGGCTTTGGTTAAGGACTTAAAGTAGATAGGTGCTGCATCTAGCTTCTGAGTATCGGGTAGGTGGGGGTGGAGTACAAGTTTGAGACATCAAATGTGACAACAGCTATCACTTAATCAGCTTCTTTATCTATGGTTGTTCCCAACATGTGGAAGAGAAACCTGAGGTGCCGATAGGATGGGCAACATAGCCAAGGTCACTTGGTGGGTGTGGATGGTAGTGCTGAATGTGGAGGTCAAGTGATTCTAAGGATGAGTTTTACGTTCCGTGTTGCCTGGGCTGTGTGGGCATCTGACTGAATGCACGGAGGGCATCTGACATTATCACAGTTGTTTTGTAAAATTGTCACTGACTTGTGGTCACTTTGCTCTAACGTTTCATTTG
Organism: Panthera leo; assembly: GCF_018350215.1. Taxonomy (NCBI): domain Eukaryota; kingdom Metazoa; phylum Chordata; class Mammalia; order Carnivora; family Felidae; genus Panthera; species Panthera leo. Next base: position 2,549,935 of record NC_056679.1, read on the forward strand.
TGTTATCAGTAAGGTGTCCGTGGGATGTGTGTGTGTTCAGCGTGGAGAAAGCGAGGAAGTACGATGTCTAGAGCCACTGGGTTGATGAATAGAGATAGCGTTTGCTATTTGGAATCACTTGGCCCGTTTTTCCAAATGATTACCTCAAAAAGACCAGTGAGTTAGTTCATTCCGTCGCCAAATGTTTATTAAGTAGAAAGCAAGATGCTGTTTTGTAGTCTGGGTGAGAAAAAAAAAGAAAGGTGTCAGATGGCCTTGATCTAGCAGGGAGAGAGGAGACCAGACGCCCTCCACCAACACAAGGCAGGGAATGCTGGTACCACGTACACGGGGCTGGAAAGCTTGGGGTGTTCTGAGACGGAAGGCCGTTTCTTGCTGTGGTGACAGGAGAAGGCGGTATAAGGCTGGGCTGCCGTCAGTGTTGTTCAGTATTAACATGTCAATGAGCCTTTCATCTTATACAGAGTATAGAAAGCTCTAGATACCGATTTGGATTTTCACGTACGTCTCATGTACAGCAGACCCTCAGCACAACCGACTAGGGGAATTGTGTCTGTTATCGAGTCTCGCAGTGTATCTGATTAGTTTTGTGCAATTATGATTAAAAACAATTCAGATGCTGTTTGCACCACTTCCAAAATGCTGTATTCCTTTATTGTAAGGCCAGGATTCTTAACCGGGAGGTCCCAGATGCGTCTGACCTCCGGACCCAGATATTAAAAGCAACAATTTGTATGTAGGCGTAAATAATTATTTTTCTGCCTATCATTTTCACGTGATTCTTTAGGGCACATGTAGCAATTTTATTGTTAAAAGACATATATTTCACAAAAAGCTAAAGTGGGTATTGTTTATTAATTTCTTACATAAAATCCACTATTTTTTACAGTAAATACTAACAACAAAATGATTTACACGCTGTTAACTTTTTTAATGTTATGATTTGTAATAGACAGTGGTTTTAAATATGCCATGGTGGCTTGGAATATGAGAAAAATCTAAGCGTTTAAGAAAAAAAATTGGAAGGGGCACCTGGGTGCCCCTCAGTTGGGTAAGGCTCTGACTTTTGATTTTGGCTCAGGTCCTGATCTCACAGTTGGTGAGTTCAAACTCCTCATCTGGCTCTGCACTGACAATGCAGAGCCTGCTTGGGGTTCTCTCGCTCTCCCTCTCTCTCTGCCTCTCCCCTGATTGTGCATATTCTCTCTCTCTAAGTAAATAAATAAATAAACTTAAAAAAAAAAAACAAAAAAAAATTGGAAGTAAGCGATGTACTATCTAAATTGAATGATCGAGGCATATGCAAATCCTTAACTCTATTAATCTATCCATGCAACAGAAGTATACAATCAACAAAGGACCTACCAGACTCTAGCTCTTGGGTTCTGGTGCGTTAACACATATTTTGAACAAGCTTTGAAATGAAATGCTGTGTTTGTGCAGTTGGCTGGGGGCACTCATCCTATTTAGGAGACCTGACAGCCAATTTGAATGGGAAGCTGTCTAGGGTGGGATGCTGTCTTAGTTTGGGTTCTTCCAGAAGTGGATGCTGAGATAAGGATTCCACTGCAAGTAGTTGACTTGGGAGGTGGTTCCAGGAGGCACAGGAAGGGGAGTCAGATAGGGACGTGAAGACAGTGAATAAACAGCACGTTCTCGCGCAAGTACCGCTGTGGGCATCCGGGTCTTGTCCCCGCCGAGAACTCTGAGGGCCAGTGTGGATCACGTGTCTCCAGACCACGCCCCGGTGGAAGGGAGTGGGGTATTTCTCCACTGACTCCTCTTGGTCATTGGTTGAGAGTTGCCTTTGGGGGAGGCCGCTAACTCCCCAGTGCTTCTAAACTGCCTGGTGGGAGAGAAGAGTGGGATCCAGCTTGGATGAAGCCCTGAGGGAAAGAGTTGAGGGAGTTGGCAGTTGGGAAGTTGGGCCAGCCTGTAGGAAAGTGGTAAATGCTGAGAATGCAGGGGCAGGGGCACCCACGGTTTCTGCGACAGACACCTTTTACCTTACTGGCCAGGCTATTGAAGAGTGCTTAAGGTCAACAGCCCCCCGGATGCTCTCTACCACCCACCCACTTTGCACACTGTCGGGAGTACAGGTTGTCCCCCACAGGACGAAGCGAGATGCCAGCGCCCTTGATAGACTAGTGAGTGCTTGAGGTTGTAGGAAATGCAGTTGTAGCCAAGTGTTTCCTGTGGGGATGGTAACTGGAGGGACTGTGATATCAGTATTGGTTCTATGTTAGAAATGATTAAGGCAAAGGAGTGGACTTTTTCCTCGGCGTTGAAGTGCTTTGCGCTAAAGTAGTTGGCTTATCAAAGTGCTTAGGAACTGTGGTCACATATCACATAGACCTTTCCGTCCCTCCATCCCTCCCCTCCTTTTCTCCTGCCATCCTTCTTCTTTCACTCATTCTTTTCCCTTTCCTTCTCTTTAGAAGACCTTTTACTCAGAAAGCCTTCTCTTCTGTAAATGTACAATTTCCCTCATCCTGTCCTTCCTGTTCCGAACCTTTGAGGACAGGGACCATATTGATCTTTGTATTATTGATACTTAGCAGAGTTTCCGGAATAGGGTAGGTCTAGAGAAAACGGTTGTTGAATGAATGCACCTCTTCGATGTATTGAAATAGAGCAGTGCAGGGGACTGTCTGGGGCTCGTGGTGGCCAGAGCAACCCCCCCCTTCTGAGGTGGCCTCCTTACACCTTCCTTGCCACCCGACTCATGGGCCCTCCGCTCTGCGTGCAGAGGGAGACTCAGATTTCCAGAGCCCAGAGGCAGCTGATGTCTTCTTGGGGTTCGGCCAGCTAACATAATCTCTCAAAATGCAAACTTCTCTTCTGAGCATTGGCAGAAAACACTGTGAAGTGAAAAACTCACGAGATAGCCTATAGTTGCCGTTTAAAGAAATGTTATGTCTTTGCAACAAACAACCGCAACAGAACAAAACCACCAAAAAAGGGACTTTTAACTGAATGTCATTTCCCCACTGCCGTCCCGCACTACCCCGGCAGCGTCTCCTTTGGGGCCTGCAACAGCCGCTAGGGTGACGGGTCCTTTTCTTTTCCCAGTGCCTATACACCCATGTTTAGTATTATCTTTTGAGCCTCTGGCAAAGGCAACGTGTGTACATCGTAAAGAAAATTTAGGAGCAAAAGGTACGGGAACATGAAAACAATTTTAGCATTCAGTGATAAAAATTACAGACGTAGTGGTGGCAGATCTCTTTACGGATGGAATGCAGGTCACGTTTTACTCTATAACCGGCCGAGAATGCTTGTTTTGGTTTTTATTTAGTTAAGAGGCAGGGATGTCTCTTTGGACATCGTATGGACGCCATTTCCCGGTGCAGCTGCTCTAAATCGGGAGCGGGATTTTAGAAGTTAAAGTGGCATGAGATACAGCTTGTTGACAGCAATCTTTTCACAATGCTTAAGGAAATTCACTCGTGTTGAATAAGTATTTTCTTTTCCTCATGCCACCAAACTGCGGAAATTTGGGCTGATCACTCCACTTCGGATTTGAAGCTGGCCCACAACGGGAATAGACGGCTCCCAAGAGGTGTTGCTTATTGCATTTATTTCCGCCAATTATGTTGACCGTAGTCTGCGAAAATATCATGTCACCGAACATTTTGGTTTATGCGGGGGGGTTCAGCCAACGGAAGGCATGAGTTGGAACGCAGCTGTACTTAAAGGTGGACCTAGAAAGGATGGAAAGAGTCTGTGAGTATTTTGAAAGAGCTTTTAGAGGACGTGGAACATTTATTCGAGTAGTGGGGGTAGCGGGTGGGCTGAGTGCTCTGAGCGGCCTGAGTCCCAGCTGTCCGGTGGGGCCCGTGATTGCGTGAATACTCACTGCCGGATGTGTTACCACTGCCCTTGTTGGGTTACCGTGTCCTGGCCCCAAAGTAGGAGTACAGAAAGAGCCAGCTTGGGTTAGTTTACATTTACCGACAAACGCAGCCTTCGTGAGCGGTCAGAGAGGCGGTCAGTCGCGGCTGGATTCGAGGTATTTACGCCCCAGACACCGGACGACACCTGGGGTTACGGAACAGCAGCAACCACCGCAACCTCAGCCACAGCCATCGCAAGACCATTCATCTGGAAATGAAAATAGGGGCAGTGTCAATACCATTTTCCCTGTTCTTGCTAACACATAAATTAAATACGTAAAGTATAAAATATAAATGCCGTGTGATCAATTAGAAACTCCTTCTCTGAAACCCACCCGACCCTTCTCTCCCCCGAGAGAAAGACCTCTAGATTGACCTTCATGGTCCTCTGTAAGAAGTTGCTAATAGCTGAGCACACTATGTGTGTTTAGATGTCCGTTTCTAAATATTATGCACCACTAAGGTAAACCAACGCTCCTCAAAAAAATGGCTGATTTCGGAGCTGAAGGGGAGAAAGCCCAGGATGACTCTGGGGCATCTCGTTATGTCAGCAAGTAAGGAAGTGCTCACAGAACAGGAGGACGCCTCGAAATGCCACTGGGACAGGCTTAAGAAGCTCGCACTGGCCACGGGGGACAGTCTAAGCATCAAAAGGAATGATGGCAGCAATGGGTTGTAATTCATTGAATTGTATAAGGATCCCCAAGTCCATAGTGATGATAAATAAATAAATGGGGAATAGAAGGAGACCTCTTTCTTAAAGTGGAATGCCATCTGATAAATGTGGAAAGAACAGGTTTAGAAAAATCACCATTTTGTCACCATCAGAGTGAAGATGGATTCAGAATCATCAATGGATGCTAAAACTGTTGGATGACAGTTTAGAGAGGGACAGGAGATCGACACGGTCTCATAGTCTTTCCCACACACGACTTATTAACCACAGTGGTAAAAATGGTAACTTCATAGTGAAGATACCTGGGGACCTCCTATTAACCAACCAAGCAATCAAAGTTTACAGCACCTATCACGGGAGCAACCAACACTCAGCTCTGGTCTGAGATACTTAAAGCACCTCTTACCTTGAATCTCTGCCCGAAATGCATAACTTGAATCTAATTCGTACTGAAAGACAACTGGCCTGAAGTCTTCAAAAGTGCCAATGTTGTGGAAGACCAGGAAAGTGGGACGAAGTGCTCCGGACTGAAGGAGATTAAAGAGACATGACAATTCAATGCAACACAGGGTCCTGGACTGCATTCCGGATCAGGGGGAAAACCGATGTGAAGACATTTATTATGGCAACTGGAGAAATCTGAATACGGCCTGTAGATTAGATAGCCCTATCAAGTCAAAGTTAATTTCTCTGTATTTTTAATTCATTGTAATGGAAGGGACCATTCTTGTCTTCGGAAGATATATGCTGAAGGACCTTGGGGTGAAAAGGCAGGAGATTGTCAGCAAACTCTCAAGAGTTTCAGGGAAAAAAATCCAATATTATTTATTATATAGCATAGACTCTATATAAAGTATATAAAATGTGCTATATATAGAAAGGCAATGATAAAGCAACTGTGGCAAAGCATTAAAATGGTGAATCTGAATAAAGGGTGTGGGAGTTCTTTGTCTCATTTTTGCAATCATTGCAAATGCAGTGGTTTCAAAAGGAAAAGTTAAAAGGGAAACAGGTTACTAATATTGCCACAATTTTTGCTGGACGCAAGTGAGAAAGTCGAATCCAGATCTCATTCTGTTTTTTCTATTCTCTGGTGTTCCATGTTTTCCTTCTGGAGCCCGCTAACATGTGTTTAAATGACCCCGTCTGCAGGCACACTCCCACGGCAGGGCTGGGGGACTCCTGCAGACAGGCAGCCACAGCCTCCCTGCCCTGCTGCCTCTGCAGACCAGCCACATGCTGTCACTTTGTCCTGCCACGTCTTCTTTTCCCTTATGTTGGTTCTTTCTACAGCTGTTGCTTTGGTGGCCCCTCCCACCTACCTGGCCAGTAACTCACCCTTCTTCTGACTCCCTGTGATACAGGCAGTGACTGCTTCCCTCCTCCCTGCCCGCTTGCCTTCCACCATATTGTTTCTTACCACAGGGCTAGTTACCTTCCTAGTGGGTGGGTGGCCATGGTTAGGCTGCATGGTGTCGCTTTGATGACCCATCTCTTTCTTACCTGCTGCTTGAGTGGACGGGCCTTTTGTTTTCCCCCGGGAAACCATGTCCTTTAGGTGGATCTGGAATGGCTCCTTCAGGAATTACCAAACTCACCATATGCTTTCCTCTTCCTCAAAACTGCGTCCTCAAAAATTGTCCTCTACGTTCAGGCACTTGGCAGGACTTAAAACTTCACAGGCCATCAGCACCTGTCTGCCCTTTTAGGTATGGCCCAACTGTCAACCTTAGCAAAGTTCCAGCACCCTATCATCAGCTGGGTATGAGATCAATTAGTTAAAATAATACCGAAAGATTATCACGTGATTGGTAATGATCACTCTTTCACATTAAGGGAATTTGATCATCTTGGCATTAAGACCATTAGTGAAAATACTGGAACTAAGCAAGACTTGAACAATGCCAGATTTTGGTTTATGCACCTAATGGGCTATGGTTTTCATGCTAGGATGTCTAGGATGTCCTTGTCCTTTTTTTTTTTTTTTTAAAACGTGCTGGGAAGGGGAATTTGATGGAGCTTGTAGGCCCTTTAAGACTTGGCTAAATTATGGGACGCCTGGGTGGCTCAGTTGGTTAAACCTCTGACTCTTGATTTAGGTCAAGATCTAATCTGTAGATTAGATAGCCCTATCTAATGGTCATGATCTCATGGTTCATGGGGTCGAGCCCTGAGCCCTGCATCTGGCTCTGCACTGTCAGCAAAGAGCCTGCTTGGGATTCTCTCTCCTCCTCTCTCTGCCCCTCCTTGACTCACGTGCGCGTGCGCATGCTCTTTCTCTCTCTCAGAATAAACAAACTTAAAAAAATACTTTGTTACACTGGATTATTTTATCAGGAAGCAGGTTGTAGATATTGCTGTAAATTGCTTTTTTTTCCCCTAAGGCAAAAGTATTCAGGACTTGATGATTATGCAGTAACCACTACAATTTCTCTTCATGACATGGGATATTTAGTAGCATCACCAGAGTCTCTGTCTTCCAAATACTTTCTTATTTACATCTACATCAGCAAACTGGTAGTTTGACCCACTGGCCAAAGATCATTTATCCAGACTTGCTGAGAATGAAGTGCACCTGTGTTTGTATCATGGGAAAAGTCCAAGGAAAGCAGCTAATGGGTCAGAGTACTTCTTGGTTTCCTCAAACCTCCCACAGGGTTTCCCTCCTTTTATTTAGAGTACTAATAAGTGAGTAGTTATTTTTCAGAGCATAAGAACTCTACTTCTTTCCTCCTTAACGAAAATATGGACCAGTCACTAAAAACTGTATCGGTATTTGGAAATATTTAGCTTTTAAAAACAGTGTTACGGTGGTGGAGGTTCCGGAAGATGGCGGCGTAGGAGGACGCGGGGCTCACAGCGCGTCCTGCCGATCACTTAGATTCCACCTACACCTGCCTAAAGAACACAGAAAACCGCCAGAGGATTAGCAGAAGGGAGTCTCCGGAGTCAAGCGCAGACCAGAGGCCCACGGAAGAGGGTAGGAAGGGCGGCGAGGCGGTGCGCGCTCCACGGACTGGCGGGAGGGAGCCGGGGCGGAGGGGCGGCTCGCCGGCCAAGCAGAGCCCCCGAGTCTGGCTGGCAAAAGCGGAGGGGCCGGACGGACTGTGTTCCGACAGCAAGCGCGACTTAGCGTCTGGGAGGTCAGAAGTTAACAGCTCTGCTCGGAAAGCGGGAAGGCTGGAGGACAAAGGGAGGGAGAGCTGCTGAGCCCCCGGACGGCAGAGCTCAGCTTGGCGGGGAACAAAGGCGCTCACCAGCGCCATCTCCCCCGCCCATCCCCCAGCCAAAATCCCAAAGGGAACCAGTTCCTGCCAGGGAACTTGCTCGCTCCGCGCAAACACCCAACTCTGTGCTTCTGCGGAGCCAAACCTCCGGCAGCGGATCTGACTCCCTCCCGCTGCCACAGGGCTCCTCCTGAAGTGGATCACCTAAGGAGAAGCGAGCTAAGCCTGCCCCTCCAGCCCCCGTGCACCTTGCCTACCCACCCCAGCTAATACGTCAGATCCCCAGCACCACAAGCCTGGCAGTGTGCAAGTAGCCCAGACGGGCCATACCACCCCACAGTGAATCCCGCCCCTAGGAGAGGGGAAGAGAAGGCACACACCAGTCTGACTGTGGCCCCAGCAGTGGGCTGGGGGCAGACATCGGGTCGGACTGCGGCCCCGCCCACTAACTCCAGTTATACACCACAGCACAGGGGAAGTGCCCTGCAGGTCCTCACCACGCCAGGGACTCTCCAAAATGACCAAACGGAAGAATTCCCCTCAGAAGAATCTCCAGGAAATAACAACAGCTAATGAACTGATCAAAAAGGATTTAAATAATATAACAGAAAGTGAATTTAGAATAATAGTCATAAAATTAATCGCTGGGCTTGAAAACAGTATACAGGACAGCAGAGAATCTCTTGCCACAAAGATCGAGGGACTAAGGAACAGTCACGAGGAGTTGAAAAACGCTTTAAACGAATTGCAAAACAAAATGGAATCCACGATGGCTCGGCTTGAAGAGGCAGAGGAGAGAATAGGTGAACTAGAAGATAAAGTTATGGAGAAAGAGGAAGCTGAAAGAAAGAGAGATAAAAAAATCCAGGAGTATGAGGGGAAAATTAGAGAACTAAGTGATACACTAAAAAAAAATAATATACGCATAATTGGTATCCCAGAGGAGGAAGAGAGAGGGAAGGGTGCTGAAGGGGTACTTGAACAAATTATAGCTGAGAACTTCCCTGAACTGGGGAAGGAAAAAGGCATTGAAATCCAAGAGGCACAGAGAACTCCCTTCAGACGTAACTTGAATCGATCTTCTGCACGACATATCATAGTGAAACTGGCAAAATACAAGGATAAAGAGAAAATTCTGAAAGCAGCAAGGGATAAACGTGCCCTCACATATAAAGGGAGACCTATAAGACTCGTGACTGATCTCTCCTTTGAAACTTGGCAGGCCAGAAAGGCTTGGCACGATATCTACAGTGTGCTAAACAGGAAAAATATGCAGCCGAGAATCCTTTATCCAGCAAGTCTGTCATTTAGAATAGAAGGAGAGATAAAGGTCTTCCCAAACAAACAAAAACTGAAGGAATTTGTCACCACTAAACCAGCCCTACAAGAGATCCTAAGGGGGATCCTGTGAGACAAAGTACCAGAGACATCACTACAAGCATAAAACATACAGACATCACAATGACTCTAAACCCGTATCTTTCTATAATAACACTGAATGTAAATGGATTAAATGCGCCAACTAAAAGACATAGGGTATCAGAATGGATAAAAAAACAAGACCCATCTATTTGCTGTCTACAAGAGACTCATTTTAGATCTGAGGACACCTTTAGATTGAGAGTGAGGGGATGGAGAACTATTTATCATGCTCCTGGAAGCCAAAAGAAAGCTGGAGTAGCCATACTTATATCAGACAAACTAGACTTTAAATTAAAGGCTGTAACAAGAGATGAAGAAGGGCATTATATAATAATCACAGGGTCTATCCACCAGGAAGAGCTAACTATTATAAATGTCTATGCGCCAAATACCCGAGCCCCCAGATATATAAAACAATTACTCATAAACATAAGCAACCTTATTGATAAGAATGTGGTCATTGCAGGGGACTTTAACACCCCACTTACAGAAATGGATAGATCATCTAGACACACAGTCAATAAAGAAACAAGGGCCCTGAATGATACATTGGATCAGATGGACTTGACAGATATATTTAGAACTCTGCATCCCAAAGCAACAGAATATACTTTCTTCTCGAGTGCACATGGAACATTCTCCAAGATAGATCATATACTGGGTCACAAAACAGCCCTTCATAAGTTTACAAGAATTGAAATTATACCATGCATACTTTCAGACCACAATGCTATGAAGCTTGAAATCAACCACAGGAAAAAGTCTGAAAAACCTCCAAAAGCATGGAGGTTAAAGAACACCCTACTAACGAATGAGTGGGTCAACCAGGCAATTAGAGAAGAAATTAAAACATATATGGAAACAAACGAAAATGAAAATACAACAATCCAAACGCTTTGGGATGCAGCGAAGGCAGTCCTGAGAGGAAAATACATTGCAATCCAGGCCTATCTCAAGAAACAAGAAAAATCCCAAATACAAAATCTAACAGCACACCTAAAGGAAATAGAAGCAGAACAGCAAAGGCAGCCTAAACCCAGCAGAAGAAGAGAAATAATAAAGATCAGGGCAGAAATAAACAATATAGAATCTAAAAAAACTGTAGAGCAGATCAACGAAACCAAGAGTTGGTTTTTTGAAAAAATAAACAAAATTGACAAACCTCTAGCCAGGCTTCTCAAAAAGAAAAGGGAGATGACCCAAATAGATAAAATCATGAATGAAAATGGAATGATTACAACCAATCCCTCAGAGATACAAACAATTATCAGGGAATACTATGAAAAATTATATGCCAGCAAATTGGACAACCTGGAAGAAATGGACAAATTTCTAAACACCCACACTCTTCCAAAACTCAATCAGGAGGAAATAGAAAGCTTGAACAGACCCATAACCAGCGAAGAAATTGAATCGGTTATCAAAAATCTCCCAACAAATAAGAGTCCAGGACCAGATGGCTTCCCAGGGGAGTTCTACCAGACATTTAAAGCAGAGATAATACCTATCCTTCTCAAGCTATTCCAAGAAATAGAAAGGGAAGGAAAACTTCCAGACTCATTCTATGAAGCCAGTATTACTTTGATTCCTAAACCAGACAGAGACCCAGTAAAAAAAGAGAACTACAGGCCAATATCCCTGATGAATATGGATGCAAAAATTCTTAATAAGATACTAGCAAATCGAATTCAACAGCATATAAAAAGAATTATTCACCATGATCAAGTGGGATTCATTCCTGGGATGCAGGGCTGGTTCAACATTCGCAAATCGATCAACGTGATACATCACATTAACAAAAAAAAAGAGAAGAACCATATGATCCTGTCAATCGATGCAGAAAAGGCCTTTGACAAAATCCAGCACCCTTTCTTAATAAAAACCCTTGAGAAAGTCGGGATAGAAGGAACATACTTAAAGATCATAAAGGCCATTTATGAAAAGCCCACAGCTAACATCATCCTCAACGGGGAAAAACTGAGAGCTTTTTCCCTGAGATCAGGAACACGACAGGGATGCCCACTGTCACCGCTGCTATTTAATATAGTGCTGGAAGTTCTAGCATCAGCAATCAGACAACAAAAGGAAATCAAAGGCATCAAAATTGGCAAAGATGAAGTCAAGCTTTCGCTTTTTGCAGATGACATGATATTATACATGGAAAATCCGATAGACTCCACCAAAAGTCTGCTAGAACTAATACATGAATTCAGCAAAGTTGCAGGATACAAAATCAATGTGCAGAAATCAGTTGCATTCTTATACACTAACAATGAAGCAACAGAAAGACAAATGAAGAAACTGATCCCATTCACAATTGCACCAAGAAGCATAAAATACCTAGGAATAAATCTAACCAAAGATGTAAAAGATCTGTATGCTGAAAACTATAGAAAGCTTATGCAGGTAATTGAAGAAGATATAAAGAAATGGAAAGACATTCCCTGCTCATGGATTGGAAGAATAAATATTGTCAAAATGTCAATACTACCCAAAGCTATCTACACATTCAATGCAATCCCAATCAAAATTGCACCAGCATTCTTCTCGAAACTAGAACAAGCAATCCTAAAATTCATATGGAACCACAAAAGGCCCCGAATAGCCAAAGTAATTTTGAAGAAGAAGACCAAAGCAGGAGGCATCACAATCCCAGACTTTAGCCTCTACTACAAAGCTGTCATCATCAAGACAGCATGGTATTGGCATAAAAACAGACACATAGACCAATGGAATAGAATAGAAACCCCAGAACTAGACCCACAAACGTATGGCCAACTCATCTTTGACAAAGCAGGAAAGAACATCCAATGGAAAAAAGACAGTCTCTTTAACAAATGGTGCTGGGAGAACTGGACAGCAACATGCAGAAGGTTGAAACTAGACCACTTTCTCACACCATTCACAAAAATAAACTCAAAATGGATAAAGGACCTGAATGTGAGACAGGAAACCATCAAAACCTTAGAGGAGAAAGCAGGAAAAGACCTCTCTGACCTCAGCCGTAGCAATCTCTTACTCGGCACATCCCCAAAGGCAAGGGAATTAAAAGCAAAAGTGAATTACTGGGACCTTATGAAGATAAAAAGCTTCTGCACAGCAAAGGAAACAACCAACAAAACTAAAAGGCAACCAACGGAATGGGAAAAGATATTTGCAAATGACACATCGGACAAAGGGCTAGTATCCAAAATCTATAAAGAGCTCATCAAACTCCACACCCGAAAAACAAATAACCCAGTGAAGAAATGGGCAGAAAACATGAATAGACACTTCTCTAAAGAAGACATCCGGATGGCCAACAGGCACATGAAAAGATGTTCAACGTCGCTCCTTATCAGGGAAATACAAATCAAAACCACACTCAGATACCACCTCACGCCAGTCAGAGTGGCCAAAATGAAGAAATCAGGAGACTATAGATGCTGGAGAGGATGTGGAGAAACAGGAACCCTCTTGCACTGTTGGTGGGAATGCAAATTGGTGCAGCCGCTCTGGAAAGCAGTGTGGAGGTTCCTCAGAAAATTAAAAATAGACCTACCCTATGACCCAGCAATAGCACTGCTAGGAATTTACCCAAGGGATACAGGAGTACTGATGCATAGGGGCACCTGTACCCCAATGTTTATAGCGGCACTCTCAACAATAGCCAAATTATGGAAAGAGCCTAAATGTCCATCAACTGATGAATGGATAAAGAAATTGTGGTTTATATACACAATGGAATACTACGTGGCAATGAGAAAGAATGAAATATGGCCTTTTGTAGCAACATGGATGGAACTGGAGAGTGTGATGCTAAGTGAAATAAGCCATACAGAGAAAGACAGATACCATATGGTTTCACTCTTATGTGGATCCTGAGAAACATAACAGAAACCCATGGGGGAGGGGAAGGAAAAAAAAAAAAAAAAAAAGAGGTTAGAGTGGGAGAGAGCCAAAGCATAAGAGACTGTTAAAAACTGAGAACAAACTGAGGGTTGATGGGGGGTGGGAGGGAGGGCAGGGTGGGTGATGGGTATTGAGGAGGGCACCTTTTGGGATGAGCACTGGGTGTTGTATGGAAACCAATTTGACAGTAAATTTCATATATTAAAAAAAAAATAAAATAAAAAAAAAAAAAAAAAAAAAAAAAAAAAAATAAAAACAGTGTTACGGTTAAAAGAAATGGGACAAACAGACCTTTAAACAATCATGACCACTGGAAGCTACTCAGCTTTGATAATTTCTTCTTTCTCTGTATAGCCTTGACCTTGGCTGAGACAATGTGATTTATAACATAAGTGAACGTTAAGAGGGCAGAAACTATGTCATACATGTTCTGAGCTTGCCACTTTCCATTTTAAGATATAAATCATAAAATATTTGTATTAAATAAATTAAAGTTTATGTAAAGTTTATGTAAACTTTACATAAAGTTTATGTAAAGTTTACATAAAGTTTATGTAAATGATTTGTTGCTTTATGGAATTATTTTTTAGAATATGTTATAGAATGTCTATTTTCTATAGTATGATTTTAAAATTATTCTTTAAAAGTTCATTTAAAAATGAAAGTAATATATACATACAAGGTTAAAAGAATAAAACAAAACACAGGATGCTTGGGTGGCTCAGTTGGTTAAGCATCTGACTTCAGCTCAGGTCATGATCTCACAGCTCATGGGTTTGAGCCCCACGTTGGGCTCTGTGCTGACAGCTCGGAGCCTGGAGCCTGCCTCAGATTCTGTGTCTCCCTCTCTCTCTGCCCCTCTCCACTCACACTCTGTCTGTCTGTCTCTCTCTCAAAAATAAATAAACATGAAAAAATTAAAAATAAAATAAAACAAAACATATTAGGGCCTATAATAAGAAGCAGTGGTGCCTGGGCCCATCTTTTCTCTTCCTCGTCCCTCTTCTCAGGGGCAACTACTTTTAACTCTTTTAGTTGTTTCTTATGTTAGTCATTGTCAATCCCTAAATACAGTCATTATTTCTTTATGTCTTTATTCTGATGGGTCAGATGAGGATTTAGTTAATGTACACATTCTTCTCACCATTTCTCCCAGTATCTCTATAAATATAGTTACTCTGTAACTTTAAGAAGTATAAGTAGACTGTGGCTTAGTTGGTTAAGCTTCTGACTCTTGGTTTTGGCTCAGGTCATGATCTCACAGTTTGTGAGTGCAAGCCCCTCATTGGGCTCTGTGCTGACAGTGCAGAGCCTGCTTGGCAACGTCTCTCTATCCTATCTCTGTTTCTCCCTTGCTCGTACTTTCTCTCTCTCAAAATAAATAAATAAATTAAAAAAAAAAAGAATTGTAAGCAGATCTTTGTTTCTTGTTGCACTCAGTTTCAGGACTGTTTTTGTAATTTGTAGGGCCCAGTGGAATATAAAAATGCATGTTCCCTCATTTAAAAACTATCCTGAATATCAAGATGATGATACAGGATCATTAAACCCTGCATGGGGCCCTTCTAGGCATGAGCTGTGTGTGACTGCATAGGTTGTACATCCTGAAGCTGCCTCTGTTTGCACCCCATCTTTTCTTCAGCTCTCTTTCTTCTCTTTTGCTTCTACTGTCATTTCTTCTTACTTTTAAAATATAAAGATTATTAACATTTAAATTTTGTTCTATAACCATAAATATCTCATTCATTCATTTTCTGGAGGTTAAGTTGAAAATTAGTATATAGTTCATTATTGTGACTATGCAAGTATTCATTGCAGAACCTAATAAAGCCCTATATTTTCTTTCTTGTTTATCCTTTTGTTTTTCCTGGAGTTTCTAATTGCTTTTACTTTTGACTTTTCCTGTTGTCTTTATCACATTCTCAGTTTTAACCAACTTTGCCCAACCTATCTAATTATCTATTTAATATGATGTTCCCTAGAGGCCTCCCCCACCCCAAATGAAGAGTTCTGCTGTCTTGCCTCCTCCTTTTCCAATTTGGAATTAATTCTGTCCAGGCCTGCTACCTGGTTGTGATTTGGGGACTTTTCTTTATTGCTTCTCTAGTTTGGTTTCACTGCTTCCTAGATCCTGAGATTTGATTCATCTTGGTTTAACCTTTGCATGCTCTAGCACCTCCTCAAATAACTTTTAGATGTAGTGAGTATGGGAATAAATTGCCAAGGCCTTCCATTTCTGAAGATGTTTACATTTTATTCTCATTTTTAATTCATAGTTATGAATAGAATTCTAGGTGGAAAGTAATTTTCCCTCAGAGTTTTGAGAATATTGCTCATTGTTGCTGGCATTCGCTGTTATTGATTAGAAGGCAACTTGATGCCTTTTATTTTCTACTGAGCCTGATTTTTCTCCCTGTAGGCAGTTTCCTCTTCATTCGTGGCATTCTGAATTTCACAATGTTGCACACAGGTGTGGCACAAGTGTGGATCCTTTATCTAGGCATGTGGGAACATTTTAAATATGGAGATTGCTCCTCATCAAAATAAAAAGCTTCTGCACAGTGAAGGAAACAATCAGCCAAACTAAAAGGCAGCTGATGGAATGGGAGAAGATATTTTAAATGGCATATCAGATAAAGGCTTACTATCCAAAATCTATAAGGAAATTATCAACCTCAACACCCAAAAAACAAATAATCCAGTGAAGAAATGGGCAAAAGACATGAATAGACACTTCTCCAAAGAAGACATTCAAATGGCCAACTGACACATGAAAAAATGCTCAACATCACTCATCATCTGGGAAATACAAATCAAAACTGCAATGAGATACCACCTCACACCTGTCAGAATGGCTAACATTAACTACTCAGGCAACGACAGATGTTGCCGAGGATGTAGAAAGAGAGGATCTCTTTGCACTGTTGGTGGGAATGCAAACTGGTGCAGCCACCTGGAAAACAGTATGGAGGTTCCTCAAAAAATTAAAAATAGAACTACCCTACAATCCAGCAATTGCCCTACTAGGTATTTATCCAAGGGATACAGGTGTGCTGTTTTGAAGGGACACATGCACCTAATGTTGATAGCAGTGCTATAGACAATAGCCAAAGTATGGAAAGAGCCCAAATGCCCATCGATGGATGAATGGATAAAGAAGATGTGGTATATATGTACAATGGAGTCTTACTTGGCAATCAAGAAGAATGAAATCTTGCCATTTGCAACTATGTGGATGGAACTAGAGGGTATTATGCCAAGTGAAATTAGTCAGTCAGAGAAAGACAAATATCATGTGACTTCACTCATATGAGGAATTTTAAGATACAAAACAGATGAACATAAGGGAAGGGAAGCAAAAATAATATAAACACAAGGAAGGGGACAAAACATAAGAGACTCTTAAATATAGACAACAGAGGGTTGCTGGAGGAGTTGTGGGAGGGAGGATGGGCTAAATGGGTAAGGGGCATTAAGGAATCTACTCCTGAAATCATTGTTGCACTATACGCTAACTTGGATATAAATTAAAAAAAAATAATAGACATTAAAAAATAAAATAAAATATGGAGATTGCTATCCTTCAATCTTTAGAAAATTCTTTTGAATACCTTTTTTGATAATTTTCTCCTCTCTGTTTTTTCCTCTTTTTGAATGACTCTTAAGTGGATCTTGGACCTTTGGGACTAATTCTATTCACTTATTATCTGTTATCTCAACTTTGTCTCTCTTTTAGTTATTTCTAGGAGGTTTTCCCAATTTACCTCCCAATATTTCTATTAATTTATTATGGTTTTTAATCTTGAAAAGTTTCATTTTTCTATGATTTTTCTATTTTTGCTTTATGAATACAAAACCTCTCTAATGAGTACACAAATGAGAGTGTTCAAATTATTCCCAAATACTTTATTGTATTTTTTAAACATTTATTTATTTATTTTGAGAGGGGGGATGAGGGGCAGAGAGAGAGAGAGAAAGAGGGAGAGAGAGAGATAGAGAAAGAATCTCAAACAGGCTCCATGTTGGCAGCGTGGAGCCCAATGCAGAACTTGAACTCAAGAACTGTGAGCTCATGACCTGAACTGAACTGAAGCATCAGATGCTTAACCGACTGAGCCACCCAGGTACCGCATGTTTTTTAAAAAAATTTATTTACCTTGGTCTCCCCTCCACTGCCCCGACCATGATGGAGGCTTATATGTTGGTGATCCTTGGCCAACCTTTCAATTTTAAGGTGAGGCACTAAAAGCCTGATGCTGATATTCATTATATATGAATGGGGTTTGTGAATTGGTGGGGCTTGCTTTAGGGTACTTGGTAGTCATGGAAGATTTTTACTGGGGGGCTTCTATATACTAGAATCCAAAATTCTTCCTTCTGTAGTTGTCAGATGAAGTTCCAGATTTTTTTTTTCTTTTTTTTTTTGCCTGGAGGTATTTTCCTGGTTGAAAATTAAAGGATGTGAAACGGACTCCTTCTTATAATAACTTTCAATTATTTCCTCCCTGGCCTCCCTAGAGCTTTCTCTTCTCCCTTCTCTGCTTTCCTGGTTTGGTCGCACTGTCTCCCCAATGCTGTCCTTCATGGACCTGATATTTCTAGGTCCTGAGCCTCTGGGGTTCTGTCTGGAAGACTGCTCTCCTGAGCTCGATTGCTTCATATGTTTGCTTTGATTGGTCCCTCCTGTCCTGCTTCAGCACTTCCAGCTCCTCTAGAATGTCTCATTCTCATAAATTCCCTGAACTCTCTTCTCTCTTTTCTTCTCTGCATCATTGTTGGCTTAGATTACTTTTTTTTTTTTTGCTGTCATTTAAGTGAGGTTTTAAAGGAGGGGGATGCCACCTACTATATTTTTGAGGAAATCCTTAATCTTTCTTTAAACTGCCCACGACATCTGAATGTGCTGAAGATGGTCTTATCCAGTACGTACCAACTCCTTTCCTGCAAATATGATTTCATTCTCATCACACCTCTCACTTGGTAGAGCTGGAGAAAAATCAGTGCAACTTTATATAGGAAAACCATAGTCTATATAGTATCTAGCTATGTTTCTTTGTATCTGTCTGTCATCGTACCCGTAGGAAAACCCATTTCTGCTAGATATGACAAAGGAAATGGTTCAAATGGGCAGAGCCTGTTAATAGAGTTTCAGAGAGAAGGTAAATATGGTCACCTTTGGAGTTTTTGTTGTCCTTTTTAATCAACAAAGTATTTAAAAAATGTTTAAATTTTAAAGAGGCTTTGGGCTAGTAGGTATTCTCCAAGCCACCAGGCCTCATATCTTTTTATTATTTGGAAACATATTTCTGAGTTAGTTGACATTTACTTCTATTCCAACGATAGATTGTTTAGTAAAGTACCTCCAGGGTTTGGGGCAAACACTGCAAAAATCATGCATAAAATGAGGGAATTTGTTAAACTGCCGGCACATGCTCATAGCACCTCTTACTTTATTACATTGGTGATTTACACCCGCTTAACCATAGCTCTTTCTTCTCACGGGACAGAGTCTTCCTAAGTGTGAGTTTGGACATTAGCCTAGGAGGCATCTCTAAGCTTTCAGAGACCTTGTTAACACCTCGCATAAATTTCTGTCTGTAGCATTTCAGGAATTTCCACATACAGAATTTTACTTCCAAGGAAAGCAAAGTGGCTAGCCGCTCTTAAAGACCTCTCTCTCTCTCTGCTTCTCTTCCAGTCGCCCAGCGGACAGCGGTAATATCCAGCAAGGGTTACTGCGCACTGAGGGCGTATGCTGGGCCATTACTACTCTAGCCTCACAGCGGAATGATGAGGGGAATGGCTGTGAAGTTTGGAAATGGGTGAACTGTAATAATGCTCATGGGCGCTGCATCTGAATATTGCAGGTAGGGAATGCTGAACGGGAGAAAATGACATGAAGTTAGAGGAGTTTCATCTGGCTGCCTCAAAAAAATCTGTTAGGTAGTAGCATGGTTTAGTTATTTATCTTTGTTATTTTTGTAAACAAACATACAGCGCTACCAGGTGTCAGGCGGTATGCAGACATCTCATTGGGTCACTCGTGGGTGACACACCTGTTGGCACCTGTAATTTACGAACGAGGAGACCGAGGCTCAAGGAGGCTGTAAAACGAACATTCCACGCTTCACACGGGGAGAGCTGCCATTTGAGTCTGTTTGGCCCGACAGCCTAGCGCCTTTTCATGGCATCTTGCCTGCCTCAGGTTGTCTCTGTTTGCAACCTCTGTTCTTTTGCCTGGAACACCCTCTTTCACCTTCTGAAATCGGATGCCTCTTCTCAGTCCTCGCATAAATCCCGGCGGCATAGGGTCTGCATGGCTGGTAGAATCTCAGTCAGTGGTGGTCTCCCGCCTTGATTTTCCGTGCGAACCTCCCCGACGGCCACCTTGGTGTTCATCTTGCTCTTCAGAGCTCTGCTCTACTTTGCTAATATTTGCACCGTTTGTGTGCAGGTCAGTATCCTCCGTTAGAATGCAAGCCGTCTGAGGTCGCCAGGAGCGCTCCACTCTCTATTTAATCCTCATGGGCTGACATAGTATCTTTTATGGATTTGAACCGAACGGGTTTATGTGAAGGCAGGACCGGGTCATCCTCGGTGTGGGTTGATCTTTATGATGCCGTAGGATAAGCGGGGGGTCTAGTTGTACAGACAAAATCACTCAGTTTTAAGAAGGAAACAGAAGACTCCATAGCAGCTGCTCAGAAAAAAAATCAGTGTTTACTAGAGTCTGAGATATTTGAAGGCAGGGACCATTTTACGCTCATCATAATACCCCCCTCAGCAGCTCCACGCTGCCTCGCGCCTGCAGTTTGGATTACGACACCCTTCGTTTCCTTGTGCTTTGCAGATAGCGCTCTTTTAACGAATTGACGGTTTGTGGCAACCCGGAGCCGAGCCAGCCTGGCGGCGCCATCTTGCCGACGTTCGCTCGCTTTGCGTCTGCGCGTCGCGTGTCGGCAACTCTCGCGATATTTCCGAGCTTTTCATTATTATCTCATCTGGGTGCTCTGTGGTCAGTGATTACAACTTGCCCAGAGCTCAGCTGCTGGTTAGCGTTCTTTTTTTTTTTAGCAATAAAGTATTTTCCATGAAGGTGTGTGTGTTGCTTTTTGGGGCGTAATGCTGTGGCACACTTAATGGCCTACACCACGGTGTAAACGTAACCTTGCTCTTCACTGGCAAACCAAAGCATGCATTTGACTGGCTGCATTGTGATATTTGCTTTATTGCGGTGGCCTGGAACGTGTCCCACAGCATCTCCCACGTATGCTTCCATTTGCCAGTGTGTTGACTGGTAAGGCAAAGGCAAAGAGCTGTTCTCCAAAACAAGGCTGAACCACGCGGCATGGAGCACGCCTTGAAATAAATTTCATCCCGCTGACACCACCTCACGCTGACCTCTTGAAAGTCTGGGAATTCCTAAGAGACTTTAAGTAGTAGTCTTTTTTTTTTTTTTTCTTCTTCTTAAATGTTTGTGCGAAGTCTCTTCAGTCTTTTATCCTTGCTTCCTGCAGCAATTTTCATTCTTATCCTTTGCTGTAATTGCTGGGTATTAAAAGTCTGTGTGAGTGTGTTATGAAACAAAATTGTATTGTACGAATATTCTTATCCCGGGGTTTTTCTTTTCTGTGATGCTGTGAGAAATCTCTTTCTCTCTCTCTCTTTTTTCTTTTTCTTTTTTACCTCCTGTCAAGTCTCTGAAGGGATTTTTTGCAGCTAATTTGGGATAATAGAGGCATTCTTACTGTAATGCAGCTATTCCTGTTAATATATATATATTTCAGTAGCTTGTATTTCAACCTGTCTGAACTGAATGAAATTTCCCACAGAACGTTTTTTAAAGAATGGGTGCATTCCATGCCTCTTGATGGTTCTGCCCACCACATACCCATTCTCTGAATGACCCTACAACTCGGCCTTGACTTCCTCACCCCAAACAGCTTCTCCAGCACTTTCTGGTTTGTTCACTGGGAGAGAATTTACAGAGAGCGAGAAATTAGAGGTCAAAACATTGTCAAGGAAAACACAGAATTATTTGGTTTGAGGGTCATCTTCTTTTTGACTAAAAGTGAACCGGCGATGGAAAATGGGAAGTTAATCAGTGTTTTGCGTTGATAATGCTTTGCTTGGCTCTTTCAAATAAATATCCATTAAGGCACGAAACGTGCCTGTTGACCTCCTAGACCCTAAGAAATCTATTGACACTTTTGACTTCCTGCTGTGTTTTCTTTATGAAGGAAGTGTCTCCTCCCTGCCCCTCTTCACCTGCTTTGGCTCCTGTCCCTGTCCTCAGGAACACGCCCACCCCCAGGGATCTTCCTACCTTCTTAGGTCACTTGCCTTTTAAAGGAAATGATTGTGTCCCGTGTAACGATTGATTCTGTGTCAACTTGGGTGGACTTTGGTGCCCAGGTGGCTGATCAAAAACTAGTCCCTATATTGTCTGAAGGTATTTTGTAGATGTGATTGACATCTACAATCAGGTAACTTTAGTTTAAAGGAGCTTATCTTTGGTAACTTTGGTGGGCCTCATCCAATCAGTCGAAGGCCTGAAGAAAAGAACTGAGGTTCCCTGGAAGAATGAATGGTGTCTCAAGGCTGGACCGTGAATGCTTGCCTAAGTTTCCAGATGTTGGGCTCCTTCAGTTTCAAATTTGTTCCATAATCATGTGATTATATGAGTGAATTCTTTAAACAGAATCTATCCCCTCTGCTCTCTGAATATCTGTACATTTCCTATTTGTTCTGTTTCTCTGGAGTACCCTGATATACCATATTTAAACGTCTAAGGTGCAGCCACACTAACTTAGTGTAGCAGGAAAGTGATCTTCGTCAGTTTTGATTATTCTTGTCGAAGAATAATTTGTAAAACTCTCAATCACCAGTGTATTCACTGCCCACATTGCTCACATAACTCCTCCCACTGGTGCTTTCCTGTAAACTTGCCCTGCTCACTTATTCTTTGGTGGTTGTTCTGAATGTCTACCACATGTATACTACTCTCTTGCTATTTATTGTTGACTTTTTCTTGGCTCTGTTATGGAGACCAGAAAACGGATGATCTTACAGTTAGGAGATGAGGAAGGGCAGTTGTGAGAACCATGGCTATTTTCTTGTTGCTTCTACTTTTTGCCTGAAGGTTGTTTATTGAACTAAATGTTTTTCAAGAGTGGAAGTTTGAAAAACACAAGGACGTGTTCTCCAGGTGTCCTTCCTTTTAAATGAGTATGTTTTAATAAAATATGAACCTTGCAGGATTTATCGGGTAGAATATGCAATACAGTTCACCAGATTGGAAGTATGGACTGGAATAGTTCACGAGAAGTAGCTTTTCCTCCTTATTAAGGCTATGAAGCACTTAACTCAATGAGGGACCTTCTGCACACAGAAAGGACCAGAAGGGAACAGAATGACTGGAACTGGGGGGTGTGACATTGGTGTTCAGAGGTGATGTAAGAAATGGGTCAAGTGGAGACTCCCAGATAAAAAGGGGAGTATTCTTCCTGGAAGAAGTCTAGCTCTTAGGATCTGGCCACTCTCCCATGAACAGGTGAAGGCAGAGCTGAAATATTCTGAGGCTCACCTCTGGGAACCCTGAGGTTTGTCAGTGTTTCCATTGAACATCAAAGGACATTTGGGGTAAAATGGTTGTACTCTTATTTATTTTAAATGTTTATGTATTTTTATTTTTGAGAGAGAGAGAGAGAGAGAGAAACTTGTGCAAAGGGGGAGAAGGTAGAGAGGGAGAGAGAGTCACAAGCAGGCTCCATACTGTCAGTGCAGAGCCTGACATGGGGCTCTATCTCTAGAACCATAAGATCATGACCTGAGCCAAAATCAAGACTTGGATGCTTAACCCACTGAGCCACTCCGGTGTCCCTAAAATAGCTGTACTTTTAAAACGAAGTTAATGAAAAATAGGATTTTACTTCAAGAAACTGTCTTTCCAGCTTCTCTGCTCTACACCTAGTCTATAAAGACACAGATACTTTTAGCCCTATCCAAGAATTCTAAGCTTGTACTGTTTATATTTAATGTCACGTTACCTTTTAGTTATCTTCTTGGCCTGCTATCCAAACTTCTGAGCTCCAAACTTTCTTCCCCATTTTTACCCCTCTAAACTTTCTTTCATTTGCTTACATTTCCCTAGCAATTGTGTGACTAACCGAGTCTTCTCAAATTCCTGTCCAGACAAAAGGAGTGAAATTCATGTCTTACTTGACTTCTTCCTGAAGCTCGACCAATTTTTATGAAGTTGACTAAGTGCTGACTGTGCTGACACCGTTTAATAAATGGAATATCTTCACGGGCCTGGTAGGAGTTTTGGAGTCAGACAGCCTTTTAAATCTCAGCCCCACCCTTTACCAGCTTTGTGACCTTAAGAAAAACCAACGACTCAGCTTCTCGGTTTTCTTATCTGAAAAAACAGGACAAGTGTCTATCATGAAGATTGAATAGGAGAACAGATACAAAAGAGTGGATGTTTAATTATCGGACACTATTATGATTATTTATCAAAGGCCATTTGTTTGTTTTCCAGGAAAGAAAAACAAACCCATGTTCTATCTGTTTGAAAAAGTTTTTACCTAGTCCTTTTTTCTTTTTTTCTTTTTTTTTTAACTTTTCTTCTCCCTTTGATTTCCTAAGAATACAAGATGATAGACAACTAAAGTTGTTTTAGTCGTGTTACATTATCTAGTCTGAGGAGAAAAAATCATTTGGAACTTTACATAAAATTAAATTTAAAGGTCTTCACCATTTGTGAGTGTCACCATGGAGACAAAAAATGTGTGGTCACCATGGCGACCTTTATCAACTCTCCCTATCTGAAATTATTACCATATAAAATTAGACATGGCTGTTGCTATGAAAAGACACAGTATAAATAAGTTGAACTATCTTGATGACAATGCCTGCTGCATTTGGTATCTTGGTGTAGTTCTAAAAGTGTTATTAAATCGTAAGTGGACACCCTTACGATTCTCACATGACCAACTTTTGGCTCTGCCCTTTTACATCTGAACTGGTAGAACATTCTTAGATGGGGTTATTCCTTGTTTCCTCTTTCATACCCTGCCTCACTCAAGGCAACTTTACTTTTTTTACTTTACTCTGATTTTTATGGCTGCCTTTGCTGCTACCTGTTGCTTCTGTGATGGATACTCTACGAATTCTGATGCTTTAGTGAAAAAAAAGTCACATGATTTTATAATAGCTCACATATGTAGGTAATAAATGTAATAGTACTAATTTTATTTTGAGTAGTAATTTTTGAGTAACAATTTTTTGTGAGAAGAGATGACCATTCTTGTATAACATGCTAAGATGCATCTCATAACTTACCACAAGTTATGTATCTACCATGAATCTATATTTAGAAATAAGTGATTTCTAAATGTGTGGTAGGTCATTAAGTAATCTAAATGGTATACACAATATCCACAATGTGTATTTTAAAGTGAAAGCACCCAAGTTCATCAACTATTAGATTCCGTGGTACAGGATGGTCTCATGAAGACAGCGATGCCTTCCTTTGGACTAACTCTCAGGGAGGGTTAGTTGTGTTGGTGGAAGTGGGCCAGGATGGGAGAATAAGTGACAACCAGAGTCGAAGGAAACAGGGAGGACATGGGGAGCAAGGGGCATGGAGGGACAGTGAATGCTTTTGGAGAGCTCTGAGGGACATAACTTGTTTCCAGATTTTCCCTGGTTTCAAAATATACCCAAAGTTTGAGTTAGACGGGAGCCTCAGAATGCTCTTAAGTAAAAACATTTTGTAGTTAGGTTTAAAATTTCAAAACAGAATGGGCATCTCTTCAAGGACATCTTTTCATACATTGTCTAGCAATGCTCAAAAGATGTGTTTGAACAGAAAAATAAGCTCTGTATTATTGGTCTTGAGAGTGAAATGACTTTTGTTTCAAACCCAGTATTCCTCAAAGGAATGAATGTGAACTCTTTGTGGCATACCCCAAAGGTAATGGCAGACTTCCCCACGTGGCGCATTGATCAGATTTTTGGGATTCTTCTGGTGGATGTGACATCTAGTTGGCTGAATTGAATGTCTTCTGCAAATTTAAGGACTTGAAATCTTAAGCCAGACCTGGTCCTTGGGGTCGAGGATTGTTTTTCCTGGGCAAAATGTTGACCTCTATTTCTAAGGAAAACATCTTTGAAGAACTCTTTGGACATTGAAATAGCTCTACAAAATAACATTTTGGTACTTTAAAGTATAAACTAACCAGAAACACATGATTTCAGTTTCCCATAAGTCTCAGAGGGTTTTGCCTAAGAGAAAAATGCATGGCGAAACACATCATGGGTAAACAGTTTAAGACAGTAATCTGGTTGTACAAGGAGGTCAAGGATTGGGGAAGGTGACAGGCCACTTTGCATTCAGGTGCAGTACGTGGGGGCACGTAGGCATCAGCTCACAGCTGTTGAAGACATACGCCAGCAATATTGTGCTAAGGTGAGAGTCGCTCTTGGTTTCTTTGTCCTTCAATAGATGCCTGAGCTGTCTAATGTGAACTTTTATTTGGAATAATTGTAGAGAAATAAGACCAAGTTATTAAAAATTCCAATTTTAGGATTTGTTACGGGAATGAATTTTTAGCACTCTTCAAATAACCCATTGTTCACTTTTCACTACCTGCATTAATGGATTGATAAGAGATTTACAATTAGTATATATGAACAGAGCTCCTGAACTGCATAAAGATATTGGAAGAAATTTCCAGGATTTAAAAATATCCTATATTTGATATTCTTGGCATTGTAGTTGGTATTATTTGTGAAACAAGTTTTTTTTTCCTAAGGAAAGTCCTTGATGAAATGATCACAGCACGTGAATTCATGGGGTCCAAATGAATTTGGCTCTATTCTATGTATGAAACAGTCACTTGACTTGTATTCAGGTTGTGAAATTAGTTGAGAATTTCTTGACTCCTAGGTAAAGGCTCTTTTTGAGAATATGGAGGTAAGGGAATGAAGGGTCAAGTACTGAGCATTTTCTGTGTGTCATGCATTGTGCTTTTAAATGTGTCCTCTTTAAAATACTTACAGAAGTCTTTTAGGAAAGCTTATTATCTTGCTTTTACAAGTGAGGTAACCAAGGCTGGAGAGAGTAAGGTCATTTTAACCAAGATCAACAGTGACTATCATTTCCCTGTTAGGAACTGAGCAGTACTGTCCAGCATTGGAAAAAAAAAAAACAAAACAACAACAAACTTTGGCTGGATCAATTTACAGTTTATCAGATTTGCAAGATTCTCTTGCTCTCTTCTCCAAGGCTGACAGCTGGGATGGAAACTGAAGATGCATAAATTAAAAGCCCAAAGGCCAATCTTCTTTTTTAATTTTAAAAAAATCCAGAGAAACCCAGGGACTTAAAAATTTTTTTTTTCCATCCTGTGAGCCCCAGTGTTGGTACAAAGCATGAAGGGCCTCAGGAAGGCTGGCTTCTAACCCAACAGGCAAGTAATCAGTTTGCTGGTTCGTGAAAGAAGGAGTCCAAATACGGTCTTGTGGTAACAATAAAATAAGCAACATCAGAACAAATAATAACCAAATAAGTAGCAGCAAAATAAGTAAAATAAGAAACATAAACAAAAATTCAACCAAGGGCAGAACTCTCTGTACATTTCGACACTTAGGGATACGTAGTTCCGAGAATAATCTATTATGTAGTCAATTACTGTTAGTGCACAGATGGTATCCTGAGTTCACACAACTTTTTAAATGTCCTAACCCTCAGAGGAAGCTGGTCCAGTTGTCCTTCTGGTGCCCGATGGTGAGCCTGGTGAGTGTGTTGCTAGAATCTGGCAGGAATGATGCTGCAATCTGTGCTCAGTGATGGAAATTTCTCCCAAGTGCTCTTCTGAGAGTCACGGTGTATTCATCCATTTGGTCTGTGGTTGTTGGGCAACAAGTGATGTCGTCCCTTGCATGATGAAAGGTAGAGCGTTTGTGTCTCTAACCAGAATGGGATTGGATAGGTGGGGTTTAGAAACGTGTGAAAAGTTTCTAGTCAAAACCGCAGTCTTCATCCACGTTCACGCGCGCTGAGAACAAGTCCTCTAAAGATCGTGGCAAAAGAGAGAAGACAGGATGGAAGTCCCGTGGCCCTGGACAGCTGCTCTGATGCTTTATTATGGTACATGTCGCATCATATGCCAAAAATGATACTCCTGGGTGATCATCTTTTTTTTTAACATTGAAATATTTGAGTTTTAATATTTTTTAGATGAATGTTAGGCTCTTTTTAAGAAATTTTTTCATGTTTATTTATTTTTGAGAGAAAATTCATTTTTGACAGAGTGTGAGTGGAGGAGGGGAAGAGAGAGAGGGAGACAGAGAGTCCGAAGCAGGCTCCAGACTCTGAGCGGTCAGCACAGAGCCTGTTGTGGGGCTTGAACTCATGAACTGTGAGATCATGACCTGAGCCAGAGTTGGACACTTAACCAACTGAGCCACCCAGGTGCCTCAAAATGCATACATTGGGTTCTTAAGGGTAACTGTCACATTTTTGGGTGTTTTGTTTCGTTTTGTTTTGTTTTTTAGTACTAAGATTATTTGTCAAAGCCTACATTCAAACCTGGGCCTTCTGTACTGGTTTTGAATAATCAATGGCTGGAGGAAACCAAAAAATAGTGGTTTCTGGACAGCGATGACATCTTTGGTTTATTTGGTGGCATTGGTCTCACAGTCTGTTGGACTGTGACCTGTTTTTTTTTTTTTTAACCTAATACTCTAGAGTATTTTGGTGCCCTGAAGTTGAGTGAAATTGTGGAAGGGACTTCATCTTACTTTGCCAATCCTGTCCTGAATATTGTAGCTCTTGTACATTTAATTTACTCTCCCAGAGATGAAGCTTTTTAGTGTGTCCCCCTACCTTCCCCTCCTAAAGCAAGTTACCTTCAAAGTGGGCTTAACTCTCAGGTGACAGAGTTCATTGAGACCTTTCCAGTGCTTCCCAGCACAAATGATCTCTCTCCCATTTCCACTATCTGTTCAGATTGCTCATTTGCACCTCAGGCACCCTGCCTTGTGATAGTGTAAATGATTTCATTCAGCAAATATTAATTGGGCGTGTGCTAAATGCCGGGCACGGTAGGGCGGTACATTGGCTCTGGGGTTAGTGGGCTGAACAAAGCAGAGTTCTCGTCGGTGGGAAAGGCAGACACGGAACATACAGTTCCAACTGCTGCAGCAGTCGGGATGGGAGGACAGGGTGCTGGAGGGACCTGCACAGGCCTCGCTGGGGGAGATTGCCCAGGAAGAGACTATCCTCTGAGACCTAAGAAACCCTCTGGGTGGGAGAAGGCTGAAACGCAGTAGTGGTTTGGAGACTCTGGGATGGAGAGAGCAAGATGTCGCTGTGTAACTGGGAGAAAACAAAGACAGCTGAAGCAGAGAGAGGAGACGGGAGGGAGCCCCGAATGCATCTGAAGAGCTGGGTGGGCCCCAGGCGCGTGCTGGGGTTGTGCACTAGACAGTCGGCTCTTGTGAGGAGCAGCATCCAGTACCTGCTTGTAAACAAGTGAGCTTTATTCAGGAAGTTTCCCCAATAGCTCATGGAATGGTTAGCTTCCAAAGATGTTTCCAATCCAGGCACCAGAAAATTCGACCTGAATTTTGTGAACCATTGTAATCCCAATCAGACAGTTCCTGGTTGAAGACAGTTGAGTGTAGAGGCTCAAAGTCTCAAGGGTTGAAAAGAGAACCTCAGGAGTTGGCACTCTGTCCACTTGATTGTAGCATGGCAATCAGCATTCTGGGGGGGGGGGGGAGTCGCTTTCACAGGAAATCGTCAATGAGGGCAAATTTAGGGAAAACTTGATCAATAGAAAGTCATGGAAATGTTCTTGAGCCCCTCACCTTTATTCTCCAATGTTTTCCATGTGCCAAGCCAACCCCCAAGTCCAGTATCTTATAAATTGTTAGAAGAGAAAGCCACACATCAGAGAGAACCTTATGGAATAGGTGATTCATTCTATCATCTATCTATCTATCTATCTATCTATCTAATCTATCTGTTATCTGTCATTCAATCATCTATATATCAATCAATCTACTATGTATCTAGGTATCTATCTTCTAATCTATCATCATCTATGAAATAGGATTAAAAGACCAGTATGGAACAACTAATAAAAGTCTAGGGAATTTTAGTACAGCTACTAAAAGTCTAGGAAAATTGTCTTCTGAAAAGAAAATTATTAAGAGACAAAGTTAATCAAGTTAATCTGCAAATCTGCTTAAAGATTTCCCTTTAAATTTAATCCAGATTTGCTGATCCCAACAGGAAATGGGCAGAGAACCATGTAAGGACAGATTTCCCCACAATCATCCACATTTTGTTTAGATTCACATTCTGCATGGCATATTGGGTTTATATATATTCTATTAGTCAAAACAATGAAAATTTCTGTCTTCAATTCAATTTGATTATAAAATATTTGAAACATACAAAGAAGTGCAGGAACATGCAGAAGCATAACATTTGGCCATATCTTTTTCAAAGGAAATTAAAAATAGAGATACGGTTGAAGGCTCACCAGTCCTGGCTCATCCCTCTGGCAGTCTAATTTCTCACCTGTTCCTACGGAGGTAATTACTATCCAGAAGTAGGTCTCTATTATTTACATCTGTGTTTCAATACCTTCACTAGAAAGCAAATACCACATTCTTCTTTGCCTCTCCACTATGTAAGTATGTGTACAATTAAAATAATATATATGGTATTATTTTGAGTATTTAGGAACTTACACAAATAGCATCCTACTGTACAGTTTTTACGTTTTTGCTCTATTTTTGTGTCTCATTATGTTTTTGGGACCTAGCCATGTAGATACATGTAGATCTAGTTAATTCATTTTAAGTGTTCTTCATTATGCCATTGTAAGAACATGCCAGAATTTATCCGCTCCCAATTGATTTTCAAATGTGTCAAGCGATGCTTAAGTTGTTTCTAATATTTTCCTTAGTAAAATAGTGCAAAGAACACTCTTACCCATGTCTCCTTGTGCACCTGTCTGGAACTTCCTTGGGGTCACACCTAGAAGTGGAATCGTGAGGTCTTAGGTAACATCGCCTTTAGCTCTAGTAGGTTTTGCCAAATTGTTGTCAAATGTGGTTATACCAACTGGTGCTCCCATCATCCTATAAACGGGGTGCAAAGTTTTCACTTCTCCACATTCTAGCCCTCATTTGGTATTTCCAGACTTTAGATATTTGTTTATCTTCTGAGTGCGAAATTGTGTTTTGCTTCATTTTTCATTTTTCTGATTACTACTGAGGTGGAGCCCCTTTTCATACACTTTTCGACAGTTTACATTTCCTTTTCTGTGCATCGCCTGTTGACATCTTTTGCCTATTTGTATTTTCTCTTTTGAATTTTCCTTATTGGCTCATGGGGGATATTTATATATTCTAGATACCAAGTGTGATTTTCTTTCTTTTTTTTTTTTAATGTTTATTTATTTTTGAGAGAGAGCGTGATCAGGGGAGGGGCAGAGAGAGAGGGAGACACAGAATCGGAAGCAGGCTCCAGGCTCTGAGCTGTCAGCACAGAGCCCAATGTGGGGCTCGAACCCACAAACCTGAGATCATGACCTGAGCCGAAGTCAGTTGCTTAACTGACTGAGCCACCCAGGTGCCCCATGTGAGTGTGGTTTTCTAACAGAGGACAAAGAAAGCAGAGTATGTGGAGAGAAGCCTTTTGGCTCATCAGGAGACCTGAGTTTTTGCTCCGGTTTTGCTACCAACTTGCTATTTGACCTTGGGCAGGTCATTTAACTTTCCTGGACCTTAGGATCCTTAGCTTTAAAGGGGTATATTTTGATGCCAGAATAATAAAATGTCTTTTAGATATATAATCTTATTAAAGTTAAACAAAATTAATTGGAGAGAAAGTTCCATTGAAATTAAGGAAAAGTCTATTCCATTGTGTATATAAACCACAATTTCTTTATCCATTCATCAGTTGATGGACATTTAGGCTCTTTCTGTAATTTGGCTATTGTTGAAAGTGCTGCTATAAACATTGGGGTACAAGTGCCCCTATGCATCAGCACTCCTGTATCCCCTGGGTCAATTCCTAGCGGTGCTATTGATGGGTCATAGGGTAGATCTATTTTTACTTTTTGAGGACCCTCCACACTGTCTTCCAGAGCAGCTGCATCAGTTCGCATTCCCACCAACAGTGCAAGAGGGTTCCCGTTTCTTCACATCCTCGCCAGCATCTATAGTCTCCTGTGTTGTTCATTTTAGCCACTCTGATCGGCGTGAGGTGGTATCTCAGTGTGGTTTTGATTGGTATTTCCCTGATGAGGAGTGACGTTGAGCACTCGTTTCATGTGTCAGTTGGCCATCTGGATGTCTTCTTTGGAAACGTGTCTATTCATGTCTTCTGCCCATTTCTTCACTGGATTATTTGTTTTTTCGGATGTGGGGTGGGAGGGCGGGGAGGGTGGGTGATGGGCATTGAGGAGGGCACCTGTTGGGATGACCATTGGGTGTTGTATGGAAACCAATTTGACAATAAATTTCATATTAAAAAAATAAAAAAAAAGAAATGGTCAAAAAAAAATAAAAACCTTTATCATTTGTAAGAAAAAAATAATAAAATAGACATTAGGGAGAAGTCTAAATGTCAGAGTATCTTAGAAGCAGACTGGACTCTTGCTGCTTTAAGAACATAGATAATTAGGATTATGTGAACAGAGTCAGCTGCCACTGGAATAACAGTTTACCGTTTTCAAAAATGCTTCCTGGATACAATTTGTTTCATACATTTGGCTTGTAGGATCTCGTTTTAGTAGTCCAACATGATTTCTTAATTTCTTGTTTTAGTATCAAGCATGACTTTACATTTGAAGTTGGGGGGTGGGTGGTCAGGGGCAGACTCTACCTCTGTTTGCTCGGCCTTAAATCTGGCTCCTTTTATATTTTCTAGAGGGGATGAATGGATCACAATGATCAACAAAACCACTTGCTACGTTTCTCCCTGTTTTGCCCCAGCAAGTAACTGGAGACACACACTCAAACTTTTCAGTGAGAATATCCATCTTATCTCGAGGCTGTGACATCAGCTTCATTTTAGGAAAATGAATTTGATTTTATTTCATCTCATCAGGGCTGCTCTGGTCTTTGAACTGGAATGGAAGCTGGCTGTCACCTTGAGCCTCAACTCCCTTGTTTATGCAGCTCTGTCAGTAGAACTTTCCACCAGGACTCCGGTTTGTGAAACGGTGCCCAATCTTCTGTTCCTCTATGGTGGGACTTAGCGTTGTCCCTTGGGGGTCCTTCCGCTAATAAGTTCTATTGTCCCTTCACGAGGTATTCGAGGGGAGTGGATGACAGAGCCTCAGCTCATTCCTTCAGTTATGTCTTCTTCATCTAAATGCTTTATGACCACCTTGCTTAGTTCTGCCTTGTCTGTGCAGAGTTGTGCCTGGTTGTCCAGAAATAGCCATTCCCTGATGCCTGATGCAGTTCCCCAGACAGGGTGGGATGTTTCCTTCTCCACTGTTATGTGAGCAAAGTAATTTTTTTTCCCCAGGAAAGAGGAAAAGTTGCTTGTTCTCTTCCCCACTTCTAGATTCTCTTTCCTTTGGACTTTAACCATGGAAGGAAGACTCTGCCGGGAGAACTGAGGGAATGTGCTGTAGGTGTTAGGAGGGGGGCACCTTGGGCTGTTTCTTTCCCAACAGCCGGTACTGGGGTAGTTGGAGTCAGGGACAAACCACGGTCAGAAATGCCCAAACAAAGTGGCAAATTGAAGGTGCTGCCAAGATGCTGAATCGAGATCCCTACTTAGGAGATCGAGAGATGGAGATTTTATTCTGAGGTCAAGTCAGGGTAGCAGTTAGAAAACAGAAGCAGAGACGCCCTCTGCTCAGTCTCCCAGGCCAGAATGGGGCAGAGTAGGGACCTGGGACCCCGAGTTCCTGGCTGCACCTGCTGTGACGCACAGAGGCCTTTTGCGATGTCACCCTCTTTGGGAGTCCTGAGTCATGGTTTCTTAGCAATGGCCAACTCTACCTACACATGGCTAAGAGCATGTTTTTACAGTTTCTCTTTTTTTTGTCTCCTTTCCAGACCCCATCCCTGGCCATCCAGTCATGGTAGGGAGGGCAGGTATGTACATTGTTAAATAAAACATGTTGCTTTGTGTTTTTAAAGAAGAGACACATTGAAAAATCATACTCAGGGCGCCTGGGGGGCTCAGTCAGTTAAGCATCTGACTTTGGCTCAGGTCATGATCTCGCAGTTTGCGGGTTCGAGCCCCACATCGGGCTCTGTGCTGACAGCTCGGAGCCTGGAGCCTGCTTTGGATTCTGTGTCTCCCTCTCTCTCTGCTCCTCCCCTTCTCATGCTCTGTTCTCTCTCTCTCTCTCTTTCTCTCTCTCTCTCTCTCAAAAATAAACTAAAAAAATAATACTCAAGTATGGCTACATTATTATAATTCCAAACACATTTCAGAAAGCCGTCTCTATAGAGAATATTTTCCCACAAACATGATCATTGCTAATAAGAATATTTGATATTGGTTAGAAATACCAGGAGCTCTGGCTTTAAAGGGCAATTTCTAAGGTTTGTGAAAAGTTAAACTGAATGGGGGAAATGACCATGGGGTTTCATGCTGATCATTGGTTTCATGTAATTTTATGGCTTTCCTCTGGTATATTCAAGCTGTTAGTACAAATGGGCTGGCTGGGATGCGGGAACTCAGAGGGGCAAACTGAGCCCTTTCCTCCATCACGTTGTAAGCAGCTAGCCGGCTTCATGCCAGAGAGAGGACGAGGACTAGAGAGAAAGAGCAAACACCCGCAGGTGTCCTCACAGCTGGCCAGGGTCTGGCACGGGCGCTTGGACCGGAAGAGAGGCTGGTTCACGTGGGCTGGTTCCGTCCAAGGTCCGGGCAGGGCCCCAGTAGAATGGGCCTGGTTTGCAGCGGTCCACGCGATTCCCTTCTCCTCTCCGCCCTGCCCGTCCTCTTCCTCCGTGACTGCACATCCTCTCCGAAAGCTCTCCTGCCTCACCTCCACTCCCCCTGTGCTGTGCCAGGCTGCCCGCTGCAGCGCCTTCAGTGATCTCAGAGGCAGAGCAGACGAAGCAGAAGTCTTGATTTCCCTTTGTTGCCCTTGAAGGCCACTCCTTCTCATCTCGCAATGTCACTTGGCAACTCCAGGCTCACCTGTCACTTAATCTCTCATTGATGGTGTCCCTGGAGCACCTCCCCCCCATTAGTGACTGTCACCTAGATCACAGCGGTGTTTTCCTGACCAGCCTCTGTGATTCCTGGCCTCCCTCCCTCCAGCCCGTGTACTACTGCCGGCCCAATCGCCCTTCGCTTACCTTTGACCTTGGAATTCCTCTGATCCAGAAACCTCCCAACTGCCCAGTGAGTAAAGTCCAGTCATCCTAACATGCACCCTCTTAGAGTTTTGTGAGGGGCCCCGGTCACTCTTCCAGCCTGGATCTCTAGCCAACTGCTCTGCTCTAGGCCCTTCAGGCCTCCAGAGCTCTGTCCACACCGTACCCTTCCCCAGAGGGCCCTTTCTCCTCGACTCGATTCTTCTGTTGAGATACTACTCAGCCTCTAGGGCCCAGATAAAGGTACCCTCCTCCATAGAAGTTGCATTTGCCATCCTGACACTCTGAAAATGACCTCACGCCTTGTTTTCTAGAACACTTCATCGTCCTCTGACCAACTGCATCATGTGTGTTCTGTGGGATCGTGTCTGGTTTGCCCCCCTAGACTGTAATTTCCTGAGGCCGCACAAAGTACTTTAGTCAATGTGATTTCAACCACACCTCATCGCCCACGTGAAGGCAATCACAGTTTTATTTGATTGATTGATTGATTGGTTTTCCAAGTTTTTATTTCATATCAATCACGTCTTTAAAGGCTCGAAGGCCAGAGCGAACGAATTGATGAAGTTAAGTTCCAGCGTGTACCTCCAAAAAATAATTTTTGTGAACATTACCATATAGATATATTCCGTTTAGACACAACAAGGAGCGTTGTACCCTTTGATATTTACGTTCTGCCATTTAAACAATTTCATTTATAAGGAAAACACAGAGAAAAATGATTACTTTTTCACTTATTATTAGCTACACTTAGGAGACACTGGGCATTTGGGATGAGAACACTGTTCTTACTCAAAACGTTTTTATAAACGCCTCCAGTGCCAGGTTATGAATCACGCGAGAGAGTTTACTTACTTTATAACTACATCTCATTTTTAACAATGAAAACAGCCGTGTCCATCTCAAGGGCACCTCTCGTTACAGTTGCAGAATCTGAATGACTTTTGCAGCCGTCGAAGGGGCAAAATTATGTGCTGCGGGTTCTGCAGGCGGGGCCCAGGGGGAGCGGGGTGCGGGTGGGGGTGATGGCCGCGTGGTGGGAATAGCAAAGTGCGGCCGCCTTGGGGAGTGGCCGGGAGGGCCCTGGTCCTGAAGAGAGTCCCCCGGCTCGGGCTCACGTGGCCTACCATGGAGCAGCCAGCGTGGCCCGGGTTCGTGAGGATCCAGCCGGTTCCATTTTCTACTCATCAGCAAGGATGGTTCTGCGGGGGAAAAGCCAACAGGAGCTTGACTCTCACCAGAGGGAGAATAAACATGTCAGGGGAGGCCAGCTTCCTCTGTGGGAATAAACAAACCCCCATCTCAGCTGCCTGCCACAGGGTTTATTTCTACCCGGTGTCGAGGCTACTTTTTAGGGCAGCTGTCCCCTGTGTGGGACGCTGGCGCAGGCTGATCTGATCTTGTCCTTTCGGCAGAAGTGGCCGTCCCTGCAGCAGGGGAAGCCGAGGCAGAAGCCTGGCCCGAAAGCAACGCGTGCTTGGCGAGGACTGGCCCCGTGGCCCTGCCTACCTTTGCGGGGCTGGGAGCGGAGTCTTCTGTGGGCCCCGAAGGGGGGCAGAGCTGAATGCTGGTGAGCACTGGTGATTCCAACCACACCTGCTGAGCTGGGTGCAAGTGGCCACTTTTATTTTTCAGTTCAGTGGATATTTGCTGAGCCAATACTTTAGGATTAGTATTTTCTAGGCATTCGGGGGAGAGTAAAACGTAGCCTACGTTCTCAAGGAATTGAGCGCTTTCTGCAAAAGCGAGCTTCTTGAAGGAATTTAGTAACGAGATGAGGCCTTCCATGAGAACTAATAAGTTGGTTTCTGGGGAAGAGTGGTCAGGAGAAGGGGGAGAGAGAGGGGCGACCCAGGTGGGCACGTGTATGCGGCAGCCAGCTTCGTGGTCATCCCTGGGAGGAGAAGGGACGAGAAAGGGAGAGAGAGAAAGCTGGAGAAGCAGAGGAGAGGGGGGAAAGAGCTGGGGAGGGAGATAGGGAGGGAGAGTGAGGTCAGCCTCTCAGACGAGCTTGGACGAGCTTTGGACTCAGAACGCATGGGTTGGCTTTCTCGCTCTGGTTCTCCTGCTTACTTGCTCTGTGACGGTGGGCACGTCGATTCACCTCCTTGGGCTTGTCTGCCTCTCTGTAAAATG
Organism: Panthera leo; assembly: GCF_018350215.1. Taxonomy (NCBI): domain Eukaryota; kingdom Metazoa; phylum Chordata; class Mammalia; order Carnivora; family Felidae; genus Panthera; species Panthera leo. The sequence continues at coordinate 2,586,567 of NC_056679.1, forward strand.
GGCGGTGAGCATTATACTCCCCCCAAGGGTTGTTCTCCAGGTGAAGTGGGGTGATGCGCTCCGGCACTCAGAAAGCCCCGGACACAGTGCGCAGGTCTCAATATCGCACGGGCAAGTGTGCAAGCCACAGACTGTGCAAGACTTTGGCCTTGGTTCCGCGCAGAAGGGAAACCCTGGGCCCAAGAGTACTTCCTAGACTCTGCTAAAAACTTCGCTTCGTAGGACAGACCTCCGCCTTCCCTTCTGTTTGCTAACCTCAAAGGCAGCTCTCAATCCCATCCCACGTGATGAACGTGAGTCGTGCAGCCGGAACTTGCACGGGAACACGCCGTGTGTGAGCGACCCGTCCCCCCCTGCCCACGTCGGCCTTTGGCTCCTCAGCTGGCCGCTGGCCGTTACTGCTTCCTCAGCTCAGTCCTGTTTCCTGACACTGTTTTCTGTCCCTGTCACTCTGTCTGTGGTGGACCCAACGAACTATAAGGCACGGGTCCTGCTCTCAAGGAGCTTACCAAATGGTTGCAGCAGAACTTAGCTCTGCCGACTCCATTTTTAGAACCTTTTGTTTCAATGGAATGAGAAAAAGTAAAAATAGCCCTAGCGGGCCTTTCAAAGGTGCCTTAAATTATTCTTCACTCATTTTTCTTCTGCTGCTGTGAATATCTTTAGCTCCTATAGAAGGACAAAGAGGAGAAAACAAAATTCCTGGCAGCCGTGAATTCTATTTATACTCCGTGGCACGTTATATTTCTATAGAAATAGCTCAAGAGGCTGGAAGAGCCTGTTTCATGGAAACCCAACGCTTTTTTGTGGTTATCGACTGTCTTTCTGCACATTCCAACGTCAGTTAGAGAGTGTGGAAGGAGGGACGTGTGCACTTAAAGTGCGTCCTCCAGGAGCAGGTGCTCAGCCCCTACATCAAATACCAGACGCAGATCCTGCAAACCTGGCCCCTCTCCCACTGTCAGTGTTCTCAGATAAATGACAGGGCTTAGGCCTTTGACGGATAACTCGCCTGGAAGCCCAGGAAGCTGGAGATACGGCGTGTCTGTTGATAGGGCTTTGAGAAATGACATTGGCGTCGGCCACGACAAACGGGGTGTGGGAGCCCCTCTTACAGCCGTGCCCACTTCTGGCCGTGTGAGCCCGACAGGATTTTAAAGCTTAGGGCTCTGCCGTCTCGTGAAAGCCCGCCCCCCCTCCCGCCCCGTTTGTTCGATGATCTTGCTTCGGGACAACAAAGTGTAAAATACCCACTGACCACATCGAAGAAACACCTTTCTAATTAGGATGCTAGTGAGAGTTCCTGTTGGGTGGGGGAGGGGAATCGGGGCTACAAGACCCATCTGTTGTTGTTTGGACCTCGCTTGGAGGGAGTCGTAGAACGCAAGCTGTGCAGATAGCCACTCCACGCGGCCGCTCCTGTAGGCAGTTAGAGTTCTGTGTCCGCGGTAGTTTCCACGGAGCTGTGTGCTCTTCAGGGCGCGTGCAGAGAGCGGGGTGGTTGAACTGCACGGTCTTCTCTCTCCTGGGCACCGAAGCAGGACGGACTGGGACGCTGGGGTGCAGTCCCTCTTGGTTCACACCTCCAGTTGTTAGTTGCGGGCACCGTCCCAGGACGTTCTTCCCGAATACCTCCCTGTGTGGACCGGGAGGGGGCATCCTGCCAGGGGCTGGAGGGCGTCTTCAGATCCTTCTCCCGCTGTGCCTCTGGATGTAGAACCACCCATTCCTTGCAGGAGCCACTGTTCTTGGACGCTTACCCCGTGCCAGGGGCTCAGTACTTCCCATTTTATTCCTGCTACAGTACAGGCGTAGGAAAAGGGCCAACGCTGAGGGATACCAGTCCTGGCCAACACTTTGGATTATTTCACTCTATGCTCGGAGTAACCATAAGAAGCAAGTATAGGGGCATCTGGGTGGCTCAGCTGGTTAAGCGTCTGATGCTTGACCCTGGCTCAGGTCACGATCTTGCGGTCATGGGATTGAGTCCCATGTTGGGCTCCGCACTGAGAGTAGAGCCTGTTTGGGATTCTCTCTCTCTCTCTCTCTCTCTCCCTCTCTCCCACTCATGCTCTCTCTCTCTCAAAATAAATCAGCAAACTTTCTTTTTAATAAAAGAAGCAAGTATAATAGCATTATGACACCATCTTACTGTTGAGACAACTGAGGCTCAGTGAGATTAAGCAACTTGACCAAAGGCACCTGGCTAGTAAATTAGAAACTGGGATTTGAATCTCAGCTGGAGGGGCCCCAAGTCCCAGGCTCCACCCACCGCTCCCCACCGTGCAGAAAACAGTAAGTTCCTCTCTGACACAGATGGTCGTTTCCTGGTTCCCTCCTGGAGTGCAGAGAGGCTACTGGAAGTCTTCTAGGAACAAGTCACAGTTCAGTACTGGATGCAAGTTTTAGGGACTTTTCTGCACCTTCACTTACCTCGCTTAACATGCTTTATGCCAATTGACCACTTTCTTTTCATACAAAAGAATGATTTATTTTCAATGCATACAGCAATTTATTCAAAATATAATTGTCCCAATTAAGCCAAGTAATACATATACTTAACAGATATGGCATATTATCAAATATTTCGCAATTCTTATCAACGTGTTTATAATTTACACAATAGAAATTTCTTACTTTCTTTATGATAAAAATGCTCAGGCCAAGTATTACATTTACCTACACTTAACATATTAAAAGCCCCTGGAAACTTGAACGGATGTAGTGAACGTATGTATCCCTTTTTTTTTCTCTTGATGACACTGGGTTTAATCATCGCTGAAATTAATTTGGTAGCTATCAACCTGCCTTGAATGTCCCAAATCCCTTGTTTCATTGCCTTGTCCCACAGCTGTGAGTCTCGGGTAGAGGTGAGGGCAGGAGAGCAGGGAGACAGGTGACCTATCGTCTCTGGGGTGCCTCTTGCTTCCTGAAATGCATTCTTTCTTAGCCGACGTGAAGAGGAGGTCCCGATATTCAGAGGCTGCACCCATGATCCCACATTCTCCTTCCCGCCCTCTCTTTTTATTTCTTCTTTGTCCCATCCTCTTACCCTCCACCAGGAGTAGCTCCTGTGCAGGGGTGTGTAAACATCCAGGCACAGGACCACCGTGTGCGTGCGCAGGATGAGTCCTTATGGGGAAGTCTGGGGGCCAAACCCCTATGAGAGTGGACGCCCTTCTCATTGCCCTACCATACACCTTGGCCTCATCAGGGAGGAGAGCCCAGCAAGAGACCTTTACTTACGGGCTAGAAAACTAGTGATCCAACCCAGCGTCTCCGTTTCAGATTGCTGTGAGTGATCAGGGTCCTTTCAATACCTTGTTTAGTTAGCATAAGGAATATAGCCAAGCACTGTAATAGCGTTGTAGGGTGACAGATGGTAATAGAGAGCTGTCGAATCACTGTGTCGTACCCCTGAAATGAATGCCACATTGGATGTCAACTGTATTCCAATTGAAACAAAATAAATCAAAACAAAACAAAACCCCAAACCTCTTGATCCCCTCACTGGTACACAGTAGGTGTTCAAAAGTGTTGAATGACCGTTCCACATTTCAAAGAACAGTCTGTGGTTTAAAAACGAGTACCCTGTGGCTTAAATAAATTTTCTAAAGTTTCAACAGGCACACAAACCTTGTTTGAAGTGTGCAGGGCCAATATCTGCTTTGGCAGCTGCCAGCTCTGGGGCCCGGAGCCCGTTAGGTGGCACTGGGCTGGCCCAGTACATGGGACACTGCTCCCCCAGCCCTTGCCTCCTCCCTTGACAGTGACAAAGTGACACTTCTCCTCCAACCTTTCTCTCCAAGCCCTACATGTTAAGTCCACCTCTCAGATGCGCCCATTCCTCTTTCTCAGTGTCTTACTTTTCTATTTAAAAAGCCCTTTTATTTTATTTTATCTGATTTATTTTAAAAAAATTTTTAATGTTTATTTATTTTTGAGACAGAGAGACAGAGCATGAGCCTGGGAGGGGCAGAGAGAGGTGGAGACACAGAATCCGAAACGGGCTCCAGGCTCCGAGCTGTCGGCACAGAGCCCGACACGGGGCTTGAACTCACGAACTGCGAGATCATGACCTGAACCGAAGTCGGAAGCTTAGCCGACTGAGCCACCCAGGCGCCCCTAAAAAGCGCATTTATTTCAGTCAGGTTTCCCTTTTAGTCTCCTAGTACTTGGGGTGCCTGGGAGTCTGTGGCCTCCCCAGAAACTGAGCTAGCCTCCATTTTCCTTCTTTTGGGGAACACCTCATTTTCCGCTTGCTTTGCATCCTTCTGTAGCAGGACATCCCATCACCAATTTCATTACTGCCTACGACCCCTGGATTTTCATAACAACCCTTGCAAATATTGGTTTTTCTGTAAATATTGTTAAAATTAATGGTCTAGTGGAGAGGGGTACAGGGACTCGGTCTAAGTAAGAAAAATATTACTTTGGTTTGGAGACTGGAAGATTTTCCAGTTGCTTTCCTGAGAGCCCATCAGGTAAGTTCTGACATTAACTAGGAAATAGAAAATAAAAATCTGTCTGAGCGTCAGATTACAGAATGTCGGGCTGGATGATCTAGACTGGGGTCAAAGTTTTCTATAAAAGACCAGGTAGTAAATATCTTAGGCTTTGCAATTATGCAGGTCTGTCACGGGAGTATTAAGACAGCCATCGACAATATGTAAATGAGTGGGCATGGCAGTTTCCCAGTAAAACTTTAATTACAAAAACAGGCAATGGGCTGGATTTTGCCCTGGGTGGTTGTCTTCAGACCGCTGATCTAGACTAAAGCCCTGTTCTTACACAGAGGAACCGAGTTCCGGAGAGGGGAAATGAAAAGCTTAGAGTCAGATAGCTTGTCTTTGGAAGAGATAAAGACAAGCTTCTCTGGAGCAAGAGTGGCAGCCAGTGCTCACGCTGGGGCAGGAGGGAATGGGGGCCAGGAGGGAATGGGGGAACACCGTGAGTCCAATGGTTTTGCCAAAGGCCGCAACTTAGCTGTATATTGGGGACTAGTCTAAATTATGGGGTTTGAGGACACTTATGGAGAGCTAACCACCGGCTGTTTGGAATCAGCGAGTCCAGAACTAATCAAAAATTGGACAAAGGTGTTTTGAGCATCGAGTTGCTGTCTTCAGTAGAAAACCAAGAGTAGGCTTCTAATTATGGTTTTAGGCTCTCAGCTACTTGTTAGTGCCATAAAACACACGACGTATCCAAAAAGGAAAGAAAAGGGAGAGGAACTGTTTTTGTTGAAGGGTTTATGAGCCCAAAATTTATAGTGAAGTTAGCACAGAGGCTCACACATTGCACAGAAAGGAGCAGAAGCAAAATGCATCAATGCTTCTGGAAAGAGAAGACTTCTCCTTTCTCCCGTACCCATTACATTATTCACCAGAATATGTATTGAGAGACTACTGTGTGTAGGCACCGTTCTAGGTCCTGGACACCCAGTAGTGATCAAGACAAAAAGACCTCTCTGCCCCTACATTCCAGTAGATGAACAGGGTTGCACGGTGAGGGGCGAGATCTCGTTATGTCTTTGGAGTGAGATCGTCTGTGGTTGGATGGATGTGTTCTCCTGCGTGTCAGTCCATTCTCCCTACAGTTGGTCAGAATAGGGCTGGGAAACCCGGACTACCTGGTAAACAGATTCTGCAGGGATTTCCAGGTGAGTGCGTGGAGGGTGCAGATGTGTGGTAGTGGGTTATCCATGGGTCAGACTGGACTTTGTGGATAAGGGAGAAGTGGGTGATGAACTCAGTGAAAAAAGTTCTCCCCATGGAAGATGAGTGGCACAGCGTCAAGAATTACAGCTTACTTTGAGTGAAGATCAAGCATAACGTGTAGATATTTAGAGCTATAAGATTATTTAGCCCCTGCAGGTAAGGTGGTGGAGAACTTGGGAGAGAGAATGAGTGAGACTAGCTAGTTGCATTGAGAAAAGACCTCTTCAATTACTCACTTAAAAAATTTTGTGGGAGGCGAACATTATGGTGGTAGTGGTCAGGTGTAGACGAAGAGGAGATTTATAGTGGGATACGAGAACAGCTGGAAATAAAGAGAAAGGGAATTATGGTAAAAGGTATGGTCAGAGCTGTGTGTAGGGGCCAGTAGCTCATGCGTGGCCTTGTAGACCATGCTGAGATCACCCTAATACCTGTCTGTAAGTATAAATTGAGGAACCGGGACAATTGATGGGTTAAAAAAGTGTCTATTCCCAAGAGGATTTAAAACACGTGTTTGCATAAAAACATGTACATGAATGTTCATAGCAGCATTGTCATTCGGAACAGCCCAATGTGGAAACAATTCAAGTGCCCATCAACTGACACACAGATAACAAAATGTGGTCTCTCCATACAGTGGGATTATTATTCAGCTAGAAAAAGGATGGAATTCTGACACGTGCTGCAACATGGATGAACCTTGAAGACAGTGTGATAAGTGAAGAAAAGCCGACACAAAGACTATGTATTGTATGATTCTACTTGGAGGAGAGATCCAGAACAGGCAACTTCTGTAGATATAGAAAATGGATCACGGTTGCCAGGACTGACGATGCGGGAAGGGGAATGACTGCTAATGAGTACAGGGTTTCTTTTTGGGCTGATGAAAGTGTTCTGGTTTTACAACCTTGAGAATATGTTAAAAACCACTGAGTATGCACTTTAAAATGGTGAATCTTATAGTATGTGAATTACATCTCAATGAAATGGTATCTACTTTAAAGGTAAAAAAGCGCTAATAAATATTCCAGTTTTTCCAATCGCTCATGCTGTCTGATAATCTATTAAAAGACTCACGACTAAGTGTCATCCCGTAGGATGACAATGGAAACCGACCAGAAACTGGGAAAGCATGAAGGTCAGTTCATGGTCTGATGTCTATTTTGTTTTCTATATGAAACGTGTGCCCTAAACTGATAACAGAGATTATGTTAGAAATTGTCCTATGTGGCGTTTAGATTTTGAAACAAAAGCAAGTTGTTTTGGCCAATTTTTAAAATGGTTGTGGCCACGTTGGTCCCTTAGAGCACGTGACATTTCCCCTACCCAGTACAGTTACTATAATGCAAAAACCCAGTGGTCATGAAGTAGCTATGTAGACTTGTTGGTGGACTGCAGACTTTTTTTACAAAGCCCTATGAAAGCTGAGGAACTTTCTAGACCAGGAAGTTGACCTTCTTTGGTCAGGGTCAGATGGAAGCCTGCACAGTCACCGTGGTAGATTCTAGGGACAGGGGAAGAGCTCAAAACTTCAACGACACATCCCCAGAGGTGCTTTTGTTTTGTTTCGTTTTTGGAGGAGAAAAAAGTACTACTTTCTAAAAAAGAAGTACAGGTAATATTTGGGACCATTAAAAAAAATTTGAATGAGCCTCCAAAAAAAAAATAAATAAATAAAGAGAAAAAGGAAGGGAAAACTTATTTACAACGTAGTTGTGTCTTGCCATTGGATCTGCTCCTTGACACTGGCCCACAGTGAATTATTAGTTTCTACGTTGTCCTCCACGGCTTTTGAATATGTTCAGAAACTGATTATGCAAAAGAAGGAAGAACAAAGTTTAGGGGGAAAAAATTATTTTGGTGCTGACATCACCAGACATCAACATCTGTTCTCTTGTTCATGTCTCCGACCACATTAAAATATTTGATGTCCCATTGGAAAAAAAAAAAAAAAAAAAGGACTGTTCTACGGGTGAGCTGAGGACTTTAATGACAAATGTGTTTCACCTTTGACCTGGAAGTAAATGAATGTCATGCTGTCCCTTACTTGCAGATGCCAAGCGCTGTCCACAGTGGGCTGCTGGACCCAGAGCTGGCAGGCAGGAGACCGGAATGTCTGGTTGTACTTGAAACGGCTTCGAAAGACACGTGTGCGTTGGCCGAGTGGGAAACATTTTCAAAGGGAGACCGTTTGACGCTAAAAGGACCATTTGATCTCTTTTTACTCTCCTGGTTTTATTCAGCTCATTTCATTACTTTCTGTTCCTAGCACTTTGCCAAGGGGAAAGTATGCCTGGAGCTTGCATGGAGAAAGAATATTTCATATTTTTAGCCATATTTGCATTTTACAAGTTTATTTGAGAGTAATTTGTACACCGGATCTTTTTTTTTTTTTTTTCCTACTCAAACTATTTGAAAGTAGTATTTTGAAAATACAAAAAATACTTTTAACCTTTTAAATGAATATCAAAATGCCCATTAAAAAGGTTTTTTCTTCGGTTCCGTGAGAGAGTTTAATAGCAATGCAAACCAAGCTCAGATGATGTCCATAAATTAGCCTGAGAAAATTCCTATGATTCCTGGCTATGAGGTTGTTTCTAAGGGAGGCTGATTTCTGCTCCTTCTGTGTTTGCTCAGTACCACCCTGCCCCAAGAGTAGAAAGCATTGATTACACCGTTGTTTGTGGGCTAAGACCCCACGGTCCTTCAGAATGATCTCAATTCTGGTGAATGTTTAGGTCTATGAAAAGGAAACTCTGAAGTGTTGAAATTGAGCCTCCAACTTAGTCTCCATGACATGACTTTGGTTTGGGTGCCTTCATGACACGTTCTCCAAAACATGACTTACGTTTGGTTTTTGTTCTTGTGTGAGTAGTAGGACAGCAGAAGTGAGTGCACATTAGCTCCTGTTCCAGGAGCAGGGGTGACAGGGGCTTCCCCAGTTTCAGCTTTCTTGGAGTGCTCAGCTTTGCCATCACTCCTACCATGAAACACAGTTACTTCTTTTCGTTTTACAGTTATTTTACTCTTTCTTCCTTTCAGCAACCTGGATCATTCCTGGGGCAAGAGTAGAAAATCTGAGAGAGAGCAAAATGGCACTGGGGACCTCATCACCAGCTTCTGTGTTTTAAAATAAACGGGAGCCATACAATGCTATTCGGTTTAACGGTTTCTTGTGCAGGACGTAATGATAGACTTTGTAAATGATAAAAAATGAGCAAGGCAGTGTATGATTTCAAGTGGGACAAATATGGTAAAAAAGGGAATTCTGTGCTTGTTTCCAAAGAGAGTCGAGAAAAATGTTGTAGGAGTTCAGAAGAAGGAGACAACAGCTGAGAGTAGCAGGGGATCAGAAGAGGCTTCCTCTTCCAGGAAGCGTCATACCTGAGGTGATCCTCGACTGGGGTAAAGAAAGGGGACAGGGATGCCAGGAAGGAATTATTTCACCAAAAAGGAAGCAAAAGAAGCAAAGCATGGGGACAGAAAAGGATGACTATGTTCTGCGAAGACCGATATAATGGGGATTTTACGTAGGAGAGCTCGATTGCAGCGTTCAGTTTATATAAGCAATAGGCGAGAGACGTCAGACTCCACCTTTGAACAACTTGCTGCGGGTAACCTTGTACTCATGCTGAGGCCAGGCTTCAGTTCTCCCCCTCACCCGTAGACATAAGGAGATGTTTTCTAAGGTCCAATTCTACTTTAGTATTTTGGAGGAAAAAAGATGGGGATCAATTAGGGGTCTATCTGGCGGTGTAGGCAAGCCATAGAAGAGTCTGGAATGGTGCAGTGGGAAAAGAGAGAGGGGAAAGCTATGAGAGAAAGAAATGCACGTTGCCTGGAAACCACTGGATGTGGGAATCGTGGGCGACCAGGTTGTTGGATTTCAAGCCCATTTGCTTGGAGAAGGGGTGATGCACCAAGAGAAAGAAGGAAAGTGGCAGGAGCTGGTTTCGTGGGGAGGATGAACTCGGTCTCCGACCTGCCGACTCCGAGGTGTTGGACAAGTCCTGGTGGACACATCCCACAAGTTACAGAAAGACACTTCGGGAGGATGTGCGGGCTGAAGGAGAAGATTCAAGAGTCTACATGGCGGGGGGCGGTTCAATGCTTTGGGATGGGTGAGAACACAGAGGGAAGAGGGAGAAAGGAAATGCTGTGAGCAGAGGGAGGGTCGGCAAAGGGAGGGGTCTGGGCGAAGTGGGTAGAAAAGCCAGGACAGTAGGGAGGAGCAGCCAGGGCTGCCGTGGGGATGCGGGCGCACAGGGAGTTTGGAGGGGATGAGAAAAAACCCTAGAAAGTGAAGAGGGGTGGGCTACAGAAAGTCCCTTTCTATCTGACCTGGGTTCACTGATATTCAAGGAAAGCCAAGAGAAAGAGAGAGAAGGGAGGCCAGTGTTGTGAGATGTAGGAAAAGACACGTTTCGGAAACCTTCGAGAGAATTACTTGTTTTCATTTTATAATTTTCTACACACCTTCCCCCTCCTTTCTCTTGTTGCAAAGCTTGGGGGTGCTCCTGGTATCCCCCCTCCCCCCGCCGTGACCAAGGGCTCCACTAGGGTATGCTTTACCAGGGTCCGACTGGACGAGATTTGAAAGTGACACTGACTTGCTTTCCCCCCAGACAGACAGACCTAGAGTTCAATGCTGCCTGCGGGAGGGGGTCGGGTGCTTGGGAGAAGAAAGCCCCAAACTCAGCAGACCCAAAGGCAAACTTTGACCGCTTGACAACAAAACCCAACTGCTGATAAAAGTGTCCCAGGGTGTTTTCTTTTCCTTTCAGGGCTAAGACTTGGGAAACCACAGAACGAAGTCAAAAGGTGAGGGCGGCAAAGCCACCTGGCGCGGGCACCTGAGCAGGCTCCGTGTGGCCCCGCCACTGGGCGCGATTCAAGAGGCGCGGGTTTTGGTTTCTAAGCCTCTTGGCTCTGCGTCGGGTCCGGTAACCTGAGCCCTGTGTCTCCCCGCGGTGCCAGCGCGTGATCAGGAGGGCTCCTGGGCTAATGGTCCCCAGGTTTGGGTTTCAGGGGGTGGGGACTTCAGGCGGGGCGGCTTTGGCAGGCGGCCCAGATTTCTGGAATGTGTGTGCGCTGCCTGGTGGGCTGAGCAGTTTGGCATCAGGTTCCTGCCTGCGAACTCAGGAGAACAATAGGCATGTGGTTCCAGGGCTAATTAGCTGTGTGAAAGCCTCGGGGGCCCCAGCTCTTCTCCCGGATGGCTGTGTGCTTGGATGGGCCCCCAATCTAGGGGCCACTGCCTCTGGGAAGCCTGCTCGAACACTCCCGGCTTTGGGGACCCGCAGGCAGAGCGATGCCTGGGGAATTGGAGTCAGAGGGTGGGAATCAGACTTGGGACTCGCGTTGGTGACATTAGATCGGGAAGTGGTCCCGTGCAAAGCCATCGTGTTCCCTTTGGCACATTTACGTGCTCGCTCACGAAGAGGTGTGGGTGGAGAGACTCGTTCCCTGCCCGGCACCTGCCGTGTTTGGCTGTGACCACCTCAGAGCACTGTGGTCATCTCATTTTCTTACAGAAGGAAAAGTGTTCTTCTCTATCACTCACCTTCAGCGCGTGTAATATCTTAGGGAGGCGTAGGCTGAAATGAAGGCCAGGCTGTGGAAGGCTCCAGGGGTCATGGGACACCAGCCAAATTCTTGGGGGAATGTACCGTCTGGATTAGTAGAATCTTGGGCTTGAGAGAGTCAAAAGGTCTTGAATACTCGACAGGAAAAACAAGTGTGAGTTTTCATTCAAGATCGTCTAACTCAACGTGGGACAATTCGGCTTTACATAAAGCTAAATTAAGAATGTTCGTGATTAACAGAAATATTTGTAACAGGGATCTTCCTGACAGGAGGACTTTTCCAGAGACTGTGAAACCCGAGGAGAGCTTTAACTTACAGCTTTGAACGTGTTCATCGAGCTTAGCAAACGAGGGCCATCCTTATTCTCACGGTCAGCACCCTCTTTAGTCTGAACGGAGAACACGGGGAGAAGCCTCACAAAGTGTGAATGGAAGGAAAAGCGTTTCTTCATTGGTTTGAACCCAAAACGCAACTGCTTTCCTCAGACAGTGCTCCTGCACCTGTCCGTCTTTCGGTAAGCGGCTCGGCCAAGATAGAACACTTGGGCCCCGCTTTAGACAGCCTCGGTGCGGCTGTGGTCGAGGAAACACACGACAGTAGCTCCCCCACAGTTCTTCCAAATCCAAAAAGAACCGGGTGAAGCTGAGTCTCACCTTTTTGTAAATTTTTTTTTATCTTTTACTTTTTTTTCATGTTTATTCGTATCTTGAGAGACAGAGCGCGAGCAGGGGAGGGGCAGAGAGAGAGAGGGAGACAGAATCCGAAGCAGGCTCCGGGCTCTGAGCCGTCGGCACAGAGCCCGACGCGGGGCTCGAACTCGCAGACCGTGAGATCATGACCTGAGCCGAAGTCGGACGCTCAGCTCACTGAGCCACCCAGGCGCCCCGATTCTTACTTTTTAAAGGGATGACAGACTCGGTGCCTGTTAACGCATCTGACAAGTTCCGCCCGGTGCTGACCGTGGCTGTTCTACCCGATAGCGAGGTGGCCATCGGATCTACGGCACGGGCACCAGGAGGCAGCGTGTTACAGAGGCAGCAGCTCGGGTCCCACCCAGGCTCCTCACACAGACTCTGCCTTTTGACAAGATCCGCAGGGGATTTGCAAACTCCAGAGGACAGAATAAGCAGGTGCCGCTGTATCTCGAGTGGCAAATTCTCTCTTCTTTGTTCTCCTGTGAACTCTGCTCCCTCCCCTCTCCCTTCTCCCGCGTCTCCCCCTGTTTAGACTGTTAATCCACAGAGGTGCACCGGACCACCCTTGGGACACCTAGACTTTTCTCTGTATGAAGCCCGTGAGGTGATTTGACAGCTGGAGACCTTCCTGTTAACAGCCATTATAATAAAACATTCCCCCAAACCAAATTCGACAATTATTAACATGTTTAAACAGAAAACGATGTTTACTAAGGCATTCTTCCTGAGGCTTAACATATCCTGTGAAGAGGGTGGGGTGGGGGTGAGGGGAACAGACGGAAAGGTTAGCTCTACCTGTAGTTCAAGGTAATGTCAGAACTAGAGGTTTAAGTAAGAAAAAAAAAACCACCCCCTCTTTCTTAGAAGCTGGAAACGGAGATCCTTTTACAGGTACAATCAGTCAAGGAAAAAACCGTGTTATTAAAGTGACTCGGTTCAAGTAACTGGAGGATGTGCTCAGTAGCCGCGGTTCCCCTAACTCGGTTCTGTGTCGAGTGCACCTGCGGAACACCTTTTTGTCAAGAATGTGAAAGCACTTGGATGGCGGGGGCTGGGGGGGACGGGGCCCCAGCTGCATTTCAGATCCACGGCAGGTGGGACCCCGGGGGCTTTGTTGCCACCACCCTATTCTCGACGCCTGGCACAAAGCAGGTGCCCAATCAGTACCTCCTCCACGAAGGGTAGCAGTAACTTCCACTTGTGTCTGGGGCCAAAATACCCAAGTGCTTTTTTAAAGTTGATGTATTTATTTTGAGAGAGAGAGAGAGAGAGAGAGCGCAGAAGGGCCTGCGCAGAAGGGGCAGAGAAAGAGGGAGGGGGAGAGAATCCCATCTGGGCTCCGTGCTACTGGTGTGGAGCCCGACGCGGGGCTCGAACTCCCCAGCTGTGAGATCATGACCTGACCCGAAGTCGGACGCTTAACGGACTGAGCCACCCAGGCGCCCCCGAAATACCCACATCTTTAAAGGATATGCAGGTTCCTTTGTAAGCCCTTGGAAGCGTGTGCTTTCTGTTCCTGGCATGCCACCGACGTGCAGAGGTGATTTGCAGGTGTATGTGGACAGAGGAAGTCTGGGACTCCCAGGCCTCAAGGGCGTCTACTTCAGCCCTGCACCCCACGTGGGGATGCTCCTCACAAGGCGGACTCCGCTGTTCGCCGAACGTGTGCCCACCGTTTACGAGGCGCGTGCCCGCTGGGGGGCTGCACATGGCCCTCGGCGAGGAGATAAAATACAGCTCCTCATGGTTCGATAGGAGAGGCACCCGTTTAAGCAAATAGTGACACTACGTACTTCTTTAAAAACATATGACATTTCTACTCAGGAGCGCAGAGGAAGGAGTGCCCAGCTATTCCCAAGATGAGGGTGGGAAGGCACGGGTGGCTTCCCAGGCTCGATCCCGTCGTGGACGTGGCTTCTCGAGGATCAGAGGATGTTCTCGTTTCTTAAGGTTTGCTGTGTGCCAGGCACAGCTCTGACTGTTTGGCACGTGCCAGTTCATTTAATCTTTGTAACCACTGCCAGTGTATTGTGCCCAGTCTGCAGATTGGGAAACTGAGGATTGAAAGGCAAGGTACAGGTGCAGCTGGTAAGTGACAGAGTAGGGAGCCACTGTGGGCTGTGCGATGCCAGAGCCCTTGTTCTTGCAAAAGGCTACACTCTTGTCCAGCAAGAAGGACAAGCTGCTGGCAGAAGGAAGAGGTGTGTCCAGACCTCCCATGGAGGAGTGAAGGAGCATGGCATATTCTGGAAGTCATTTGGTGTGACCTCTGCACAGAGCTTGGAAGAGAAAGTAGGGGCTGGGCTGTGAGTTTAGACTTTAACCTTAGGATTCTTTTCTAGGTGATAGTTATGGAAGGATTTCCTTCTTGTTGTGGTTACATATGCGTAGCAGAAAATGTAACCATCTGAAGCATTTTTGTGTGTAGTTCGGTGGCATTCAGGGCCTTCACGTTGTTGTGTCACCCTCTCCACCATCCGTCCCTAGGACGTGTTCGCCTTCCCAAGCTGAAACTCTGTCCTCATTAACCAATAGCCCCCATGCCCCCTCCCCTGGCCCTTGGCACCCACCATCCCACTTTTGGTCTCTGTGGATTTGACTGGTCTAGAACCTCACGTAAGTGGGATCCCACAGCATTGTCCTTTTGCGACCGGCTGATTTCGCCTACATCATGTCCTTAAGGCTCACCACGTGATAACGTGTGTCAGGATTTCCTCCCCTTTCGAGGCCGAATGACATTCCACTGTAGGTGTAGACCACATTCTGTTTTATCCACTTGTCGGTTGATGGGACACTTGGGTTGCTTCCCCCGTTTGGCTGTGGTGAATCGAGGGCTTTTAATCTGGGCAATGATAGAATCAGATTTCCATCTTACAGGTAGGGAGGGGAAAATAAACCTCTGGCTGCCAGTGCTAAGTTGACAAAGCCGAAGACCGCGTCCCCCTCACGTTTCCAGCTCCAGGCACAGTGCCCAGCGTGTAGTAATTACTCATTGAATGAATGAGTCCGTCTATGTTTTCTTTTTTTTTTTTTAATAGCAGAAATCTCTATAAAAGGTGGAAAATCATCTTTGCACTTCAAAATTGAGGTAAAAGAGAGGAAAAGAAGATATAATAAAATGAGGTCCCTGAAAATACATTTAAGCCACCAAGCACTAGCTGCATGCTGGTTATTACCCTCATTATTTTCTCTATGTTTCTGGTGTCCCGGGCGAATTGCAGTTGAGGTCAAAGGCCAGCCTTCATCAGTATCACACAGCTTCACTACAGTGTTGCTGTTCTTTCTTCGCAGCTCCCGCAGCCCAGGTATCTGGGCAGCTATCCCGACTATTCAAGTGAGTTTATGTGAAGTATTTAGAAGCTCAATTTGCGTACAGGGTGCCTCTTTCTCCAGCTTAAAAAGTACCTGTGTGTCTCCGGGGGGTCTGTGTCCTAGTTTGCGTTCGTATTTTACTGGAGTGTAGAGAGATTAGAAACCCTGACTCCATTAGGATATCGATCGTTCGGTGACAAATTTCAAACACACGAATGTAGGGGAATAAAGAACACAGCGAGCACTGACTCAGATTTGACGGTTGCCGCTTTGCTTAATGGATCCATTTATAAAATTCTGGATATTTAAAAAAAATATCTCTTCCATCATTTTGTTTTACTCCTATGAACCTCAGATTGCGTCTCTAAAAAAGCGTAATTTTCCTCCGCAATCACAATGCTACTTGCATGCTTAAAAATTCGTATTGCTTGCATCACCAAGTTTTCTTGATTGACTCAAAAATGCTTTCTTACACTGGGTTGGTTCAGGGGAGGCCTGCACGTCTTGGTTAGTTAGGGCTGCTTCAGCAGAATACCATTGAGCGGGTGGCTTAAACGATAAACACTTCTCACGGGTCTGGAAGTCGGGAGGTCCAAGATCAAGGTGCTGCAAATTTGGTATCTGGGACCAGGGTCCTCTTCCTGGTTTGCAGACAGCAATCTGCCTTCTTGCTGTGTAATTAACGTGGCAGAGAGAAAGCTCTGGTCTCTCTGTTTTTCTAATAAGGACACTAATCCCATCATGGGGGCCCCGTACTCATGACTTCATCTAAACCTAATTACTTCCCAAAGGCTTCAGCTCCTACCATCCTGGGGATTAGGGCTGCAACATGTAAATTTGGGGCGGGGGACACAAATTGGCCGTCTGTAATGCCCCATGAATGTAGCACCCACTGCACTTATTTATAATGTCTCTTGAGACCCTTTTATTACAAAGCAGACCACTCGCCTTCACATCATTGGTGCAGAAACTGGGTCATATGTCCTCTAGAATGTCCCACATTCGGGATTCGGCCATTGGTTTCCTTGTTCTGCCCTTGAACTTGGTCTTCTGCCTGCCATATTTCCTGTAAGAGGAGGTTACCTCTAGAGAATTGGTCAGGGTTAGCCTCGTCATTTTTGGCAAGAATATTTTACATGATTCTGTTGATTCTGTGATTCTGTGATTCTGTTGCTCTCTCTGGCCTATGTTGGGAGGCCCACAACATCTGGTCATCCCACCTCAGGGCTGCTAAGAATCATTATGGACTCGGAGTGATCTTTAAAAATATACAGTAAAAAATGGTTTTTCTTCTTACTCCAAAAGTAAGACATATTAATTGTAGAAGATTTACAACATAGAGATAAGCAAAAGAAATAAAACTGTCTTAAAATCCCAACCCTAGATAACTGCCATCCACATTTTGATGTAGATCCTTCCAGCATTTCTTCATAATATATATTATATCATAATCATTTCTTTCCACTTACTGTGGCTATCTTTCAAGGTACTGAAATATTCTTTTACAATGTCATTAGCTGTCTAGTCCTTGTATATTGGAATCAGAATTTATTTAATTAACCCACCACTTTTGTAGCATTTGTGAAAATCGTGAATCTGCTGTCCCAAAGCTCCTTCAGAAATGGCCCCAGACCCGTCTGAGAGCAAATGACTACTGCGTGTCTACCTGTTTTCTGGATGGCTGTCCCTCACTTCTGGGGTTAGAGGTGTTTAAGGGCAGGAGTGGGGGTGGGGGGTAGAGGCACCTCTGAGGTTAGAGGTGCTTAAGGGCAGGAGTGGGGGTGGGGGTGGGGGCTGGGTGCCATTTGAGAGTTTTCCTGAAGCGTTGAACTCTATCTTCTGTGTCTTACCAAATACCCTACCTTGTTCTGGCGTTAGAGACCCCCTTTCCAGTCTAATGGGCAGATTTCTTGCACTCGCCCCACCCCTGCTCCTCAAAATGTGGTCACTGACCAGTAGCATCAGCTTCTCGGAGCTTCTTGGAAATGCAGTCTCAGGCCCTGCCCTAGACGGGCTGAACCAGAACCTGCATTTTAACGAGCGCCCTGGGAGGGACGTGGGAAACTCACTGTTAGAAAGTGTTTCTACTCAGTTAATGGCTGGAGAAGCTGGTGCAGTGCACAATTCACGTGCTGAATTCAGCCGTGGAAAAAATCTTCACAAGGGGCCAACTCGACTGGCTTTCTTTGTAAGGATGGAGGAAAAAGCCAGGGGTGCATTTTGGAGAGGTAAACCTGGCGGTGGCCAGGAGCCTGGGATTTGCTGTTCAGACTCAGTCTTAATAACTGTGTGATGTTAATAAGTTATAAGTGGCCCAATCTTGGCTTTCCACCCCAGTATAACAGGGACTATATTTCTTATTTCATAGGGATGGTCTGAGGTTTAAACTTTCTTAAAAAAGTTTATTTATTTATTTTTGAGAGAGAGAGAGAGAGCGAGAGAGAGAGCGCACAAGCAGGGGAGGGGCAGAGTGAGAGGGAGGCATGGAATCTGAACCAGGCTCTAGGCTCTGAGCTGTCATCGCAGAGCCTGATGCAGGGCTTGAACTCACCAATCATGAGATCATGACCAGAGCTGAAGACAGACGCCCAACCGACTGAGCCACCCAAGTGCCCCTTGGGATGGTCTGGGGTTAAATAATACCATGAGCATGAAATACTTAGCACAGGGCCTGGCACATCCTAAGTGCTGAGTCAGCTATTTCATTCATGATCGGAAAATGCCGTTTTAGGAAGTGGCGTTGACAGCAAAGGCTAATTGGTAAATATCACTTTGGGGAACACCAAGATGCTGAACTTTTTCCTTCTAACTTCAGCGGTGAAAGAAGTCACCCACCAAGTTTAGCCGCTGGTCCCATGAACAGAAAGCGATAAACCATTTTAGGTTGAACGTCCATGTTATGTTTGGAACAACTGCTCACTACATCCCGTATGCTGTCTTATTCTTTTACCCAATGAGAAGGAAAAAAAAACCCCACAAAAAACCTCAAATTCCCCTCACTCTTTTTGTAAAGGTCTTTCTCTTCAGTACAGGTTGAGGCTTAAATACGCTTTGATTCCAAAGAGATTGTATTTACAAAGAACCTTCATCTTTAAAAAGATCCGTCTAGTTCAATTCTGTAGCGTTCTAAGAGAGCAACTCAACAAAGAACGTTGCAATGAATCACACAGCGTACTATTCTTTTTGAAGTGAGTGAAATAAAACTACTACCAAATGCGGAGTGGACTTTTTCCAACCCCTAAAATAAATATTTGTAAAGCGAGCCTCACTGGCGTGAAGGCCATAGTGATAGAGGATTGATACATGATAACATGTTTCTTAAAGATGGATCTCCTGACAATTAGAGGTGGAATTCTTATCCTGGAATTGAGCCAGAATGAGTAAAATCCTTTTAGGAGTTAAGTACTCCCCTCTGTGAAGGAAACACACTCTCTTGGGGGGCACTACTTAGTTCCAGCGAAAGGAATTGACCCTGTTGCTGGTTGGAGAACTGAGTTTACCTTGTAGGAATCACCCCTAAATTCTTAGGATTCTTTTAAGTAGGCGAAGTGTCGTCCTAAATAATTTTACCTTCAGACAGCACGAGCTGTCCTTGCTATCCCTGTAACTATTCTCATCCTAAAATACTTTTGCTTCCGGTCGCTCCTGAGAATCTGGTGTTCCCCTTGTGAATTCGTATTATCGAGTGGATTTGCTAAGTACCGTAGGATGAACTCTGTTCAGGGTCCACTCTGCCTACGGGTTTCCTGTGGTCAGTGAGGGGACAAGGACAGTCTATGTCACCGTGGAGATGGCATTCCCAACCTGTAATCCGGGTTAATGAGCCTGATCCTGTGGCAGAATCAATAAATATGCACATTTCTAGAACATAGGTGTGGTTTATTTGTATATAATCGGTTGCAGAATTTATGTCCGTCAAAAGGCTTATCAGTAAGCTAAGCATAGTAACGTAACTAATTATACTTGTGTCCTACTTGGGTACTTTTATAGTTTCAAATATTATTAAGCCCACACAAACCCACAAAATGGGTATTTTTTCCATTCTTAGTTTACCATGATCACTGCTTCCTAATGATTTTGTGTCTTTTTAGAGTTTTCTGTGCCTGCGGGCCAAAGATTCAAACCAATCTGCTTATAGCAACATTCTGTTCTTTCACATCCTGTGAATCTCCTGCCACCCCTTCCCCCTGTGCCACCCAAAAAGACAGCACATATCCAATTAAACTCATTGTTTGATTTTCATTAGCGTTGTACACGTTTCTCCTAACTTGCCGACCCATGAGCCAATGTTTATTTCCTAGGAAAGGCTTGCGTTAGTCCTTCATTCCTCTTCTTCGAGTGAATATATTTTCAAAGTTAATTCGTGTTCTTCATTGTTACAAACTTAGAAATATTTAGAAAGGACTTTGTAAAAACATCTGCCTAACCCTCAGGAAAACAAGCGAGGAAAGGCTACGCCGGACAGAATTTCTTTAGAGCCAAGTCTAACGCAAAATGTTGATGCTTCCTGCCTTTCTCCAGAGTCTGAATTACTAGAAGGTCCTGTTGTTGTTTAACTGGAACTTGGTCTGAGGAACCCCGAGGATAAATTGTCTTGTGAATATCGCTCAGCCGCAAACATTTTTGCTTTGGGTTTTGTAGCGAAAGCTATGAGTTGGGGAAAGTCACCATTTCATTTTGAGGCTACCTACTCAAGCAACTAGACCGACTTTAGCTCTGCTGGCTGTTCGGTTGCTGTGTTAGTGATAATCCTGCATGAACATGGTTCACCCCAAGGTCCTCTGGCATGATGGACCCTTTGCTCTTCACCATCCTACTTTCTGTCTCTATGGATCTGACTCCTCTACGGACCTCATAGAAGTGGAATCACGCTGTCTGTCCTGCGACAGGCTTGTTTCAGCCTGGCGTGATGTCCCTAAGCTTCATGTATGTTTAGGATGAGAGAAGATTTAAGGCTAAATTCCATTGTGTGTAAATTCTGTTTTTATGTGTTTACCACATTTTGTTCACTCCTTCATCGGTAGGTAGACGTTTGGGTTGCTTCCCCCATTTGGCTTTCGTGGACAGGGCTGCTAGGAACATGAGTGTGCAAATACATGTTCAGGTCCCTGCCTTCGCTTCTTTTAGGTATAGACGCAGAAGTGCGATTCCCGGGATACGGCAATTGCATTATTGTATTTTTGAGGAATCCTCTGTACTGTTCCCACAGCAGCTGCATCATTTTATATTGCCGCCAACAGCGCACAAGGATTCCAATTTCTCCACAGACTTACCGACATTTTGTTTTCTGTATTTTTTTTTGTTTGTTTGTTTTTTAAGTACGATACCCTAGTGGGTGTGAGGTAGTGTCTCATTGTGGTTCTGACTTGCATTTTCCTAATGACTAGCGATGCTGAACATCCTTTCACGTACCCTTCGGCCCTTTGTATATCTTCTTCGGAGTAATGTCCTTTGTTCATTTTTGAATCAGGTTCTTCTCTTTGCTTTTCTTTCTTTCTTTTTTTTTTTTTAGTGGTTGGGTCCTTTGCTTTTGCAGACCCAAGAGAAAGTGAAGACAATTCCATCAGTCAGTCAATCAACATGTCTTACCTTTATGAGGGAAGCATTACATAGACTAAGCTGGTGCTAAATTCTGTTTAGTTATTTTTTTTATTATTATTTTTAATCTTTATTTATTTTTGAGAGACACACACACACACAAACACACACACACACAGAGAGAGAGAGAGAGAGAGTGAGTGTGAGTGGGGGAGGAACAGAGGAAGAAGGAGACTTCAGGTTCCTAGCTGTCAACACAGAGTCCGAGTTGGGGCTCGAACTCACAAACTGCAAGATCATGACCTGAGCCAAAGTCGGATGCCCAACTGACTGGGCCACCCAAGTGCTCCTAAATTCTGTTTAGATGGCAACACTGATGGCAGCCTCCAGGTGACAGGACTTGGTATTTTCTCCGAGGCCAGCTACCTGGAATTTACCAAGGGACTTTGGGACTGCCAACTAGGTTGTGGGAAGCAAGCGAGCAAAAAAAACCCAAAAAACCCATAAATCAGCCAGGAAAGCTCACTGATCAGAAAATCCCCTCTTCCCCTGGTACAACAGCCCCCTGGGTCCTAACTTCAGCCTTTAGATATGATCTAACCACTAGGAGGAAAGTAGGGTCTCTGGAACAAAACACATTTTGCACTTACGGCTCTTCCAGATAAAAGCTTACATTTTTTTTTTTTTTAACATTTCTTTGAAACCGGGGACTTAACATGATTTAGGCTCGTGAAAAGCCATCGTTAACATGCACTCTTCTTCAACTACGACATGGACCTTTACTCCACACGCTCTCTAAACAGAGATAATTACCATGGTAACCACAGTGTCTCACGATCTCACACATACACTTGCACCTTTCTTAAAGAAACACAGAACACAACAATGTAGAATTAAAACAGTAAATCATTGGAATGTTTTTTATTTGTTGTTACATAGTTGTCAGAATTTAGAGAAGAGCTGGACATTGTCATCCGCTATCAATTGTACTTGGAAAAAGTAGACGTTTGGCCAGGCCCTTTGACATCTTGCCAGAAAATAAGGGCTTGTTTGTAACATTGTGTAAGCAATGACCGATGGGTTTCTAGATTGTTACGGTCAGAAGACTTTCAAAGCAGAAATGTCATGAAGAACAGAAAGTACTGAGCAGTATAGATTTTTACATGACACATGCACTGGGCCCACTATCTTCAGTTAAATTACAGTTATGATTACCCTAAAGTTGGTAAAAGTTTGCGCAAACATGCTTTTTTTGGTAACATCTAATTTTATCTTTGGTTGTATTTGGAAACAGGCACAACAATTTTGTTGTGCCTTCAAGTCTTTCTCCCTCTCTCTCTCTCTCTCTCTTTTTTTTGGCTATGTAAACAGTCTTTTATTGCCCTATGAATACTTGATGAGTGGTCAACAGAATGAAACCCATATGAAGCTTTCATCAAGAGGCATCTCCAAGCAGCTTCTGACTAACTGCAGCCTCTGGGACACTGGGGACACAGCAAAGCCAAAGACCCACAGGCTGAAGATAAGTAAATTACAAACGCTTTTAGTAAGTCACCTGCCCTCAGTTTTGAATGTTTCACAATGTTCGTCTACGTATGAAGAGAAACATCTCTCCATAATTCCCCATGTGATGAGGGCTACTTTCCTTCTAGCTAATGGAATGCAACCCTGATTCCTCTATCGTTAACCGCTCTGTCTCTGGAATACCAATGTTTTGATGAGAGAGAAAAAGGACCCTCTTCTGTTTGATTGTTTTCTTTTAAATTAAAAGTAGCAATAAATCTAGCTCAACCAAAATAACTGCTGAACATTTCATATTAACACAGCAGTGAAGATGAACTTGGGCAGTGCATGATAAATGTTTCTCTGTGCTTAGATTGGAATGCCTCCAAACCCTTAAACTCCCACACCAATTTGGAAAGGCCTACCTGAGGTTTTTATATCCTTAGCCCGAAGATTCATTTTTCATTTAAAGATTGAGCTCCGAGGTTTCAAGGACAGCCATGCTATACTTTGGTAGAAAGTACACAGAGATAATGTTGGAATGAGAAACTTTTTTTTTTCAAACCTGGTAAATACATTATTTGTCTTCCAAATCTAACTGGTGTGTGCTTTTCTGTGTTGTCTATAGTTTAATTATAAATCTATAAGCCTACGTTTCATAAAGTAAGACACAAAGCAATGGGTGATCTCTTTAGTAAGTGCGTACCTACTATGCGGTGGCTTAAGAACAGATGTGACATAATTCTGATCCTTCCACTGCTATCTTGTTTAAGAAGGCGGTGCATGAAATGATGATATCAGACAGCCCACGTCTGAACCTGACCAGCCAGTTGAATGCTGTCCGCTTTCTTGTGCAGAGGCTACGGTAGTCAGGGATGCTTTCTGGAGGAGGTGAGACCTGAACAGGTGCATGAGCAATGGATCGAGCTGGGAGGCAGACCAACTGATGATGCGAAAGTGAAGCTGGTTGGTGGACCTCTGTTTGAAGTAGTCATCACTTGTTTCACTTTGGGCTCAAAAGCGCCCCAGATGCTAGATGGTGTGGAGATCTTGTCCTCAAGAGTTTTGCTCACTGTAGTTGGGGGGTGAAGTTGAGGGATGGCCAATTCAGACCCGGGAGATGAGCTCTTCTTCCTCAAGTCTCACATTTGCTATGAGCTTGCCCGCGCTCCACCCTTGTTCAGCCTTCCTGTTTACTGGACAATCCCCCCTCACCCTCCGGTCTCACTTCACATGTTTCATCTTTAGGGATGCATTTTCTGACGTGTCTGGAAAGGTAAAAATCAACTCCCCTCTTATAAGTGTTCATAATCTCTTGTATTTTCATTTGTAGCTGTGGTCACAGCCTATTTATTTATTTATTTTTATTTTATTTTTTATTTTTAAAAATTTACATCCAAATTAGTTAGCATAGAGTGCCACAATGATTTCAGGAGCAGATTCCTCAATGCCCCTGACCCATTTAGCCCATCCCCCCTCCCACAACCCCTCTCATAACCCTCAGTTTGTTCTCCATATTTATGAGTCTCTTCTGTTTTGTCCCCCTCCTTGTTTTTATATTACTTTTGTTTCCCTTCCCTTATGTTCATCTGTTTTGTCTCTTAAAGTCCTCATATGAGTGAAGTCCTATGATTTTTGCCTTTCTCTGACTGACTAATTTCACTTAACATAATACCCTCCAGTTCCATCCATGTAGCTGCAAATGGCAAGATTTCACTCTTTTTGATTGCTGAGTAATACTCCATTGTATATATATCCCACATCTTCTTTATCCATTCATCCATCGATGGACATTTGGGCTCTTTCCTTACTTTGGCTATTGTCGATAGTGCTGCTATAAACACGGGGGTGCCTGTGTCCCTTTGAAACAGCACACCTGCATCCTTTGGGTAAATACCTAGTAGTGCAATTGCTGGGTTGTAGGGTAGTTCGACTTTTAGCTTTTTGAGGAACCTCCATACCGTTTTCCAGAGTGGCTGCACCAGCTTGCGTTCCCACCAACAATGCAAAAGAGATCCTCTTTCTCCGCATCCTCGCCAACATCTGTTGTTGCCTGAGTTGTCAGTGTTAGCCATTCTGACAGGTGTAAGGTGGTATCTCATTGTGGTTTTGATTTGTATTTCCCTGATGATGAATAATATTTATTTATTTATTTATTTACTTATTCATTCATTCATTCATTCAAATTGAGGTATAGTTGGCATATAACATTATATTAGTTTCAGGTGCACTAACTACATCATGATTTGAAATTGTATTATGAAACCGTCACCACAATAAGTCTAGTTAACATTGTCACCACACATAGTCACAACTTTTGTTTTTTCCTTATCTAAAAAAAGTGTTTTTAAAGTTTATTTACTTTGAGACAGTGAGAGAGAGTATACGAGCAAGGGAGGGGCAGAGAGAGAGGGAGAGAGAGAGAATCCCAAGCAGATTCCACACAACAGTGAGGAGCCCGATGGGGGAGGCTCAAACTCATGAACCGCGAGATCATGACCTGAGTTGAAACCAAGAGTCGGAAGCTTAACCGACTGAGCCACCTTTTTTCCTTGTAATACGCTCTTTTGAGATCGACTTAGCCACTTTCAAATATGAAACACCGTATTATTAACTATAGTCATCATGCTATACATCCTCGTGACTTGTTTATTTTATAACTGGAAGTTTGCACCTTTTGACCCCCTTCACCCATTTTCCCACCCCCGTCACAACTTCATTTTGGTTTGTGTGATTATTTAATTGTCTACGTAACCCCTGATAGTCCTGAACTCCACGAGGCCAGAGACTGCTGTCCGGTGTCGTGAGCCTTACATTTCGAGTGCTAGCATCTAGTACCTAGTACTTGGCATATAGTAGGAGATCAACGAATATTTGACGAATAAATACTGTTGGAGCAAACAGGTGGATTCCTAGTGGATGCTATTCATGTGTGGGTTAACCTCTTCATAATTCTCATACTCATTACCTACCCAGACTCCTTGGGGGTCACCTTTATCCACCTTTCATGTTGTTGTGACTCCCCATAGGCTCCTCAGTGCTTTCGTTGTTTGTGTTTTTGCCCTTCTTCATGAAAACAGTTGCTCATGCCGCAGGAGTAAGCCCCCAAAACACAAATCTGATCGTGCTCCTCTCCACTGAAGGTGAAAACATCCTCCTCCCACGTGGTGAGCTGCTACTGGCTCCACCCCGAGCGCCTGACCCTGTCCCCTCACACCCTCTACAGTGCGTCCTGAGCTCTCTGAGGTGTCTCACACTCCTCTGATTTTCACGTGCGATCCTTCTAGGCAGGAATGCCTTTGCCCCCTGTCTTTTATCTGGAAAAGTCATACTCATTCTCAAGACCCAACCCAAATAGTTCCCTCCATGAAGACTCCTCTCGAATCAGCTCGATGGCTCCTCCATTCCTGTGGTTTCTCCAACCGTGCCTAGTCGTTCTACTTTTCGCTCTTGCCACACTGTGCCGTAATCATTACCCTACGTGTCTATCTCACTTGCTAGGTTGAGTTTCTGGAGGCACAGAGCATGCCAGTCACGTAATCACTCCCATTTTGTCCCTATCACTGAATACAGTGTCTGTCACCATAAATATTTTGAATGAACGAATGGATGAAAGGAAGTTTCTTTTACTGTCTTATCCACATCTTAGGAATTGACTAATCTTTCTTTACAGGAGTATAAGCTCCTCTCTAAAATTACATCCCAAGCTTTTGGAGGCAGAAACAGTTTCTTACATTCTCCTCATTATCACTCTGTGCTAATGGCACATAATAAGAATGCACTATTTGCTGATTGATTGAACACTTGAAAGCCATCCATTTTAACATCTATTTTGGTGCATACAAAAATAATTCTGGCTTATAATAATATTGTTAGAAAAATATCAGGAAATATAATTTCTCACATCAACTTGTGGAAAATGTCACTTTGTTTATTTCCTTGTTTATTTATAAAGTTTATTTATTTATTTTGAAACAGAGAGAGAGTGAACACAAACAGGGGAGGAGTAGAGAAAGAATTCCAAGCAGGCTCCGCACCATCAGCACAGAGCTAGACGTGGGGCTCGAACTCACAAACCGTTGAGATCCTGATCTGAGCCAACGGAGCCACCCAGGTGCCCCAGAAAATGTCGTTTTAAATGATACATCTCCAATTCTCCTTTTGAGAGTTTGCTTCTTGAAAGAAGTGAATGTAATGTACAATGTTACAACTGAAGGTTTTGAAAGTTTTATTTTTGAAAATATTTTATTCCAATTAATAAAATTTCCTCTGCAAGTTCATGATTTTTTTTTTCTAGAACATGAATTAGAGATTTAGTACCAGATCATTGTAATGAACTTTGAGAGTTCATGTTTTGCAATTCGGAATGGTTAAGTATATTTGATAAAGGCACCTATCACTGAGAGTCCAAAAAAAAATGTATTAAGAATCCTTAGAGTGGGAACCGAGTTGAGCGGGGATTGTGGGAAACTGCTTAGACTGTTAAGGTCCTGAGTGTGATCCCAGACCAGCAACATCAGTATCGCCTCTATTCTGGTTAGAAATGCACATTCTCAGGTCCCATCTTGGATCTCCTGAATCAAGAATGCTGGTGGTGAGGTCCAGCAACCTGAGTTTTAAAAACCTCCAGGAGATTATGGTGCATTCTAGAGTTTGAAAACTACAGCTTTGGTCGAAACTTTTCCCCAATTCAGTGACCTACCTTCCTTCCTTCCTTCCTTCCTTCCTTCCTTCCTTCCTTCCTTTTCTTTCTATCTTAAATTTTTTAAAATGTTTATTTTTCAGAGAGAGAGACAGAGTGTGAGCAAGGGAGGGGCAGAGAGAGAGAGGGAGGCATAGAATCTGAAGCAGGCTCCAGGCTCTGAGCTGTCAGTGCAGAGCCTGGTGTGGGGCTCGAAGTCACCACACGAGAAGTCATGACCTGAGCTGAAGTCAAACCCTTAACTGACTGAGCCACCCAGGTGCCCCGAATGACTTCCTTTTCTTAACAGAAGGCCATTCAACCTCTGCTTGGCTTCTTCCATTAGGTGGAGACCTTATCTCCCAACGAGGAAGCACATCATACTTTGGAACTGGTAAAACATTCTTTTAGTTTTGATTGGTAAGATATTCTGCTGACTTCCTTGTAACTTCCATTTTCTGAGCTATGGTGTACTTTCTGGAGCTCTCTAAACTAAAAAAATTGCTCTCCACGGCACTGCCCAGAGCGTCCGTGCCCCTCTCTGCATCCGTTCCCGGGGGAAACACTCCTCAGTCTACCCAGCAATCCACACAGGTCATCTATCCGTCATGCCCCCGATGTAGTTCTGTTTGTCCCGATTCTCTCTGGCATCCTAGATTTGGGCCGAACAGATCGGACGCAGTGTTTCTATCCACATGGTTGAAAAGCATGTTCATTGTTTTGGTCCACCGTGTTATAATTTTGAGGCACATTGCTCTTCAAGTAAAACAGAAACGGACAGGGGAAAAACCATTCTATGTTTCTTTGACATGAGCTGCAGTTATCGGTACTTGGGCGTTTGCCTTCTGGTACTGTTTGTTTTATTTTTCAAGGTAGTTTTGCTTTTATTAAAGTATCGTTTGCAGAGTGGGTTTATTCATTTCTAAATCTTTAATGGGAAGGTGAAAGAAAATCACCACGTGGACAGATTTAGAAAGCAAAGTTATTGCCATGGGAATTTCCTTCCCATTTTCAAGTTGGCCGTGCTTGCTTTATTTAAGCTTCTTGGGATATACAATTAAGTTTATTGACCTTAGTAAATTCCACTGTAGGTATACATTAAGTTACAAGATGGGGAGAAATATTCAAATAGAATTATTTAAAAAATATTTCACTTCTCCCATTATCTTTGAACGCTTTCCCGCTACTTTGCTTATGCTTTAAAACAAACGGGCTCCTCTTTGTATTTCTAGTTCACATATACATATGAATATATTGCTTTTTTAAGCTTTATGGAAGTATAATTGACAAATTAAGTTTTAATATATTTAAAGTGTAAGGGGCGCCTGGGTAGCTCAGTTGGTTGAGCGTCCGACTTTGGCTCAGGTCATGATCTCACGGTCCGTGGGTTGGAGCCCCACGTTGGGCTCCGTGCTGACAGCTCAGAGCCTGGAGCCAGCTTCAGATTCTGTGTCTCCCTCTCTCTCTGACCCTCCCCCACTCTCACTTTGTCTCACTCTGTCTCTCAAAAATAAATGTAAAAAATAATTTCTAAAAACAAATAAAGTGTAAAATATAACAATTTGACATCGGTATGCATTGTGAAAGAATTTCCACCATGGAGTTAATTTGCCCACCTATCACCTCACACATTTATTTATTAAAAATTTTTTTTAAATGTTTTTATTTATTTTTGAGACAGAGGGAGACAGAGCATGAGCGGGAGAGGGGCAGAGAGAGACAGAGACAGCATCTGAAGCGGGCTCCAGGCTCTGAGCTGTCAGTACAGAGCCCGACGTGGGGCTCAAACTCACAGACTTTGAGATCACGACCTGAGCTGAAGTCGGACGCTCAACTGACGCAGCCACCCAGGCGCCCCACATCTATTTATTTTTACTGTTATTTTTTTGGTGAGAAGACTTAAGTTTTACTCTCTTAGAACATTTTGATTACACAATGCAGTGTTGTCAACTGTAGTCACCATGTTACACACTAGAGCCTCGGATCTTACCCATCTTGTAACTGAAAGTTGGAACACTTTTCCAGCCTCTATCTATTTCCCAGCCCTCAGACCCTGGCAACCACCATTCTAGTCTGTTGCTATCCATCGGGCTTTTCCTTCTCTCTCTCTCTCTTAAAGATGCCAC
Organism: Panthera leo; assembly: GCF_018350215.1. NCBI lineage: Eukaryota > Metazoa > Chordata > Mammalia > Carnivora > Felidae > Panthera > Panthera leo. The sequence goes on from NC_056679.1 coordinate 2,615,725, forward strand.
ATACAAACGACACCGTGCATTTGTCCTCCTCTGTCCGGCTTATTTCAATTTGCGTAGGTTCATCAATTGTTTTCACGGATGGCAGGATTTCTGTCTTTTTCATAGCTGAATAGTATTTCATGGTGTGCATATACCACATCATTTTTATCCTTTTTTCTTTTTTTTTTGGGTGGACACTTAGGTTGTTTTCATGTCTTAGCTAGTGTGATGCTGTTGCAGTAGATGTGAGAGCCTAGGTTGCTTTCGGATAGCTGCTTTCATTCCTTTTGATACATATCCAGAAGTAGGATTGCCAGATAAGAAGGTAGTTCTATTTTTAATGTTTGAAGGAAACTCCGTACTGATTCCTAGGGCGGCTGCACCAATGTACCTTTCTGTCAACAGTGTGTAAGGATTCTCTTTTCTCCACATCCTTTCCAGTACTTTTTACCTCTTGTTTTTTAATTTTTTAAAAATGTTTTTGGTAATAGACATCCTAACAGGTGTGAAATGATATCTAATTGTGATTTTGATTTTATTTCCCTGATGATTAAAGTGATGTTGAGCATTTTTTCATGTACCTGGGCCATGTGTATGTTTTCTTTGGAGGAATGTCTGTTCCTGTCCTTCGTCCATTTTTATTTTTGTTTTTTTTAAGTTTATTTATTTATTTTGAGAGAGACAGAGAGAGCATGAGTGGGGAGGGGCAGGCAGAGAAGGAGAGAGAGAGAATCCCAAGCAGGCCCTGTACTGCCTGGACAGAGCCCCACGTGGGGCTCAAACTCATGAACTGTGAGATCATGAGCTGAGCCAAAACCAAGAGTCGGATGCTCAACCGACTAAACCACCCAGGTGCCCCTTTTTCCTATTTTTAAATTGAATGTTGTTTTTGCTCTTGAGTTATGTGAGTTCCTTGTACATTTTATATATTAACCCCTTACCAGATATGTGATTTGCAAACATGTTTTTCCAGTTGGTAGGCTGCCTTTTCATTTTGTTGATGGTTCCCTTTACTGCATAGAAGCTTCTTAGTTTGGTCTAGTCTCATTTGTTTACTTTTGCTTCTGTTACCTTTACTTTTGGTGTCAAATCCAAAAAATTATTGTCAAAACCAGTGTCAAGGGGCCTACCTCCTATGTATTCTTCTAAGAGTTTTATGGCTGCAGGTCTTAAGTTCAAGTCTTTGAACCATTTGGAATTGGTTTTTGTGTAGAATAAAGTAAGAGTAAAGTTTCCTTGTTTTGCATATGGATATCCAGTGTTCCCAACAGTCTCTTTATTAAAGAGATTATCCTTTTCCTCACTGTAGAGTCTTGGAGCCTTTATCATGAATTAATTGATATATGCATGAGTTTTTTTTCTGGGCTCTCTATTCTGTTCCATTAATCTACACATCTGTAATATTGTTTGACATCAGAAAGTGTGATGCCTCAAGCTTTGTTTTTCTTTCTCAAGATTCCTTTGGTTATTTGGAGTCTTTTGCTGTTCCATACAAATTTTAGGATGGGTCTTTTTATTTCTGTGAGAGATGTCATTGGAATTTTGATAAGGATTGAATTGAATCTGTAGATTGTTTTGGGTAGTATGGACATTCTAACAGTATCAGTTCTTCTGATCCATGAGCATGGGATGTCTTTCCATTTATTTTTGTCCACTTCAGTTTCTTTCATCAGTGTCTTATAATTTTCAGTGTATAGATCTTTTACTTCACCAGTTAAATTTATTCTTTTTGGTGCAATTATAAATTGGATAGTTTTAATTTCCCTTTCTGATAGTTCATTATTAGTGTACAAAAAAGCAACTTATTTTTGTATATTGATTTTGTGTCATGCAAATGTACTGAATTTATTAGTTCTAACAGTTTTTTTGGTGAAGTCTTTGGATTTTTCTAAAGACCAAAGTTTTCACCTGTAACCAGAGGCAATTTTATTTCTTCTTTTCCTCTTTGGATGCTTTTTAAAAAATTTTTCTTTTTCATGCCTAATTCTTCTGGCTAAGACTTCCAGAATAAAAGTGTAATAAAAGTGGCAAGTGTCTTGTTCCTGATTGTAGACTAAAGATTTCAGCGCTTCATTGTTGAGTATGGTGTTAATTGTGGGCTTGTCATAGATGCCTTTATTACGTTGCAGTACATTCCTTCTATACCTACTTTGTTGGAGGTTTTTTTTTTTTTTATCATGAAAGGGTTTGAAATTTGTCGTATCTTTTTTCTGCATCTACACAGATGGTCATGTGGTTTTCATCCTTCTCTTTGTTAATGTGGTATATCACATTGATGTATTTGTGTATGTTGATTCATTTTTGAATTCCAGAAATAAATACCACTTGATAGTGGTGTATGATCCTTTCAGTGTATTGTTGCATTTGGTTTGCTAATATTTTCTTGAGATTATCTGCATTTATGTTCATCAGGGATATTGGCTTATAATTTTCTTTTCTTGCAGTGTCCTTGTTTGGCTTTGATATCATGGTAATGCTGGCCTCAGAAAATGAGTTTGGAAGTGTTCCCTCCTCTTCTATTTTTTGGATGAGTTTGAGAAAGATTGGTATTAATTCTAAATTAGATGTTTTGTGAAATTCACCAATGAAACCATCTGGTTGGGACTTTTGTTCATTGGGAATTTTTCGGTTATTGATTCAACCTCCTTACTAGTAATTAGTCTGTTCAGATATTCTATGTCTTCATGATTCTGTCTTGGTAGGTTGTATGTTCCTAGGAATGCACCCATTTCTTTTAGGTTGACCAATTGTTGGCTTATAATTGTTCATTGTACATATTTTTGGATGGCAGTTTTTATCTTTCAGCGCTTTGAACACATCATGGCACTCCCTTCTGGCTTGGGAAGTTTTTGCCTAAATATCTGCTAATAGTTTTATGAGGGTTTCCTTGTATGTATCAAGTTGCTTTTCTCTTGCTACTTTTAAGATTCTCTTTGTCTTTAACTTTTGACAAGTTAATTGTAATGTGTCTTGGTGTGGATGTCTTTAGATTTATCTCATTTGGAACTTTCTGAGCTTTCTAGATCTGGATGTCTGTTTAGGTTAAGGAGCTTTTCAGCCATTATTTCTTTGAACAAATTTTTGTTTGTTATTTATAAATATTTTTAATATTTTGAAATTCTCACTTTGTTCATGCACTGCTCTCCTCACTGGGCAATCATCTTTATGACCATTATTGGAATTCTTTATCAGATAATGCACTTATATCCATTTCATTAAGATTGGTTTCTGGAAATTGATCTTGGCCTTTTGTTTGGAATGTATTTCCCTGTTTCTTCATTTTCCTTGACACTCTGCGTTGGTTTTTCTGCATTAGATGAAACAGCCACGTCCCCCGTCTTGACAGACTGGTCTCATATAGGAGATCAACCTTGTCAGCCTGGTAATAAGCTCCCTGTTGTCTCTCAAACCTTTGTGATTATCAACACCGTCGTCATTGTTCCCAGTAACTCCCAGTAGTTGAGAATGTTCCAAGGCCCATCAGTGTCCCAAAGGGGAGTCACAGTTGGCACCTAGGTGTAGGCTTACTAGGTAGGAGCATCTCCCTCTGGCTACTGCTGGGAGATTGCAGATTTAAATTTCTTTCAGGGAGAAACTGGGAGAGGGACACTTTTGCCTACTCCCTCTGCACTGAGCCTGGGTATATAGCCACTGGCAGGGGTGGGGCAATTCTGTGCCCATTTAAAAACTGCTTTTTTTGTTTGATATAGTCTTGTGGAACTTATGAATGCAAAGCTCATTAGCTATCAGAGTTGGTTGTTAGGGGGGCCTATCCTACCCAGGACAGCTATAAAAGCTGGAATTCCAGACATGTATGCAACCTCTTTCCAGAGTGATGTTGGTGTTGGTTTTATTGTTGGAGTGAGTTGGAGAAAGAAGATGGTGGAAGTGTCCACTGGCTTCCCTGGGTTCTAGGAAGATGTGTGCTCTAGATGTGTGCTAATTAGGAGCCAGGCTCTAAGATAGCAGCTTGTCAACATATAGTCAAGCCCCTTCCAAGCAGGCATTTTTGCCTGCTTCTTCTGCACTGAGTCTTGGGGGGGATAGTGATGGGGATTGTTAAGTACTACTCCTTTGCTACAGTCTAGTGGGACTTATGGATGCAAGCCAGACTGGCTTTCAGAGCTAGATGTTTTGGCAGCCTGTCCACGGGGTGAGAACCTTAAAAGTTGGGGCACTAGAAACTATGGTCCAAACCCTTTGCTCCTCAGGGAGATGCTGGGGATTGGAGATTCTGTGCTGATTTTATGGCCCATGATTTTATGGCATTCTGCCAGGAAAGGGGTTTATGGCGAGAATGTGTCTCAGTCTTCTCTATGCATTTGGATACAGGCATTTTTCTCATTCACCCAACAGGTAGGAGTCACCACGGATTTCTCTGAGACAATCACTCCATGGGTAGCTACATATTTGGTGCACCTCCGGGAGCTGGTAAGTTTATGTTTTGAACCTGGTTGAAGCACTATGTGATTTCCCTTAGTGTATCTGATGTTGTTGTTTTGGGCTCATTTGTTCCAGTCTATTGAGATCTTCTAAATCTCGACTCTGCTATACAACGTATCGCCTACTGGCTTGAGAATTGTGTTTTCTGTTTCCTCTTTTCCTTCTTCTTCTTCTTCTTTTTAAATAGAAATGTCCACCAAGTCAGGCCCATGAGCTAACACTTGAGCATATCACTGGGAATTCAAATCGACCTGACTTTGTTAATTTAAAGTCTTTGGCAATTCAATCAGAAATCTACAAAGCTTTATTTTTAATTTTCTAATTTTTATTCCTACCCACAAAAAATACTACAAGAGACTTGCTAAATACCGGATTGAAATGAAGAAACCAAGTGTCTATGGCATACTTCCGCTTCACCACTAGCTGCTCTGACAATCTTAGCCAATAAGTAGCAGTGGGGATCATTGTCAAAGTGCGCTCTTAGTGAATCAGTGCTGATTCTTAGTGATAAGAGCCTCCTTTTGAAAGTGTTTACAGGCCTACATTTAATAATTTATTCAAGGATTTTTCTGGAGATTGACATTCGCTCTCGAATTATAATTTTTTGCCATTTTCCTTTAGCCTTTTCCCTCGTGTTTGGAAGGCAGGACATTTCTCGTTTCTCATTTTTTCACATTCTCTGTTGAAATACAATGGCTCTGTAGTATCACATTAAAAAAAATGTTTATTTATTTTGAGAGAGAGAGAGAGAGAGAGAGAGTGTGTGTGTGAGTTTGCGTGCAAGTGGGGGTGGGGCAGAGAAAGGAAGAGAAAGAGAGGGAGACAGAGAATCCCAAGCACTGACAGTGCACAGCCTGGCAAGCTAACCTTGAAATCATGACCTGAGCCGAAATCAAGGCTGCTTAACTAACTGAACCACCCAGGTGCACCTATATTTGCACATTCTTTTAGTATTTTTTTTTTTAACGTTTATTTATTTTTGAGACAGAGAGAGACAGAGCATGAGCAGGGGAGGGGCAGAGAGAGGGAGACACAGAATCTGAAACAGGCTCCAGACTCTGAGCTGTCGGCACAGAGCTCGACGTGGGGCTCGAACTCACGGACTGCGAGTTCATGACCCGAGCCGAAGTCGGCGGCTTAACTGACTGAGCCAACCAGGCGCCCCTCTTTTAGTATTTTGAATGGGATCCATTTGGACTTAGAGACCTAAATTCATCTAAGTGATGAGGTTATTTCTAACTATTGTTATTTATTTTGGCTTTTAGTTCCTTGAGGCATTTTTATTTTGCTTTTTCAATTTTAAGACCCTCCTCTATGAGGGTTCAGAAACTTATCTGTTTTACTCATTATTATTCCATGGTGCCCATAACAGGCTCTTACTAGACACTTGTTAAATAAATGAATGAAAATTAAATCATACACAGACTCTTGTTACTAGACTTGTAACCCAATGAAGACTGTTACAGGTATGGATCACTTGTAATTCTCAGCTCAAACATGTATTATTTTATTTTTTTTTTGTTTTTGGTTTTCTACTGTTTTGTTTTTACTTGCTTTAAAATAAATTGGTTCACATAAAAATCCTGTTAATGCCTTAAAATGCAAACTTTACTTCTAAACCAAATTTATTTTCGTTAACAATATTGTTAAATGTTTATTTCCAGTAAGAATATCATCATTAAACACGTTCTCAAGGTTTGTAGTTTTTTCCCTTATAAAATCTGGATCTGTGACATAAAAAAATTCATCAGAATGATTATAATATGCTTCTAATCATGTGCCTCTTAGTCACTGGCATTCAACAAGAAGAATGATCTGTATCATCATGAAATCAGATGCTTTGTTCAATCAGATATGTGCTCATTCTTTGCTTATATGAATGGGCGATAACCTTTGTTTTTCATAGATCAAGAATGTCACTTTGATTCAAAGTTATTTACAATAATACCTTTTTTTTTTATTAGCACCTGCATCCTTAAACCGGTGGCACGATGGAAAACACAGACGTTACAGATTGAAATGCAAGAGAATCTATACTTAGAAGACTTAAAGATTTGCACCTGGAAAACAAAACAAAACAAAACAAATGACTGTCTTGCATAGTCAGATAAAATAAAGAGAATTACAGATGTTACTTGTGACACTGATGCTTTCCCCAAGGATGCCTGGGGGTAGGGTGGGGTAGGATGGAGACTCATCTAGAATGAGCCCTACAAAATATTGATGGGGGAATACATTTAAGATTTTCTTTTATCTCATTTCATTAAAAAGGAATAAAAATACTTTTCTTTCAAAGTATTGATTCTACAGCCTGGGCCAGTGGGTGAACTATGCATTAGTCAAGGTGAGTGACAACACAACCACCATCTGGAAACGGGAACATTGAGAAGAGGGCAAGAGGGTCAAGCTGTGGGGATAAAGAAAAAAAAAAGTGAGAATAAAGTGAATACATAAATTTCACATCGGAATATGAAGGTGAGGGAGAAGGGAAATCAGGAAGAAGGAAGAGAGCGAATGAGCCAGAATGGCCTGCGTTCAGTAGACGCAGCTTGAGCCCTAGCGCTCGGAAAAGTTGGTGGTTGAGTCTGTTGCACATAGACATCAGGTTCCCTTCCAGCCACTCCTAGGAGCCAACCTCCACCTGAAATACACCAGAGTCGGGGACGCAGGGGCGTGACCTGGACGCTCAGGGAAAGCGGGTCAGTGTTCTCATCACGTGGTTGCCACCCTTCTTGGTTTGACGTGGGGTTTCTGCTGGGTAGAACAATCCACTCCGAAGCTAAGGAAGATATTGCAGAAGATGATTTTCTTTCGCTCAAATTGGATGGGACCTGTTGTTAAATTGACTTCTAAATGACACGAATAAAACATTTGGTTGAGACTTACCCGATAAAGCTTCAGCAAATTCTCCACTTCCCAGCACACGGTTTCCAAAGTCTTGCTTTTCCAGGCCTGGCGGGGTACGTATTCTTTCTGCTGCAGAACCCCGTCCTTTTGAGACGGCAAGGGCAAGGAAATGCCTCCCACAGACCCACGGAGCTGGAGCAAGGGCTGGTGTGGGGTCAGGCATCCAGGATTGTCCCCAGGCATGATACCTCTGTTTCTGGCTTGCCATTCTATATTGGGAGCAGTTTCTGAAACTTGGAGAGTTGACTTTTCTGGAAGCATTTTTTCAGGCATTTTTTTTTTTTCCTTAACACATACTTCAATTAAAAAGGCATTGATCTATTACTTTTTTCCCTTTCTCGTGCTGTAGTATTGATTTAATTTTTAATTTTTATTTAATTTTATTATTTTTATGGAGCTGTGTTCTTGCCTAGTGCTCATCTCCTCTCTGTTTTGGTGGAAGTCAAACCACCGTTGGCCTAGGGGCTGAAAATGCCCTCTGGGGCCCTCCCCAACCTTCATCTCCAGCTAGTGAGAGAGGGCATTTCTGCTTCTGGCTGCAGGTTCCAAAACCTGTCCTTTGCTTTTCCCAGTCCCCCACAAGGTGCACTTTCCAGGAGTAGCACAAGACCTCTGAGAAGGAGCAGTTGAATTGGGACAAGTAAACTTTAAGTGGAAGAAGCTGGGGCAGCTGTGATATCAGGAGAGTAAAAAGTGAGGTAAAAATTTTCAAAAATTCTGCTGTTTTATGTAAGTATCAGAATTTGACAAGTCTGGGAAAAGTTACACATTCAAAAAACATGTTAGTACGATATCATACAGTGGAGTTTTCTTGCATGCAATTTCAGGTAAGGTTCCTGACAGCATTTGGGATAGGAAAACAAAGAGGCTTCCATTATGAGCGTTTCAGCTCACATTTAACAGTAAAGGAACTTCTTAGATTATTTTCTGTCCTGAGTATGTGTTCCCTTCTAAAAATAACTGTTTGTTCTTTTTCTATTCAGTCTACGAGTTGTTTAATTAGATATGTACATCACACAAAGGAAATCTCTTTGGTATCATTGAACTATGTGGTGGACCCAATTAACTTAGATGAACCGAAATAGCACGTTTTTGTATGAAGCACAATTGCAAAAATCATTAGTTAATATTAATATTAGCAATAATGTTCATATTAACAACAAACAGGTTTATATTACTATATTTAGAAGGCCGACAATAGTCTTGGCATAGCAGATCTCTTTTAAACAAATTTTATGTTGTGACGCTTCATAAAGCACAAAGATGTATACTGGGATCAAAACCTGAGCAAATGGGTTCCTGGGACAGCAGCAGATACAGCCTGCAAAGATTCAGAGTCTACTCCCAGAATCCCACCTTAAGACCTTAAGAGCTTAATCTTTTTCGGCCCCCTTTTCCACATCTTGCCAGTCCTTAAGGTATCGTGTGGCCCTGAATGCCATGATTCTATGAATTCTTGACTTAACTCAAAGTTTATGAGGTGGTGTTGCCCACAGACTCATTCTTTTCCAGGTTAGTGGAGCTGGTAGAAGGAGGAATGTCTGTTTGCTTGACTTTCGCCTCTACTAAACTGTAAGCTGCTTGAGGACAGGGTCTGTGCTTGCCCGTCATCATGTCTCTAGCATCCAACAGACAGGACCTCAAAGAATAATGGCGGAATGAGTGAGTGGATCGCTTGTAATTGAGGGCAGGGGGGCCAGAAGCGACGTTATGAGGAAAAGTCTCATGTGACAATGAGGGTGTGCTGCTGTTTCTGGCTAGAAAATGCTCCTGCTTATTTTCTTTTTTTTAAAGATGGACTTTTACTGGCTGGAGACTTAGATCCAAAGAGAATATTAATCTGAAAGTAACAAAGTGTGAGTTTTATAGGCTCTGGACCACTCCGGACCCAGCTGTTTCTTTTTAATGAGGATAGCTTTTTCATCACTCCCCCATTCTCTGGCAGAGGGGTTGGTGCATTCTGATATCCTCTTGGAAAGTGAAGGCCTTTCTTTGTTATTCTTTCCTCACTTTAGAAGACATTGAGTTTTATTTAAAGAGCTAAGTCTCCCGTAAGATTTTATTAGCAGCCTGAGCAGAGTCCTTATCATTCTCCACTGAAATCTGTAACCTCTCTAACAGTCCAGTTAAAGTGTTTGTATGTCCATTGGCCTCTCTGGTTGTCCCAGTTCATAATGTCTTCCTCTTCTGAATTTCTGTCATACTTGTGACGATGGTACCTCTCGTCAGTGGCTCACCACAGGCACATCTGAGGTAGGTCCCATCCTTTTTGCAAGACCCAATCTGCTGCAGGGCAGACACTGGCTTTCCATATGTCTTCTAGTGCTGTGCACTGCCCCTTTCACACTGTCTTAACAGATACTTGCTGAGCTTGTGAATGAACATGCACGAGTGAACAATGTCTAGAAAATTTTAGAAATGGAGCTAGTCCCATTTCATTATTCCGGGCAAGTCATAGACTTTTAGAGGTGTCAGGAGTCTGAGCACTTCTATAATCCAAGTCCCCCATTGGATATTCTAGCTTTATTTCTTAGAACACCCTCCCTGTGTGGCACATTCTATGAGTTCAACACGACTTCAAAGAGGTGAGAAGTTTTCAACAGCACCAAGACTTGTAGTTGCAAATGCTTTGTTTAGAAAGTAGAATGGGAGCCTACTTCCGTGGGATGGAAAGCAGCAGCCAAAGGCTTACTCAATGTGGATCATTTTAAATATGGAGGGATCTGTACATCAATTCTGTAGTGGTGTGGTCTCTTTCCTCCTCTCCTTCAACTCCTCCCTTTAACATTTTGCTTTACTATTATTTGGTCTCCTGTGTCAAATAAAGCACCTTTTATATTTAGTACAATAGGCCCAGTGTCAAGTCTGTCTAGTCCAAAGTGCTGAACAAACATTAACCCATCCGACTCCCCTTGACCCCATATTGCACACCCTTGTTTAAACACTACAGTTGTTTCAGATAACTATTCTAGGCAGTAGCTAGGAAAATTATAGAAAGCACATGAGAGTTTAAATATGTTAGGGTGTGTTGTGTAGTGAAGTTTCCCCTGATGTTAAAGGTCTTAAATCCTGATTGTTTACAGTTCAAAAGTCTTCCGGAGGGATGATTAAGAACAAAATGCATGAAATAGGAAATGGCTGAATGCCTTTTAGGAGGTGAGGGCTTTTGATGATGGACTGTCTAAAATATTTCCAAATAGTGATATCCAAAGATTTTATTACCAAAGTAGAATTAAGCAACAAATTCTTGAGACTCTCCATAAATCAGAAGTTACCAGCCCCCCCCCCCCCCCAACAAAATAAAAATATCTGGCTGAGTTTTGGGGAGTGAAGATATTCATTTATCTAAATGGCATGTTGACTGCAGCTTGTTTTTGGGAGATTGTTTTTTTTCCTCTTCCATCTGAGATGTCTTAGCTCTTCCCTCATTTCTGCCTCTGGAATTTGTAACACACTGTAAAAGGTCCATTCCAATTCTATCACGAGGAATGGAATTCGAGGACTTCCCAGTCATTTCAGCTCTCTAAACTTAAAAAAAAAATCTCATAAAAGAAATACCGTATGCTATGATTAGGAGAATTTTTTGAAGATTCAAAAACTGTAATTGCAATGAAACTTTAACAGTTGCCCACAATTCTTGTCTCTAATTTATGTACCACATTTAACAAGCCACTTCAGTTCTGAGGCTGTTTCCTTGTCTGTACAATGGAATGTATCTAATGAGCTTAAATGCTACGCTTCATCGTTAGGCAAGATTATGGCAACATATCACACCATTTTTGCTTTCTCTTTGCTCTGTGTGTGTGTGTGAGTATTTGTATATATCTTCTACCTAGAGGAGAGCAAGCATCGTCAATATACTTAATGGCTTCAAATGTTTCTAATGAGCCAGAGGAGAGAAGATGCTGGGACAGCATGGAGGTCCTCAGCTTGTCTCGTCCCTTAAATGCAGCTGCATAGGACACCTAGGAAATTGATCCGAGGATGAACACAACAATCTGCACAAATTGAGCCACAGAACTCGGCAGGCACGCAGTGAGGAGAGCGGAACTGGGGGAGAGAAAAGCCGTGAAGGGTAGGGAGCTGCTTCTGTGGAGAGAAGACAGAGAAAGGGGGAGAGTGTGATGCGTCAGGATGGGGCAAGCAAAGCACTCTTCCAAAAGTAGCTGGAGAGAAAGAGAGAGGAAGAGTGAAAACACTCGCACGGGACTGAACAAGAAATCTGTTCTCCAAAACCATTGGTGGGAGGAAAGGAGAGGGTTTCAAGACCACCGGGATTCTGTAGACAGTGCAGTGCAGGGTCTGAAGTTTTGGAGCTCAGTGCCTGGCGGTGTTCTGGTGAGAAATTAAGGTGAATCCCCAGGTGCAGGGAGAGGGGTTTGAGGGGTCCATGTGCCACTTGGGGAGAAGTGGCTCCCCTGCCTGAAGAACATTTGGTAGAGGCCATATGGCCTCCCCACAGGCAAAGGTCCCAGCGAACCCCAGAAAGCTGTCACATTGCTGGTATTGGGACAAAGACTCCAGAGTGTGGTAAAATCTGGCGCTGGCTGTGTGTTGTGATTTGCCATAATCTCTGAACCTCCGCCATCATGCAATCACATGAACGTTTTCTGGGGCAAGCCAGCACCCGGCCATTGCTCAGCAAGCCCCTACCCCAGAGAGTTGGCACAGGTCCAAGCCGCAGGGGTCTCTGAAGTGAGGGGTTTTGTCTGAGATAAAACTGAGATAAAACTCCGGAGGGAGCTTCTGCCTGCCAGACAGACTTCTTGGAAAAGGACAGGGTGGGAGGTGGGGAGTGGACAGAGGCCTGAGACAAAGGAGGGGTGCTTGATAGAGGGTCGGTGAGAACACGGAGTTCCTATTCCAGAGATGAGGGAGCTGGGCAAAGCCATTTCCACCTGTCTGGAACACATGCCTGAGGGCACACGCACTCACCCGCCACATGGATCCACCCCAATAAGCCAAACAGCGCCACCTAGGGAAGAGCGGAGCCGTTACACCAAGTCCCTCCCAACTACACCCTCCAAGCAGATCCCCTAGAAGACAAGCACAAGTCTCTCCACCTGCTTAGTGTTTGCACATAGAGTGCTACATAGTTTCAGTTCTAGAGGAAACTGGATGAAACTTCATTTGGGTTTCATTATGTTTGCTGGTTCATTTATTAGCTTGGTTTTTTTGCTTCTGCTTTTGCTTGCATTGTTTTTCCCCCCTTTCTTTTCTTTTTCTTGGATACAGAAGAGAAAATTTTGTTTTTCTCTTCTTTTTTTTAAAATTAAAAAAATTGAATTACGTTTTTACTTTATTTTTTAAAAATTTTTTATTTCTATTTCACTTTATTTCATTTTATTCTATTTTACTATATACTTTTTCAATTTTAAAATTTTTTCTTACCTTTTTTTCTCCCCCCCCCCCCCTTTTTTGCTATTCTATCAAGCTTCTTTCAACAAGCATACCAAAACACACCTAGGGCTTAGTTTCCTTTATTTGATTTTTTCTTTTGTTTTTTATTTTTTCATTTTTATTTTATTAATTTTTTTCTTCCTCCAAGATGACAAAGCAAAGGAATTCATCCCCCCCCCCCAAAAAAAAAAAGAGAACAGGAATAAATGACAGTCAGGGTCTTAATCAACACAGGTATAAGCAAGATGTCTGAACCAGGATTTAGAACCATGATAATAAGAATACTAGCTGGGGTTGAAAAGAGCATAGAAGCCCTTTCTGTGTAGATAAAAGAAGTAAAATCTAGTCAGGATGAAATTTAAAATGCTGAGATGTAATCTTGAATGGATGCCACAATGGCAAAGATGGACAAAGCAGAACAGTGAATCAGTAATATGGAAGACAAAATCATGGAGATAATGAAGCAGAAAAAAAGAGGGAAACAAAGACAAAAGAGCACAATGCAAGACTTAGAGAACTCATTGACATATTAAAAAGGAATAACATCCAAATCATAGGAGTCCCAGAAGATGAAGAGACAGAAAAAGGGGCAGAAGGTTTATGTGAGCAAATTACAGTGGAAAACTTTCCTAGTCTGGGGAATGACACAGGACCTCAAAATCCAAGCACAGAGAGCTACCATTAGACAACAAAAACCGACCATCAACAAGGCATATCACAGTCAAATTCACAAAATACACAGACAAGGAAAGAATAATGGAAGCAACAAAGGAAAAAAGTCCTTAATCTATAAGGGAAGACAGATCAGGTTTATAGTAGACCTATCCACAGAAACTTGGCAGGTCAGAAAGGAGTGTCAGGATATACTCAATGTGCTGAATCAGAAAAATATTCAACCAAGAATTCTTTATCCAGCCAGGCTGCCATTCAAAATAGAAGGAGACATAAACAGTTTTGCAGACAAACAAGAACTAAAGGAGTTCGTGACCACTAAAGCAGCCTTGAAAGAAATTTTAAAGGGGACTCTTTAAGTGGAGAAAAGACAAAACAAAACAAAAAAGATGAAAAGCAACAAAGACTAGAAAGGACCAGAGAACATCACCAGAAATACCAACTCTGCAGGCAACACAGTTGCACTAAATTCATATCTTTCATTGCTCATTCTAAATGTCAATGGACTAAACGCTCCAGTCAAAAGACATAGGGTATAAGAATGGATAAGAAAACAAGACCCATATATATGCTGCTTACAAGAGACTAATTTTAGACCTAAAGACACCTGCAGATTGAAAGTAAAGGGATGGAGAACCATCTATCATGCTAATGGTCATGAAAAGAAAGCTGGAGCAGCCATACTTATATATATCAGACAAACTCGATTTTAAAATAAAGACTGTAACAAGAGATGAAGAAGGGCATTATATTATAGTTAAGGGGTCTATCCACCAAACATATCTAACAATTGTAAATATTTATGCCCCCAATATGAACACCCAAATATAAAAATCAATTCATCACAAACATAAAAAAACTTATTGATAATAATACCATAATAATATGGGACTTCAACACCCCGCTTACAACAATGGACAGACCATCTATGCAGAAAATCAACAAGGAAACAATGGCTTCGAATGACACACTGGACTGGATGGACTTAACAGATGTATTCAGAGCATTTCATCTTAAAGCAGTAGAATACACATTCTTCTCGAGTGCACATGGAACATTCTCCAGAGTAGATCACATACTGGGACACCAATCAGCCCTCAACAAGTACAAAAAGATTGAGATCATACCTTGCATATTTTCAGACCACAACATCATGAAACTAGAAATCAACCACAAGAAAAAATTTGGAAATACCATGAATACTTGGGGATTAAAGGACATCCTACTAAAGAATGAATGGATTAACCAAAAAATTAAAGAGAAAATTAAAAAGTACATGGAAGCCAATGAAAATGAAAACACAACAGCCCAAAACCTCTGGGATGTAGCAAAGAGAGAAGTATATGGCAATCTAGGCCTTCCTAAAGAAGTTTGTCTCAAATACACAACCTAACCTTACAGCTAAAAGAGCTGGAAATAGAATAGCAAATAAAGCCAAAAACCAGCAGAAGGGAAATAATAAAGATTAGAGTAGAAATCAATGATATCAAACAACAACAACAACAACAACAACAGAACAGATCAATGAAACCAGGAGATGGTTCTTGGAAAGAATTAACAAAATTGATAAACTCCTAGCCAGAGTGATCAAAAGAAAGAGGAAAGGACCAAATAAATAAAATCACGAATTAAAGAGGGTTGATGGGGGGTGGGGGGCGGGGAAAGTGGGTGATGGGCATTGAGGAGGGCACCTGTTGGGATGAGCACTGGGTGTTGTATGGAAACCAAATTGACAATAAATTTCATAAATAATAATAATAATAAAAGAGGAGAGATCACAACCAACACCACAGAAATACACACAATAATAAAAGACCATTACGAACAATTAAATGCCAGTGAATTGGGCAATCTGGAAGAAATGGACAAATTACTAGAAACATATAAACTATCAAAACTGAAACAGGAAGAAATAGAAAATTTGATCAGACAAATAATCAGGAAAGAAATTGGGTCAATAATCAAAAATCTCCCAACAAACAAGAGTCCAGGGCTGGATGGCTTTCCTGGGGAATTCTACCAAATATTTAAAGAAGAGTCAATACCTACTGTTTTGAAGTGGTTCCAAAAAATAGAAATGGAAGGAAAACCTCCAGATTCATTCTTTGAGACTAGCATTACTTTGATTCCAAAACCAGACAAAGACCCCACTAAAGAGGAAAACTACAGACCCATTTCCCTGATGAACATAAATACAAAAATTCTCAACAAGATACTAGCAAACCGGATACATTAAAAGAATTATTCACAATGATCAAGGGCTGGTTCAATATCTGCAAATCAATCAATGTGATACATCACATTGATAAAAGAAAGGATAAGAAACACATGACCTCTCAATAGATGCAGAGAAAGCATTTGACAAAATACAGTATACTTTCTTGATAAAAACCATCAAGAAAGTGGGGATAGAAGGGTCATACCTCAAGGTAATAAAAGCCATATATGAAAGACCCACCACTAATATCATCCTCAATGGGGACAAACAAAGAGCTTTCCCCCTAAGGTCAGGAACACGACAAGTATGTCCACTTTCACCACCGTTATTCAGCATTGTGTTGGATGTCCTAGCCTCAACAGAAAACACAAAGAAATAAAAAGCATCCAAGTCTGCAAGAAGGAAGTTAAACATTCATTCTTCACAGATGACATGATACTCTATGTGGGAAACCCGAAACACTCCACCAACACTGTTAGAACTGATCCATGAATTCAGCAAAGTCGTGGGACATAAAATCAATGTACAGAAATTGGTTGCATTTCTATACACCAATAATGAAGCTGCAGAAAGAGAAATCAAGGAATCGATCCCATTTACAATTGCACCAAAAACCATAAAATACCTAGGAATAAACCTAACCAAAGAGGTGAAAAATATGCACACTGAAAACTATAGAAGACAGAAAAACATGGAAAAGCATCCCATGCTCATGGATTGGAAGAACAAATATTGTTAAAATGTCAATACTACCCAAAGTAATCCACACATTCAATGCAATCCCAATCAAAATTGCACCAGCATTCTTCTCAAAGCTAGAACAAACAATCCTAAACTTTGTATGGAACCAGAAAAGACCCTGAATAGACCAAGAAATCCTGAAAAAGAAAACCAAAGCAGGAGGCATCACAATTATGGACTTCAAGCTGTATTACAAAGCTGTAACCATCAAGACAGTATGGTATTGGCACAAAAACAGACACATAGATCAACGGAGCAGAATAGACAACCCAGAAATGGACCCACAAATGTATGATCAACTAATATTTGACAAAGCAGGAAAGAATATCCAATGGGAAAGAGACAGCCTCTTCAGCAAATGGTGCTGGGAAAACTGGACAGCGACATGCAGAAGAATGAACCTGGACCACTTTCTTACACCATACACAAAAATAAACTCAAAATGGATGAAAGACCTATGTGTAAGACAGGAAACCATCAAAATCCTAGAGGAGAAAACAGGCAACTACCTCTTTGACCTCAGCCACAGAAACTTCTCACTTGACATATCTCTGGAGGCAAGGGAAACAAAGGCAAAAATGAACTATTGGGACCTCATCAAGATAAAAAACTTCTGCACAGTGAAGGAAACAATCAGCAAAACTAAAAGGCAACTGATGGAATTGGAGAAGATATTTGCAAATGACATATCGAATAAAGGGTTAATATCCAAAATCTATAAAGAACTTATCAAACTCAACACCCCCCAAAAACAAAGAATCCAATGAAGAAATGGGCAAAAGACATGAATAGACACTTCTCCAAAGAAGACATCCATATGGCTAACAGACACATGAAAAGATGCTCAACATCCCTCATCATCAGGGAAATACAAATCAAAACCACAATGAGATACAACCTCACACCTGTCAGAATGGCTAAAATTAACAACTCAGGCAACAAGAGATGTTGGCGAGAATGCAGAGAAAGAGGAACCCTTCTGCACTGCTGGTGGGAATGTAAACTTTCCAGTCACTCTGGAAAACAGTTTGGGGGTTCCTAAAAATATTAAAAATTTAACTACCCCATGACCCAGCAATTGCACTACTAGGTATTTATCCAAAGGGTATGGGAGTGCTGTTTAGGAGGGGAACATGCACCCTAATGTTTATGGCAACACTATTGACAATAGCCAAAGTATGGAAAGAGCCCAAATGTCCACTGACAGATGAATGGATAAAGAAGATGTGGTATGTATACACAATGGAATATTACTCGGTGGTTAGAAAGAATGAAATGTTGCCATTTTCAACAACACGGGTGGAACTAGAGGGTATTATGCTAAGCTAAATAAGTCAGAAAAAGACAAATGTCATATGACTTCACTCATATGAAGAATTTAAGATACAAAACAGATGAGCATAAGGGAAAGGAAGCAAACATAACATAAAAACAGAGAGGGAGACAAACCATAAGAGGCTCTTAAATACAGAGAATAAACTGAGGGTTGTTGGAGGGGTGTTGGCGGGGGGATGAGCTAAATGGGCAAGGGGCATTAAGGAGGACACTTGTTGGGGTGAGCAGTGGTGTTATATGTAAGTGATGAAGCACTGAATTCTATTCCTGAAATCATTATTACACTATATGTCAACTAATTTGGATTTAAATTAAAGAAAATAAAGTGAAATGAGTTTGAAAAAAAAGTCTCTTGTCTACTCAGCAAATGAGTATTTGCTGTTTAAATGACAGTTTAATGGGAAATCCTTTTAAAAAATGGACTCAGTGTTGTGATAGTTTCAAAACGAATGAATATTATAATTTTAGCTCCGTTTTTGTCCAATAAATAGAATGTAAAAGTATGATTGTCATCTAAGATAAATGGAAATTGCCATCCATATCTTTCGAATGGTCTCTTGTGGGCTCGATAAATATTGCAGCTCTTCATGGAAAGTGATGGAATCCTGGTACCAAGGGTCAAGGCTAACAATGTATCATGAGCTTTTCCTGTATTAGTGAGAAACTAGCGAAAGGCCCTAAGTAGTGAAGAGATTATTGTTGATGTCCAGTCTTCCATGCATTCCAAACTTCTAACTTCCATCTATCATCTTTTCTATGACTTAAAAAATATTCAAATGTAACATTATTTCAAAAATTATTGTTTTGATGTTTGGGTACCAGTACCTTGCCTTGATATGTGTTCAGAGTGCTACTGAAATGTACTCATGGGTCATGGTGAAGGGCAACAGAAAATAAAGCCATGGTGAGGACAGACATTCTCATAGACTAGATGTACTGGGTTGGAGACGAGCCATTAGATAATTGTGCACTTATGCAGGTATTGCAAACTATTGGGCAGATATAGAGCACAGCTTAGCTCCTGGCCCATTCTTAGTTTCATATCCATATAGCATTTTTCTACTTAGGAATGTTGATAAGTCAAGGAATAATGCCAATATTTACAAAGTGCACACATGATCATATCTACATACAGAAACGTCTCTGAATGTTATAAATCTTCAAATGAGGGTTACACAAATTTGGAAGAACGGGTCTTCTGCCTGAGTGTGTTTTTTCACTGTGCAGTAGAGATGATTTGTTCTGCTTTTCCCTTTGTGTTGCAAGCAGGGTTTTTCAAAGTTTTGTTACAATTTTCATGCTTTTTCACTCCTTCAGAATAGGTTTTCTTATTTTTTTTGCATAAAATTATAAAGTCGTAAAATCCCAATTGTGAAAATAAAATCATCGCTCGAAAGAAGTAAAAACTTCTCCCGATGAATGACTAAGCTGGTGGAGAATGTGGAAAAACATTGTGTTCAGTTTCTAGTTAAAAAAAATCATTCTTTAACATTATGTAGTGCAGTTCTGCTACACACATAGGAATCTACTATGGACCAAATAATGTTTTTTTGAGATTAGCTACAGTAAAGGCCTTTTATAAAATTATTAAGAAGACTGACCTTAAGTGAATACCTCGTTTGTTAGGTGGGCAACAATCTTATTTCAGAATGTGAAAGTGCGTAAGAATTCCACTATATGGCAAGGTCACTGTTTCCAAATCTCTCAATTTAATATGAGGCCGATGAGAATGTAACCTCTAAAGTAACATGTGACATATTAGAATGTAGTTAAGTGCATTAAATCAGAAGAGTGTTTTAGCATATTTATGGAATTACTTGTTCCTTAGTAAAGTCCGTATCTCAGAGATTTGCCTTGAATTTTATTTTTTGTTTTCACATGTTATTAAGTAGCTTAGTAAAGTTTGAGAAGAAAAAGTTAATTTAGTTATAAAGTTACGCCAAGATGGAAAACATACTTTGATTCAATATGAAAAATAGCCAAAATCCTTTTTAGTGTGTTTGCATAGCAAAAATAGCTGGTGCTATGAGTTTCGTTTTTGCCAAAATTGTGACATTCATCAAGGAAGAAAATGGGGCATGTGAACTGTTTATGTGCAAGAATTTTTGCTCCAAATTGTGAGGTAGTTTGGTGAGGGCCACTAGGATTTTTCTTCTTCCAGCCGAGATTTTGAATTCTCTTGGTGCCGTGTTCTACAAAAAAACGACTCTTTAACATGACTGTCTTGAATTTGGAGAAGTTGAGATCTTTTGGCTTTGGATGCAGATTATTTTTTTTTCTCTTTTTATCTGTAGTGGATTTATTTAGATACTGTGTTTATCATGTTGATTTTAGACTTTTTTTCTCTGCCTTTTATGGGAAAGGCAATCTCTACAGTTATGTCAACAAACCACATGGTTTATGGAATAAAGATATTTTCCTGTTCTTATTTGCTAGTTGATTTCTAATGATTTCTGCAGAGCCATGAAATGATTATTAATGCAACCTGTAATATACTAAGTTAAGATAATAAGCCTTTTCAAGAAGCCATGTCTTAAGGAGTATGGTGACTTTGGCCCCCTGTGGACCCTTGGGATTTGCCAGCGATTTTCAACAGAGTCCTCCTGGCTCAGGAATCTCTCTTAATAATGCTTACACACATTCTTTAACTCAGGATTTTATAATGATGACAAAAACCACACTATGACCAAGAACCGTATACTGTTTATAAACATTTCTCTCCAGTGTACAGACAATCATAAAAACTACATCTGCAAATGGTGGGCACAAGAGTCAACATCGAGACCATTCTTTTTAAGGAATTTGTGAACTCTTAGTCAAGAAGCTGTTCTTGTCCTGGACTTTCTCAGAAGGTCTCTTCTTTCTACATTTGTTAAAGTCTTTCCTGTCCCCTACTTTTTCCATCCCACCTCTTCGGCATTGGGATGGTCAGCCCCTTGTGTTGGGGCAGTTCTTAAACATTTGTCAAATGCCTGGTAGGTGTCAGGTGCCATGTGAGGCTCGAAGTGGCAGAGGGAACAGGGTCCCCGTCCTCCAGAAGCTCCAGCTGGTGGGGGCAGATACCTGGGGATCCTCTAACTGCACGGTGGTGACATTGCCACCACAGGGCTGAACGGGGAGATCACGGAACAGAGATAACTGAGGGAGCTGGGTGTTGGGGAGCTATTACAGCAAGCCAAACAAATCCTACCCACAAGAGGGAGGCTGTAATGATGGTTTTCAGCTTTACATCATATCGGAAGAAGTCCGTGCTTTTGAGTTTGTAAACTGAGACATAAATGATAGCCTTGTCAAATAACTCATAAAAAGAACTAAAGCTAACAAATATAAACTAATATTCTAGGGGGATGCATGCTAGGGTAACAATTATTACCAGTTTACTGCATTTTGTCTTTGCGACCCTATAACTACTTCGTAAAACCATCGCTTCTGCGGTATCTTTAGAAGGCCATTTCTAAATAGCCTAAATAGAGGCTGCTTGCCTCTAAAACCAACTTTTCACTGACGTATTTACTTTAAATACTTTAAATTTAGGATATTTCTGAAAGCATTTAAACCACAAGGATTAAATCAAAATAGGGAAGTTGCTTCCCGCTCGTGTCATTGGGCAACCTCTCAAAGAAAGCCCATAAGGCCCGACTATTTGTAAGCAGATTTTTTTTTTAAGGTGTAGATGAGTAGTTTGAGTGTATGTGAGTAGATAAGAGGGCAAGGCTACATACAATTACTGTGTTATCCTAAGAGTGACTACCAGGTGATAACTTTAGAATCTTTAAGCTCCTTTTCTGGCTTATGAGCTGATTGGGAAGCTATACTGGTTGTTTATTCCTTTGTTTTTCAGGTCTAAAAAAACAAACCAAACCAAAACGGAACACAACACAACAGAATCCCCAATCCCCACATCCCAGTCCCTGACTTTGGATGGAAAAAGAAAAACAAAACTCTTCCCCATAATGTTTCCCAGATATGGTTGGTTTTTGCCTGAATGTCTGCCTGTGGTCCCAGAGGATCTTCAGTTCAGTATTCTGAAAACATACATGTTAAACGTTTGTGCCAAAATGGATTTGAACAATGTGGACTGGTGTGAAAACACCCACAATTCCCTCATCTGTATTAGCTTACAACCACCTAATTCTTCTATTGTTTTTGTCGATTCTTTACCATTACGCCACAGCGTTTTGGCCACACAAAGTGTGCTGGTCTTTAGATGCTTGTTGTGTTAGACACTCTCATCTCTTGCGTTGCTTTGGAAGAATATTTTCTAATTTCTATGGAGCCGCTTATAGAGTTCCACATCTTTCTGTCCCAATAGAGAGGTCTTCATAGCTTCATTGCAGTGTTTCATACCCATCTATTTTATTTGGTGTGTTATTGAACTTAAAAAAAAATACTCCTAGTTTCTGCTGTCACTGGTTTTAGCTATTTGGATCAAATCCTATTCTGATCTTTCTGATCTCCTGGTTGATTTTTTTCCATGAGGGTCACAACACATAAGCCTCATAAATGACCCTTACCAGAATATAATCCAGTGTTTTTAGGTAATTGTAAGTGTTTTTCACCTTTAAATGATTAATGGGGAAACACATATGAGATTTCACTTCTTGAAAACACTGACTTTGATTAAAAGCTAACATTTATTCAGTCTGTTGGTTGCTAACTCTGAATGGAACAACTACAGACCCAATATCTGATAGTTTTTCAGATTCAAAAAAGGAAATAAAAGCAAATTAAACTAACTGAATGCCTAGCGACAAACAGATTTTATCCAAGTAACCAGGTAGATATGCAGAAGCCGGATTCGGGAAGGACACAGTCTGGGGACAGCTGTGTCAGAGTGCGGGGCTGCTGGCTGCAGTCATTGGTGGTGACAGAGCTTGCGGCTCAGCCATCCCTGCTCGCTGCCTCAGTGACTGTGGCCACATCACATAAATCTGCCCGTGTCCTTTGCTGTCAAATGGGAAAAATAGTCCTTCATGTGAGGATTCGCTGAGGTGGCATTTGAATGCTGACACATGCCTGGCAGAAGGAATCTGTCCTCCCCTGAGATGGCACAGCCCTGAATTGTTTCTCTTTGGGAGCTCTCACTATTCAATGTTCAATATTCAATATTCAATATTCACTATGAGCTCTTTAAAGACTATGTCTATGTCAGGTTTATCTTTATGCCTTCTACTTTTCCTAGTAGAGGATCTGTCCTGTGACTATTCGTTGAGTGACTATATGCATGAGTTATTACATGTAAATGTTGTTTAAATATTTTAACTCTTCCTGGTAGGAATTTTAAGATTTGATGTCTGATACTGGCTGACTCAGATGTATGATCTGGACACAGAAGTATATTGTATCATAGATCTGAACAGCATGAATTAGCTGGGCACAATCTTGAAAGGCTGCAGATACAAGCTTTGTATTGTCTCAAACCTAGAATCCTAGCAGATCTTAAAATAACCAATGAGTGTTATGCCCCCAATGGAGTTCCCAATTACTATGGAAGGAATCCATCAAGGGCCTGAAGTCTTGGTAAGGTGGCTTTGATTTCCCTACCAGTGAGTGATAGAGAAAGCCCCTTTTTTTTTTCCATAATATTAAATCATTACATGTTCAACCACTTTAAAATCTTATTCTGCTCTTTGAAATTTTTAGGCTAGGCTACTGCCCAGGCAACTGGCAGATTTGTCCCTGAATCTGCTAGAGGTTCAAAGAACCATCTTTTGTTGGACTTCAGTCTCAAAGGAGACCCATGTGAACCGTATCGATTTGTGTTCCCCACTAAAGGCTTTGGGGACCTTAAGGGACACATGCAGTCATGATCATTGTTCCTGCTTCCTGGAACACATTACATGTTTGGATATCTGTCACTTGAATACATCTTCATCATAGTGTTTCCAATCACAGATTTACCTCCATGAGTAATATTTTTATCTTATTTACATGAATGTTAATTATTAGCTTTGTGTAGTGAGGGGGAACTCATATTAAAATAAATGTAATCCTGACTCCGATGTCAACTATATCTCATTGCTTTTTTTTTTCTTTTTTTCTTTTTTTTTTTTAGCAGAGGAAACTACTCTGATATGCTCCCAGATAATTTCCTCCATGTAATTCAAAGTCATCTTGGAGATGTACAAAATAAGACAGTTTCCACGCTTCTCCCTTTGCAATCACTTTCTGTCCAATTATAATAGTCTATTTTAGCTTCTCATTATTTTCCTGAATTTATACTAAGGGCTAGTAAGTCACTGTTTAAAATGAAGATCAAGGATTTAAAAAAATCATTAATTTTTAATTATTATTATTATTAGAGTATACCTTCAATGTCATGGAGAAGGTATTTCTGAACACTGAAAGAAAATGAATTCATTACAACTGCTGTGTGGGAGGGAAAGATTAGCATCTTACCCTTTTAGGCTGGATCCCACTTTTGCCAAGACTTGGCAATGAGCATCTGGCCTGCTGTGGAGAAGGCCAAATCTGGGCCATCTTGGGATGCTTTCTTGGGGCTACTGATTTCAAGGCTGGGGTGATTTGGGCCATCCTAACAGTTCCACAACTCTCTAGCTGGTACTACCCTTCAGGAGAGGACTCTTTTAAAATACAGGTCCTTGCAAACATTTTACCCAGAAACACTTGACTTCTGGGTTAAGTTGCAAGGGGACCATTTTTTGCTGCAGGTATGATGCAGAAGAAAAAAATCCAAAGTGATATTGAGGCTTAATTGAATCTAAATGTGTCAGCTAGGCAGGTGAGGAGAACTGCTCCCATGATATATGGAGAGGAATTTGGGGGTGTGTGGAGATGACTTGGTTGGTGGGGACATTAACTGTGTCTACTTAAGCTTTATTTTTATTTTGTTTCCATTTTCAAACCAAGAAAAAAAAATGAAGAGAAGTTAGTAATGGAAAGTAGCTTCAAGTTCCCAGAAATGAACTGCATTTTTAATATTCTTTCTCTATGTTTTGGTCACAAACTTTTTTTTTTTTTTGTGATCAAATGAAAATGAGTGGTGTAGTTCATTAGCTCAGCCAGTAGAGGGGAATGACGCCTCTAACCGCTCATTACCATGTGCAACTACTTCTCCAAATCACTTTCTCGTGCTCCAGTGTGGTAATAGTGCAGCTTTGTGAATACGTGATCTCAAGAGAGCCCAGGGCCAGTGATATATGGTGAGGTGACCTTCAGTTTCTAGACTGTGCTCCTATAACTTCCCTCTTTTCGTGGCTGCCTCTGACTTCTGTCTCTACTTCTGTGTCTCTGTCGCTGCATTCTTGTCCTTTCTGTGTCTTCACCTCTTGGTAAATTCTTTGTATGTCTGGTACTGACCCTCTCTATGCCCATTAAACCTAGAAAATTCCTAGGTACTTCTTTTTTCTAGAACACTGATTTTCATCAGGACTTTGTTCACAGACAAAAATACTGGAGTATTGTCATTTAGCAAACCACCTATTGACCATAGATGGTTATTTGTATTTAAGTCCAGAATTTGTATTTAGTCCACAGTTTTCTAGACAGTGAAGACCAGACTGCCTCAAGTTCGTAGAATTTATCTATCACTTATACCACTTGTACCACTGTCCTGACTTTAAAGTTCAACAAATTTGTGGGAGAAAAGTCTCTAGAGTGTGAAATCCTGCATCGTATTTCTAATATTCTGACATTGCTTCTACTTTTCATGAAGGTGTGTGTTTGAATGAGCGTTTTGATTTTGACTTTACTGAGGGAAAGTTCTTTTCCATTACTAGGCTATTATGGTGTTGAATAGGTCCTCATTGGGCTGAATATTTGCTCCAAGTACATTCTCCTAGGGTCAGATTTAGGAGAAATTGTGAATTATAGCCTCCAATAAAATTTGGCACCGGATTCCATCTTTTACTTAACACACCTACATGGAAGTTTGGATTAGTATTTAATAAAAATCGGTTTGGACGATATAGATCCTCCCTCCAATCAACTAGTTTATTGAGACAACAAGCAAGTATGTACCATTCGATTGGTAGATAATGGTATAAATCATTTCTATTTTTTAAAAACCAGTCACCAAGAATCCTACACCTCTATAGACAATTTCAATTGGTCAAATAGTGTCCAACTGGGATTCATCCCTGGGATGTAAGGTTGTGCAAATTAATGAATGTGATACACCACATCAAGAGAATGAAAGATGAAAACCATGTAATTATCTCAATAGATGCAGAAAAAGCATTTGGAAAAGTTCAACATCCATTCACGATTAAAAACTCTCAAAAAACAGGCATAAAAGGAAATTTCCTCAAACTAATAAAGGCCATTCATGAAAAGCCTTCAGCTAACATCAAAATCAATGGGTAAAATTAAAGCTTTCCTGTAGGATTTGGTACAAGACAAGGATGCCCACTCTCACCACTTCTTTTTAACATAGGATTGGAAATACCATAAGAACAATCAGAAAACAGAAGAAGGCATGTGAGTTGGAAAGGAAGAAGTAAAATTATTTCTGTTTGCAGATGATATGATTCTATGTGTAGAAAATCCTAAAGATTCCACAGAAAAACTGTTAGAACTAATAAATGAATTTAGTAAAGTTATGGGATGCAAAATCAACATACAAAAATTAGTTGCATTTCTTTACATCAGCAAAGATCTATCTGAGGAGGAAATCAGGAAAGCAATCCTATTTATGATAGCACTAAAATATGAAGCAAGCAAACTTTAAAAAAATAAGATAAACCCATGGCTGAGAAGACAAAAAAAAAAAAAGATAAAATACTTAGGGATAAATTAAATCAGGAGGTGAACAGTCTGTACACTGATGACTATAAGACATTAGTGAAAGAAAATAAAGGAGACAAAAATAAATGGAAATATAGCCTATGTTCATGGATTGGAAGAGTTGGTATTGTTAAAAGTTTCATAACAC
This sequence comes from Panthera leo, assembly GCF_018350215.1. Classification (NCBI taxonomy): domain Eukaryota; kingdom Metazoa; phylum Chordata; class Mammalia; order Carnivora; family Felidae; genus Panthera; species Panthera leo. The sequence continues at coordinate 2,642,313 of NC_056679.1, forward strand.
TCCATGTATGTGTACCTATACAGTGGAACAGAATAGAGACCCCATAAATAAGTCCAAGCATACATGATTAAGCAGTTTTAGATAAGGGCACTAGGTGAACACAACGAGGAAAGGAAATCTCCGCAATAAATGGTGCTGGGAAGACTGGATATCCATATGCAAAAGAATGAGATTGGAAGCTTATCTTTCACCATGCACAAAAATCAACTTAAAATGGATTAAAGACTTAAACATAAGACCTAGAACCACAAAACTCATAGAAGAAAATGAGGGAAAAGCTACTTGACATTGGCTGTGGCAATGAATTTTTTTTAACCACTTATTTATTTATTTATTTATTTATTTATTTATTTATTTAGAGAGTGCACAAGCAGGAGAGGGGCAGAGAGAGAGGGAGAGAGAGAGAATCTCAAGCAGGCTCCATGCTGTCAGCTTAGAGCCACAGGACTAGATCCCACAAACTGAACCTTGAGATCATGGCTTGAGTCCAAAATCAAGAGTGGTAGGCCGAACTGACTGAGCCACCCAGACGCCCCACAATGACTTTTTTTAAGGTACAATACCAAAGCATGGGCAACAAAAGCAAAAACAAACAAGTGAGACTACATCAATGGCATGTCCATCAATGGATGAATGGATGAATAGAATGTGAGATATATATACACACAATGGACTACACCTCAACTTCATAAAAAGAGATTCTGCAATTTGCAACCACATAGATGAACCTGGAGAACACTATGCTAAGTGAAATAAGCCAGACCCCACAGAAAGAAATAAAACTGCATGATCTCACTGATGTGTGGCAATGCTGAAAATATAGAAGCAGAGATAGTATGGTGGTTACCAGAAGTGGGGAGATGGAAGAAATGGGGGATGTTGGTCAAGGGTACAAAGTTGCAGTTAAAAAAGATGAATGTCCGGAGATTTAGAGTACAACACGAGTATAGTTAATACTGTTGTCTTGAGTACTGCAACTTTGCGTAGAGAGTAGATTTCAGGTGCTTTCAATCATCCATAGTAAATGGTAACTATTGGAGGAGAAGGTATGTTAATTAGCTTGACTATAATGATTTTTTTATCATGTATATGTACATTAAGCCAACATGTCATTCACCTTAAAAATAGACCACTTCTGGGGCACCTGGGTGGCTCAGTCGGTTAAGCATCCGACCCTTGGTTTTGGCTCAGGTCGTGATCGCACGGTTCGTGGGATCGAGCCCCATGTCAGGCTCCACGCTGACCACACGGAGAATGCTTGGGATTCTCTCTTTCCCTCTCTCTGCCCCTCCTCTGCTCATGCACACACACTGTCTCTCAAAATAAATAAATAAACTTAAAAAAAGACACCTTTTATTAAAAAAATAAAATAAAAATTTAGAAAAAATTAGAAAATGTCTCAAATGTAATAAATAGAAGAGTACATGAAGACTTGGTTTACAGCAAACTTCGTTTAAAATGTCATGGCACAGTCTTACATTATGTTTAGGGTCATGGTGCGGGAAGTCAATCTGGGAAAGGTGAGGAAGCTCATCACACTGAGTTATTGTGGATTACACCACAGGAAGGGAAAGGACAGCCACTCTGCCATGTGGCTGCTATGGGCCAACACCATGTGAGAAGTGTTGCAAATGCCACCTTGTGCTATACGTGTTAGAGTGTGGAACCCTCAGGGAGGCTGGGGGCGGGGTGGTGGGCAGGGGTAGGCAGGGCTACCATTATTACACAAATGAGAAAACTAAGGCTGAGAAGGGCTAGGTCACTTTTCTTTTGTTGGGCTGCTGGTCAATGACAGAACCAAGATGCATACCCACCTTGGTCTGAAACCTGAGCTATTCACTTCCTTCTCCACACCAGGCTGCCTCCCAGACCCTATCAGGTAATTCTTGTGATCCCTGCATGGCTGTGTGCGTGGCATTGTTCGTCTGAATAGACTGTTCTTTTTGAACTTTCCTCTCTGAGCAATGTTCTTTTCTCGCACGTCTTAAATCATTTTGTTCTATTTACAAATTCCGAGATGGAGGCAATCTTGAATAAGAATCACAAGTGAAATTAGTTTTCATTTTCTGCTTTGAAAGAGGAGGTGGATTCTTTCACCGCGAGATCATATCCAGGGCGTTCAGTGGTAAGACCGGGCCAAGGTTCTTCAAGTTACCAGGGGTCCTGGTGTGCTCCAGGAATCAAAGCACGCTGAGAATTACAGGGTGTGGGGGAGAAGTACACGTAAAAGGGCTACCAAATCAGATAGATGAGACCTCCTACAGTTATCAGGGTGGGTCCAGGTTTGAGGACTCCTGCTTGGCAAGGTAGAGTAAAAAATGTGTTTATTAAGAAACGAGCCGTGGAGCATAAATGGATGTTGAAATAGACCAGAACCAGGCCCACCAGCAGATAGCCATAAAAATTAAGGTTACAAAACAGAACACACACTTTGCCCTGCTCCTCTGTCTCTGAACTCAGGGTCAGGCCCTGGCCTGAACCTCTTTTCCCAGCTGGTGTTTGCTTCATTCCAAGCAGGCTTCCTAGGTTTCTCTTCCCAGTCGAGGCTAAGCCAAGGTGTCATTTCTCACCATCTTTTATAATATTTATTTCACATTATTTGTGTGTGGGATGGCTGCCTTTGAGTTTTTCTAGACAAGATACAGACCCCTTTTTGACATCCTTGACTTGCTGGGAGGAGGACCTAGGAGAGCAGTTGGGAGGTGGGGACAGAGCGGGGAAAGGGTTAGGATCGCCTGAATGCTAACTGGAACTCTGATCCGGGAGACCTCAAGAAGATTTTGCTCCCACCCCATACACCTCACCTCTTCCTCCCACAAATAATTAATGAAAGTTTTTGAAGGGTGTCTTCACTCCAGCTCCATCCAAACAAGAAGAATGAATATTTGCTTGTTCTCTGCACTGAGAAGCACTTCACTAAATCCAGACGAGAAGAAATAGCTAAGAATTCGGTGCGATAGGACCCCCGGATCACGTACCGTGGATGCAGGGCAAAGGCTCCTGACAGACAAGGGTCATTTTGCCGACGCAGTTCATGCCTGGCTTTGCCAAAATTAGTCATGGCTCCTACAAGTTTCCACTCTTGCGGGGTCTTTGTGCGTGCATGCCAAAAGGGTAGTTTGAATTTTAAGAATTCTGTTTGCACATCAAGATGATTCAAGTTAAATTTCCCTACTTCCGTCATTTTCTATGGCATGTCGAATGTCATGGAATTTTTCATGCTTCCCATCGTAATACGTACAGAACCTTAAATGTGGTAACGCCATTAAGTCCTTAAGGTTTTATAAGATAGAGATAATTATGGAGGAATTAATTGTTGATGAAAGAATTAAAGTTCATGAGGCCTTCTTCATGATAGTAGATGGCACTTAGGGTGTTGAATAGACTACTTTATACTGTAAAGGTGTCACCTGGGTGTGAAGTCTTTTTCAACCAGCAATATTAACTTATGGGTATGGAAGGAAACACAGAGGCATCCTCCATATACAACAATTCATTATTATCAGTGGCCCTTCAAAGGACTCTGCACAAATTCAAGGTCAGAGTTAGTCCTGGAGAAGCCAGTTAGAAATCAAGGGAAACGAAGACAAGTAAGTATGAACTTTGTTTTCTGTACTTGTGAATATTTAGGCAAGGTAAATACAGGAGGTCATGCAATTTAGCCCCAATTTGCTGTTCTACCTTTTTAGCAGAAAAGCGAGAAGAGGAGGAGGAATAATAATTTTCCTCTATTTTTTTTTATGGCAGCTATAAATGTCTTCATAAATAGGGCACCTGTTCAAAGGAATTTTTTCTTGTATGTAATGCTAGAGTGATTAAGCCAATGGAAAAATCTAGGAAGAATGAAAGCCCAAGATTTGATACTTTCTGGGGAGGAGGTTGAACAGGCAGTGAGTGATCTTTTTAATTTTAATCCCTGGCAATTTTGCCATTCACCAAAAATCTTTTTCTAGTAATGAGAAACACATTAGGAAAAAGATGTGATGTTTAGTCTGCTTGCTGATATTTGGTCCCAAACGGTCCAGCACTTATGGAAACTTTAACAAAATATCTGTCACAACTGATCTCTGTGTATGTGCCTCAGTGATACTTAGTGCAGTAAAGGCCTAGATGTTTACCGGGGCCTTAGTTTTCTTGGGAGTGAAATTCAATGGGAAAGGAAATTGGAGTTTCTAAGTTTATATTGGGACATACACCCCTTGTACTGATTGAGGTCCATGATTTGGAGAAGCATGCAAAGACCCTTTCACATTCAGAATTTGGAAAAACATGTTGCTGTTTTTAAACTAGATATTTCCTTTCCTCTCTCTCTCCCTGGCCCTTCTCTTCAACATTTCATTGCTTCCTTTCCATCCTCCTTCCTCCCATCCATTCATCCATCCAAAGTAGTGGGATCTATGTAACTGCTTGAGTTACTTTTTGCTTAGTTTAGCTGGTAGAAAGCTTTGAATTAAGTTCTAGGCTTAATTTCTGTCGTAAAAATGGAAATTATAAACTAACCTTTATTGAGCCCTTACTAGGTCTCTGTTGAGGTGCTAAGTAAACACTTGACATAATCCTTTCATTTAATCCTTATAACTGCCCTACAGGGTAGCTACCGATAGAATCCTTATTTCCCAGATGAGAAAGCTGAGGTTCACCGAGGCACTTGGCTTGTGTAGGTGACAGCTAGTTAGTGGTGGACCCTTGTTCCCATCCAGGCAGTCCATCCCAGATCCTATACTTATAACATCCCACGAGACTGTCACCTGCTACCTGTTCTAGCCCAGGTCTTCTGTTACGATATCTTCGTTTTGTAGGCTGGTTCTTTTATTCTTATTTAATAAGCGAATCTTAAAGCCTCATTTGTTGCAAAGTGCTTCAAAGTAGCTTTAAAATCAGCTGTGATATAAATAATTAAGAGAAATAGAATAACTATTATTGACACATAAATTTAACGTTTACCTCACCTGGCTGGTATACCCTCTCTCTTTTTTAGTCTTTCAGGTACTGTCTCCTTTTCTTAGTATGAATTTCTACATGGAGCTCCTTCCTACTTCTCTATGAGAAAGCTTTATCATTAAAAATGATTTTTTAATGAAATGATCATGAAATGTAAATGTTTTAAAAGATACCTATGTAACCATTTCTAAGATGGTATACATAGTGTAAGGTCATACCTATGTATGTATACACACACACACACACACACACACACACACACACTCATACACCTGTATGTTTCAGATTTATCATTAAAAATAAGTAAAATTTGGGTCATCTGGGTGGCTCATTGGTTGAGCATCCAACTCTTGATTTTGGCTCAGGTCATGATCCCAGGGTTGTGGGATTCAGTTCTCAGTTGGGATCATGTTGAGCCTGGAGCCAGCTTGAGATTTTCTCTCTCTCTCCCTCTGCCCCTCTGCCCAGTTTGCACACAATCTCTCTCTAAAATAAATAAATAAATAAATAAATAAATAAATAAATAAAATTTAAAGATATATATTTTTAAAATATTTTTAAAGTTTATTTATTTTGACAGAGAGAGAGAGAGAGAGAAAGAGAGAGAGAGAGAGAGAGAGAGAGAGAGAGACAGCACAAACAGAGGAGGGGCAGAGAGAGAAGGAGAGAGAGAATTCCAAGCAGACTCTACACCGTCAGTGCAGAGCCCAATGTGGGGCTGGATCTCACAAACTGTGAGATCATGAGTTGAAATAAAGAGTCAGACGCTCAACCTCCTGAGCCACCCAGGAGGGTGCTTTGTGCTTTTCCACTTGTAAGTATATATCTACAAACAATATATATTGTTTTTATGCTTTACAATGTACATAAATGATGCCATATTATTTTGCAACTCACTTTTTTCATCAATATGTTTTGAAATATATTTATGTAAATATTATTCATTTATTTAAACTTCTGTATAATATTCCATAATATTAATAAACATTTTATTTCTCTATTTCCCCTCTGACGAACAGATCGTTTTGCTGTTATGGATAACACTGCAGCCGACGTTGTGTGCATTTCTGATCAGAGGATGTATGAGAGCATTTAGGGTAGATAACCTGAGTGAAATTGTATCTTACAGTATGTGGTCATCTTTAACTTTGACCTGGCCAAATGGCTTTATAAGCATAGGCAAAGCTTATGTTATTGTATTTTGTTTTATTGTGTTTCACGCTTACAACTCCCCCCCCCTTTTTTTTTAAATTGAAGGTTTATGGCAACCCAGCACCGAGCAAGCCTATCAACACCATTTTTCCTACAGATTTTGCTCCCTTTGGGTCTCCGTGTCAAATGTTGGTAATTCTTGCAATATTTTCAACTTTTTCATTATGATTATATTTGTTGTGATAATCTGTGATCAGTGGTCTTTGATGTTACTGCTGTAATTGTTTAGAGGGACATTAGCCAAGTTGTGAATGCAAAGGAACAATTTCTGAAGGAAATTAAAAGTGCTCCTCCAGTGAACACACCGATGATAAAAAATGAGACAGATTTCTTGTTGGTATGGATAAAGTTTGAGTGGTCCATATAGAAGATTGATCCAGCCACAACCCTCCCTTAAGTCAAAGCCTCTTCCAGAGCAAGGCTGTAACTGTCCTCAATTCTGTGAAGGCTGACAGAGGTGAGGAAGCCACAGAAGAAAAGTTTGAAGGTACAGAGGTTGGTTTGTGAGGTTTAAGGACAGAAGCCGTCTCCACAACATCAAAGTGCAAGGGGAAGCAGCAAGTGCTAATGCAGAAGCTGCAGGAAGTTAGCCAGAAGATCTAGATTAGACAATTAATGAAGGTGGCTACACTACATAACAGATTTTCAATGTAAGTGAATCAGCCTTATGCTGGAAAAAGATGTCATCTAGGACTTCCATAGCTGGAGAGGAGAAGTTAATGTCTGGATTCAAAGGACAGGCTGACTGTCTTGTTAGGGGCTAACACAGCTGGTAACTCAAAATTGAAGCCAATGCTCATGGCCATTCTAAAAATCCTATATAATGATGCTATATCTACTCTTTCTGTGCTCTATAAATGGAACTACAAAGCCTGAATAACAGCACATCTGTTCACAACATAGCTTACTGAGTATTTCTAAGCCCACTACTCAGAAAAAAGAAAAAGATTTTTTTCCCCCAAATATTGCTGCTCACTGACAATGCACTTGGTCTCCTAAGAGCTCTGGTGGAGATGTACAATGAGAGTAATGTTGTCTTCATGCCTGTTGACACAACATCCCTCCTGTAGCCCATGGATTGAGGGGTACTTTTGACTTTCAAGTCTTATTATTTAAGAGATACATTTCATAAACCTACTGCTGCCATAGACAGTAAGTCCTTTGATGCAACTGGGCAAAGTGTATTGAAAATCTTCTGGAAAGGGCTCACCATTCCAGATGCAACTAAGAACATTTGTGATTCATGGGAAGAGGCCAAACTATCAACATTGACAGAAATACAGTAGATGTTGATTCCAACCATGATGGATGACTTTGAAGGATTCAAGACTTCAGTGGAGGCAGTCACTGCAGGTGCGGTGGAAACAGAGAGAGAACCAGAACTAGAAGTGGGACTTGAAGGTGGACAGCTTTGCTGCAACCTTGTGATAGAACGTGAACGGACGAGGCGCTGCTTCTCATGGCTGAGCAAAGAACGTGGTTTCTCGAGATGGCATCTGCTCCTGGTGAAGATGCTGTGAAGACTGTTAAAATGACGAGAAAGGATTTAGAATATTTCACAAACTCAGCTGATAAAAGAGCAGCGGGGTTTGAGAGGATTGATTCCCATTCCGAAAGAAGTTCCACGGTGGGTGAAATGCTATCAAACAGCATTGCACGCTACAGAGAAATCGTTTGTGAAAGGACGAGCCGACGGATCCGGCAAACGTCATTGTTGTCTTGTTTTAAAAAATTGCCACAACCGCTCCAGGCTTTGGCAACCACCACCCTGATTAGTAAGCAGCCATCAACATCAAGGCAGGATCTTCCACCAGCAAAAAGATTACTATCCACTGAAAACTCAGATAATGGCTGGCAGTTTTTAGCCAAAAAGTATTACAAGTTTTTCTTAATGTTCGTTTACTTTTGAGAGAGAGAGAGAGAGAGAGAGAGGGGCAGAGAGAGAGGGAGACACAGAGTCTGAAGCAGGCTCCAGGCCAGAGCCCGACACGGGGCTCAAACCCATGAACCGCAAGATCATGACCTGAGCCGAAGTTGGACGCTTAACAGACTGAGACACCCAGGCACCCCAATAGAGTATTTTTAGTCAAGGTATGTACGTTTTTGTAGACATAATGCTATTGCACACTTAGCAGACTACAGTATAGTGTAAATGTAAATTTTATATGCACTGGGAAACCGAAAAATGCACTAACTTTTGCTGGTGGTCTGGAACTGAACCTACCATATCTCTGAGGTATGCCTGCAGTTGAACCAATTATATTCTAGCAAGTGGGATATATCCCATGTTCTGATGCTCTCTTCAACACTTGGTGTTATCAGACTTGCTAATTCTTTTCAATCAGATGGATGTAAGATGTTACATCTTTATTTTCATGTGTCTTTCCCTGGTTACTAGGGAAAGCTTGAAACATTAAAAAAACATTTATTGGACATTTGGTATTCCTTCTATTTGAATTCCTTATTCATATCATTTACTCATGGCTGAATTCACTTCATATTGACTAGTCATATTCTTTATATATTCTGGATAAAAATCTTTTCCCGATTACATGACTTGGGTTCTAAATATCTTCTGTTTCTTGTGGGTCGGTTCTTTACTTTGTAGTGTCGTGTCATACAGAAGTTTTAATTATTAATACAATCAACTTTATTAATCTTTTCTTTTATGGCTTATGGTTGTGAGGGGGCATTTTGTAAAATAAATTCTTCCCTGCTGCAATATCATAATCTCCTATGCATTTGCACGGTTTTGGTTTTCATTTTCAAATTAAAATGTCCGCTTTCAAGTTCTTTCTGGAACTTGCATTAGATGATTGCAAAAAAACAGCTAAAAGAAGTTCTTTGGAACGAAAATTATAAAAAGGAGATGAATGACTGATATTACAGTGTTTTAAGCTTCTTCTTTTTTTTTTTTTTTTTATTTATTTTTGGGACAGAGAGAAACAGAGCATGAACGGGGGAGGGGCAGAGAGAGAGGGAGACACAGAACCGGAAACAGGCTCCAGGCTCCGAGCCATCAGCCCAGAGCCTGACGCGGGGCTCGAACTCACGGACCGCGAGATCGTGACCTGGCTGAAGTCGGACGCTTAACCGACTGCGCCACCCAGGCGCCCCTTAAGCTTCTAACGTAAATTGAATCTATTCATTTTATTCTATTCAACCCATGTTGATTATTCTCTTTTGTATATGTTCTGTCTCCATGTGATGCATTCTTGGTAATTCCCTCAGAACTTTTGGTATAATAATTTTTCATTAACCTGTGCTCTGTAGTTGGACCTACTGAATTTTATGTTTTAGTAACTACAGTTTTTACTTCTGGAAGTTCTAGTTGTTTTCTCTAAGTATTACCTATTCTTTTCTTATGATTGTAAGATATTCTTTTATGTCTTAAATCTATTTAAATATGCCCATATTACAGTCTCTATAAAATTGTTTGATTACATTGTTCTTGAGATTCTACTCTTCTATTTGCTGTTTGTGCTGACTCTTGCTATTTCTGGATTCTTTTTTCGTGTTTTGTAGTTGGGGTTGTGAGCTCATGGTTTGTAGTTTGGGGCATGAGCTCATCTTCAGCAGGACTCTAGCTGTTTGAATCCTGTTGGAGTTGAGGTTGAAGGCTAGTCCCTGGCATACAATTTTATGACTGTCTTTGTGAGAGGTCCTGTTGATGGTTTGGGACTAATCTTTATGTTATTGATCGATTGTGGGGTTCCTAGATCGTGTCGTTAATTTAAATCCCAGACAGTAGTGTTTTGGGGTTTGCAGATTTATAATCTTAGGACTTTTCTTTTTGGTTTTACTTTTCTCCCAGAGCGGAGCCAAGGTGGACAAGAATCCCAGTCCTTGTCCATCCATTCACTGAGCATGAAGGCCTCTGACAGTTCTAGCTCTCTGTGGCAATTTTGGTTTGAACTGCCCACCTTGAATGGGACCAAGGCCTTGTTGCCTATTGCGGTGTGGTCATGAAATCCTAAGCCCCGAGGTTATCAGCCCTACATTCCCGGCTCTTGGCCTGTCAGGCACACAAAACCAGCCTGGGAGATTTCACTTATCTCTTTTTACTTGGGACCTTGAGTTTTCTCTTTCTTCTTGCAAGCTCACCTGCCATAGGATGGGTTTATTTTTACTATATAATCTATCATTTCTAGGTACTTGTGGTGAAATCATTTTCAGGTTACCTGTGTCCGCTGTCTGTCTGGAACAAAGATTTTGAAGCTCTCTCACACTGTTTTTTTCAGGAGGTTAGAGGACCCTGCGGACGGACCCCTGGACCATTCACAGCTTTAAGATGGGGTTCTAGGGAGTTTTCAGGATCCTGACTGTTCTGGGGAAACCACTCCAACCTGCTCACAGAAAGCTTGTCCCATATTGCGTGTCAAATGTCTTTGGGCCCCAATTTCTCTTTTTGAACTGTAACAACTGAAATCTGGACGTCTCTCTAAAGCCCTCTTTTCAAGTGGTGAACCCTGTGTATGTTTCTTTTTCTTTCTGTGATCTGCCATTAAGATGTCATTTCCCTTTCACATATCTTTAGTCTCACATCAGTTTCTAAAATGTCAACATTTCTTTTAAAGACGCCTCTCCTGTCTTCCTTTATTCCGATTTCATTATTAAAAAAACACTCCCCATCTGATAATAAGACTAAGCCTGCTTTTCAAGCCAATATAGCTTCCCTTTGATTATCCAAGCAAACAGACTTCTTGGATGCAGAATATTTTAGGCACAGGCATTTTAAAATGCATACCTAACTTTTAGGTTTGTGGTCATTTTTTTCGAATTGTTTCTTCACTGCAACTCAAGATCATGGCGTCGTTTCTTTTCTTACTAAATGCTTTCCTCCAGGCAGCCATTCACAACTATTCATCAGGCACCTACTGTAGACCAGGCACTTGTCTCGATACTTGGGATATACCTGTGGTATATAAAACAATTTCTTTGTGTCTATAAATAAAATGTGATAATCCTACTGAGGATAAAGCCACAGTTCAGGTCCCTGAAACCTAAAGTCAGCTCCTAATATAATTCACAAAAATTGGCTGTGCCAGTCTGAAACCTTATAGGTGTGGGGGTGACTTTTGATAGCTGTTGGACGAAACCCCCAAGAAGTCGAACTTGGTCCTTTCTGATTCCTCATTGTGTCCTGGATTCAGATTATGGGGATGGGGGTAGCATGGCTGTCGAAAACAGTTTGAGGTCCAACTTCGTGTAGAGTGCTGTAGGGCCCAAGCAGCTCAAACCTGCAGCTAAACATAGCTGTGTCTGGCCTCCCAGCCTGCGGGCACGGCTGAGAAACAGCACAATCGACTAATCATTTTTCTGTGTCCCAACGATGAAAGGCCCTTGTAGAGAAAGAAGGTCTTTCTGCCCTAAGAAAATCCGGGCTTCCGCTGCCTTGGCTTGGTAAGGCCTGTGCCAACGCCCCCGGCAACCAGCCTGCTTTCTGAGACCCCAGTTTGTCCGCGGGCCTGCTAATGCCCCAAGTGGCCAGTGTTTGCCGAATTCCAACCTGTCACGAAACCCCACGAGCCACATGGACCTGCAGAATTCAAAATCCCACATGACCTGCGTTTACTGCACCTTGAGCCCTAAAGCGGCCTGCCTTTGTGGTCGCTATATCTTCTGCATATTATTTTGGTTTCTAAATGCAAGTCTTGGTCCATTTTTAAAGGTTTCTGGTCCACTCAGCCGGATATTGGGAATATAGGGGGTCGATAAGACTTCCCTCCCTGAGTTTGGATCAAGTGAGAGAAGGAGGGAAAAGGCCGTCAGAGTGGAAGATGGAACGTAGCTCCGTGGGTATGTGGGCTTACGAATAGCTCGCTCCAAATCAGAGTCACCCACTGTCTCCCTGGTGAAGCTGGAGAAGAGAGGGAGCTTGTCCAGTGCGGGGCCAGGCCAGTGGACGGGCGCCCTGCATGGATCCGAGTCTGTGGGGAGGGGAAGCGGCCAGCGCACTGGCTCCAATTTCTTCTAGACTTCCCTCCCCTGGGAGGCAGTGAGTGAAGGGTAGGAAAAACCCACAAATATTGTCCTAAGCATAAAGTTCTCGCATGCAAACGTGAGTTTGTGTGTGTGTTGGGGGCAGATGTTCCCCCTAACGACGAACACTCTTAATAGAGTTTTTCGAATTTAAGTTTCAGCATTCGTTTGCCTGTCTCTTTCTACATCCGAACTAGACCCCGTGTAATTCCTGTGTCCCTCAGCGTCCTGTGCTGATCACAGTGACACATGCTGACTGAAGGAAGGCGATCTCCACTGGTGGAACGGAGGGAAAAATGCACACCTGCCATCTGCTAAATGATCACGAGGCACGGCTGTTCTAACAGATGAACAACTTCCCCGTTGTCTTCTCGGAGTGTTTTCCTACCCTCTCGTTGAAGGACGTTGAAAGTGAATTTCAAAAAGACATTACACATCTGTTCGCACATTTCTCATCCCTCCTGTAGACGAGTAAATTAAAGCCGTAGAAAATGTACACGCACCACCTTATAATGAGACTGACTTCCCACTTAATTCAAGACAAACACTCAGTGACTTAAATATATCAAAAAAACCTCCCCCGACCCCATTTCGTCCGGTAACGGTGTGCCCAACAATCATGAAAGTTTCTTGGTTTTCTTTTTCTTCATTTTGAACATTTAAATAGTGTTGCAATAACAACATTTATTTTGAGATTTTGAAACACAAGTTTTGGTGGCCGGGATTGTGCAAGGTGAAGTGCACGTAAGTCTCATGAGACCTCCCAGGTGTGACTCCCACTAACAGGCGAAGGGCAGAGAGGCTCTGCCCGTGTCCTCACAGCCAGGAAACAGCAGGGTACGGATTCCAACCTCCCAGCGGGAGAGTGTCTGAAGAAAAGCGTGTCCCTGGATGGGAAACAGGGTTTGCACCCTGCATAACCTCACCTGAGGGTTCAAAGGAAGCCAACTTCAGTCAGATGTCTGTTTCAACAAAATATCTTCTCTCGGTCGTGTTGCATTTTCCTTCGGACTTAGGAAGCGTCAGTAACTGTCTACACGTTTTGAAGGCTGATGTCATGCTGTGTTGGACGTAGACTTTGGGCTCTATTGTAGAACTGAAACCGGGGGGTCAGGGGGAGAGTTGAGCTGAAATGTCCCTGGACAGACTACAACACCGGGAGAATAATAGAACTCTTCAATGATGTCATGGCGAATACTGTAATAATTCCTGGTGGATGCGATGTCTTTTTGTACATTTTGTTTCTAAGTACTCCGTGTTCTAGTTCAGCTTTATCGAAATCAGAGCCTCTTCTCTTGAAAGTCTCTGTCTGGAGAAACTTCCACTTTAGGAAAATAAAAAACAAATTCACTTTCTTCTTTTCCGAGAGTTCCAGCCTTCCCCGACCTCTGACATACACTGTGGACAGCAGAGATTTACGTGCGTTCTTCACAGCATATTAATTTATTCCAAAAGTAATTCGTGGCACTGCTATCCAGGGCTGTGCTCCCCAATTGTCCAATATTCACCGTGTTATGTTTATCATTTTAACACGATTGGATTAAGTAGAACTCCTAATTCTGTTTGTTCCATATTCATTTGGATCTACGTTTCTCCCGGTTATAAATCAAAGGGCAGACTTTGACTTTTCTCTTTCTTTTGCTAATTAAATAACTTATTGAAGTAAAATTTGAAAACACCACCGAGGAGCTTTGTGTTAATAAATCAGCCAAGCCAAACGGCTAAAACCCTGTTAGATGAGGCTCCGTTCAAATCAAACACCACTCTGCCTGGGCCCGGATCATAAGATTAGCCGTACGAAATCATGCTAGGTGAAAATGGTAGAAAATTATAAGTTACGGGGCAATTGGACAAAGAGAATATCTCTGAACACTGGGCTGATAAGATTTCAAAACTATGGGAAGGTTTCTCTGCCTCACTTACGAATAATAATAAAAGTGATGATTCCAGAGATTTTGTAAGTTTGCAATAACCTGCTTAAAAATGAGAGTTGACTGGCTGTGTTATCATTACTGTTTCCTGACAGACAGTTTATGGAAGGTGGTTTTATGATACATTCCTGAAAAACCTCCAGATTTCAAATATGCAGTATAAACGTCCTCATGAAAACTGCAGCACTTACCCATTTTATAAATAGTACCACACCTACCTCAGATTAAATAAGATTTCCACATCCGAGTGTGGTCAGATAGCAATAAAAGGTGGACACCGAAAAGCAGCTAACACGTCTGTACATCAAGGGTCTGATCCAGTTTGTTTAAGTTGGAAGGCCTCACACTTTCTAGTTTCAGGATTCCTTTATGCTCTTAAAAAATATTTATAGAGGACCCCAGAGAGCCTTTGTTTACATGAGTTATACCTGTCAACGTTTGCCATTTTACAAATTGAAAGCGAGAAAAATTTAAACCCCAAGAACCTATACAAGGACGCGCCCTGTCAGCCATCAGAAGGGAGGCACCAGTGTGTACCGTGTGGCCTCTGGAAAACTCTACTGTACTTTGCGGGAGGAGGAGAGACAGAAAACCAAATGATGCTTTGCGATCGCCGTGAGGACAGCTGGCTCTCCCAGATCCCCTGAAAGGACATCAGGGACCCGAGGGGTCCCTAGATCACGCTTCGAGGGTCGCCGGGTTCAATGATTTGATGTTATTACTCAACATTTACGAGCACCTCGTAGGAACTTAGTAGGTAGTAGACGACGAATCACTTGAAAACATAATTTCTGACCACGGCTCTTAAAGTCAGCCCAATCGATTCGATGCCTATTCTCTTTCCTAGCGGTGACATCCTTGGCCAGTCCGAAGCAGCATCGTGCCCAGCACACAACAGGTATGCAGCGAGGGAGAGCTGGGGTAGAAGGGAAGAAGAGGAGCCCAGCCCCCACCTCCGTGCAGGCAGGGCTCTCCCACCCCCTCCCAAGAAGCTGCACTGATTACCGTGGTATGAAACAGAAGAATTCTCCCCGGAGAGGGTGGCTGGAAGAAAGAAATAGAAGCTACGTTTCAACCTCCCTCTCATCCCCTGCCTGACTTTCCTCCTATAGCTTGTTTATCTTTGAGAGCTTTGATCTAAAACGAGGAACTCCTTGCACTTGCAAAGCCCAGCCTCCTTCGGTTCACTGTATTTATGCTCCCTGTGTTGTTTTGTTAGATGAAATTTTGCTGCTCTCGATACAGGAGGAAAATGTCTCCTTTTTCTTCCCCTGACTCCACCCGTTATTTTCCCTCCTATTTCCCAGACCCATTCCAGCTCAGACCTCTTCCAGCAACTTGCCTTGCGCAAAATCATCCCGGACCGTGGAGCCAGTGTTTGATAATGAGTCTTTTCTAGAAGTTACAGCTTATCCTTGGTCATTTGCTGTCAGCATCCCCCCGAGCCCAGGGAGAAATGGACAATGGTTCCTTTGTCTGGGATCCCCTTCAGGGCTGTGGAAGGGAACGTTGCAGGTTGAATCCTGGTTGAAGCTGTCTCTGAAGAGGGTGGCGGGCAAGGGCTGGCCCGGGGCCAAGGCCAGGCGGCTCTCCCTGCTGGGTAAGAAGACAGGCTTATCGTGTGGGAACGTGACCGCGAGGGCCCCTCTGAGGGTCCACAGCAGATGATCTGAGGATGCTTCTCCTGCAGTGATCTTGCATGACACTTGCTGGGCTTTTCTGGAACCAGTAGGAAAATCTCACTCCTTCTCGACCCTTAGATTATGAATTCTCGCCTATACCGATTCCCTTGTTTTGTGCCAGCGATTGTTGATTGAGCACCTGCTTTACGGTGGGCACTGTGCTGACCCCCGGGGGTGAGTGACAGGAAGTGTTGGGCGTCCCTGTTTTCTGGCTCTGGTGTAGGAGAGACGGTCCTGCTGCCCCCAGGCATGGGAATTTAGGAAGGTGAGCCTGTTTTACTTCCTCTGGGGAGTAAGATAATCATGTCAGCTTCGGACGTAGTTGAAGATGTGTCATGGCGGTAAGATAGCTATCTCAGTGAAAAATTTGCAGTCAGCTTCCTGTAAGTAGTCACTGAAACCCCGGATGGCAGGAAAGTGGGGTGTGTGAGCCAACTCTGGACTCACCCAGGCTTGGACATTCATTCCTCGCCTGCCGTTTACAAGCTGAGTGATATTGGGTAGGACGCCTAACATGCTGGGGCTTCAGTGTCCTCCTGTAGAAGATCAGGGGTATAAACCAAGAAATCAAAATGGCAGGGGCCTGTGTTCTAGCCTTTGGTAGTCATGCTGGGGGAGCAGTTCTCAGGACCCTGTTTGTGGGTTCAGTATTTTAGCTCGGAAAGCACGGATGGACATTAGTCACGCTTGGCCTCGACCGGACAAGTGGCGGCGCCTTTGATCGGAGAGTGACAGCGGTCGCAAGTCTTGGTCGAAGCGACGACAGCGAGGTGCAGAGAGGAGGGAAGTGGTTTGCTCAGGAGCACCCAGGGCTCCGAGGCAGGTCCAAGATGGAATCTGCGGCTGTAATCCCAGGGCCACGTTTCCAACTCAGACAGCCTTGGGTTTGAATCCCCCCACCTCAGCCACTCACCTGCTGCATAAACTTGGCCGAGTTGCTTACACTTTCTGTGCCTCAATTTATCATCTGTAAAAGTGAGGAAAATAATATTACCTCTCTCATGGATTAATGTGGGAATTCAATGAGGTAATAAATGTTAAGTACTTAGCAGAGTGTCTGGCAAATATTAAGCGCTCAATAAATGACAACTATGATTATCCCTTGGATCACATTGCCTCTCAAACACACCCTGTAAAGCGCAGCGAGTTACTTTGAAACTGAATACCGAAATCAGTCATTTCCTCCAATGGAAGGTAACACGGACGGTGTGCAGAAAGCATGCTGTGGACCTTCACCGGCCTCTTCTTTGGGAAGAATGGGAGTTCTTCCTGACATACGGGATCCCTGTTGGTCTCAGGGAGAAAACTGGCTTGTGTCCAGAGAGGAATGCAATGCTCCTTAACATTTGTAAATCTCCTTGGACCTGGTAACCATGGACTATGCTTGTCTCTCAACCCTGAAAATGCTCCTTGCTAACCCTGCCTGAGACTAGCAAGCCCTCGTAAGGTTTATCAGCAAGCACTTCCTCCTTTTGAAAGGTCACAGACGGGAACTCATCCCAGCGTTTCAAGTGCTTGGAAGTTTTTTTTGGAGGGACGAGGTTTGCACTTTGTTAACCCTAAGGTGTTGCCATCTGTTTTTAAACTTCAAGTTTTTATTTACGTTCTAGTTAGCTAACGCGCATGATATAAGTTGGTTTCAAGCGTAGAGAATCTGGTGGTTCACCACTTACATACAACACCCAGTGCTCATCACAGCCAGTGTCCTCCTTCATGGCCCATCGCCCAGTTAGCCCATCCCCTCACCCACCTCCCGTGTAGCAACCCTCAATTTGTTCTCTATAGTTAGGAGTCTCTTATGGTTTGCCTCCTCCTCTCTATTTTCTTCCTTCCCTGTGTTCATCTGTTTGTTTCTTAAATTCCATATACGAAGGAAAGGTTTTTGTCTTTCTCTGTCTTATTTCACTTAGCGTTATACACTTTAGCTCTGTCCACGTTGTTGCAAATGACAAGATTTCATTCTTTTTCATGGCCGCGTAATATTCCATTATATACAAACCACATCTTCTGTATCCATTCATCAGTTGATGGACACTGGGCTCTTTCCATTCTTTGGCTATTGTTGATAGCGCTGCTGTAAACATTGGGGTGCATGTGCCCCTTCGAATCAGCATTTTTGTGTCCCTAGGGTGTTGGCATCTTCCTGCCTTTTGGGGACAGTAGTGGAGTTGCAGCTGTCTTCCTGAGCTGTCTGCTGTGGTGGCTGGGGTTTGGGTGGCTCAGTCATGGTGACCCTGTTGGCCTGTGTAGGCCCTCCCTCCCCTACACCCTCCAGTTGCCCTGCACAGGAGAGCTTTTTGGTCTTAACCCACCTGTCCTTCGAGGGGGTGAACTGTCACTGATGTGGAAAAAAGTCGAGTTGGAATCTGATGCATAATCTCTTATATAAATGAAATATGATGCACTGAAGAAAAATTCCAGGAAGTGGACAGTCCTTCTAGAAAGAGGACAGGTGCAGATGGCCACCTGTAGTCCCTGGGCCATGGATAAGTGCCCAGTGGGGTGCTCTCCATGCTGACCTCTTCTCTAGGGTGCGCCTGCTCTTTGTGCCTGATCTTCAGATGTGCTCTGGTTATCATAGATACACAACCTCGAATAATCACTGTGTTCGCTTCCTCACATTGTGCCTGCCTGGCCCATGTCCATAGAGGCCAGATCTTTGAACATCCGGCTCTTGGTTCTGAACATTAAGGGATTTTGTGCCAGGGCCAAACTTTCTGGTGGCCACAGTGTTAGAAGCAGCTCCAGACATCTCTGTTTCTTCTTGTAGAAAGTCACCACAATGGCCTTCCTGTTTGTGACGGCAACCAAAGACAACTTGTGTGTGTGTGTGTGTGAGCGACAAAGTACTTTTTTGCACACATATAATTATTGGTGTCACAAAACTTCATACACAGAAATCATTATAAGAAAACATAGCAGACACAGAATTAAGCCAGTCCGGTTAGGGAAGACTCCTCCTGCCTGGTCGTAGAACCACAGCCCAGGCCATCTGAGTCCTTCTCCTCACGTGTGCTAAGCTCTGCAGGCTGCCAGCATCATCTACATTCCTGGCTCCGGCTTCCATAAAAGCGATCAGCTTGAGCCCTGCTCCCTGGCATCTGGGATTCCTTGGGAGTCTCCTCTTTTCTGAAGGAGCTACGGCAGCACCTTGTGCTTTATGAGGTGGCAGCTGTGATCCGGCACGTGGATCCATCCTCGACAGAGCCCGCGAGGTGCAGGGGACCACAGGTGAGGACTCTGGACACCAGTGGCCGGTGGGGGGTGTGCGGCACCATGAGCCTTACTGTTGGCTCAGGTAACCTAGATGCTGTCAGCAGCCCTGTCTTTACTGCTTTCTGATTTTCAGGTAGATGATCATTTATACAGTTCTCGCCTTTTGCTTATATTGCTCTTCGTTATAAATGAAACACATATTATCCCTTGCTCATCATCCACTGTTCCTTCTCCACACTGGTACCATAAGAGCACGGCATAAAGGGGAGTGAGCATCTGGACAGGATCTGAAGTCCAAGCACCTGTCCACCGGGGCCCATCCACCAGGGCAGGCATCCTCGTTCTGCTGTCCCCAGGGGGTCTGAACCAAGCTCTATTAGATAAAGGTGCTGTCTTCACATGGCCTCAAAAGGAATTGCATTTCCCAGCATGCTTTCCATTCGGTCATTTGTAAATATGCTTTGTTGACCTTCCTGAGCAATTGTCTCTATCTGAGGCTCCCAGTTATGCCTTGATTAATCCCCCGGGACCTTCCCTACCTCTGGATCTGCTCCGGTGCCGTGGTTTGCAAGGAGTGATAAATACCAACTCTTGAATCTGGCTAGCCTAAAGGGAGGCTGAAAATACCTTATCGTGGACACAAGGTAGCCTTGCAGACACGTCTTAATTGCAGAGATCTTACGTTTCTGAAGAGAACTTTTCTCCTACTTCCATGCATGTGTTGGTGTCTCTTTACCTGAAGTTGAGCTTTGTCCCATATTAGGCCACATGACCCCAAACTATGGGAATGTTGTTTCCCGTGTGGCTCGTGAGGGACTGGGCATGTGAAGGGCTTGGCAGAGGGGCTTTGGGGTGTCTGCCGCCCGGTGGGTTTTCCAGCCGGAAAGCCTCTGTGGGGGAGAAACAAAGGCAACTCTGAACAGCAGCTCCGAGATGGGCTTATTACAGGGAGACGCTCAGTCCTGTGCGAGGGAATTTAATATCCAGGCTTTGTCTCACGGAAATGAAGGGATGGGAAGTGATAGGTCTTAACAAAAGCATGCCGAGGACACCACTCTCACCACCTATTGATGAACAAAGCCGAATTTTAGATTCTACAGATAAGTGATCGTGCCTGAAAGGGAGGACCGTGGCTGTGGAGGGGACTCAACTGGCAGGGCATCGTTGTGTTAGAAGCACTGCCAAAGGGCACCCACACTGGCGACCTTGCAGGGGGGTGGCTGCAGACGGAGGTGAGTTTCTGTGCCAGACCATGCACTGCCGAGCGCTCCCACCCTCAGCAGTTGGCTGCTCTCGACTTGTTCTGTGACGTGTTCCCTTTTCTTCGAGATGCAGCTTTTGTGTGGTGCCATGTGGCGGTTATAAAACGGGACAGATTTCTGATGATGTTTCGCAGAACGATTCAAACAACTTAGATACACAGAGTAGGAGTTTTATCCCCTGCTGGGGGAAACAGAATGCAGCGGAGTCAGGAAAAGAGAAGAAGGGGATAGAGGTGAAGGGAAGATGAGCGGGGGGGCTGTGGGCTGCTAAGTGGGTCCAGGGGAAGAATGTGGAAGGAGTAAGTACACTTTGGCATACACGCATTATCTGGATTTGCTTAATGCTGACCAGTGCATTTTTATAAAAGGGATGTGGGAAACATCTCCTGGCCTATGGTCCAGTTGGGGCTGGTAATGTTCTTTCTCTTGGACCTTAAACACTGCACTAACCTTCTTACATGGACAGACTTGAGCTTGAGTCCTGGCTAGGGGTTTAATTACTGCCGGTTTCCGAGTCAGATTCCTCATCCACAAAATGAGGGTGGTAACAGTAACTTACCTTACAGGGTCACCGTTGGGGTTGAAAGATAATGTAGGTGGGCGGTCAGCACTGTGCGGAGCATTTAATCATCTTTCAGTAGGTAGTAGCGATCGTATCAGTCACAGGTGGGGTTGGGTAAGTCCAATGGTAAATTGGAGGTCATCTGACAGACTGGTCAGGGCTGGGGGGCACAATGGGGCTGTCGATTTCATAGGATGGAATGGGCTCATTTCTATATATGTTGAATTTGGGGCATCCACGTACCTTCTTGTGGGGCATAGAAATCGAAAGTGAAGACAAAGCAAACAAAGTCTTGGAAACAGGGCTCGTAGTCAACTGTCGATAAAGGCTCCCATTTATTCCATAGCTCAAGTCCATCCACCTCCTCACAATTGCCTGCTCCACCTTGGTCACGGCTCAGCCCTGCTCACATGAGGTCAAGGCTGTAGTCCTAACACTTGCATGGCACCACTCTGTCCAAATATAAGGTTCAGGAGTATACTGAAGATATGCTAGCTGGTGAACATCGCTGTGTTGTAAGTTCAGTGACGTCAGATGTGTGCGTGCGGCACAAGGGTGAGAGGAAAACAACCTAGATTCTATTCCCCACCACAGACCTGTGCCCCTTTGGGTGTCTCATTTAACTTCTGGTGACCTTGGTCTGTTTCTTCGTAAGATAAAGGCTTTGACTGGACGGTTCCTCAAAATCCTCTCACGACCTACCCTTTCATTTTACAGTTAATTAGCATTAGGTCATCCAACCCTGGGTTCCTTCTTCGATTCATTTGTCTGCTCAGGACACCCTTTTGAGCACCTGCCATGTGCCCATATGGGCTACCACCTCGTACACAGACACAGGAAAACCAATTCTGCCCAGCTGGGTATGAGTAAGTAAACACCAATTGGCCCCCCACGTGCTACTCTAGAGGAGAGGTTTGCAAATTGTTCGAGGAGCTCAGACGAAAGGGCTCTCAGCCCTGCCCTTCCCTTTTTCTTCACTCATGTGGCTGTGCCAGGGACGCAGCAGACCTGCTTAGGAGCTATCTACTCCCTTGGTCCGTGAATGTCAGACACCGTCACCTGCAGCTGTGTTCCTCTTACACCTGAAAGCGACATCTGACGACTTCTAGGAACAGTCGCTGAGATGACACAGCCACTTTTGAGGTCACTAAACGAGGTCTTCTCAAATTAACTGGTTGTTTGTAGCTAAGTCTTGTACAAACAACAATACGTCTGTTAGAGCTGCTCGCTTTCCTGGGCGACCGGAGGGCCGTGCACATGTCTCCCTTTGATGGAAATATGGTATTGCATTTACCTGTCCCTGTGGTGCAGTATGACTGTGTTTATACAACAGTAATACAAAAACGCTAAGAGGAGAGTAGCACTCCGTTCTTGGATCCCTTTCAGTCAGTAAATAGAGGCCAGATTTTGGCTCAAACACTTTTAATATGGTACCATTGTAGGGTTGGAACATTATTTCTGCTTATTCTAATTTGTTCATGGTAATATGTAAAAGCAATCCAAGTGTCTCAGATTTTCAGGTTTATGAATACAAGAGCACAGATATTCCACATGAGAACATGCCCAGTATTCTTTTATGGGATGGAAGGGGGTCCCTTTGCCCACGTATATTAAAGTGTGCACCTGCCTTCAATAAGCCCGAATCAGCGTGTGTAAGTGAACCGCGTGCCAAATTTGCCTCGTAAATCAATAATAAAAAGAGCAGACGTGTTTCTGGGTAAAGGGAAAAAGTGAAGAGGTTCTGTTAAGATTCGTGAGCTGGAAACGATCAGACAAGCCAATGAAATAGTAGGAAAGACTGCGTATAATTGTAGTCATCTTCAGATTTTAGTATTTCAAAAACATAAACACGGCCATCGGAGGAGGATTTGCTCAATGCTCCAGCCTTGTTAGGAGCTATGATGGCACACGGTATCATACCATTCGAAACAGCAAAGCCTGCTCCTTCTGTCGTCATGGAAAAGAGAGGACAGGTGCGGCTAATCAACCCTCCCCGTCAGATAATCCGTTGAAAGCTGGTCAAGAAAACCGATCGTGTTCTGTGGATGACTCCCGCGACCCGGATCCCGCGGCCTCACTCAGAGTCCTGTTGGGGAGAAGGGATCCCCAGGGAGTACGATACACCTTTCCCACGAGTTAGGGAACAGTTTCTGCTGCTGAGTTGGCCCACGTGCCATGTGTGCTTACTTATTTATTTGGCCGTGTGAGGCACCGAGTCAGAGCAGCATGGCTCTCTGTGCAAATACGTGTATAGGACACCGTGTGGTTTTCTGGGACTAGGAGAAGAAGGAGGGAGCGGAAGCCAAGAAGGCTTCGCCATAGGGAGCTCTTTCTAGTGGCCGAGGCTCCTAAGGGTTGAGGTGGCCCACTCCGGAGAGGAGCTGCCGGAATGCTTTCTGAGCGAAACGAAAACCGATGAGGCCTTGGTGCGACCCGATGGAAGCCGAGCAGAAAAAGGTGTCCATGCCCCCAGTTTCGTTGAACCTGATGAACCCAGGTCACCTCTTCACCATTCTTTTGTCATCCGCTGACTAGTGCCAGAGAGTTTGAGCCAGGAGGCTCAGAGTGCTGAAGTTCTGACACCAAATAGACCCACTTCGGTCCTTCGTTCTTGGCCAGGGCAGCTGCAGAATCAGATGCGGGAACAACGTCGTGGTGCGTTGGGCTTTTATGGAGCACAAGCTGCTTGCAAGCATGTCCCTTCGCACGGACCGCTCCCAACCTCCAGCTCTTGTCTCCTGTTGATGTTGTTGGGTGAAGCTTCCAGGGGAATCCAAGATGCATTCTTTGTCAGCCTGTGTTAATTATTGTTTATAATCACCGAGTACCGTTTATATCCACATCTTGCTTGGAAAGTAAGCTCAGGCAGTGGGAGAACATCTGTTACTGGATTCCACACTTGGAATTCTAAATTATCATTCCTTGTTTTTATTTTCCCATCAGGAGGATGTTACTGGCCCTTTGCGGGCTGACTTGCCTTCAAACGGCACGCTAATTTATAAATGGAATCTCTGCAGGGCAAATAGCAGGGGAAAGTTTTAGGACACTACATAAAAACTATCTGGTTTCAAAGTGGTGGAGACAGTCATTAAATAAAAGTGGATGGGCAAACATATTGGCACAGTTTGGGCTATTTTAGCAGCTGGGCCTTCACAACAATTCTAAGCAATGCACACTTGAAACGTCTCTAAGAGAGATGTCCTTCATCCCAAGTGACAGGTGAGAATGCCCCCTCCCCCGCCTGCCCATTCAGTGCCTGCCTGCCCCTAAGTCTCTGTGTGTGTGGTGATCAGCGTCAGCCATGGTTAAAACATCCACCAAGAAGGGGAGGAAGAAAGGGTAATGAAACTCACATCCTGAAAGGTGGTGTGCTGGCCAAAGCTTGGACCTTGGAGTGAGACTTGGGTTGGAATCCTGGTTCTGTGACCTTGGCCAAGGAGACTAACCTCTGGCAACTTTGGGTCATCCTGTGTAAAATAGAAGAAAGAGGGGCACCTGGGTGGCTTAGTGGGTTGAGCGTCCGACTCTTGATTTTGGCTCAGGTCATGATTCCATGGTTCGAGGGTTCAAGCCCTGCATCCCCAGGCTCTGCGCTGACAGTGTGGAGCTTGCTTGGGGTTCTCTCCTCTCCCTCTTGCTGTCCTCCCCACTCAAAAGAAATAAATAAACATTTAAAAAATAGAAATAAGAGTATTAGGGGCTCTACAGGTCTGTCATAATGATGAAGTCAACGCCACTAGTGTCTTCCCAGCTGTTATTTTCCATCTACCTGGTACCTGGAAAATGAGGAGTGCATCCCTGGCTGAATAAAAGAGTTTACTACCAAATGGTCTGGCTCAATGGTGTGCAAGGAGTTTAGGTCTTGGTATCATTTCCATAATGTCTCCACACCTTGGGTGGTCCACTGTGTGGACAGGTAGTAAGAAGGATGTAAGCGGGGAGGTGAATTATGGATCTGGATGTATCAGCACCAATGACTTGCCATCAGGGAGTTTGCATCCTAGTGTGAGGCTAGATAAAATAGATATGTAATACGTCAGGGAGTGGTAGACACTGTAGAGAAAAATTAAGAAGGGTGGCAGGATAGAGAGTATTAGAAAAGAAGCGTGAAGTGTACATGGGGTGGTTATGGAAGGCATCCCTGCTTAAGAGACATTTAAGTGGGAGCAGGAAGGAAGTCAGCCATGACGATTTCTGAGGGAAGAGCCTTCCAAGCAGAGTCAATGGCAAGTACAAGGGTCCTGCGGTGGGAGCTGGGTGGGTATTTTTGCGAAGCTTCGCGGAGTGTGGTGTGGGAACCAGGGGGAGCTGGTGTGAGGTGGCCATTGGGGCGGGGGGGGGGGTGGGTGGAAGGTCATGGTGAGGACTTTGGATTCTCTCTCTGTGGGATGGAAACTCCTGGAGGGTTTTGAGAAATAAAGCCGAGAGTTCTGTTAGGAGGCTGTTGTAACTATCCGGGTGAGAGATGATGGTGGTTGGAGCCGGGTGGTAGAAATGGAGATGACGAAAGGGATCGAGGGTAGGACGTGTTTAGGAACGTGAAGACAGAAACTGTTGGAGGTGAGTGTGAGAGAAAGAGAATACAGTTGATCCTTGAAAGACCTGAGGGCTAGGGGCACCGACCTACACATCTGAGTATAACTTCTGACTCCCTCACAAACTTACCTACTAATGGCCCGGTGTTGACCAGAAGCCTTACCAATAAAATAAGCAGTCAGTTAACATGTGTTTTATATGTTACGTGCATGGTACACTTCATTCTTACAACAAAGTAAACTAGAGGAAAGAAATGTTATTAAGAAGATCATTAGGAAGACAAAACATGTGTCCAATACTGTACTGTATGTGTTTAAGAAAACCCACCTATAAGTGGACCTGTGCAGTTCAAAGTCGTGTTGTTCAAGGGTCAACCGTAGTTAAGAATGAGTCCGTGGTCTCTGGACCGAGTGCTGGGATAACTTCTGATGGGTTCGTGTGTGTTTGCTTTTGAACATGTTAGGAGTGAGCTGTTACTAGAGAAATGGTCCTGTAAAGGGGGCAGTTAGCTATCTGAGTGTCAAAGAGATGTTAGCAAATACATTTACATTTTATTAGGTACTTGAGGAATAAATTGGGGGGGGAACAAGGAGCTTGAGTAATTTTGCCAACATTCTCCAACCTTTATAACTTGTATCACTCAATCTTCTCTCCATATTCTGGAAGTTCCCTCCATGGGCACCCACCATTTTGACCACCAAGAGGCAAAGGTCAGAGGTGACCTGGAGGGTGAGGTAAAAGAGCCTGTGGAAAAAGATCTTAGACTCTTAGTAACTTCTCAGAAATGTGTTTTGGGTACAAAGACTGCCAGGGGGAACAGGGGAAAAGAGAATCATAAAGCGACCACAAAGAGAGAGAACGGTTGGTTGCCATCAGCAGCTTCAAGCATTAGAAGGAGGGAAGAAATGAACGGTGATTGTAGGGCTGATGGCCAGTGTCTTAAAGTGAGAGTTAGGATAAGCCCATCATGTTTGTGTCAGCCTGCTATGTTGTTCTGGAATTGGGGCATTCGTAAACTTTCTCAAGATTGGTGTTATAGTTGGTCGTATATAAATGTAATGAAAGTAACGAACGAAGTGATGCCAGGTTGAAGACAAATTCACCAAAGCTGCCCCACAGTAGACTCAGCACGGCATTGGACAGAGCGTGACTCAGGAAGGGCAAGTTACAAACCAGATGGAATTTTGCAGGATGTCATTTTCAGTCTTAACCGAGGGACCACATTAACTGGTATGACATGTGGGCAGGACTCTTCCTCGCTCACTGGACTTCTCAGTGGCATCTCCTCATGAAGATGTCAATGGCACCAACTTTGGAGACGGATGCCGAGACCTTGACAGTGAGTGTTGTCCTGGGTTGACAGACGTATTTT
This sequence comes from Panthera leo, assembly GCF_018350215.1. Classification (NCBI taxonomy): domain Eukaryota; kingdom Metazoa; phylum Chordata; class Mammalia; order Carnivora; family Felidae; genus Panthera; species Panthera leo. The sequence continues at coordinate 2,669,009 of NC_056679.1, forward strand.
GAAAACAAACATACTTATGTACACAGGAGCAGAGAGTCTTCTTCTTATGGTGAAGGTGGTGGTGCTTTGAGAGGAAAACCTGGGAGAACTATGCTATACCTGCAGGAGGTGAAGAAACGTCCCTCAGCTGGGCAGTGAAACTGAAAATGTTGAGAGATGAACAGAAAATGTTCTGTCTGCCGACTCCACCAGTTCCCTGAATTGGGGCTGTAGAGAGCCCATTTGAAAACCAACTTCTCAGAAACAGGATTCTAGAGAATTTTCTAGGCCATTAAAGCCCCACCTGTAATTCCACGACTCCTAACATTACCACCATGCTATGACGATAGATTGCTTTTAACACTTAAGTTGAAAAGGTTTAACACAATTAATACAGGAGAAAGTCACTGAAAGTTAGCTTTGAATCAGCACAGGGCTTTGTTTTGTTTTGTTTTGTTTTGACTGTCTGAAGAAAGAAACAAGTGTACAAAGTTAAGACTTGGGAGAACACTCAAAGACATTTTGAAATGCAGGTTCTTACAGACTTGTCACTCTCTGGGAAGGACTCTGCAATAGAATCCATATTTCATCATGCCATTTGTTCTTCATGAGACCATGGAATGGCCAATGGAGAGTCCTATGATGGGGGGGTGCTGCCATTGACCCCATTTATATTCTTTGCCATCTCGGTCTGTGTGCATGTGCTTATGTGTGTATTTTGATGGTACTTAATGGTGAAGAAAAGTGTGAGATTTAATGGGTAATCCAAGGCAGAATAATTTTTATTTGCAATGGTGTTATACTCTTGATGTATCTCTAGTCTGAATAATATGGAAACAGTGAGTAACACAGGCAAAAGAATTCTACCAGCAGAGTGGAGAGTATTGGATCTGCAAGAAAGAGACCTCATAAGATTTTCCTATTTGCCTTTAAAGAAAGAATCTGCCTATAAACTCTGAAAGGTATGGCTCTCCAGATGTTTTTAAACAATTGGTTATGTATTAAAAATGTAAGCTACTGTTTTGGTCTTTGAAATGGGAAATAAAATGACTTCTGATTGTTTCTGAAGCCACAACAGGATCAACATATGTTTCCAATGACCACGGTCTAGCAGGCATTAGGTTCTAACTATAAATTATTTGTTGCAAATTGAAAATGAGTTGTCTGAAAGAGGTAAAAAGCAGTCTGGGGCTGTGTAGCGTTGTGCTCCCAAATTTCCAGGCTTGGATTTGCCCACCGAAGGGCTAAGGTTTTCTTACTAAAAATCCCTAGTCTTGTCCCAAAGGCTGCGAAAAGTCCCATGTGCCAGGAATATGCCTTGGAAAGAGGTGGATAAGGGGGGGCATCGTGGACCACCTTGAGCGCGACACTGCCTCAGTGCTAAATTGGGGGACTGTTGACCACAGCCTGCGGCTTCAAACCCAGTGTCTTGCCTTACGTTAAAAACAAAAAAAACGAGTGTGATTTAGTTCTGCTCCAAAACATTTGGAACCTGTATCATTTATTTGATTTAACTGAGCCTTCGTGCCCAGATAATGTAAGCGTATAAGCGATCTGTGTGGCTCAAAATGGCTGGAGGCTCTAGTTAAGACGGTCCTGTTTTAAAAGTCACATTTCCTTCCATTTTTGTTTCAGCAAGGTTTGTAGATTTCCTTCTTTCCTTTCTCGAGTTTCTCGAGTTTAAGTCTTGTTCATTGGCTCCTCTGCACGAATCCCACGGTCACTGGTTGCCATGCTGAATGGGTTTGCCTTAAGGAAAGCACTTTTCTTCTTTTTAGGTTTTTGGCTTTTACAACTCACAAAAGGAACAAAGAAGTTCCCTAATGCTCTACACAAAGCAAAAAATTGTAATGATTTTTTTGATCGCTACATAAATCTCTAGAGCATTTTCAGTATGTTAATGGCCAGTTAAATAATTGTTGTTACTTTTCCTTCCTATTTGATACAAATGTAAATAAATAACCTAAGTTTAAATAACAGCGATCTCCGAACATACTAATATCTGTCAGTCTGTCAGTCGTCTTTATTCGCCAAAAAAGGATACATACGTGTTGCACGGTTTTAAGGGAAGAATGAAGTAAGTACTGTCTTGGTTGATTAGCTACAAAATCCATAAAAGTCGAGGGCAAATCAGAATCAAATTTTAAAGAATTTATTTCATTTTTCCAATTACATAAAAATTCAAGGCAGACCCATCCACTTTGTGGGGTTCGATTTTCATATGCAGTGAGCACTTTGAGTGAAGGCTGAGGAAATCTTGAAGCAATCTGACGAGATTTCCTGAGTAGGATACGACCCAGGCTGCCCACCTCCAAGCACCTTTGGCATTTCCATTAAAGACACAGACTGTCTGGAACAAATGACTTTACCACGAATATTTGTCTCTGAGCTGTGCGGCTGGGCTGGTGGCTTGGCAACGGCTGGGGCTCTTGCAGGTGCCTGTGGGTTTCTGTAAGGAAGGGCTGTATTCAAACATGTACATGCGGATGCGGGTGTGACGAGGCAGGAGCATGTACTCTTGTCTTCGAGGGAGACGCACACGAACACACGCACACGTCCGCACGTATGACACGCGCCCATACACGTACACACACACGGCCACACACACACAGACGTGTACACGCATGCATGCACACCCACCTGTCTTGTTTCTCATACAATCTTCCAGTCTGCAACACGCACAGGACCTAGAGAGTCCTGGTCCTCGTTCCGATAAGTGTTTCCGTGCCACCCCGGCCTAGAGCAGGGCCTGTGTAGGGGCCTGTGGATAGTCCTTCGATTTTGGGGGGATAGCGAAACTCCCGGCGATCCCAATACGAAGACGTTTGCAAGCACAGCAAGTGTCGGAAGGGGACAAAGCCCCAGGTGCGTATCTGTATCTGACAGAGCACCTGACTCCACAGAGTTATGTCAGAGCTCCTAGCTTGCTTCGACGCTCTTCTCCTGTTCTTTTTATTAGCGTGTGAAGCCTTGAACCTGTATCCGCTGTACCTACAAGCTGCTGGTTGTGTCTCTCTTCCCATAGTCCTGTCTTCTCTTTCCTGGCTTTGGCCGATGGTATTTCAGTATTGCTTGCCCTTTATTGGAAGACATCTTGTAGTGGGAAACTTCTTCCTGGTTTTTTCGTTTCTTTCTCTGCTCACGGGGAGCGCCTCGATGGCCCTTCCCATCCCTGGTGGCCGGCTGGTGGCAGGAGGAACAGGCACCTAAGCCGGCCTGCCTCAGCTCCAGGTGGCCCCCTCCCCGACGAATCTGGGGTTACGTCTGTCTGGGCGTCCAGATTTTGTACGTTCTGGGGGTTCTGAGATGACCTCAGGATCTGAAGGCACCTGCTCCTCAGAGCCCGGCCCCAAGGGAAGGGAGATGTAGTTTAGAGAGCGTGAGAGCCTGAGACGGAGGAGGGGGGAGGAGGAGGGAGGAGTGCAGGTGAAGGGGGAGGGGGAGGAGGAAGGGCGTGTGCAGAGGGCAGACAGCGGCACATGGACAAGGGCCAGCATCCCCTACCTACCTCCCTGCCCCTGGCTGTGAGGCGACAACACTTCTCAGTAGACGTTAATTGCTTGCTGTAATTCAGCCGAGCATGTTTGGTGATTTGCTTCCCCACGATGAGTTACCAACTTGTTGGAGCTCTGCAGACCATCCGTCTTCCGGGGGCCTAACTTCCTGAAGCTTTGGGTCCAGGCCCGTGTAAACACGGGAAAATCAGGAAGTCAGTGGGCATTGTCTTCAGCATCCGGGGCCCAGCAGGGCTACGGGCGTCTGGTTGGGGCAGGGGCACCACGCTTCTCCTTCCCCACGCCCCTCCGTGCCGGAGGGTTGTCTCATGCCCAACATTGACCTTGCCGGGCGGTGCGGCTCGGGCAAAGCCAAGGACAAAGTGGAAAAAGCAAGGAATCCGGGTCTCATTTAAACAGGGACAAAGAGGCAACTTCCTCTCACAGTCCCAGAAAAAACCCCTCTACGGAGGTTCATTTATCAGAGAGCATCCTAAAAGAGTGCATTTTAAAGTGGGAAAGGCCGGGAATTCCCAAATATTTTGTGCCGAGGGGACACAGAGGGTCTGCTGTCAAGACTCCTGATGAGCGCAGGGTACGAGCAGCGGGGGGAGGTTAGTGGGAAGTCTGTGTTGGGCAGGTCTGCAGGGAGGCCTCAGGACAGGGCGACCGGAGAGGGGGAGCTGAGGGGATTCCAGCCTCTCAGCACAGGGGCTTCTGGAAAAGGCCTGTCGGAAGGGAGCAGGTCCTCTGATGCTGCGACCGCCGTGAGCACTGCTGGTTGCGGGGTGGGGACCTTTGTGCCTCAGAGAAAACTGGACAGCAGGCAGTAGCTGTGACGTTGGCAGGACGGGCTGGAGGCACAGCCGGGACCCAGCGCTGGAACTCTGGACCCCACCCCGCGGCGTCCCATCTCAGATCTTACAAGGCGGAGGGCAGGGCTTGGGTGAAAGGAGAAAACAGGTGTCGTGACTGTTCTCACACTTTTTCACATCCTAGGCCCTGTTCGTGAGCTCGGCGGGATGGCCCGCGGGGGTGCAAGGAGGTCAGGGCAGCCATGCGGTGTCACATCAGCGCCCGGGGAGTCCGGAGCGTTGGGTGCTAACACGAAGTGTTCCTTGTCAATCCCAGTCATTCAAACTCACGTGGTCCCCACCTACCCCGCTCATCACCCACCCTTCTGCTGTTCTTACGGCCCAAAGCACTCTTGTTTTGTATCGTATTTGATCTTGTTTTTGACTGTCAAGTCCTCCAGGACGACCCTGGCCCCAACCAGACCGAGGGAAAAACACTCTCTCTCGCTGGTGGCAGACTCGGAGGCCCTTAGTCCGGAGCGCTCTATTTTTTTCCTCAACATTGCAGTCGATATGAAATGCTGGAATTCAGGGAATGTTTCTGGGGGGCCCCAGAAGTGGAAGGGGTTTGCTTACACGCTTCATATAGCTCGAGAGGAACACTGGCGCAAGCCGAGGGGACCGGACAGCTGCCTGCATTTTCCTACGCACGCTGGTTTCCATGAAACCCAAACGGTCTTAACGGAGAAGGGAGACGCGCGCTATAATAAGCATGTCGTTGACGCTCTCTGACTTTTCATGAGATCTAGGACACCTCGCCAGGTGCTCATTTATAGGGCTGTTTGGGACTAATTGCCGAGGCTTCGGGCCAATACGTGTGAATATGAAGACGTTTCAGAAGCGTGTGCAGGGTGGAGGTGGCTGGCTGCGACCCTCCCGGAAGGGCAGGGCAGGGCGCAGAGGACCTGAGCAGACAAAACGGAGCCCTCATCATCTGCAATTTCGTACGGTGGTATTCAAAGCGGCTTGGAATTGCAGCCACAGATGCCAGCTGTGTATTTTTTTTTTTTTTTTTTGTGGGAAACAGAGAAGAGGCGAAATGTTAGCCAGCTGCCATAGGCCAGGAGGCCATTGTGAATTTATCTCAAGTATCGATCGTGTGTTAGACGGGTGGTCACATGGGGGCTTGGTGTTGAGAGGGACCCTGAAGCTCAGGACGGTCCCGGCCCGGAGAGTCAAGGGACTTCCTGAGAAATCAGAACTTGAGGAAAAATCAACAGCCAAAGTTGGGGTTTTCGCATGAAATTGTATGGACAATTCTGGGATTCCAGATTCGTAAGGTCTAATATTTAGCGAATGGTGCTTTTTCACGGGGTAAGTGTCTATTCAAAGTTTGTAGAATCAAAAAATCTGGAATCTGAAGAATTTGTGGAGTTCATTGGAGCTACAGGGTCGCTTAAATGCCCAGATTGGACCCTGTGCATATTTAAGAATCAGCAGTGCTCTCTCAAAGAGGCCAGATGAATACAGTAAACAGCTACTGTAGTAAGAACAGCATTTTTCCTCTGCTTCTGTTATTTTTGAGCATCGCTGGGGACACGGGAAAGCATCTGGTCCCCAAGACTTACGGGGCAGAGAGAGAAAGCACTAGAGAACTCCTCGATAGTCCTTCTGAATGGAACGTGTTCTATTTTTCCTGCTAACGGATTCTTCTCAAGAGGAGAGGAAGACGTATTTAGATGTAGGTGATATGGAGAGAGGGAGATATGGAAAGTCTGCCCCAAGAGGCTGTGCGGTGAAGGAGAGAAAGAGATAGTCGATGCATCGTTATCACAGTGGCTGGTGGGCAGGAGACGGGGCAGGAACCCCGACCTGATTCTGTGATTGTGCAAGTTTTTCGAGAAGCCTGCGTCAAGGGGGGAAGGAACGGGTGGAAGCAGCTTGTTTGAAGATCAGGCAGGAACCCAGGCCGACGCAGGACTTTCCGTGCCTGTGGCTCATCTAGGGCAGCCACCGGGTGTGTCCCAGAGGAATTCTGGGGTTATTTTTAGCCATGATGGTATTTCGACGCGGTTTGATACCCTTATTGCCAGTGGGCCTGTAACATTAAGTACAGGTGAGGCACCCAGAGCAACCTGTTTTCAGATAGAAGGGCAATGTAGAAAGTGTGATCTAAGCGGGGACGTCTTGTAAACTCGCACTGGAACCATTTGCCGAGTAGGCGTGCAGGAACGCTCGGGGGATGGTGAGGGAATAGGGTTTTATTATATCAAGAACGCTGAGTGAAAGCAGAAAGAAAAAGAAGTGTATTTACTTTTTTAGTAGAAGGCAGGAGGCACTCTCTGGAGTTTGAAATAAGTAGGCGCCCGCACGTCGAAATGACGGTTTTGCCTGACACTTTGGAGTACCTGAGCTGGCTTTTGCCGTCTAATTCTTAAGAGACCCTAAGCAAATCTTCAGAAGGTCCATCAGCTCTTTATTTCTTTTTAGAAAATGTTCTTTCTGTCCTTGATATTCTTACCTTTCTCTCTGATGTCCTGGGGTATAAGCCCACCCCTGTTACCCCACGGGGCACACACAGAGGCGAGCGGTGGCCCAGCGGTCTGTGTCTGAGAAACCCTCCCGGTGATTCTGATGCGGCTCAAGTGTGAGAACCAGTGAGGTTAAGTTTTCACCGCTAGCCCCACAATACAGCCGGGCTGGAAAGTGGTGAGAAATGCAGGCTTTTGGGCCCTGCCCAGACCCTCCAAATCAAGCACTTTGCGGCTGGAACCCCCCAATCTGGTTTAACAATCTCTTCAGGTGACTTCAGATGCACACTGATGTTTGAGGTCTTCTATTCTAGACCATTGTTTCCCAAAATTCTATGTGCATAAGGATCACCTGTGAATCTTGTTAAACTGTCGTTTTTATTCTGTAGGTGTGGGATAGGACCTGAGTGATTGCCTTTCTAACGAGTTCCAGGTGCTGCCGATGCTATGGCTCCATAGCATATGGACCACCCTTAAAGAAGTCAGGGTCTGAGAGATTATGGTCACTAGAAAGATACGTCTTCTATTTATATCGATAAAGTGACATCCTAAGTTAAATGTCATTCTCCTGTCTCGGCAGTGAGTGAAGATCTAAAATAAATAGCCTTCCCGAGTTAACCCGATAACACTGTAAGTTCCTGAATGTAAAAGCCCGAAGGATGTAACTCTGGTCGACATACAGTAGGCGCTTAATAAATGCTACTGAAAAAATGAATGGGGACCCCAGCGAGGTTCTCCAAGGGACCTATGCCTGAACAGTCAGGCAGCATCATTGTGTTGAATCTTTGTTTTCTTTCTTTCCTTTTTTTTTTTTTTAGCTACAAGAAGAAGGCTTTGGGGTAAGAAAGAGGCATACACACCCCGATGACCCCAGGGCCCTGCGGAAAGAGCCAGAAGCCAGCACTAGAATCCCTCTGAGGATGCTTTTGCTGCTGTCAACACTTCACCCACTGTTTCCTCTGGCTCAAATTCACCCTTTTAATCAAATCTCATTGATTAGATGCCTCTGTGCACTCAGCACCGGTCATTTTTGCCAAATCTCTTCTCTTCCTCCAACACTTTCTTTAATTGCAACTGAGGCAGAAATGCATTTTCTGAGGCTGGGCGGGAACCCCGTGGACAGGCAGGGGCAACCTTGTTTATAAGAGAGGCAGCAGGGACACAGCCTCCACTTCCCTCCCACCGATGTCTTTATCCCCACTCTCCCCCCCCACCCCCACCTCTTTGTGTTTCTGGTGCTTTGTCCTATATTCTGGATACACCGATCTTTCCTCTGCAAAACGTCTGCCAACCAACCCGTTCGTTCACTGGCTCACCCTTCCCCACTCTTGTTGGTTGGTGGGAGATGCCTAGCCTTGCGCATGAAAGGCTCAACCTGGTGGTTCTTTCTAGTGGCCTCGCTTCTGGCTGGGAAGGTCTAGGCTGTTGGTCCGTAACCTTTTGTCAGTCTTGGGAAAGAAAGGGTGTGGACGAATCACCTGAATGGGACGAGCACCACCGTTTCCCACCGCGAGGACATTCAGAGGCTCGCAAAAATCAGACGTGATTGGAGCCCAGTCCAGGAACTTTGGGCTGTCTGGATCACTGGGAGCAGCTAGAACCCTCTTCTGGTCAGTTCCAGCCTTTGCCAGGGTGATATCAGGAGCCGTTGCTGGCGCCTCTGCGGGTCCCCCCGAGATGCCCTCTGCCTTCGTACGAATTCGGTCTGTGCAACGGCTCAATAAAATGGGATTCCAAGCTTCTAGAACTTTTGTCGAATCAGTTTATTTTCCTAGACGCATAGCCCCGGACCGTAAGCCTCTACTGAGACCTTATAAAAAATGAAAGAGGAACACATAAAATTTCATCCTTCTATGTTTTCAGGGCAGCAGATGTTTGGGTTCCACAAGACGGCCGCTAGGAAGAAATTAAGAAAATAGCTTTTGCTCCCTCCCCTTCTCAGAAACAAACAAGCAAGCAAACAAACCCCAAAGTTGGCATGGCATTCTCTGAGAAGCTGAAGGACACCAGAGGCAGGTCTTTTAAAGTTAACCCCTCCGTGTTCTGCCATAAGCCCATTTCAGCCTGGCGTTAAATTGCACGACTGCTCCCATCGTGTGACATTAGTAACACCCCGTGCTGTGACAGAATGCGGCAGGCAGGATTTGTCCCGGCCCGTTCAACTCACGGAAAATCTGGCCTCTTTAGAGACAGTGGCTCGGGGCCCCTCTGACAGTTCCTCACCTGTTTCCCATATTTTCTATAACGCGTCCATAAAGCCTCCACATCAGCGCGCCAGTGAGGAAGAGAATTTAATTTCACAAGTAGAAAAATATTCGGAGGAATGTCCAGCAGTCAAATTAATCTCCTTTCAGATTTGCGGAATTGTCCTTGAAAATGTGGTATGTGGGCTTCCATTACTTTGTGAATGCTTGCTATTAAATTCATGGCTTGATTCGGGCATGTGATGTGGTTAAATCATGGTTACTCTGTGATGCTTGAGATCTGTGGATCATAACTTCCCTGCGTGGGCTCTAAATCTTTATCTTGCGTGAGTACATATTTCTCCTCCTTGGGTCCTGAATCGCTCTCATTTTTACCGAGCGGGAAGGGCGGGCGCATCTCTGCGGCCACACCGGGCGCTCCCCCGACTCCAGGGTCTTTTGCAGAGAGAACAAACCGATCCTCTGGCTTCCGCGTCCTCTGCGGCGCGGCCTGACAGAGGCAGAGCGCAGCCTCGCGAGGAAGCCGCGTCTCAGTTGGCTTGCGGAAGAGGGTCAAGGACAGACCTGGGACAGACGGCTCCTGTTGTGCACGCCGCCCTGCTGCTCAGTGTCCGCACCTGTGGCCGGGGCTCTGTTGGGGATGCAGGGAGCTCACCCCAAGGCCTTCTGGGGTGCAGGCCCCTTCTACTGTGCCGGCTCAGCAGCTGCCCTCCTACCCATTCGAGACCCTTCTCCGAGGTCTGCTCGTACCCCACCCGCTAGTCCCGAATTTAAAAATGGAAAACAGGAAGGCAGGAAAAACTGCCCCCTCCCCGCAAGGACTCTAAAATGGAGGTGAGACCAACTTCCCTTCACTCCTTCCCAGAGGACTCGCATCGTTCTTGGACGTCGGCAGCAACCCAAGTGGTGTAAGTGACTTCATATGTCAAAGATAGGACTTCCAGGAAGGAAACTGACCGGGCTTTCTGCAGGGCTTCTCCCTCGTAGCTAAGCTCGCAGAATAATAACAACTCATGACTTGCTATATTTTAATTTGCCTCCTCAGCCTGCCAAGGTCAGGACTGAAGGTGAACTCCGGAACTGGTAGGTGCCAAATGTGAAGAAGCTTCTCTTACTTGGCCCCGTGTCCACTCAGAGGACCTTTGAGGGACTTGGCCTGGCCCCTCTCCGCTGTGCCCAGACCCTTCTGCAGGGGGCCTGTTATTAACCCACCCCTTATTTTAAAACATGCATCTGGTCTGGCCTCGAACAGTTGCCTCATGCCCATTACCCCCTTTGCTGTCTGTCTGATGCAGCAGTAACCCTGAGAGTCGAGGCTGTGCTGTGAATTCACTTTGTGGAGACTCTGGACGGTCTCTACAGAGCGGGGGTGGCTCCCACGTTTTCTGAAGATGCTTGAAGTTAAGGTGATAAGCCCGTGATTTTTATTTTATTTGTTTATTGATTTTAACATTTATTTGTTTTTGAGACAGAGAGAGACAGAACATGAACGGGGGAGGGGCAGAGAGAGAAGGAGACAGAATCCGAAGCAGGTTCCAGGCTCTGAGCTGCCGGCACAGAGCCCGACGTGGGGCTCGAACTCACGGACCGCGGGATCGTGACCTGAGCCGAAGTCGGACGCTCAACCGACTGAGCCACCCAGGCGCCCCCCGTGATTTTTATTTTAAAGAAATGCCTTACAGGGGGTGGCATCTCTTCACCTGCTCACACCTGACGACAATCCTTCGATAACGTTTTGGCTTCGTCTGTGGCCTAAGGAAGCGTGGAGGCTGCGAAGCAGGTCGATAACCACCGAAAGGATCCCGCACGCTGTTCTTGCAACAGTGATCCCCTCTCTCCGGTCCACACACAGTTTCTGTAGAGTCATTCCCTGGAAAGAAGAGTCTGGAAAATCATCTGCTGCCTCTGGCCACCGCTCCTCTGGCTCCACGGTCCCTGATCTGCGGCCACCAGGGGTTGTTCGCGGGGAGAGGACCGCACTGTTCCAAACTCGGTGACAAGAAGCCAATGGGCCGCCTCTCTCTCGAGGAGGCAGGGTCCTGTGCATTGTGGAAATGCCCTGAGATCAAGCAAAAGGAGCAGGGAAGCAAAGCGCAGCCTCGGGCAGAGACAGTTCTGGAATGTGGGGTTGGGGCAGCGTGCTGATCACAGGTCTTTCCCGCGTTCAGCCTGCTTCCTGTCCCCTGTCGGCCTCTGTTCAAGCCCCGCTCCGAGGCCATTCTCGGAGATTCGATCCCCAGACCCTGCGTCTCATGAATAGACGGCAGCCAGGCTGGAAAACAATCCGTGTCCTGGAGGGCTTGTCTTCTTCCAGACACAAGGCTGGCGTTTCTTGCACCCGGACGGTACCGCGCGAGGAAAGTGGCCCACGTCGGATGCCCAGGCGGCCTTGGCCGGGCCTCGGCCGCCGGCCTGACCTCTGCACCTGCCCCCCGCCCTCCTCACGGTCGCGCGTGTGGACGCTTCATGGCTGCAGGACGCAGAGGCCGGATGCTGGAATGTGTTTTTCTGGCAGCGGTGGGGCCCGTGGAACTCACTCCCTGACTGGCTCCTTCGCCAGCTTCTTCGCGCGCTCTTCTGCGAAACTCCTGCTTGGGAAGACAGACCGACAATCCACTGGCCGCTTTGCTGGATCCGCTGTGTTTCGCCTTGCTTTTGATGGCACAGACTTCGTTAGCTCCGGTGCCACGTTTCCGCTCTACGGTGGGTGCCGAGTCAGTGACCTCCGTCAAGACCTCGCCACATCTCCAAATCCTCTACGTCTCTCAGCCTGTGCACGAGCCAGCCAGAAACCGGTCGGTCCTGGCGGGACACGAGGAGTCCAACGCTCTTCCGGGGCAAGGAGGGCGCCGGCCAATCTAAAGGAGGGAATTCTCGTATCTATTTGGATGTCCTTCTGCGGGAGGGGGTGCGGACAGGGAAGGGAATGTTGAATAACTGTGCAGGAATGCTAGATTCTTCTGTCTCCTGTGCCCCCAGGACTTCGTTTCAAGTCACCTCTGGTGGACGAGGAGAAGAAACGGAGCTCAAGAGGTTTCGTTTGCCGTGAAGGCTGCTTGGGTGTGCTTTGGGTAGAACCAGATTTCCTGGTGTGCCCCCTGCCCGGGGCTCCCACCTCCCCCTCCCCCTCTCTTTCCTGGCCACTGTGGTTCTGCACGTGCTCCGCGCTCTCCTCGCCCGCAGGACCTTTGCACGTGCTGTCCCTCCTCTGAAGGGAGCACACGTTTTCCCTTCTTTACACCTGACCATCCCTGACGTATCTCACGGATCTCAACCTCCACATCACCTTCCCCACGGAGCCTTCCCAGAGCCCCAGGCCTGGGGAGAGTGGTCCTGCTAAGGTTCCCATGGCAACCTGTGCTTCTCCGGGGTAGAATCTGCCTCTAGTTACATCTCCGATGTCCCTTCTACCTGGATAAACTTTACTCAGGAAGGGACTTCTAGATAGTGATTGGTACATGATAGGTTTTTAAATAAATATTTGTTGGATGACCGAGTGCAAGTCTGGGTTCTATTGACCCCTCCCGTCTAGACTCACTCATGCCCAAACATCTAGAAGGAGAGGGTTCTTGCAGCTAAAATTCTAGTCATAATAGCTACATCTTCTGAGCACTTACTGTGTGCAAGGAACTGTGTAAAAGCCTTTATATACATTGTAGATAAATGCGACAACATTGGAAAGGAGGCATCTGTATTTCTGGTTTTCACCGTGTCAGGCTAGCGACTGAATTTCTCTCCTAGCAAACCAGAGAAGCGCAGAGGCTTGGTGGCACGGTCCTTTGGTGTCCCTTGGCCCTAACCTAGTTTGTTAGTTCTGCCAGTAATTGAGTGCATCAGGCAGAATCAACTAGATTATGCTATGATAACAGCAAGCAGAGAAAACCCCAATCTCCGTGACTCAAAACAAAAGTCTTTCTCATCCACACCTCGTCTCTGCTTCACGTAGGTGAGTTATTCTGCCTATTACAGTCACTCGGGGGCTCCTGATGGCACAGACACCAACTCACACATCAATGGTTCCGTCCCCGAAGAAAACACAGCATCCCGCACGGACGATGAAATGCTCAGTTGCGTTTTATCACAGCTCTTTGGCTCTGGGTGCCCTCTTGCCCGTACTTGAAAACAAAGGGCGGACAGGCCAGTCCTCTCTACCTCCTCAGTGAGAATCAGCATCACACCTGGAACGATCTCCTCAGGGATGCCAGCGTGAAGGATGATTCGGAGAGCGTGACTCTTTCTCCAACGGTAATCGTGTGCGTGATCGCGTCACCCATAACACTTTCTTGGCTTGGATGAGCGATTCGTGTTACTGGTGAAGGCACCTCAGCCAGGTGAAAGTTAGGGCTGTGGATTAAAGGGAAAAAATAAAGCCTCTCTGCCATTCTGTCAACTCATTTCCATCCCTCGGGGCCACACTGAAGTGACCTTATAACGGCAAATCTCTTGGCTGTAAGAATCAGCGGCCTCCAAATAACACTAGGGATGTCGTAATCGGAACTCTGATTGATCTGCGGCTCTGCTCATTTAGCCCAGCCGGGGACTGGCGTGTTGGTGCTGGGATGTATGGCCTGTGTTGTCATCATCCACGTTATTTGAAAAAAAAAAAAAAACATTCAGAGCTATCATGAGATGAAGGAATTCCTGAAATTCCTGTGTTTCAGTACCAGTGGGCTCAACATTGGAAACTTTTCTGCCCTCCCATGGAACGTATCTTCTAGGAGTGGGCTTGGGGGAGGATCGGGGAAGCTGATTTATTTCTTTGGCGTATCCTATCTGTTTTTATTCAGATATTTTGAATGCTGAAAATTTTTATATTGGTTTACTTAGTGAGTCGGTCTGACTGCTCACAGTGAATGCCTGCCATGTGCCAGGAGTCAGGGATGCAGAAACCAGTGAGCCGTGGTTTCTGCCCTCCAGGATTTCACACTCTAGTGAAGACTTAGGAAACAAATAGACGAGAAGGGAAGGATTTCGAGGCGGCTATTATTTTCTTTTCTGAGTGAGCGGTGGATACTTAGGTTACACGCAAAGTAAAAAAAAAAAAAAAGTCTTGGACTTTTCTACTGACCCTTAGCCCTCCGACTTGAAATATTTGAGAGCACTCTTGTGAATTCATTTGTAACGTCAAAATATTTCTTTCGGTAGATGATGTACTCCTGGAGGGATCTTGGTATCCCGATGTCTCCTTAGGGTAGCTGGAACACGGTCGGCGCTCAATAGATAGCTCTGAATGAATACATGCTGAAATCAGGCACGATAGTGGGAACGAACCGGTTCCAACCGGTACATATTGACTGAATACCCCTGCAAGGAATGCGAAGATGAGAAAGACAGCCTCCTTGTTCTCTGGGGAATAGTTTCAGTACTCATGTACTATATGTGGGTGTATTTTAAATACACCTGTATAAATAAATAGAGGCACTGTGTGCTTGTGTGTGAGTGTGCATGTGGTTGTGGACGTATGTGTGCACACCCCCAGGCCACTGAGAGGAGGCTCCATTGTGACACTCTTCACTTTAAGGTCTACCTAAATGCCCCCCGCCCCCCAGGCCCCCCAGGGTCATCGCACAAAGAGACGGGAACATGGAGAACCGCACCAAATGGCTGGCTTGTCTTGGCATCTGGGGCCCCATGAGCCTTGCGGGCAGGTGGCCTGGTATAGATCCCCACCGCTCCGTGGACCCTTTATCCGGGGGGCCAGCTCTAATTCTGGCTTGGACAGACAAACCAATAAACCGGGCTTACATCTAAACGTTGTACTGCAAACTCAACATCGCACCGACTCAAATTTTTTGTTCGTGAGGTATGCAAAACCCACCTGGAGGTTACGCCTTCTAAAAGAAATACCTTCGAAACCACTTGCCGTGTCTCCTTACCCTGAAGAACTCCGACCCCCGGCTGAGCCAAGTGACACGGAAGAAGGCCGGCCTTCCCTTCTCCTCTTGAGGGTTACTGGGGGACCACCAGAAAGTGGGAACTGGCATGCAGTGAGGAAGGGTGGGTTGTCTTGTTTTCCAGATTTCCCTTATAAGGAGGGTCAGTGCAATCCCGAGCGTCGGTTACTGACAGGAGACAAATACATCCTGAAGCCGAAGCCAATGTAAAGTCATTGCTATTCTGGACGGGGCCAAACTGATAAGGAGGGCTCTTTTCTCAGAAGAATGCCTTACTGTTTGGAAGTTCACAATCCACTCTATGGGATTAAACAGAAGAATAATAAATTATCCTTCCTTTATCCTTTGAGTATCTGCTGAAAAGATCAGCACTGAGTGGATATTGGATCCTCTTTACTTAGTTTAGACAGGTGAGGAAAAGCAACCCTGTGTCAGGGAAAATGTCACCCAAGACAAGAGCTTAGAGATGATTTCTTTCTGCTCAGGGCAGGGCTTAATGGAAGAAAAAAATCCCTGCCTCTCCCCTCTCTCGCCGGGAACCCAGGGCGTGTGTCTGCATTCCTACACGCTCTTTGCTCTGTTTCTCACAGAGGCATATGGAGAATGTCTGGGGAGACACGGGAAAAACAAAGGTTCAGGGAAACGTATGTCCAAGACTCCCCCAAACGGCAGCCAATAAGTCCCAAGCGGATGTGAGCCTGTGGCCCGGGAGCCCTCCGTTTCTCACAATGGATCCCACTGGTGAAACTGAGGCGGCGGGAACTCCACAGCCTGGGACCGGGCAAGGGCCTTGCCTCTCGAGGCATTGTTGGTACGGGAACGTAGGGAACTTCCTCTGAGTTAGCCACTGGTCATCTCCCGTCACTGTCCGGGGTGTGGTAGTGACGAGTGGGAAAACCCTCTGGAAAGTGTTGGGCCTTGCCCGGGGGCACGCGTTTCTGTCGCCACCTCGGCCCTTGGCGGCACGCCTCCCCATTTGCCAGCCTCAGTCGTTCAGTATTCCTCCCTGCCCCACTCCCTACCCTGGCCCAAGGCGGGCAAGAGAGACTCACCTCTTTGGGTTTTGAGGAAGCATTAAAGACACGTGCAGTTTTGACCGCAAAAGCAAGCAGTGCCACGGAAAATACAGAGCGCAGCCGGACAAAGCGGCGTTGAGTGGGGAAGTCTGAAAAGCCAGACCCCGGCAGGACGGCCCCCGCGCGCTCTTGATTCAATTCCAGCTTTCCTGGCCTTTGTCTTCCCTTTAGAATATCCTCGGTGGTTGCATCATGCCTTGAAGGTAACGGCTTCTCGGGACAATGTCTTGAATGAGACCCCAGGCGTGACCCGGGTCGTTAACGTGATCATGCTACAATAGATTTCTTCCGTGGCCCTTTCCAAAGTCGCTCACCATCTCTTGAAATGCCCACACGGGTCATCAGCCCCGTGCTGCCGACATTTTCCTCAGGGGAGGGACACCGAGTCTTGCCAGGAGGGAGAAAAGCGCCCAGGGCCCGCAGACCCTATCGAGAAGGCACGGTGGGTCTTTCGTCTGTGGCAGGCTGGTAAAATGCAAAGCTGTTGAACACTTTTCCCCTTGAAAACATGGAGACCGACTGGAATACATATGGGAAAGCCTAAATTATACTTTAGATAGTACGTATCAGTGGGACCAACCTTTCGGTGTGTATCGAAAAAATAGAAGAACTTGTCACATGTGGAGATTCTAGGTCCTCTGTCTAGGGGCGCGGTGTTTGTAGGACTCAGGGGAACCCAGGAATCTGCCTGTGATGCTGATGACTGTAGCCCCAGGGCTACGCTTTGGGGATTAATGGGTAAAAAAGGGACAAATTATTAAAGTATGAGGCAAGTTTACATGGCATGAACGCTTGGGGGAAGAATTGTTTGTTTGGCAAACTTGTTTCTGATTGTGTGACGGGAGAGTTTCCAAGGGTATCGGAGGTGATTGATAAGTGGTATTCGATGGCCTTCTCCTCTGGCTCTGAGGGGGCTGTGTCATCGATGCTCATAACCGATAGGACCCCTGAGCGATTCATGCAACCTCAGAGCGTCTGAACCCAGCATGTTGCCTGGTTATCACAAAGAACGTTAAGTCCCAGTTTTATGCCAAGGCGAGGTGCATTGACTTTTCAGAGGAGCTGGCATGAAGCCATCGGGGGCTTTGCAGCATGGGGGGAGACCCGCTCACATGTGTCCTTTAGATGGGCTTCTCTGGCCACAGCGTGGAAGAGGTGGAGACCAGAGCCAGGAGTGGCAGCCAGCTCCTGTTGGATTCTAGGAGAGAGAGGTGAGGCAGAGCAGTGGTCGTAAGAACAGACTGGAGGGTCAGGAGGGGAAGCCCAGACATGCCTGCCTGGATGTGGGGGAGGAAAGGGGCGGGGGACTGGTGACCGGCAATCTTCAGAGTGGTGTGGGGGGTGAGGAGATCAGGTGTTCTGGACAGATCGCACTGCACGGTGGGGTATCATGAGGAAGCTGCCCCACCTTCGTCTTGACCCCCAAGAGGTTTGGCTTCGGTTGCAACGATCATCTTAACCTCCTTACCAGAGCCTTCCTTTCTTAGGCAGGCCACTGTGTCACCCACCCCCTTTGCTGTGGCCACCCCAGCTCATGGGGCACGTGAGGCTAACGCGTGATTTCCTTCGTCTCTCTGGGATGGCTGTCGTGCACCAGGATCACCTGCGAGTCTTATTAGTACAACAAAGATCCCCACTCCCCACCACCTGTCCAGTCCCCAGGGGACAAGATGTGTTTTGGTTCCCCAGATGACTCTCTCTCCCTTTACAAATGTACCAGGTCTTGAGGGGTCAGTCTTCTTGGCTTGGGATAGTTTCTTCTCACTCTGGTCACTATGGAGACCAGGCCTGACCGGTCCATGCAGAGTTGCGCACAAGAGACGTTCCTCCGTGGCGTCGCTGAGCCACGGGCAGTCCTGGTTCTGGCAGTATGAACATCATTTGACAAAGCCTGTCGTCAAGATTTACAGTAACAAACACCTAAATGCGGGGATATTATCGGTTCTAAGGAAACATCAAGTTATGTGCTAGCATTAGTTTGTTTGCTTCCTAGGGAGAAATTTGATGGGCACATTTCATTTTGATTCAAAATATGATAATGTCACTCAGAGCGTGTGTGCTGTGAAGTTTGGCAACCTCGCATGGAGAGCTTCCAATAGACGGTGTTCAAGGCAACCTCCCCCTGGGCTTTGGGATCTTCTGTCTTCCCTGGTAGACCCGGGGGAGGGGTCGCATTTGTTTGTCTTCGTGTATTGACGTGTCTTGATGGAAGGTGTGGGGGGGGGCTACTCTTTTAATTATGATATTCTTGTGTATGGGTTTGTGTGTTTTGTGGTTTCAGCTAACAAAGAAAGGATAAAACAAATCAAGAGATGTTTTTCTGTTCTTGAATCTCGGGGGCACTTTAGCTGGAGGTAATTTTTTTTACTGATTGGAAATACAAATATATGAATAGTATTTGGAGTTTGCTTTCCCCAAGAGAACAAGAAAAGCCTTATCGCTAAGGCTTATGATGCATAACGCATCAAGGGTTCTGCTTTTTTGGCCTCCTCATGCTTCAGGTTTTCGGGCTTCTAAGGCAGGTTCAGACCCCAAGCATGTTCCCCGTGCCGGTAAGACCAGTCTCTGGGATCACCCTCCCATCTGTCTCTGCCTGTGTCAACGAAGTCACCTTATAGGACTTGGCTCAGAGACTATCTCTTCCCTGAGACTTCCAGAGAACTCTAGCTAGAAATGATCCCTTCCTTCATCCCAAGGCAATTCCTTCAGTCTTTTTTTCTTGTTCCCTTCCTCCTCTTCCTCCTCATTCTCCTCCTTATTTTTCCTAGCACACCTCACCTACTAATTTTTGCCACAGTTAACTTTGAATCTTCTGGTCCAGGTGTAAGCCCCTTGAAATCAGGAACCATGTTTATTCTTTACATATTCCCCAAGTGCTAAGCTTAGTGACTTGCCTTAAGGTGGGTGATAAATAAAAATTGTTGGGTGACTGATCAATGAATTCTCCAGTCCTTTGTTAACTCAGTAGTCACTTGTCGGGAGGGGGAAGGGCTGGAGGGTGTCTTTGCCTAATAAGTCAGATGGATTCCTATGAAGCTTTTATGATGCCCCGGTTCACAAGACCACCTCCACCTACCCACCCCTACCCCCTGCTTCATTTTGACCACGGCTTTGATGCAGGTTTTGAAGGCTTGCTTTGTTGATCCCACGCTTCCGGTTCAGTCTCACTTGGTCTGTCTCTATATTTCCAGGGCATCAGTTCTGGAGAATTCTGAGGTTTCCCAGCCTTGGATTCCTGGACTAAGCATGATGCCTAGTGGGAACGTGGAACTTTGGCCATGAGAGTTTTGATTTCTGCCACTCGGTACATAAGAATTATAATTTCATGTGATAAGAGTTACTGACAAATACTACACATTATGTAAGGTAATCAATGCTCAAAAGCCAGCACTGGAAACTATTTCTTGGTGACACATCAGAGTCTGAGTTTGATACTATGAATAGGGCAGAATGATGTAGTGTAGGGGTGTAGGGTTGTCACGTCAGCCATCTGTGTAACGTCTTGATGATATTTTCCATCAATGTTTTTCTTTAGCTCCTTCTTCTTCCCTCCTACTCTCTCTGTATTCCTTCCTTCCTTCCTTCCTTCCTTCCTTCCTTCCTTCCTTCCTTCCTTCTACCTTTCTCCTTTGCTGCCTTCCTTCTTCCTTCCTTCCTTCCTTCCTTCCTTCCTTCCTTCCTTCCACCTTTCTCCTTTGCTGCCTTCCTTCTTCCTTCCTTCCTTCCTTCCTTCCTTCTACCTTTCTCCTTTGCTGCCTTCCTTCTTCCCTCCCTTCTTCCTTCCTTCCTTCCTCCCTCCCTTCCTTCCTTCCTTCCTTCCACCTTTCTCCTTCGCTGCTTTCTTTCTTTCTTTCTTTCTTTCTTTCTTTCTTTCTTTCTTTCTTTCTTTCTTTCCTTCTCTTTTTCCTCTTTTACTTAAATAAAGATTTCTTTTTAAAGGAAACTTCATGTCCTACTGCAAGCAGAAAAGTAGTATCTCTTTACCATAATTAGTTAAAGCAAAAACAGCAACTCCCAGAATGATAAACATTTAGCACGTAACCCACCAAGCTGCCCTTCCACGTGCCCCAGCTCTGCCGTGAACCTTGGTGGTGGACGAGCCACACGGTGAGAGATGTTCGCCCACGTTCAGATATGCCCAAGAGCCCTGGGTAGAGACGGGCCAACCTACCCACAAAGTTGTGTTGCTTGGGAAGCGTTACTTAGTCTCTTTGAATTTCCATTTCCTCATCAAAGACAGGGAATAAAAAAGACTCCTTTTCAGAGTTGATGTATCATAACAACATAACGTATGCAAAGCAATATTTAGCCCAGTGCCCGGCAGCAACGGTAGGACGATGAAGAATTTGAATCCTTTGTTTTTTCCCAGGAGCAAATGTGATGACAATTTTTGTCAGAGAAGGCAAACAGCGAGTCCTGACAGCGTGGTCATAGATCTGGAATTACTCTTCGTTATACTTGAGTCATTTCACATTTGAAGGTGTTTGGTGGGACGGGGCCAGGGGTGTGAATGTGTCCCTCTGCGTGGCCCAGGGCACAGCGGCAGGGGTGTGAGTAGGCCCTTCCCCCTCACACTCCGTGGATCCCACCACCGGGGGGCGCCCCAGCCACCCTGTCTCCAGCAAGGCCCTTTGCTTGGATTTCCTCTCCAGCCTCAGGAGTGCCATCCTTCCTGGGTCAGGTGAGGGGAGGGAGTGTGGGATGGCGACCAGGAGGAAGGGGCCGGGGGTGCTGGTGCCTGGCCAGGTAACAGACACCTGCCGGCGCTCCCAGGCACTGGGCCTGGTGCTGCCTGCGACCCTGGGCACCTCTGAGCTCTTGTGGTTTTGGCATCTGAGGGGAGAGCTCTTCTGCCACTGCGTTCCTGCTGCAAGCCGTTCCCGCTGCCCGTGGTAACCTTCAGGAGCTGGGGAGAAGCCCACTCCTCAGGACTCCCCACTCTACGCCCACCAGGCGGCCCTTCTGTTGGTTGTGGTGTTATGACCACAGCAACCAGGGGAGAGAGGGCAGCTCACATTTATCAAGGGTTACAGAACACCATGTACCAAGAGTGGAGTGCTGGGGGGCAGTTACGTCCGCAGGAGGCAGAGTGCTTTATAATGGGTAGTTAAAGAAAATTAACGTGGAAACTTCCAGAAAACAAATCTTTCCCCCACATCCTTCCGTTTTCCTGATAGGTAGATGAAGTCACAAAAATGGCGAACCGTCTCCAAGGCTGGTTCCTCAGCAGAGCTACAAGCTCTAACTCAACTGCTAGGAATGAATCTGTAAGTCGATTCACTGGACCTCACAACTCATTCATTTTGCACCTTTTAATTGTTTGTAGCTTTTGTAATCATGGGATGATTGTTTTCACGAAGCTCAGAGGCCTAGACAAGGCTACAAAGGTGCTTTAACTCGCGACTCACTTTGCAGTGGAAAGTAAAGGAGATACAAGATTTGCAGGCTTTGTAATCAAATTATAAGAACATCATCAAGGAAAACAGTCTAAGGTTTAAAAATTGATACCTAGTGCTTTAGGAAACGAAGTTCATACTTCCGGCAGACCGTGGAGTAAGGCAGAGGCCTTTATTTCCATTCTGCAGAGGACTGTTTTTTTCTGTGCAAAGTCATTTTCTCTCTTCCTCCTTTTTTTCTTTCTTTTCAAAAAATGTTTACTTATTCTTGAGAGAGAGAGAGAAAGAGAAGCAGAGTGTCAGCGAGGGAGAGGCAGAGAGAGAGGGAGACACAGAATCCAAAGCAGACTCCAGGCTCCGAGCTGTCAGCACAGAGCCCAACATGGGGCTCAAACCCACAAACAGTGAGATCATGACTTGAGTTGAAGTCAGAGGCTTAACTGACTGAGCCATGCAGGTGCCCCCCACCCTTACTCTTTTCAATCTCTCTCTCTTTTTTTTTTTTAATGTTCATTTATTTTTGAGACAGAGGGACAGAGTGCGAGCAGGGGAGGGGCAGAGAGAGAGGGTGACACAGAATCCGAAGCAGGCTCCGGGCTCTGAGCTGTCAGCACAGAGCCCGACGCGGGGCTCGAACTCCCCAGTCATGAGATCATGACCTGAGCTGAAGTCGGCTGTTTAACGCATTGAGGCCACCCAGGTGCCCCATCTTCCTCCTTTTTTTCAACCCTTGTCCCTCCCATCTTTCTCAGATCTTCATCGAGAATGCACTATGTTACATCCTTGGGGCACAAGCACAGAGAAAGGTAGGTCCTGACCCCACAGTAAAAACTCAGTGCGCCCAGAATTCCGTGTGGTAAGTTTACATTTCAATTATGTCTGGGATCTCTCCACGCTCTCGAGCGTCCCCCATTGGACTCAGCTCAGTGTTCCTCCAGTTGGCCTTCCCAAATCCACCCTGGCACCTTCCACTCTGTTCTCAGTTATCTTTATCTCTTCAAAACATGATACTACCAACCGCAAACTGGAATCTCCCACCGGCCTGTGGAGCTCTGTGTGTTTGCAGTTCCTCTGACCCCCTGGCTTACCCATACTTCTTCACTTAGTTACTTGTACTCACCTTTATGAGTGCTACACTCTTTAGGGAAGCCCAGTCTGCCAGGGACCTTTGTTACAGACTCTCTTAGCGCTGTAATTCTTCCTCTTGGCACTTTTTACCCCTGTGGGATTGAGTACTGTCTACCTTAATCTCGACCTCGCTCCTACGCACACACAAAGTGGGTTCTCAGTCCCATGAGGGCACGGAATGATGTGCGAGGCTGTCTAGTGTAGACTTTCGGGAGGGAGTCCAAGGTAACTCCTGGGCACAGGGACTAAAACCTGCTGTGTTTCGCTCCCACAGCACACAGTGCTGGTCCTGGCACGCATACATGTGCTCAGGAGATGCACAGTGAATTTGTTTTTAGTAGCCACCAGAAAGAAAAACGTAGTCTTGTTTATACCTCCTTGGGGGTCGGTGGACAAGAACCCAACTTGGTTCAAGACTTCCATCACTTTATTCAGTTGAGATATGTTCTTTCTACATAAATTTTGTCCAGCCTAGACAGTCTCATGACAAGTGGAGACAATCTTAAAATATAGTAGTCTAGCATCAGGTTAGCTGTAACAGTGAAATTTTCATCTCACAAATATTGGGGGCGGAGAAAGGCTGAGTGAGATTAAAAGGACCTGTTAGGTTTCTTAATGCTACATCGACATTTTTCCAGAAAGTACAGGTGAGCCCTACTCTCGTGCAGCAGAGTCCCCTAGGTGACCTTCAGAAAAGACTCTAAGGCTTGGACACTGATTTTCCTTTGCATCAAACATTTATTGCCCTCTTGCCACGGATATAAGCTCTTAACTCCTCAGCCTATCCTCTTTCTTCTTTAAAGTGTTCATCTCTCATCCTGTCTCTTAGAAACCCATCTTCTTTCCACCAGCTGAGGTTAGCTGCCGTTAGGATATCTCCACAATCACTCCAGTGTTTCCCTTCCTTGATGCTGCTGAGGAAAGAAGGCATTGATCATTTTGTTTGAAACTGAGACTAGTAAGAATACATATAAGCTTAGAGAAGTCTTTAAGAAATTTTACCAGATTCCCTGCAGTAAAGGTTCTGGTCTAAACTTGTCCTTAGCATTACGTATTATTTTCCAATGCCACTGTGGTTTAGCCAAGGAGCCCTCTCGGGAGTCAGGAAGGAAGATCTGGGATTTTCACCCAGGCTCCGCTCCTCATCAGTCATGGGACCCTTTGATCTTTGGCTTCCTTGCTTGTGAAAAGAAGGTTTGTAGGCCTAATTCTCAGGGTCGTCATGAATAAGTGTCTGGCACAGAACTAGCAGAAGTAGAATTTCATAAATGTGAATTTCCTACCAGTTATTAGTTTTCTTCCCTAGTTGAGAAATTTGGGAAGAATGCAAAAATTATACTATAGAATTTCAGAAAGCATTTGGGTTGAATTGGCTGATGAAAATATTGATTACAAAGGTGGTAGCTACTACACTAATCTATCCACCTACCTACTATCCATCATCCATCCATCCATCCGTCTCTCCATCTCTCCATCCACATATCCATCTATCTGTCATCTATTTCCCTGTCATCTTCATCTACCTATATCTATCTACCTACCTACTATCCATCTATCCATTATCTATCTATCTATCTTCTTCTTCATCATCATCATCATCATCATCATCATCATCATCATTATCTGTCTATCTACCTACCTATGTATCTATCCACACACATACCCATAAATATGAATATAAATACAAATAATTAAACTTGGGGTAGGAACTTTTGTCCCAGTTGAAAGGGGTGTTTTAAATTTAAAGAGTTTTCATTGAAGTAATTAAAACCATATGACAGCTGTGGACCCTTGACCTCCAAATTTGTCTTTCTAATTGCTTCCTGCACATCTGCATGTGATGTCACAAAATCCACTTATAAGCTTTACCTTCATATCTGCTCTGCTTGTTGATATTTTCCATCCTGGTGTATGGGATCATCATCTGTCTATGAAGTCACCTAAGCCAGAAACCAAAGACAGCTGTGTTTGGTTTTCTTGTTTCTTATACCCTGTTCCCTTGGTTGGTACCCTACCTCCTAGACATGCCTTGGTTCTGTCCTGTTGGGCATCCCCTCTTCCCAGGCCATAGCTGCAGAAATGAAAGTTAAGGATATTGTCACTTGGAAGAAAAAATGGATTCTGTATTTCTTAAGACAAATTTTTATAACAAATATCAAAGTAAATTTGGCAATTACATGGTTGGAGGGGATCTTTGAAATCAGGTGCTGAGCTTTCCCGAGGAAAAGGTGCATCCTGGCCACCTCTCCTTCATGTCTCCCTGTCCTCAAACTTGGGCCTCCCCTTCTCCTTTGAAGCTGTGAAAACTTTGACTTAAAATTGATGATCTAATTGCTCTCACACATTTTGAATTCCTTTCAAGAAAACAAATATTTATATTTACAAATTAATATATTAATTTCCAGTCCCCAACTTCTTATCAATCCTATTAAAAAAATACATATCCCCAGTCTCTATTTTTGAAGGTCTTCCTTTCTTGTTTTCTTCATGTGGTCCTTGAAATCTAATGATGTTAATTGTATTTAGTTTTCATTGATTGAAATGTAATATTCCTATTGAATTGCTGTTTTCTTTTCTTATGTTTGGCTAAAGCACTCTATGCATTTAAGTAAATCTCTTATGGATTAAACAGGTTCTTAATGCTTCTACTGTGTCCTCAGTATCTCTAGTCCCCCAACTATTAATAATGTCCAATGAACTATTGTATAATAAAGAACTTGACCGGTCGTTGTCCCAGGTTCCTGGAACAGAGCCTTTGGAATTTCTTAATAGGAGCATCTCTGTTATTCATGGTGGATCCCTCAGACCACATCTGAGTTTATGCTAATGATGGTGATTTGAGGTAGGTTACTAGATAGTTTTAGAATGAAGGCTGGCCATGCCATAAAGACCAAACAAGTGATTAGAGGGTTGAAGTTCTGAGCCAGGTGGCATCAGCCTGACCTCCTAGCCTCTGGGGAGGGGATAAGGGCTGTAGACTGACTTGTCATATGGCCAATAATCCAGTTAATTGTGCCAATGTAACAGAATCCTCCAAAAAACTGGACACCTGAAGCTCGAGTGAGCTTTCTGGTTGGTGATATACTTTGATGTGCCAGGAGGATGACACATCCTGAGGACATATTTGGGACTCTCTCAAATCTTGTTCTGTGTGACTCTTCATTTGGCTATTCCTGATTTGTAACTTTTATAATACAACTGTGATTGTAATTATGGAGGTTTCCTGAGTTCTACAAGTCATTCTAGTGAATTATCAAACCTGAGGGAGGGTCTGGGAACTCTTAAATTGTTAGCCAGTTGGTCAGAAATGTGGGTGGCCTGGTACTCCCAAGCTTTTGGGTTGTGTCCGAAGTGAGGGCTGTCTTGTGGAGGACTGAGCCCTAACTCCCTGAAGTTTGACCTACCTCTGGGTATTTAGTGTCAGAAGTGCATTGCAACTATTACTTGCCTTCTGTATTATCAGAGTTCTGTAGAGCAGCAGAACTAAAAGGAATGTGTAGCATACAGAAGAGGAGATTTATTACATGAATTGGCTTACATTGTTATGGAGGCCTAGAAACCTCACAATCTGCCTTCTGCAAGCTGAGAAACAAGCAAGGCCAGCGTGAAACTTAGTATGAGTTCAAAGGCCTGGGAATGGCAGAGGGAGGAGGGCCGTGCCGCTGATGGTGTAGGTCCTGGAGCCTGAAAGCCCGAGAACCAAGGTGGTAAAGTCCAAGGGCAGCAGAAGATTGATATCTCAGTTCAAGCTGAGAGACAATTCCCTCTCCCTCTGCCTTTTTGTTCCATCCAGTCCTTCCAGGGGTTGGCTGATACCCACACACACTGATAGGATGATTTTCTTTGCCTCATGTACTGAGTCAACTGCTAATCTCTTCCAGAGACACCCTCACAGACACACCCAGAAACAATGTCTTACCAGCTATCGGGCATCCCTTGGCCCAGTCAAGTTGACACAAAATTAACCATCAGATCTTCCATCCTGCTCTCAATCCATCACATTGCCTCCTTCCAAAAAAGTCTTCTGCTTCAGCTGGGCTGATCGGCTCTCTGCTCAAGTATGTGCTCCTTTTAGCTTCTGATGGGGATGCCTTTCCTTTCCTATGACACCATTCTTTCACCTATCAGCATTTGGCTCATGTCCCACCTCTTCCTTAGGACCTTATTTCATGTGCTGTACTCTTCTTCTCTGAACGACAACACAGGAAATTAGCGTTTATTTTGAGAATATATTGTTTTCCTAACAGCATAGTAAGAGACACTGAAGCCCTTACCTTGGGCTTCCTATTAAGAAAAAGCTCTGTTTAGCATAGTGATGAAAACTTACAACTTAACACATACTGAATAATTGAATAATGAAAGATTAAAAGGACACTTGTGCTCACATTCATATAGACTGTAGACTGCACTGCCACGCAGAAGACCTTTGTAGAACTTTAGGTTTAGAAGGGACTTTGAAGGTCCTCTGGTAAGATGGCTTTGTTTCACTTAGTAAGCGTTCCATAAATATTTGCAGAATGAATGAAGGGAAGGAAAGAGGATCCCTTGAGAGCAATTGACTTGCCCAAGAACCAAAGTTATTAACATTTATTAAAAGAATGAATCCAGACTAATCCAGGACAACAATAGGATCACTCTCTCCCCTTTCCATGTGACCCTATTTAGCAGCCACACTCTCCTCCCTCACTTGGTTATTGGGCTCAGAATGCGAGTCTCTTTTCTAGTGCTAATAGTACTCAAATAATAATAAATATCTTAGAGAGTGAATACTTTCCCACTTATTGTCTTTGAAATATAAAAACTTTACCTCAGATCAACATTTAAGTTCTTAATGAACATTTCCTCCTAGAAGGCTTACCTTATGTAGGATGAAATAAATCGATAAGCCTGGTATGTAGGATGAAAGGGAAGTCAAAAAAATCAAAGTGTCCAAAATTGGGGTCTGGTTATCATATATATTTAAGTCCTAATTATTTCTATTAAAATACCTGTTTGTTAGCCAAATTATGGAAAGAGCCCAAATGTCCATCAAGTGATGAATGGATAAAGAAGATGTGGTTTATATACACAATGGAATACTACTTGGCAATGAGAAAGAATGAAATCTGGCCATTTGCAGCAACGTGGATGGAACTGGAAGGTATTATGCTGAGTGAAATATGTCAGTCAGAGAAAGACAGATACCATGTGTTTTCACTTATGTGTGGACCTGAGAAACTTAACAGAAGACCATGGGGGAGGGGAAGGGGAAAAAATAGTTACAGAGAGGGAGGGAGGCAAACCATAAGAGACTCTTAAAAACTGAGAATACACTGAGGGTGGATGAGGGGTGGGAGGGAGGGGAGGGTGGGGGATGGGCATTGGGGGGGCACCTGTTGGGATGAGCCCTGGGTGTTGTATGGAAACCAATCTGACAATAAATTATATTAAGAAAAAAATAAATAAAACTTTTAAGGAAAAAAAACCTGCTTGTTATTTTTGAAAAATAGCACAGACACTTGTTTTCTAAGTGGTGATGTTTTATTGCCTACAAAGATGTTTTGTGTATTTCAAGATATAATAGCAATTTTGCTTGTTTTCCAAATGAACAACACTACTGGTGATGAACTGCTAATCCACCAAGGGAAGACTGTGGAGGACCCTCTCTTCCCTTTAAGACTTGAAGCAAAAGTATTTACTTGGTATCTTTTAAATACAAATTACCATGATTGGCTTGGCAGAGCTCCAGAAGTCATTCCCAAGGGGATATTTGTAGAGCATATAGGAGGCAGGGGTTTGTCTTGGTTTGCTTAAGGATGAAGTGGGAATCTGAGGACTGCTTCCAAGTACCCATGGCCATGAGAACCTTGTCTAGAGTGTATCCTCTGGAGCCTTTGGTTCTCTGCATGCACTTGTCCCATCATTCCAGGGGAAGACGGTCTACAGTCTCCATGGTGTCAGCAGCATGTCTGAACACCTTTTGACATGGTGGAGATCACAGGAAGGTGTTGAATCTGATTCTTCCTGAGGAAGGACAGAATTGGCCGTGTCAAGGTCGGTGAGGGTTCTCAGAAAGAGAAGGGAGAGCATTGCCTCCCATGCTCGGACCCCTGGACTAAAACCATTGCAGGAGCAACACTGGGTTGACTTGTGTGACAGTAGCAGGTTCTTTGCGCCGATCAAGTCCTTGTTCTTCGTTTAGGAGCTGGCAACGACAATCCCTGGCCACTCGGGCTTGTTTTGTAAGTACCGAATGAGATAACATCTGTAAAGACTCAGAGCGGTGCCCGACACTCACAAGGTGCTCAACAATTTTTGTGAGTTAACTTATGCCCAGACAATTGCTAACTATACCATATATCTTGCATGAGGTGTGACAGTATACATCGCTGCTCTAATGGAATAGAACAATGGGACAATTGAAATCCCTAGGCCCAGGTCTTTGCTTTTATGCCCAGCTATTTCTTTTGGTCAAAATGTATTACTCACTCTAGTGCATTCCTAACCTTAAGTGCTTTTTTACTCCTAGAAAAATCTTATGCATCTATTTAAAGATGAGTATTTGTGTTCTTTGAAAGTGTGCTTTCTGGTGCGTTTTAGAGGAAAATAAAAGCATGTAACCCAAAGCAACTTGCCAGAGTTTCGTGACTGTTAATGGGACAATACAGCATAAAGTTCAAAGACACTTGGTTTATGGTTCAGTTAGCGATCAGTCCATCTAATGCTGACATTCTATGGTTGAGACGAGCAATTCTAGAAACTGAAGGCAGGAGCAGCTACTTGGAACCGAGGAATGGCAAACGAAGTTGGCTTCCTCAACTGTCTCTGCTCTGGTTATGAGGGCGTGGACCTCCCCTATGTCCCCTGCTGTCAGGATGGCAGGTCAGCATCGTCGTTAGTTATACCCCTGTGACACGTGAGTCTGTGAAATTTCTCATATTATGTTCAGAATCAAAGCACATTAAGTCTCCCAGGCTCCTGCTTAGGGCTTTCCCTTCGGGGCTGCTAGAATTCACCTGGGGTGCTTGATATCCATTTGCATCATCTGTGGTGACAGGATTCATTAAGCAAAACGCCAGTATAAACAAAACTTCAGAGAGGATATTTCCAATGCAAACATTTGGCAACACCTGCGAGCTAAGTGCGAATGGTGTGCACACCACAGATGTGTTTGATGCACGGTGTTTGCCGAGCAACGGCTCTGTGCTTGCATTTGCCCTTGCAACCCTTCGAGGTAGATCCTATTATGGCCCCCATTTACCATATATGGAAACTAAAGTTCAGAGGATTCAGTAGCTCCTCTAAGATCTTACGGCCAGTCCAAGGCAAAGTCACGCCATGTTCTGAAGAACTAAGCCAGAGTCTCAAGAATCATGTGTGTCTGACTTGTAAATGCACATAAGTCAGTGCAAGAAAAAGTGCATCCGGCCAAGAATCCCTCTGCATCTGGGCTTTATTTTTCTTCTTCAATAAAGAGAAAGTCCTTATTAAAGTCCTTAAATCGAGGAGTCCCACGATGAACATTTTCTGGGGTCTGTTCAGCTGTTTGATAATGTCTGGGCTCTGAGTTGGTGTTCCTGTGATTCTCATGGTGGCTTCAAGCATCGTTTCCTCCTGTGATCACGTGGAAAAGTAGGAAGAAAGGCTGGCAAAGACCATGGTCCTCATGTGTCTCTCTTCTACCCTGAAAGAAACACCTTCTCCAGAAGTTCTCCTGGGAAGACTTTGCCCAAGAGGGCCAGTCACGTGTCTGGGCTCAGCTGTAGTGAGGTTGGGGAGGCAACTGACCTCTTGTGTGTGACCTCTCTTTGGATGACTCTATTTCATTATTATAACTATCATTTTTTAAGTGAGGTAATTATTGGTGATGAACCGTTGGCACACTGAACCAAATGGGTTCAAAAATTAAAAATCACTTCTAACTAGTAAGGACATGCAAGTTAATAATAGCTGTGGGAAGCATGGCTAAGGTTGACCAAACGTTGTACTAAGAGCTTTGCCCACACCGTTCTGGGCAGTCGGCACCACAATGAAGACAATCCCTCCCACTTGGCACCTGAGCTTTCCACGGGGTTGGGTTTCCACAGGTTAAGCGGTCTGCCCATGATCACAAAGCCCACCCACAGCAGAGGCCATGCAGGGGCCCAGCACTTCACCATTTTACTGCTAAGCTGCTTCTGAGGTCATGACACCTTAGCTTGGGGGCCCCCTGTTTGCTCTGAAGAGAGATACCCTTTATCTGGGTACTATAAAGCAATTACTGCCCCCATGTCCCCTCAATATTCCTGTGGGGACTGGGTCCTTCTTGGCTCTTTCCCAACTGTGGCTCATGGCTCCTGTGGTGGCTTTGGCTCCAACATTAAAAAAATTTTTTTTAAATGTTTATTCACTTTTGAGAGACAGAGAGAGACAGAGCATGAGAAGAGGAAGGGCAGAGAGAGAGGGAGACACAGAATCTGAAGCAGGCTCCAGGCTCTGAGCTGTCAGCACAGAGCCCAACCTGAGGCTCAAACCCATGAACCGTGAGATCACGACCTGAGCCAAAGTTGGATGCTTAACTGACTGAGCCACCCCGGCTCCAACATTTTTGCCATCTACTTGGGCTTCCCTATCTTTCTTTAGATGGAAACTTTGGTTTTCCACTTGTTAGCAAGATCCAGTGTTTATGAAAGTTTTGGAATTAGTTTTATCTTTGATGGTCTCATGCTCTTACACATTTTCTTCCCTAACAAGCTTTTAAAATTAGAAATATAGCTGCAGAAGGATTTATTCTTCTATTGTCCAAAGCCAGTCCCCAGGGTGATGGGGCTAATCTTTGTTTTTTTCTATTAACGCCACGCCTCATGTAGGAAAGAAACAGCCCAAGAATCTTAGCCATAAAGTTACCATGTATTCTTGAAACTTGTCCCTATTCTTTACTGCTTGGGACACCTCTCTACAGGTGTGCAGACCTAATATTTATTTCTTATCTCCTTATTTAACATTCCATGCGAGGTGGAGGCCCCTGCTTGAGCTGAAGCCGAGGTTACGGACATGTCTGGGCATCTGATGAACTGTTTGAGGCAAGCTCTGAATCAGTGTGGATTTGCCTGGTCTTAATTTTTGAAAAGATGGCTGGTGGAACATGAAATGCCAAGGCCAGCAGAAGGTGTTTGTCCTGGAGGCTCGCTTCTGGCCCTATTTCAGCCTCATGCTGGAGACCAGGGTTTTAGGCAGAAGTTGAAGGAACAGGACTCTGGGTGACCTGAGAGTACAAGAAGCCCTAGGGGTGACCAAATGTGACCCAAAGTCCGGGAGAGGACTGTTGCCACTTCTGCACAGAGCACAGCATGGCTTGGGGCATGCGATACACAGAGAAAGCACTCAGTGGTTATTTGCTGAATGAACAAAGGAAGGAGTGACTGTTTAGAGACAATAGAGGCTGAACATCCCCTCAAGGATGTGCAGCTTGGAAAGCCCCAGAACTGTGCCTGAGGGGCAGGCTAAAGCTGCCAAGTTGAGTTCTGGATCCAGACCATGAGGATCTCCAAGAAGCTTTTGGGGTCAATGTTCTTAGCAAGAGGAGACTGAGGAGGACAATGTGGAGAATACCAGGTAGAGAAAACTGTTATTTCATGGAAACTCCCCAGGACTTCTGGAAAGAACACAGGGGTTGAAGTCCTCCAGACAGGGGTGGGGGAGAGTGAGGGGTTGTGAATAACACAAAGACATCTAGCTGAGGCCAACTAGATGGAAATCCGCCTCTCTCACTGCTTGCAAAGATCTGGAGGGGATGCCCTGTGCTGATCCCACGTAGTGCCCTATGGCCTAGCAATGGCTTCCTCAGGAGCAGTGACTGTGACCCTGTTTGTACCTAGAGGCCAGGGAGGCCCTGAGAAGACAGGTGCCATGATCCAAGTGTTAAATCTCTTGAAAAGAAGCCATTCAACTTACCTTTGTTTACTTCTACACTGTGTCTTTCATATGGAAACTTTTCAATAATTATTTATTGATTAATTCATCACTATTGTTTACTTGGGTCTTAAACTGATATAGACATGATTGTATTTCTATCTCTGTATACAGTTGGTTGTGAACTACATATAGAGTTGATTGTATCTATCATCTATCTATCCATCATCTATCTGTCTATAGATGGTTGGTATATAGTTGACTCACGTACACCCCCAAGCTAAGAGGCAGGCGCCGGATGGCTTGAATTGAATCACATCTCTGCCCTTTGGTAATGTTATTGAACCTTTCTGTGCCTCAGCTTCTTGCCTCGCAGGTTCTCATGAGGCTGAAATGCACTAGTCTCCATAAAGCTCCCAGAGCGTCACTTGGTGCATGAGAAGAGGTCAACTGTGTTCACGCTCGTATTAAAGGACTTCTGATGGCCGTTCCTGCCTGTCCTCCCAGCTCCTCCCACTGATGATGCATAGGGTCTGCTTGGAGCTTTCAGATCATTTTTACTTTCAGAAATGGAAAAAGGACAAGTGTGTGTAAAGCAGGGACTGGGTTGGGGAGTGGAGTGGGGCTTGTAGTGTTGACCTGGCTCAATACAGACATTCACTGCATTCCAGAACTGTGTTTGGTTCCAGGGATGCAAAGGTGAGTATTTCATGGTCCCTGGGCTGGTGCACTCATGGCTGAATCCTCCTTGTTATACTTTTCTCATTTCTTCCTCTATAGATTCACATACATATTTAGATGACCTTTAACACGGAAATACTTCTGAATAATTTGTTGGCATATCATTAGATGAATTAGCTCAGTCCAGTCCCTTTCTTACAACACAGTGACACAAAGGCATAGGGAATTTTGACCAGGAAGAGAGTGTAAGTACTAATTTTGGAAGGGGGGTCTGAACAGAAGCAAGTGACCCTAGAATAGAGACATTCAGAAAAAGACACAGAGAACTGGCAAAGTCAAAGTACATCTGTCCTGAGCAGTGCATAAAAGAACAAAGACACTTTTTCCTACCTGGTCTCACTTTTTAGTCCCCACCGATTCCCTAGTCTTGAGACCTAGAACTTTTAATACAACAATTTTCCTACTTTATGGGTCAAATAAGCTTTTGCTGTGTAGCCTAAGAAAATAAATCTCAGTGATTTATTCTAACCTCTTGAGGTAGCTCTAGGCTTCGTATGTCTTCCCTACCTGGCTCCTGCTTTTCCCTCCTCCCTGCCATAATGTTCTATGTCAAAACCAAGGAAACTGTTGGCTAAAGTTCTGGCTGGATTCTGGTGATTAAGAGCTCTTGGGGGCCCATGGAATATTCTTGTTGACATCATCCTCTCTTGGAAGCGGGTAACAGGGTCTGTGCTTTTTTAGCTCTTGGCCCTTGTACAGATATTTTGACTCCCACATAGATGTGGAGCGGACAGGCCTAGGTCTTCCTGCCATTTTGGAGGGGCTCTTCCCCCACCCT
Organism: Panthera leo; assembly: GCF_018350215.1. NCBI lineage: Eukaryota > Metazoa > Chordata > Mammalia > Carnivora > Felidae > Panthera > Panthera leo. The sequence goes on from NC_056679.1 coordinate 2,702,894, forward strand.
GACCCCCCCTGAGAAGTCCTAGGTTTGGGCAGCATAGGCTAGTTCTGCTATAGGTTTTGGAGACAAATATGCATTTTTCCTTTGCTCCTTTATTCTGAAGAGGAGTGAGCACTGAGATGAACAGAATTGTGGCCTACTCTTCCCACTGCCCCCCAATTCAAGTGTTGAAATCCTCACCCCTGACACTTCAGGATGTGACCTTATTTGGAGATGGAGACTTTGAGAGGTCTTTAAGGTAAAATGAGGTCTTTAAGGTGGGTTCTCATCCAGTACGACCGCTGTCCTTATAAGAAGAGGAAATACGGATACAAACACAGAGAGAAGACAACACGAAGACAAAGGAAGCAGATGACCATCCCCAAGTCAAGGGGACAGGCCTCAGGGGGAGCCAAGCTTGCGGACACCTTGATCTTGGACCCCCAGCCTCCAGAACTGTGAGACAGTAGGTTTCTGCTGTTTAAGCCCCGCAGTGTGTGGCCCTTTGTTACGGCAGGCTGCACAAACAAATACAAGTGCTGTCCCTGCTCACTCCAAAAAGACCTGGATCCGTGTGTCCTCTAAGGGCAGAGTCAGAAATAAAGAGGCTTCCAGTCTAGCCTTGGGCTCCGGGCCTCTTTCATTAGAGGGAGTCCCGCTGGTCCACGTAGGGTCTGATTTAAGTCGGCAGACCCAGGGGCGTGGCCCGTAGGTACCTACCAGGGTGCCCTCACCCTGCCCCCCTTTCCCTGCCCTCTGCCCCAGCAGAAGGAACCTGCTGCCACTCAGGTAAGCGACTCATCAAGGACTGGGATTCCGGCCAAATACCCTTCTGACTCGTCAGACAGCTAACACTACCTGTCACTTAGAACTTGGCGTCCATGGGAAAATATGCTCTGCCTTCCCAACAACAATTTGAAAGTGCGTTTTTGGATCGCGACTTGTTTAAATTGAGGACTGCCAATATTTGTAGATTTCTTATCAACGTCCAAACTGTATATACTTTTTACTGACACACCATAGACTTCGACCTTTTCGCTAATGGAGACCAGTCTTTCCAAAGTTAGTACGCCTTGCTGCACTTCTTTGTCAAGTTGAGTAAGTTGTTCCAGAGGATTTTGGAGATATGACTAATGAGCCTGAGAAGCCCTTTTCTTTTATGGAACTGGACATCCCTAACAATCAGAAAGGATAGGAAATGTTAGCTTTCAGTATTTGAGATGCTGTCTTTTATTTACGTGAAAGCATTCACTTTGAAACATGGAATGCTGGTTCCACGAAAACAATGTTTTTCTTAAGGACTTGCCATGAAACATTCTGTTCTCTCGCAGCATTCTTCAGTATCATACAAAGGAGGGTGAAATACTTTAAAAGTGCATTAAACGAGTTCGACCAATGTTGGTTAAAGGCTGACAGGTAGGTTCATATTTTTGATCTCATAACTATCAGATCCTGCTTCAGGTTTGACAAAAATGATCAGAAAAGCATTTACTCAATGCTCACTCTGTTCCCAGCACTAAGCTGGGAGAAAGGAAGTTCCGCGCCTGCCCTCAAGGAACTGATACTTTAGTAGATCTGATTCATAGTCACTGAAGAAACTCCCTTTCATGCTGATTGGTTCTGAAAATGAAGCATAGTCATATGCCAAATACTGGGCGTATGATTCAGTGTTTCATAAACGTTGGCTCTGATGACCTTGATTATAAAAAAAATAGCAAAGCAAACCAAACAAACAGTGATCTACTTCGTTGTCTTGATTTGCTTTATCTCGTAGTCAGCTTTAGGGCAATGCCTGCAAAGTAATGTTAATTATTATAGAAGTCTATAAACGCCTTCCCGAGTGTTTTATGACTACAGCATCGCCTTTTCTACCCAGGGATAAAAATACACAGTCGCTCCCCCTGGGAAACAACATTGCATTTTGCAATTCAGATTTTATGTTTCGCTGCCTTCTTCACAGCTCTGCCAGTATGTTCCTCTTCTCTGGGTTTTAGGATTCAGGTCTGAGGTTTCTGAGCACCCCCGCCCCACCTTCCTGCCAGCATTCGCTCAATTATCCATTGACTTTTTAAGTGAAGGACAGCCTCAAGAGTCAGGACTTTTGGATATGGCTTCACTTATATTTTTGCAGCTTAGGGGCACGGGTTTACTGCAAAAAGTGGACAACCGCACTGGGGTGCCTGGGTGGCTCATGCGGTTGAACGTCCGACTTCGGCTCAGGTCATGATCTCACAGTTCATGGGTTCGAGCCCCGCCTTGGGCTCTGTGCTGACCGCTCGGAGCCTGGAGCTTGGAGCCTGCTTCTGATTCTGTGTCTCCTTCTCTCTCTGCCCCTCCCCTGCTCATGCTCTGTCTCTCAAAAATAAATAAATGTTAAAAAAAGTAAAAAAACTTTTAAGGTGTGGACAACCACACCTTAATGCTGTGGCCCGGAAGAGGGCCAAGAAGCAAGAGGTTCACTGATGGGAACGCCCTTGTTCCCTTTCTTCGTGGCCTCCTGTGCCATTATGGCTGGAGGAAGGGCTGGAGGTGAGGAGGTAAACATTTGAGAGATGCCTGTCTTGTAAGAATAAACTCTATCTTATTTAAGAATGGCCTTGCCACAGCCCCTTCCAACTCTGGCAGCTGACTGACCCCTCCGATGACAGGGCATGACCTCGGGCGTGGCTTTCTACCGTGACCACACTCTAATCCCAGCTCCCACGCTGTCATGTCAGGCTGGGACACCCAGACGCGGCTCCCTCCTCTTCTTTCATCAGCAGGGATTTCTCCCACAGCTGGACCACATCCGGGCCCGTTGGATGGCCAGACAGGACGTGTTTTCTACCATCAACTCCCGCTATTGAGGACAGATGTGCATCCTGAAATTTAGGTCCATCTCAGCTGTGATGGTCACCGGACACTCGATAAACTCGGCACTTCAGTGGCAGGAAAAAAAAAAAATCTCACTTTCCCAGCTTCTTCTCCAGGCAAGGCTGATCATGGAATCAGAGCCCCTGCTTGACTTTTTCTTTAGCGTTGAAACTCTTCGATTAAATACGGATTCGGTTTTCACCCCTTTGGAGAAGAGAGCACTTGTATCTTTCTTTGCGTGCTGGAGACATGTTCACATGTTCACCTAACAAAGGAAACAGACTGAAATCTCACTGGATCAGCTCACAAGAAGGTGAGGATAGAAATATAGAAGGATGCTATATCACAGGGAGAATTCTTACAAGAAATCCTAAGAGCTAGAGAGGAGGGTTTCAGGTATTTTCACCCCTCACTGGGCGGGCAGGGCTAGCTGTGGGTTCGTCTGTGTCGGAGGCGAAGGTACTCTCGGGAGGAAAAGCCCCAGGTCTGGCCCTAGTCTCCGGACACGGACTCAGGAGGACCCGGGGAAACCCACTTCCTTTTCTCACTAAGATACACAGGGGTTGGCTGACCTCTAGGGTCTCTTTAAGCACGAAAGGTCAGCCTCATTTTCCCAGGAGGCCCTCCTGACTGTCCTTGTCTGGGTCGATGCCCTTCTCTGCGTGGAAGCATGCGTCACACGTGCACATCTCACATCTGTCACCCGGGGAGGTAAGTGTGACCGTGACCGCCCCGTCAGGGCAGCCCCTGTGCCCTCCTGTCTTCCTCCCAGAAAGCAGACCAGCATTAGTATATGGTGATATGATGCCCAGTGGGTATTTGTGAGACCGATGGAGAGAGGAAGGAAGAGGAAACAAACGGAAGTGAGGAAGAAAAGAGGGAAGGGCGGAAGGAAGGAAGGGAGGTGGGGAAGGGTGCTTGGTATTCTCTGCCTCGAAACTCTCCCCTCAGCAAGCTTGGGGAGTGTGGTCCCCAGAAGGTCCTTGTTCCCAGATTTTTTCTTCTTCCAACCCCTCAGTCCAATTTCCTCTTTCCTGTATTTTAAGTCTTAGTGTCCCTCATTATAGAAGAGCAGTTTGTTCTAATGTGAGTCATCGTGTCGAGCCTTTCAGGAAACGTGTTCATTTTAACTGGACTTCCCGAGGATAATACCTGCAAGTGAGAAATCGGGGCTGGCAAGGCAGCCAGTCAGGAGAAAGGCAGGGCCCCGCAATCGAGATTGCACGAGTCGCTTCCCACTGCAAATGCTCTCAGGGCCCATGTTACAAAAGAGCTTTTATTTTGCCCAGTTGGGCAGAGAAAATATGGACTCACCAGACAGTGCTTGTCTGGTGGGGGAGCCAGTGGCTGTGAGCAGAAGGCTTGGGGGCCCTTTCAGGTGAAGGCAGTGAAGAACAGAGGTGTCTGTCTGCCCTACCGCTTGTCCCTTCTTCAGTGGACCGGAGGCCAAGTGTTCTAGAGAGAGGGGCTTCGAGATGCGAGGGGCTGGCTTTGCCAAATTGTGCCAAATAAGCATTCACGGGCTGATGAGATTTGGGGATTTGCCTTGTTGGAAGGAGTATTAATTTCCCAGGCTAACACACCCATTCTGCTACAAACCAAACAAAATAGTAAGAACGCCTTTATATGCAAGCAAGGTTTCTAAAGTTTTGGACGATGGATTCCTGTTCAGAAGGTAGATGTAAGTTTGCATGTTTCTTCACGGGGAGGGCAATATTTCTTCTCCACTGGGAAATGAGTACCAAAGTTGGAGAAACCAACCACTTGGAAATCGACCCATTTGTAAAATGGTAAGATGCTACACAGTCCGAAAGTACGATTTTGTATCAAGTTGGCAAAGATTGCCATGATTCCTTTGAGCATCGTAAAGTGGTCGCTTCTCGGCCTTTTGGCTAAGCTCAAGTGTGTAGTGAAGGGATTTCGTTACCCACGTGTTATCTCATGCTTAAAACATGCTATATGTCATCTCATTTCATAGTCTCAAGTGCGATTTATGCTTGTCAGTCTACACAAGGCTGGGTGCTGGGTGGTGTACTAGTGGAATGTCTGAGAGCAAATCCTGATTTTGCCGGTTCCAGTTCTGAGTTGGGGGCCAGGGTAGGAGAAGGGAAGGCACAATGTATCTCACGTTACTGTCCTCTCCCCATTCCGGGCCTGTTGTACCTTTGCCACTGGAGACAGAGGTGTTCGGGGAGGCAGGAAAAAGGAATTTCTCACTCAAAATGGCATCCGAACTGTTCTGGACTTGGGTTCGAGGGTGTAGATACCCCGTAACAAGAGATCTGGGGCCTCAGCCCGCTTTTGCCTGAGGATGCCATCCAGCCGAGCTCGGCACGCTCGTGTGAGAGTACGTAGCACACGACACAAAACATGAGCGGCCATAGGCAAGAATGGAGTAAGCTCTTCTGAGAACTTTAACTGTAGGCAAAGGTGGGGGGATAGAGTTCAGGAATTCAACTGGTGCCTAATTCAAAACGTTCATAGCGTATCAACACATACATAGGGAATATTGTGGATTAAAAACACAACATTTGTTATGAGTTTTGAAACTAAAACATTGCCTGAAGTGACAATTAGTATTTTTATTTTTGCTTGCCATCAGCCCCCTTACAGGTGTGTCTCCAGACTCCAGGCTATCTGTTCATTGTTCTTTGGGGTTAGGGGCACTTTGATGGAAGTATTTGGGTATCTCCAAGGGTCAGAAGGGTCTCAGATGCTTAGATTTTTATCTGGGCAGTACTCGTCTCTGTACTGTATAGAGCTTTAAGAAAAACTTTTTAAGTGTTTAATAAAATACTTTATTTTTAACATTTTAATTTTCTATTTATTTAATATTTTTATATTTTTCATTTTATATTGATTTAATATTTTAATTTTAAATACAAGTATTTAAAATAGTCTATGGATTTGCTTGTAAGAGCTCTTCAAATGCCTACTGAACATGTAAAAATAAGCAGTGGTTCTTAATGATCCTGAGAATTAGAGAATGATTATTGTAATGGGTCAAATGTGTTCCAAGTCCCGAGGAAAAGGTCCATTTCTTTGGAATAAAGACGCTATATGGGAGCTGAGTTTAGTCAAAGGAGGTCTGTTTTCAGCGGTGGGTTTTCTGCAAGTAACTTTGGGACATACAAGCTCTAGAGTCTGGGCTATGGAAATGAGGGGTCACGGAAGTGCAGGGAGCTTTCCTGGGAAGCCCTTTTCGTGAAATCCAAGGAAATCAGCATCTTTACTGAAGACCTGGGTTTCATGCTCTGTTACGCCCCCTCTGGGCCCTCTGAGAATCTCAGCGGCAGACGCTTCTTGGCCCACGGTGATGGGCGCAGGCCGACAGGGAGGGGTGCCTCCATTCCCGTTTCAGGGTGCTCACGTCGGGCCCCGGACTCGTAGAATCTGACCGACGGTGCCTCCTGCTTATGTGACAACTAACAGTTCACAAAGTAATGTACATTAGAATCAGGATAGTAGACCGGAAAGAATGTTAGAAATCCTCTAACATTAAGGATATTGAGAACGCCAAGGATCCTCATTGCCTTCCTGTTGCAGGTCCAGAGGGGGGCAGGGGTGACTGACCCAAGACCTCACGGTGGTGCAGTATGCCTGGGACTGGAACCGAGAGGTCTTCCGAGTCCAGCCGGGGAGCTTTCCTGCTCCCCACGGGACCTCAGTTCACCTCATGGGTCAATGTGTCTTTGCCTCGGGGACGGGGGGTGGGGGGCCACTGGTTGCCTTGCTGGCAGGGCCGGCCCTTCCCACAACTCTTCCCGGTAGGAGGGCAGGTCAGTTATCTAATTAAGAACATCTCCAAGAGACAGAAAAACAGGAAACACGAGCATCCTGTCTAAGCCACACGTCCGGTAAGTGACAAAAGTGAGATCGAATGCAGTCGCCCCGGCCTTGAGATCCTTCTACCCATGCTGCCTCAGTGCCCGGAACCCGGCCATGGTCACGGCTGCCCGTAGCGTGCTGAGCACGCTTACTGCAGCTGGAAGCCTTTCGTGCAAATGGAGGAACATCTAATCACGGATGAAAGATTAACAAAAGACAGAATTTTGGGGGGTCTGTTATTCATACAACAAAAGAGCAATTTCCTTGCATCGTTTTGGCAAGGATAGTGGAGTTTGCAACAGGCTTTGCGGGAGGAAGGAACACATTTTGTCACTTATCACCTTTGGCCCACCATCTCGCCACCTGCTGACTTTAAGAAAAATTTGACTGAAGATGATGATTAACGTAATGGCCGATGCCATGACTTCCGCCCTTTTTGGGTGAAATTTGATCGTTCGGCTTCACATTCCTTCTCCTCACCTGCTCTGGAAGCAAATTGAATTCTTTGACAGAGAGTTCCGTTGAGACTAGGACACCCACAGAACCAGCCTCTACCCCTCCTCTTAAAACCTAAGGGGCTCCTCTTAGCCGCAAATGCTTCTCTCCTGGTTTGTTTACATTGCACGGTTTATTCCATTAAGGTCCCATTTCAGGTGCTTGGTGAAACCCAGATGGCTCGAGCCTGGCTGTCCTGAAAAATCTAAGCGCCCGCAAGTAAACAATTTCTTACCCTAACTTCCTCAAGGATTCGTTTTTGAGTTCACTGGAAACTCTGCTTGTGGAGAACTTAGCAACCTTGAAATGAGCCGGATGTTCTTTTCTGGCCCGGCCCATCTGAGCCAGGCATCTGCGTGCTAATCTCACTCCCCGGCCGGTGGGGGCTCGGTGCAGGCCGGGAAGCTCACCCCCGCGCCTCTTCCCTCCGCTCTCCGCCACTGCTAAGTTCCCTGCTCCTGCTGCAGCTGCCTGGGAACTCAACCAATAAAATACCCAAATAGCTGCGCCCCACCCTCCCCACCACCATTTTTTTAATAGTACCTTTTAATACGTACACAGCACATAAATGACACTCTCTGCCTTAGAGACGTCTAGTTACAGGGTTTTGAAATACGTGAGACTAATAGGTTTCATTTCATGGTTGAGTAAACTGAGGCCCAGGGAGGTTAAGTGATAGGTCTAAGAACCCCAAATCAGTGAATGGAGTTCACTGGAGCAGAGGGGGAGTCCCAGGGTGGTTCAGTCCAGAACCACCTCTAGCTGTGGTCTTAGCTGTGGCCTAGCTACACGCACAGGGCTCATGGCCTCACGCCTTCGTTCTTTCAAGGACAAACTCAATTTCGTCTTTGCCATGACTCTAAGCTACTGGAATCCTTCCCGTTTTGAATTTCTTTTGCGCTTACGGTCTATGTCATACGCGTGAACAGAAAATGAGTCTTATGTTGTTGCGGGCTATTGGTTTTCTCCTCCCAGGTAACGCGAACGGACTATAGGGAAGGGATCTCGTCGCGTACTTCCGTGTTCAGGGTGAAGCAGGGATGGTGTTTACAACAATTTTGGTTCATTGAGTGACTGATTGATTAACATGTATGCTTTGGCTACTGTCCCCGTTTTATTTTTAAAAATTTTTTTTAATGTTTATTTATTTTTTAGAGAGAGAACATGTGTAAGTGGCAGAGGGGGCAGAGGGAATCTTTTTTTTTAAATTTTTTTACTTTTTAACATTTTATTTATTTTTGATAGGCAGAGAGAGAGAGACAGAGCACAAGTGGGGGAGGGGCAGAGAGAGAGGGAGACACAGAATCCGAAGCAGGCTCCAGGCTCCGAGCGGTCGGCACAGAGCCCGACGCAGGGCTCGGACTCACAGACTGTGAGATGGTGACCTGAACTGAAGTCGGACGCTCAACCGACTGAGCCACCCAGGTGCGCCTACTGTCCCCATTTTAAATCCAGAGTTCTCTCAACCACTCGCAGTCTACTGAACTTGCCATATAGGCATGACCCTTGCTTCATTCTGTCTCAGAAGCTCTTCTTGTTGACTTGTCCCTTAAAGATCTACTCAATGCCACGACACCTTTGTAGGAAAAATAACTTGTTATCTCCTCTGTGCCCATATAGGCTCCCAGCCCCGGGTTATCCCGTGAGTCTAGAACTTGCCTTCTTGCGTTAAGGTCATTTGTTTGCACTTCTTCCTCCCCCCACCAAGTCTGGGTGCTCCTAGAGGCCCAGGACCTGTCTTATGTGTCTTTGCACCCACCCTGCCCTGGGTCCTGACACAGTGCTTCGAGTGCCTCCAAATCGTTTTTGAATGTGTGGGTAATTTAGCTTGCATTGTGAGGTGTGCCAGCAGGAAGAGAGGTCACAGGACGTGGTAGGAGCTGCCAACTGGGCCCCGGCGGGGTCTGAGCACTGGCTGCCTGCGGACCACAGCGCCGCCTTAGGGTGGCGGGAAGTTTCCTAACAGCGCAAGACCCAGGCCGCGTCCTCAGTGAGCTTTTCTTCTGTTGGGAAAACCTGAGTCTAGAGGTGGATTGACCACAACGCTAATGAAATTTAAACGATGGGAACCTCACCCGCCCACACCCCTTCCAAGGGCCTACTTAATTTGGACTTAGAATTTTGTATTTTCTTCCTTCAAGAGAGCTGATAAAAATGTAGAACTTTCGGCCGGCATGAGTGGGACCTGCTCCTGGACTGTGGTGTCCCGGGGTGTGTCCCTAGGAGGGGCACACGGTCACAGCACCACCTTCTAGAGCCACAGGGACGGTCAGTCCGGCACGCACGGGGTCGTTCGTGTGAGGCTCTTCCTGAGGACTGGCGGATTCTTTGGTGGGTGAGATGCCCCCTTTCAGAGTTAAACCAAGGCACATCATGGGAGGAAATATAGGATTTACCCTCTGTGACATCTGCATCAAAGAAATAACCAATAAACCTGCACAGCGTTTTTACATTGTTTTATATAGTTTTCAAAGTTCTTTTGTGTTCGTTATGCCATTGGATCCTTCCACAAACCCTGGAAGGTAGGCCGAGGAAGGGTCACATCCATTAACAGGCGAGGAAACTGAGTCCAGGGTCACTCATGGAAGGTCGCAGGGCAACCAGCATCAGAGTTGAGGTAGAACTTGAGTCTCTTGATTAACCTACACTTTGTCTCCTTCTTCGTGAGCTTCAGAGGGGAACAGTGTCATTAGTCATGTGTGGAGTAGAGGAAGACAGTTTTCCCGTAAAAGGGTTCTGAGTATGGGAGCTGGTCTTCCAAGGTTGGGGCGGTGATCAGACAGGAAGGGGCCAAGGCAGGAAAAAGGACGTGTAGTGTGTGTGTGTGTACGCGTGTGTGTGGTGTGGTACGTGTGTGCACTGGTGTGTGGTTTGCGGTGTGTGTGTTTTGTTTGTGTGAGTGTGCATGCATGTGTGAGGTGTGATGTATGTATGCATGTGGTGTGTGTGTGCGTGCGTGTGTGTGTGTGTGTGTAAGCTGTGGTGTGTGCACACACGTAGGGGGGGTATGTGCAGGTTTAGGAGTGTGTGTGCTACCTTGGAAGACGTATTTAGGCAAAAGAGTTGTAGACCAGCTTACATCAAACCCATAGATGGAAATTTGGGGGAAAGAGAGAACCAAGTGAATTTAAGGGGGACGGTGATGTGGTTCATGGACACATTTGATGGGTTATTCTGAATTCAGAATTGAAAGAGGCAGCTGGAGTTTAGATATTTTTAGTAATTAATACCTTTTTAATACTTTGTTTCCCAATTTCGTGTCCCGTCCCCAAAGAAATGAAAATGCCCCCCCCCCCCATGCCAAGTTTGCTATGTGAAACAAGAGAGGCACAGCCACCTTCCCAGGGGCCGAGGTGACTAAACCTGAGGCTTACTGGAAGTTCCTGTATTTTCCTGGCGAATACAAAGCACTTTAGAAATGTTTTCTAATAAATCTTCATACTCTATTCAACAACACTCAGTGTCTCGAAGCGCTGACTTTGAGGGGGCTCCCAGCGGCAATACAGGATTTGCCTAACTCGGGACTACACATCTGTTACATAGGTAACACGTCATTGAGGAGGCTCAAGATAGGACCCCGGCCTATGTCTGTGAGCCCCAAATTCCAGCTACTTCTTTCCTAGGACCACTTTACATTGTGGATGTCCTATCACCATTGCTGGCGGCAACTATTTCTTCAATTCGGTTTTGTTTAATTAATTGTTTTTTTTGTTTTTAAAGGATAATGAAATCCCAAAAGATATCCTGCCTTCCCATGTGTCTTTGTAGAGTCATGGGTCTGCAAATCAAGAGATATCCTGCCTTCCGATGTATCTTCGTGGAGTCATAGGGCTGCAAATCAAGAGATATCCTGCCTTCCGATGTATCTTCATAGAATCATAGGGCTGCAAATCAAGAGATATCCTGCTTTCCGATGTGTCTTCATAGAGTCACAGGGCTGCAAATCAAGAGATATCCTGCTTTCCGATGTGTCTTCATAGAGTCACAGGGCTGCAAATCAAGAGATATCCTGTCTTCCGATGTATCTTCATGGAGTCATAGGGCTGCAAATCAAGAGATATCCTGTCTTCCGATGTATCTTCATGGAGTCATAGGGCTGCAAACCAAGGGATACCCTGCCTTCTGATGTTTCAGAGTCACAGGGCTGCAAATCAAGAGATATCCCGCCTTTCAACGTGTCTTCACGGAGACACAGGGCTGCAAATCAAGAGATATCCTGCCTTCCGATGTGTCTTCGTAGAGTCATAGGGCTGCAAATCAAGAGATATCCTGCCTTCCGATGTATCTTCATGGAGTCATAAGGCTGCAAATCAAGAGATATCCTGGCTTCCGATGTGACTTTGTAGAGTCATAGGGCTGCAAATCAAGAGGTATCCTGCCTTGCAGTGTATCTTCATAGAATCATAGGGCTGAAAATCAAGAGATATCCTGCCTTCTGATGTGTCTTCATAGAGTCATAGGGCTGAAAATCAAGAGATATCCTGCCTTCCGATGTATCTCCATGGAGTCATAGGGCTGCAAATCAAGAGATATCCTGCCTTCCGATGTGTCTTCGTAGAGTCATAGGGCTGCAAATCAAGAGATATCCTGCCTTCCGATGTATCTTCATGGAGTCATAAGGCTGCAAATCAAGAGATATCCTGCCTTCCGATGTGACTTTGTAGAGTCATAGGGCTGCAAATCAAGAGGTATCCTGCCTTGCAGTGTATCTTCATAGAATCATAGGGCTGAAAATCAAGAGATATCCTGCCTTCTGATGTGTCTTCATAGAGTCATAGGGCTGCAAATCAAGAGATATCCTGCCTTCCGATGTATCTCCATGGAGTCATAGGGCTGCAAATCAAGAGATATCCTGCCTTCCGATGTGTCTTCGTAGAGTCATAGGGCTGCAAATCAAGAGATATCCTGCCTTCCGATGTATCTTCATGGAGTCATAAGGCTGCAAATCAAGAGATATCCTGCCTTCCGATGTGACTTTGTAGAGTCATAGGGCTGCAAATCAAGAGGTATCCTGCCTTGCAGTGTATCTTCATAGAATCATAGGGCTGAAAATCAAGAGATATCCTGCCTTCTGATGTGTCTTCATAGAGTCATAGGGCTGCAAATCAAGAGATATCCTGCCTTCCGATGTATCTCCATGGAGTCATAGGGCTGCAAATCAAGAGATATCCTGCCTTCCGATGTGTCTTCGTAGAGTCATAGGGCTGCAAATCAAGAGATATCCTGCCCTCCGATGTGTCTTCGTAGAGTCATAGGGCTGCAAATCAAGAGATATCCTGCCTTCCGATGTGTCTTCGTAGAGTCATAGGGCTGCAAATCAAGAGATATCCTGCCTTCCGATGTATCTTCATGGAGTCATAAGGCTGCAAATCAAGAGATATCCTGCCTTCCAATGTGTCTTCATGGAATCATAGGGCTGCAAATCAAGAGATATCCTGCCTTCCGATGTATCTTCGTGGAGTCATAGGGCTGCAAATCAAGAGATATCCTGCTTTCTGATGTTTCAGAGTCATAGGGCTGCAAATCAAGAGATATCCCGCCTTGCAATGTGACTTCATAGAGTCATAGGGCTGCAAATCAAGAGATATCCTGCCTTCCAATGTTTCAGAGTCATAGGGCTGCAAATCAAGAGATATCCTGCCTTCCGATGTGTCTTCGTAGAGTCATAGGGCTGCAAATCAAGAGATATCCTGCCTTCCGATGTATCTTCATGGAGTCATAGGGCTGCAAATCAAGAGATATCCTGCCTTCCGATGATGTGTCTTCGTAGAGTCATAGGGCTGAAAATCAAGAGATATCCTGCCTTCCGATGTATCTTCATGGAGTCATAGGGCTGCAAATCAAGAGATATCCTGCCTTCCGATGTTTCAGCGTCATACAGCTGCAAATCAAGAGATATCCTGTCTTCTGATGTATCTTCATAGAGTCATAGGGCTGCAAATCAAGAGATATCCTGCCTTCTGATGTGACTTTGGAGTCATAGGGCTGTAAATCAAGAGATATCCTGCCCTCCGATGTGTCTTCGTAGAGTCATAGGGCTGCAAATCGAGATATCCTACCTTCTGATGTGTCTTCATGGACTCATAGGGCTGCAAATCAAGGAAGTCATGCACGTTTTGAATGGAGCTACCGTCGGTGTCCCAAGTCAGCTTTCTGATCACAAAGCCTGGTCGAGAGCCGTTAGCCTAGTGCACTCTTTATCTGTCAAGTGTCTGCTTCAATACAGCTGTACGATGCACACGTTTTAATAATAGACCCCTGTCTTTGAATTCCAAGGCCAGATGAAGCTGCAGTAGGAGCTGGGGGTCAGCACAGCCCAGGAGTCTGAGCTGCAGGAGAAGAGGGGAGGCTGTGACTCCCTGCCCTGGGTGCCGGAGGGAGCCGGGTGCCATTTTTAGGTCGGAGTGGGGGCTGGGGGTGGGGCCAAAGGCCCGGAGCCACGGAAGGTGAGTGTAGAGACAGCGGTTGAAATCGGATGGATTAGGGAGATGAAAAAGGGAGAAAGATGAGAGGTAGGGGATTAACAGAAAAGAAGTGTCAACCCTGTAAGAGAAGCCTTGGGTTTTATGGAATGTGCTCCGTGTAAAAATAACAGCATTTTGATGTCTCTTCCAGGCTTTTCATAGCAAGACAGCTGCAAAGGCAGAGAAAAATGCAGAGCCCGGAGCGGGAGGAGTGTGCTCAGGGGATGTCCGACCTGCGCGAACAGTCCCTGGGGTCACCTACCCATGGTGCTCCCTTACTGCACACACAACCTGAGGACCCAGCCCTGCCGCTGCCTGGATCTGTCCTTTAGGGGCACTTCATGGGAGGCGTGTTGTTTGTGAAGGCGTTATTGCACACTTAAAGAACTCTCACGGTGTATTGCACACTTAACTCTCACGATGCATTGTACACTTAAGGAACTCACAGTGAATTGCACACTTGAAGAACTCCCATGGTGAATTGCACACTTGAAGAACTCTCACGGTGAGAGCCAGCCTCATCTCTTAAACACTGGTCAGGCCGTGTCGTTTCAGGCACGGCTAGGGGTGTGCATGCCCGCACACGTGCACGAGTGCACACACATGTGCCCGCACAGGCGCACACACACGTTCCGAGATGGTTTAACTTGAGGGCTTCACTCTGTCTCGGGTGCTGTTAAAGTATTTAACACGAGGCGGTGCACATTTACAGACAAAAGGGCTGTCACTTGGATGCCCGCGCATGGAAAGATGTGCTTGTTGGCCACAAAGAGCTCCATTTCCGTACAGTTAATCTTAGGAGCTTCTGTTCACGCTCAATTCTGATTTCCACTCTGTAGAGACTTGCCTCTGCTGTTTGGACAGGTGAGAGCATCAAATGCTCCATTCTGTTAAAATAATAGCTTGTTTGTGTGAGGACAGAAGCATTTTAGCATGTATTAGTTACTCTATCTATTTTGATGGCTTTTTATTTGTGGAATATTCGAATATTTTTATCTGTGAATCTTCTCAGTTGTTTTTGGAAGAGAGATTTTTAGAAAAACATGAATGATGGGCACAGCCACGGTCGACCAATTCTAAATTAAATATCTTCTGCTTGATCTTGCCATTTTATTTTTAAAAGAGAGAAATTAGCACGAGTTCATTTACTATCTCGCAAGGTCCAAGCCAGAAATAATTCCATAATCCGGAAGGATGGCTCCTCTTTAATGCTCGGGGTTTAAGCCTTAAAACAGCTCTTTAAATGCACGTGCGTTCTTTTGTGTTTCTTTAGGCATTGGACTTTGGGCTCTGTCTAGTGCACATCTTCTTTCTTCTAAATTCTCCTTGAAACGATTCTCTTTTGGGGAGTCTTTCCAGGGCTTTGTGTTCAGCATTCATATTTTTATCATGGGGATGGAGGAAATTTGTGTTCCTCATCGGATTCTGCACAAGGTGGGAGGGGGCTGGATCCAAAATGTAAAACACAGTTAAAACCAACTGTAACCCCAAGAGGACAGCCCGGGACAAGGAATCCTTTGCATGTCGTGGTTCTTTCATTCTTTATGATAACCTGCCACCAGATGTGCTGCAGCTCCTTGGATCGGCCCGCCTCAAGTTGATATCCAGCAGTGAAATTTGAGTTTTGATGAATGTTGTATAATGAGACCCACTTAAAGTGCTCTGAGCCTAAAATCTCATGAAAAACATTTCTGTAAGATCCTTTCCATATTTCCTGTTTCTAGGAATGTAATTAGATTTATGTATGACTTCAGAGGCTGTCATAGCTTCGGTTATGGTTTCAACTAGGGTGGGCTCCAGTCAGAGCTGTAACATTGCCAAGTGCCTTGTTGGCGCCCTTTTCCCGGTGCCCATTTGACTTGCCTGGGACCCCTCTGCAGGGTCCACGGGGCCAGACATTGTTCTTGGCGGAGGCCTGGCTTTATGCCATGGCTCCCACCCCCTTCTCATCTGTTTGTTGGTCCATCCGTTCATTCATTGTTTCATACAACAAATTTTCACTGAGAACCTACTAGGAACCGGGTATTCTGGTCGGCCTGGAATCCAGAAGAGGACAGCACCCGCCCCCCTTCTGCCCCCAGGTCTTTCCGGTCTGTGTGTAAGTTACAACAGGAAATAATTCCTGCCGCAGCAGGTCAGGGAAAGTGGGGGAAGTGGGTGTGAAGGGCAGGTGGGCCAGGCAGGAACCCTCCAACAGGGAGTCTCTGAGGGTGGGACAAGGGGCCCGCTCTTGCAGAATCCAGCAGGAAACCAGCGGGCCGGAGCATGGAGAAGGAAGGGCAGGTGGGCAGATGCCATGGTTCTTTACAACCTTTGAAGATACTGTAGAAGTTGTACTTGACTAGTGTTGTTTTGGTTGTTAGGGTACCATTTAAAAATATTTCCCAATTGCTGATAATCCCCAGGTCATGTAGACCTCTTGTGAATACACTCCAACTTTTACCGTTAGTAATCAAAATTGCAACACTTCAAAGAAAGGTCAACGTGTCACGTGGAATTTTTGCAGTATAAATCAATTTCCTTTTTTTTTTTTTTAAATATTTATTTATTTTTATTTGAGAGGGAGAGAGAGAGAGAGAAAGGGTGAGCGGGGGAGAGGGACAGAGGGAGAGAATCTCCATGCTTAGCGCGGCTCTATCCCGCGTCCCTGGGATCTTGACCTGAGCTGAAATCAAGAATCAGATGCTGCACCGAGTGAGCCACCCAGGCGCCCCGGTTGCCTTTGAATCCGTGTTTCTGTCATTTTCTACCTTGTGAAAGTTTTAGAATTTTCACAGTTCTTCTGCCAATTCCTCAAACAGCACGTCGCCTTTGGCTTGCTAGTTCTAATGCCGGTATCCGAGTCACTTTGTGACGCTTCTGGTTTTGCTTTTGCTTCTCCCTCTGGGTCATTTCTTCCTTTCCCTCCTCTTAGCATTCAGCAGGTTAATCATTTCGATGGCGTTCTGTGACTTGGCTTGCTTTTATATCTCTCCTCTAAACTCGTTTTCATTAGGATTTTATTTTAAATCGTCCTGTTTCGTTATGTGTAGTTCTTAAGAAACTTCCACTGTGCTTCAGAGTTTGCATGGATATAAATGTTAAGTAAATATGTTTATCCTTCCCTATTGATGCCTGCTATTGTTCCCTTAGCACATTGCTTTTCCAGGCCTTTTCTGTGCCTACATAATGATAGGCTTTGGGAATATACAGATTAAATAAAATCTATAGCTTATTAATGTAGAGAGTCGAAATAATAGAACTTTATCTGTAGTCTCTTGGTCCTTTTAGGCAGCATTTTATTAAAAAATTTTTTTTTAATGTTTATTTATTTTTTAAGAGAGACAGGGGCGCCTGGGTGGCTCAGTCGGTTGAGCGTCCGACTTCGGCTCAGGTCATGATCTCTCAGTCCGTGGGTTCGAGCCCCGCGTCGGGCTCTGTGCTGACCGCTCAGAGCCTGGAGCCTATTTCGGATTCTGTGTCTCCCTCTCTCTCTGACCCTCCCCCATTCATGCTCTGTCTCTCTCTGTCTCAAAAATAAAAATAAACGTTAAAAAAATTAAAAAAAAAAAAGAGAGAGAGAGACACACACAGAGTGTGAGTAGGGGAGGAGCAGAGACAGAGGGAGACACAGAATCTGAAACAGGCTCAGGCTCTGAGCTGTCAGCACAGAGCCCGACTTGAACCCACAAACCATGAGATCATGACCTGAGCCGAAGTCGGACGCCCAACCGACTGAACTACCCAGGTGCCCCATAGGCAGCATTTTACTTTAGTAAGTGTAGTTTATTATACTGTAGAAATGGGCGACATCCCCACTATTTTTCTATAATGATCTGGTTATGGGATGTGATATCAGCTTTTTGTTTTCCTTCTAGTGGCACACAAGGGCTTCATCAAGGCTTTGGCATAAAATTGTGTTTCTACTAACTGACTTTTAGGGCAAATGTTGGTAGCACTTGACTTTTTGTGGGTGTGATTTTTGCAGACCCAAAAGTTACCTTCTTAAAAGTTACTAGCTAATTCCTTATTTCTTTTTCCTTCTCCCTCTTTCTCAAACAACAACAACAACACAAACGCACCAAAAAACCCCAAAACTTCTCACACACTGATTAGCTCCAAGCTACTGTGGTCCTTTGAACTATTTAGGTCAGGGCACTTTCTAAATGACACCCATTCAGGTTCTCTGCTGAATGTGTAAATGGATTTCGGAGGCTAGCACACACAGCACTGCCATTTTTTTCACCAGTAAATACAACATCCAACAAAGCCAACTCTAGTCTTATTACTTGGTGGGTGCTTTTCCAAGATGGTTACTGAGATTTCAATGTATGGCAAACTATGGCACGGGAACCTGAACAATTGTGCTGACTTGGACGGGATTACACAATGTTCCACGCACGCTGGCTTCATGTTCCACCAACTAATTACGAAACAGCCAATAAAACATTACAGATGTGGAATTGTTTACTATTATTTGCTTTGCCAATCAAGTGTCAGCTCAGAACACAGAATCCACTTTAGGTATTTTAAGCAGAAATGAGTGTGTTTTAGGGAGTTTTGTGCTCCCACAATAACTGAAAGGTCTAGAGAGGTAGACACCAGGCTAGAATTCTGGAAATAATTTCTGGAACAAAGCCTTTGCCCTGGTCCAGGAAGGGGGAGCCTGACGCTGGGAATGGACACTTGAAAGCAAGATCTGTTTCCTGTCTCACCTGTAATTGCCTCTTACTACCCGGGGCGGGGGGTGGGGGGAAGTCCCTCCTCTACCTTACTTCCATCCCTAAAATCTTAATGACATTTCATTTTCTCAGCATCTTTAGCTGAAAGGGAGTCTGGGAGATGTAGCTCTTAGCCTCTCTGCTTCTACAGGGCACAGAAATACTCTGGAAGGGCTGGAGAATGAATACTGGACGCCAGTGAATTACACCCACCAGAATTACAGAAGGGCAAAGCGGTGGGTGTGCAGATGTAGTTTCTGTTACTGGAACCTTCTATCATCAGGGCAATCAAACCCTCTCCACACTTACCGCGCTTGAACAAGACTGTCAGGAAAATTTTAGCAAAGTCTAGGTCTGTTCAAAAAGGGAAGGGAAAGTAAAGTAGGCAAACAGCCCCAGGAGTTTTCACGGAGTCGAGTTCCCGCTGACGCACCACCCCTCTTCCACCTCAAGAAGCATCTTTCATTAATATAAGATTCACAAGCTACAAGGCCTCCCGTGAGCTGGAAACATTTGCGATCTAGGTACTTGAAAACTTTGTGATGCTAAGATGTCATATATCATTGACAAGGCCAGCAGGCACGTTTTAGGCCACAGCCATGTTGAACACCTTGTGCGGTGGGTCTCAGAGGTGATGCCAAGGCATCGCGGTGCATCTGGAGCGAGGCACGTAAACTCCGGTTGTTAGGAGAGCGGTGTCCCTGCCACCAACTGCTTAAGGGGAGACAGGGAGCCGGGGCTTGAAGGACGCCCAGGGCATCATCGGGAGAAAGCGTCTACTCCAGGCAGAGGCACCAGGCTGGGTAGAAGTGCAGCAGGGGCTATTGGATTCAAGAAACTCAACACCCACAAAGCAAATAATCTGATTGAAATGGTCAGAAGACGTGAACAGACGTTTCTCCAAAGAAGACATCCAGGTGGCCGACAGGCACATGAAAAGACGCTCAACGTCACTCACCAGCGGGGAAACGCACGTCCAAACTACAATGAGATGTCACCTCGCACCTGTCAGAGTGGCCAAACGCAACAACGTACGAAGCAAAAAGTGTTGGTGCGGCTGTGGAGAAAAAGGAGCCCCCTTGCACTCTTGGTGGGAATGCAAACCGGTGGCAGCCACCGTGGAAAGCAGCAGAAAGTTAAAACTAGAACGAGCCCACGACCCAGTGATTGCACTGCGAGGTATTTACCCCCAAAATACAAAAACACGAATTCAAAGGGATGCGTGCACCCCTATGTTTATCGCAGCATCATTTACAGTAGCCAAACACTAGCAGCATCTCAAGTGTCTGATGAATGGATAAAGACGCAGTATATGTACAATGGCTTATTACTCAGTCATAAAACGCGGAATCTTGCCATTTGTAATGATGTGGATGGAGCCAGAGAGTATAATGCTAGGCGAAATAAGTCGGTCAGAGAAAGACAAATACCATAGGATTCCACTCATATGTGGAATTTAAGAAACAAAACAAAAGGACAAAAGGAAAAAAGGGAGGGACAAACCAAGAAACAGACTGTTAACTACACAGAACAAATTGATGGTTAGCAGAGGGGAAGGGGGTGGGGGGACGGGAGAAAAAGGTGAAGGGTATTCAGAGGACTCTTATCACGATGAGCACTGAGGAACGTACAGACATGTCGAGGCACTGTATTGTATGCTTGAAACCACAATAACACTGTGCGTTAACTCTCCTGGCATTAAAAAACTTAATGAAAAAAAGAAAACAACCAGAGTGTAATTTTCTTCTTGCTAGTTTGGCACCAGATGGAGAATGGTGGAGATTTATCATTCACCATAGCGATTTTTGGGTACAATTTTATAAGGAAACTCTTGCCTTGGTTTCTAACAAGACCCTGCGGCCTCAAGAATCTGAAGAGATTTTGCGGTTTGGTTTTATTTTCATAGAAAGACCAAAAAACCTCCGGAGCACAAATTGATTCTGTATTTTGGGGTTGCCGTATAGCTTCTGACAACCACAAAGCTCTCAGGCTCTCAAACTTCTGTTAACTGCAATGAGCCACAAGTCCTTCAAATTCAGAGAAGCTCACGAGCCCTGCGGGAATTTCACAGCATTCTGTTTGCCTGCGATTGGCCAGATGCCTCTTTTTAGTCCTGAGTGGGAAGGAAGAGGGCCTATCATTTTATGCTTCTTGAAAGTTTTCCTGAGACGTCGTATCGAGGTATCTCATTTTTAATTCTGTATCATATTTTTATTGCCTTTATGTTTTAGGTGAAACATGCCTGTAAATAGCTTAGCCAACCGGAATGGATTCTTTACCCACAAGGGCTTTAATGTCTGATGAAAATTGTGTTTTCTCGGGGAAAGAAAGAGAAAATAAGCTTTGCTTTTTTTTTTTTTTTTCTGGGTGCTTCCTCGAAGCTTTATTTCTGCAGTCTGAACCAACATTTGGGCATGAATTTTTTTTTAAAGGCTTTAGTTACCACTTACCCACATGACTTTCATCCCCTCTCATATAATTATTCTATTTGTTGGAAGCAAGACATGCTGAAACATTGCAGGGAATGTTTCTCTCGCAGGCAGACTGGAAGTGGGGTATAACCCTGACCTAAAATAGAGTATGCTGCTGCAACTCTAAGCCTAAAATTTATGAATTTGGGAACTGGAACGCGGCATTCTAAGGAACTATCGAAGGAAGTGGTATCTAAGGAATAGTTTGGCAATCTGGATTTGTTTTCCCAGAGAAAGTGGCATAATTATCTAAACTGTAGTTTCTGTGGACTCTCTTTGGATTTGAAGCTGCTCTTAGCCCCCATGTGACCACGGGCGGTTTCCTTAACCCTCTGTACCCCTGGCTCCTAAAAGTTGGGATAATATTATCAGTTGGCTCACAGGATTTTTAAGAGTATTACATGAAATTCAACCGCATTCGTAGAACTTTACGGGACACTTCACAGTCCCTGGGATAGTGAGAGCACCAAATGAATATTATTGCAATCGAGGCTATTAAGGACTTTCTGTCCAGCCTCGTCCTACATATACACCTCTGGTGCTTTATCTGCTAAATTTAAATAGATGCTGGGCAACTTGGTAGATTACTGTTATTTATTTTTAATGGAACCATTTAGCGGCTCGGGAATGTGCTGTTTCTCCCAAGTGCTACCCGTGGCCGTGGATAGATGTATCTGGTATAGCGCGGAGACAAAAATCAGGTGGTTGTAATAAGATGGTAAGCTGCAATATCGTGTGAGATGGCCTCTATATATGCATTACTGAAGTAAAGTTTTGTGAAAAGACCATGAGTCAGGAGCAATGTGGACGCACCTCTGGGAGAGCAGACGGGGCGCTGTTCTCCCGCAAAGAGTCGCCAAGGTGTTCTCACCCCCTCCTGGGGTGCCACCGTCATTTCAAGGGGCCCTGCGCGCTTCATTTTCTTTACTGGTAAAACAAGACTGATGCCTGGGCTTGAGGTGGTGAGAAACCTTTGTGCAAATTTTTTTTTAGTAGTGATTGAGTATTTAGCACTTCATGAAATTAAGTAGGCTACTGCGGTAGATGGTGTGCGATTGGTCCCCAATAAATGGTGGCCAGAAGAGACCAAGGGTGTCCCAGAAATGTAGGGACTTGAATACTTAAACAAAAATCTTCAAAGTACAATTAGTAAGAAATAGAACTAAGTGACTGGTCACACTTGGTCTCTTTCAAGGATACTGAACATAGTTTTTTTTTTTTTTTTTTTTTTTTTTTTTTTTTTTTTAGCAGGCTGTTTTATTTGTCTTAGTTTCTGGTTCCGGTACTTACTCTATGACCTCAGGCAGGTTACTTACCCCGTCTAAGCAGTGTGTGCAAAGCACACTCTCAGAAATGCAAAGATACCGCCTGTAAAACATTTTGTACACCGTGACATGCTTGGGTGAAAATTTATGATGCTGTTGTCATTATTTTTCCTGAAGATCAAGCTAGAGATCTGGTTTCTGGGGCTCCTGTGGGATTATTTACATATGCAGTGGCCTCCATTATTTTCATGCCTGAGTCTGGTTGCGCCTGGTGGTCATGAAACAAGGGTCACGGGGTTGCTATGGGCAACTCACTTTATTCTGCTCCACAGCTACCAAACCAGACCTTACCCTTGACCAATTGCCTTGAAAATGTCTACCACAGGTTGTGAGCAATTGTGGCTGGGTCATCACAAACGCATCCCGGCTCCTGGAGACACAGCTTGTGGGGTCCATCTTGCAGACGGCAAAGGACCAGCCCTATCTTAGGAGATAAAAGTGGACACAGAGCAGGGATCTCCCACTGGTTCCTGAGTGTCCTATGGAGATTGATGGGCCTCTACTGGAGGCTAACATTCTCAGGAGCTCGGCCTGAGCTTGTAGTGTGGGATTGACCCACTTTACTGGTTTATAGCTTTGGAGTAGAACTCGTCCTACTGGTTAAAACAGTGAATCTCCTGGGGCTCTGCTGGAATCGGCTGCCATTCCTTGCTTGTCAGTGGCTGGAATATTCCAAGGCAGTCTTTGGGGAGTCCTGCCGGGTTTGAGTGACCAGAACAGGGATCGTTTCAACCCCCACCCCAAGAGAACACACATTTGTCGAGTCAAGCAAATTCAGGGTGGAATCTTTAGGGCGCTGACCCAATGGCTGTACGTTAGAATTGGCACTGGGATTTTTTTTGGAAAGTCCCATTTCCTGGCCTTGATTCTGGAGATTCTGATTGGCTGGGGCAGTGCAGACGGCAGCATGAGAGACGTTCATTTCAATGCTGCAGTGACAAACTATCTGCATTTACCGACTGCAGCACTTACAGGCACACCCTCGTTTTGCTAGGTGTTTATGTATTTCTGGCTGAATTCTAACTGAGCATAGGAGAAAGGGCTGCATTTTCTGAGAAGCCATTGCTGATTCAGTGGGTCTAGTGTGGGGCCTGTCTCTGCGGATGTGTTATTTTTTAAGCTCCTCTGATGGTTCTAGGCAGGGTCTGGAATATTGTGACTTACAGAATTTTAAAATGTGAGCCTCTCAAGTGAACTCTGGCATTCCTGACTCCTCGGACTGTGCCAGTCGTGACCTGGGGCCTTCAGAGGACCCAAAGTTCCTCCAGGGGTCCCAGTGAGGCATTCACCAGGTGCCTGGATAGCATAATGCAAACGTCGAGCCCCATGGAATGTTTTGATCACTTAGAAATACCGCATTGTGTGTGTTGGCGGGAGAAAAGCCTCTTCCAACTGAGATGAACCGCTTTTACCTGACTCCCGTGTTAACACCCCCGACCTTGGCTCATTTAGTCCCCGAGCAAACCCTCCTAACGGTGGTGGGTGCTGGGTGGGGACTGCCCTCAGAGGTCCCGAGACGAATGGAAAACAGGAGGAGGAAAGGACTTTTGTGCATTGTATTTCCTTCTTTAAAGCAAAATTCTGCACTTTACGTGTTCCAGTCTCACACTTTGAGTATGCCATGGACAATAGTGGGCACTAAAGGACGTTCCAGCCCTGCCTGGCTCCGTCCCATGGAGGCGAGAGAACGGTGTAGAGACCCAAGGCTGCCCACCGCCTCCGGCTAGCGAACACCACGGTCAGCAATGACTTCTTTCATTACAAAGGAAGGTGACTGTTGATGGGACAGCCAAGGTCTTAGACTAGCAAAGTGATACTGTGGATTGAAAAGGAATCCTGACCTTACCGAGCCCTCGGCGTATGGCCTGCTATTCCATGACACGGTTTTGAATTGGAAAGCAGTTTTGCGGGTTGCGATCAATGGGTAGGACGATGCCTTCCTATAGCTCAGAGGAATATGATCCCATAAGTGGTATAAAGTCAGCAGACGGGGGGGGGGGGGGGTGGGCAGACGAACACTTCCAGGAGGAAAAGGAGAAGCACTGAAGGTGGGCTGCAAAGTCAAGCCCTTTGAAGTGATCTATTATTCAAAAACCACAACATTTCTCTGACCCCAGGATTCTTCACGGGAAGAATGTATAGATTTTTTTTTTTAGCAGCTTTTTTAGTAAGTAGGTTATCTTTAGGATAGAAAGGTCAGCTCTAGGCAGAAAGGGTAACTTATAATTATCACCATGTTTTTCAGACAATGGATTACTGTGAAAATATCATCCCTGTGTCAAAATCGGTGTTTAAAATATGCAGTTGATTTCACAGACGTCTCTTCACAGATTCTTTCCCATTCCCTGCTGCCCCCCTACCCCCCCAGGGAAGCTCTGGGTCGTCTCCACAGCCCAGGATGCCAGGTTTCCTCTCTGTCCCTTTCTCCATCTGACCACCTGCTGTGCATCCTTCAGCCACCACCTCGGATGTCCCCGACTCGTGGCCGATTTCTCCTGCTCCCTCTAGACGAAGCTGATCGCTCAAATATCAGTGGGCTCAACCTTCAGTGCATTTTTCACCCCTCTGTTATAGGAGATGTTCCTATCGCACGGTCATTTATTCCGTAAACGTCTACCTGCCTTACTACGCTGGGAAATCTAAGGGGGCAGACAGTGTCTCATGTGGCTCTGGGTTTCTCGGCTCCAGCAAGGTGTCTCAGGCAGAGCTGGCACTCCGAGAACGTGGTGCCCAGTGGATAAGGAATTACGGCGGGATCACACTGTCTACAGAACACTGGGAACTGTAGCGCCTTCCTCATTATCGGGTCAGACACAAACACACGGCAAGTTTTAATTGGAAAGGATGACAACTAGAAGGGAGTCCCCAGAATAACTCCCACCTTGGAAAGACCTCGATGTCTGGTGTCCGCAGGGCACCTAGTAAATACTAAGTGCTCACCACGCCTGTTGAACCCCCAAACCTTGAAATGTGCATTGCAGACATTATTAACGACCGGTGGATGAGAAGGCCAGCACGTAAAGGGAGCAGTGACTTGTCAGGTGTCGCCCAGCCGCCCTGGGCCGGCGTGAGGCTCCTCCCCTGGTTCCCAGCCCTGAGCTCGGCGCTCAAGCCCATAGCAGGGCTTCTGCGGTAGAGCGCAGAGGTCAGAAAATCCGGAGTGCATTTGGTACATAGCCTCAGACTTCTGTGTTTCTAGGTTTGCTTGTTCAGGAAAATCAGTGATCTGGGTATGCATCGCAAATGAGCCAAGCTGCGGCAGTCGTGTGGGTGGGAGCACGTGGGAACCAGCCGTCCACGCGTCTTGTCTTCCGCATCGCCTGTGCTCCAAATGGCACGCAGCATTCCTGAGGACCCCGGGTCCTGCAAAGCGGTGAGCGCGTCTGTGGGAGGTTTCCATCCGTCATTGTCAACTCCAGAATTCACATCGATTTTGCTGTTTCTAACATAAACTGTGACTATTGCTGGGGTTTGAGGGTTTGTAACGAGCAATAAAATACAAGTGGACGTTCAATTTACTTAAAGCTTATACATGTCAGCACCTAACTAAATAGAAAAGAGGAGGAAAAATAAACTGACAGTGATTAATATCACTAATGATTTGTTTTGCTTATTTTCTAAAGTAGTAACTTGATCCTCTCTGTTTAAAATCGGCAGAGAAATGATAGAAGGAAGCGCTAAGGCAATTAGCTGCTGTCTTTCCTTGCTCCTTTGCCACTGTTGGGGCAAATTTGGTTTTCCTGCGAGGTTAAATGTGCATGTATTAATTTTCATCCGGCAGGAAACGATAATGAGGTTATGAATGTGTTTGTAAAGGTAAACACGTCTAGTTTAACGTTGATTATTCGTATAAACTGACACGCTATCGAAGCAGTGGCTGGTGAAATGCCAATTTCCTAGCATCTGTAGGTACAAACTGTGAAGTCATCCATTGAACTCATTAAAGCACATTTAATGTTGGCAGATTTTGCCTTCTGTGTGAGCAAATCGAGACGAGAACAGATTTGGAGGCTGGCAAGAACTCTGAGAATTGGTGGAGACATTTAACCCTAGCTTTTAACTGAGATCCTAGGAAAACCAAGCAACATCAACACGTTTTTTGTTAAGATATTTAATAATTGGTGGGTTCTCCTTAGGATCTCAGCATGCTAATCTCGACATCATTTCCTTTCTTCTCACACTGCATTTGAGGGCAAAGGGTTTCAGGCATTATTCTTCCTTTTTGAGTCTTCTCTGGTCTGATGACTTCGGCTATTGAGCTGCGTTTTGCAACTGGCCCCAGGAATTCCAGAATGTCCCTATAAAAGCAGCTCCAGATACTGCCAATTAAACAGTGTCAAAATGTCCAAATGCGGCTTTGAATTGCAGATTCGGGCTATAAAGGAATTAGCAGCCACGGTGTAAAGAGAGGCCTAGAGAGTGTTTCAAAATGGCGCTCGCTCGCGAATTGCATCACTGGCACTGGCTTGAAAGAGGAACTTGGTGTCTGAGCCTTTGCGTGAAGTTTCCGTTACTGCAGAGAGCGCCTGAGTATGTTCTGTCATGGTGAGGAATAGTGGCTAGTTAATTGCTTCTGAAGGGTGGCTTGAAATGAGAGCCGGTGATGACGGTGAGAAAGAAAACCAGGCTCCCTTGGGACAGACGAGGCCAGGGGTCTTCAATATTCAGGCCTACAAGGCCGTGATGGTTTGATTCTTCCACACTCCGAGGAAACTCTAAGATCTCCCTCTTCTTTACCTATTGTTGGCTCATTAAGACCGCCAAATAAAAACAGATTGTTGAAAATTAACTTCTTAATTTAGGAATGCTGGTTATGCTCCGGAGTAGATATTGGCAAACTTTGGATCCTGGGGCGCCCCACCTGGTTTTGCAAATAGAGTTGTATTAGAACACAGCCCAGCTTATTCATTTCCATATCGCCCATGGCTGCTTTTCCTGCAACCAGCAGAGTGTAGTAGCTGTGAAAGAGACAGCATGACTCACGGAGCCTACCTCTGCTGGCCCGGTTCACCAGAAATATCATGTGAACCATGTACGTAATCTAGTCTAGTGACCACAGAAGAAATATATATGAGTAAAATTCATTGTAATAGTTTTTTATGTAACACGACATATCTAACTACTGTCGTTTCAGTAACTAACAATGCAAAAACTAATGATGTATTTACATTCTTTTTCTCACATGGGGACCAAAATCTAGAGCTTACGTTAAGCTTGGAGCACATCTCATCTCCATTTGCATGAGCCACGTTTCCAAGGCTTAACGTCTACCCAAATGGAGGGCACAGCTCTAGAGAGAGTGTTGCTACCTTGATCTTTTCATTCACTGCCTAGAACATTTGTGGGTTGGTACCCCACCAGCTCCTTCAGCCTTCTCCGTAATTGTAATCTCAATTCTGGGATGACAGGAGCTTCTTTGAAGTACGCTAGATACTTCTGGCTTTATTTGGCTCTGGAATGGCAAGATCAAAGAGTCCTAAAAGCAGAATAACTTCTACAATAACTTCACATTGTAACATCTGCTTACGATCCTCAAATGGAGGCCCTGTGACTACGGAGAGGTGGTTCCCTTTGTTGGATCTTTTACCTAAAAGGCCAGCTCACTTTTTTTCCTAATCAATCCCTATTATCAGGTTCTACAATTTCTGCTTTTTTGTCTGTGGTAGCATAAGTGCTGTGCAAGAAAGCTAAGCTGAAAACCTCAAAACTGGATTGGGAATCCAGCTGAGTTTTTGATGTCTGTTGAAGAAGCCTCCAGGGACACGTTTGGTCAGACCCATAGCTTCTCTTGCTTCTGTGTTAAGTCAGACCACACTTTTGGCTGCATTGCTGAATTACTTCCATCAAGATATATGGGAAAGAGAGAAAAGGCATTTATTTTTACAGACACTCATATTTTTAAACCATTTTTTAATGTTTATTTATTTTTGAGACAGAGAGAGAAAGAGAGAAACAGAGCATGAGGGAGGAAGGGACAGAGAGAGAGAGGGAGACACAGAATCTGAAGCAGGCTCCAGGCTCTGAGCTGTCAGCACAGAGCCTCATGAGGGGCTCGAACCCACGAGCTGGGAGATCATGACCTGAGCCAAAGTCGGCTGCTTAACCAACTGAGCCACCCAGGCGCCCCTCAAATCATTTTTTAAAGCAGGAAAGATTCATCTTCATTTTATTTGGCTAAGTATATAGAAAATTAATATAAAACTCAACATTGGTTCAAAAAACCAAAAAATAATATCTCAAACCAGAAAGAGAGTTCCTTTTCATCAGAGCAATAAGGGGTAGAGAGAGAGAGAGTGAGGATTCATTTATAAATGGTGGGATATTCTGCTACCATGTACATTTGAATGCCATTAAGGCCCTGGGCAGGATCTCTTGTTTGTGAGTTTACAGTTATGTGTTCTCTTGGTCGCAAAGTTCAATGCTCCATTAGTCACCAACAGTTTAGCAGAACAAAGTTGTTGCCATTTGATACTTATAATTTAATGTGTAAGAGCTGAGGGCTGAAACGAAGCATAAATGAAACGCCAATCTATGGGGTCCTTGTCTCTCTGTGTAGTTTTCATATATTTTGTTCTAATTTCACCTGCATTGATGAAATGGGCCAAATTGGATTAAGGGGAATTGAAGTGGAGGGGTGGGGGCAGAGGTAAAGTAGACCTAGAAGCTTTGACCCCTGGCCACCTGGGAGGTCTTGACTGATTTGTTTAGGTTGGGAAGGTAGACATGAGTCGTCTTATTGTAAGGAGTAGAGGATCTGGGTTTAACGTGGGTCTCGCTGAGGTAACATGATAGCTCATTTCTGAGTCTTCCTTCCACTGGAAAATAAAACTGCTTATAGATATTCTACTCACCCTACAGAATTGTTGTGAAAATCAATAAAGTTAACATGATAATACATCGTGACCTAAAAGGCCCAGAGACATAAAGCTATCATAGTAACTTTCAAGAATGAATATCCATCCGGCTCATTAAAGGTTGAGGAGCTTTTGTCTTTTGTCCACATTTGGGTCCAAAGTCTTTCATCCAATCCCAAAGGGGACCCAAGTGGCATGAAAATGGGTAGCTTTCCCAGTGGGTTATGATCTAACTTTTATGAATTTCTTTTAGCAGTCAAGAGAAAAAGGTGTAACAAGATATAACCAACTTGATTAAAGAAGGATCAAGGAGGCATAACGTAAGAAAACAATTTTATTTTTATTTTTTTTCAACTCTTAGCTGTTTGGGTTATCCCAGAAAAACAATCCTCGTCGTTTCAAAATGATGGGTTCAGAGAAAGTGCATAATGCAGTCCTGGAGCCCTGCAATCTGGCTTGTGTGAAAAATCTCTGTGTCTTGTTATGAAGAAGGGACATCTTATATAATCCTACTAGTGCACTTAATTAGCCTTGGAAGACCCAGGCAATCTGTATTTAGTGAGAAGCCTGATTACCTATTGAACAAAGAATAAAAGAAAATTTGGAAGCGACTGCTTTGGAAAGTGCAGTAAAATGCCTATTTTCTTGCCAGGGTTTTATCTGAAAGTGGAAAAACCAGGGTTCAGAAGTCTGTGGATCAGGGAGACTTTTAGCTCAGAGATGTCTGATTGTTAAACATTTGTTCTGTTGTGCCTCACAGGTCTCCTGATGTCGGAAGGACCTTAGGAATAAAAATGTTTTAACAGGTCCTGCTAATGTAGCCATGAAATAACAGAGGTTGCACACAGCATTCATTTAGAAATATATATTTTTTTCAATAGATCATGGGGAGACAACCTGATGACTCATTTTAAGTCTGGAAGGTTTGAAGTTGAGGAAACCACTTCGCCGAGGAAGGTTGTGGGGATGGCGGCTGTGGCGGTCATAAAGACGCACAAGGAGGCTCTCAGTTTGTCAAAGAGAATGTAAGTATGGATTTGCTGGAAGGTGGGATGCTCTCTCAAGTTCCTCTCAACGCCTGCGTTTTAAGATGATCAACAACAAAAAAAGACGCTCCATTAATTGCATTTCATTGCATATGGTGTCCTGTCTCCTTTACTTCATCCCACCTTCTCTCTTCAGGCTCTGGTGGGAGTCACTGTGCTTCAGATAGACCTACTTGGGTCGCTTATAACATCGTCCTCATGAGTGTCTGGTTTAATCCATGAAGAGCGTCTCATAGACTTGGATGCATATTTCACCCTCCAGTGACAGTTTGATTTCTTTTTGTTCTTCACAGATCTCTTCCCTGTATCCAGGGAAGTTTTTCTCCTTTAAAACCTCCAGTACTGTCTCCCTTTGACCTTGGAAGACTTTTACCTTCCTATCTTTTATTTTCACGGAGGTAGGATTTAAGATAGAACACAGCTGTGCAATTTTGAAAGTCTTCCCTAACTGCTTTGGGCCTCCATTGTTTTTTCCAGTTTTATTGAGATGTCATTGACGCAGAACATTGTATTCGTTTCGGGTAGGCAGCATAAGGCTCTGAGACAGGTCTAGGTTGTGAAATGATCACCACGGCAAGTGAACTCAACAGCCGTCACCTCACGTAGTTACAAGTTTTCTTTATTCCTGTGATGAGTGAGCCTCAGTGTCATCACAGGCACAATGTGAAGCATCACATGCCCTTTGTGTTTGAGAAATAGGATGATGGCAATGTACCCGGCACCTGGTGCATTTATGGAATACATTTCCAAACGAATGCATGCTGACTTGCCCCAAGCATTTGACAGATTCCCTTAAGCAGTCGATTGGGTTGCCAGAGCACGCGTTTTGGTCTTTGGTTCAGGTGTTGTCTTCTTGAAAAAGACTACATGGTGGTGTCTCATGAAGAGGGAACCACGCTCTCTGCTCATGCCCTGCTTTGCTTTTCTCTCTCATCCCGTGTTACCATCATGTGGGTAAGCGTATAGGCGGTTCTCTCGGTCTTACTCTTTTCTCTAGAATAAGGGAGAGAGATAAACCATAAATCATTTTTAATTGAAGTCCTGAGTCTGTGATGCAAAATGCTAAGTGCCGGACAGTACCATTCTCGCTTTAATAAACTGTAAAAATAGCTAAAATCTCTAAGAGAAGGGACCCCCTTGCTAACCAGCCCCCCCACCCAGCTGTGAATGGCCTTTTCTCTAGCAGTATGCATGGGGTTGGAAGGTGACACACAATATACCTCCTAAGTTTTCCAGCTAGAGTCAGCATAGATTGCTATCAAAATTATCACCCTCACCAACTAATATGTTCCAAGTGGCTGATGGGTTTAAACCTTGTGTTTGCTCTCGTTGATTGGATTGGAGCAGAAAGGGAGGCAGTGTGGAGGGTTACAGGGATATACAATTCCCCTGTTTAGCTTTTAATAGAACTGAAATTGCTTCATTATTCCCTTTGTATCCCATTTGCTGACTGAAGAGTGAGGACAGAGGCTATAGGCAAAAGGGTCTGGCTCTAAAACGCTCACGTGACCCGTGTTTTGGAGACCATCGTTAGCTGGCTGCGTCCCGTACTGAACATCTCAGACTTTAAGTGGAAAGAAAATCAATGCATTTAGGTTTATATCTTCACTTACAGATCTTATCCTTCAAGTCATCAGAAAATAAGTGGTGGAGAAAGCCTTCACTTACTAATTTGACAAACATTTGTTGAACCTCTATCATCACATAGAAAGCACCGGTGGGTGCTAACGAGAGGAAAAAAAGGCAGGGAGTCTCTGCCTTCTAGGAGTCTTCGGACATTTGGGGAGACATACAATGATATCAATGTGGTAAAGAATCCAGTAGAGAAAAACCTTAAGGTGTCCTAGAGACACGTGGGAGAGAGTCAACCCAGAGGGGCGCTGAGGTCTGGGAAGTCCACGGATACTGGAGCACATGATGGATGTCTAATGTCATTGAGGAGGCCTTCAGGCAGAGATTATCCCTTGTTTTACATCATAGCATTCACAATGGGAAAATGCACTGTGTGAAAGAAGTGCATAAAGCTTTATGTTGCAGGACATTCCTCACCGATCATTAAAAGAACACAGTAGGAGAGAAACAATCAAGGCAACGAATACAAGACATCCCTTAGTCCAGACTTCTGTAGTGAGGTTCATCTGTGTCGGGCACTGTTGAGGACTAGGGGTACAGGTGTGAGAAAGATGATGTCTTTGCCCTTAAGACAACTTTCATTTTCTACTGGGAGGGGACATACAATAAATTCATACACAACTAAAGAATGCAGGGTCATTTAGTTTCATTTTATTGAAGTTTAGTTGACACACAATGTTACATTAGTTTCAGGTGTATGCCACAGTGATTCGACCACTCTGGACATTGTGTCCTGCTCGCAAGTGTACCTCCCATCTGTCACCATACATCGCTATTACGATACCGTTGACTCTGTTCTCTGTGCTGTACCTTTCATCCGGTGACTCCCTCCTTTTAGATATTGGTAAGAGCTGTGGCCAGGATGAGAGGAATGGTGGTTGTTTTCTACAGGGTGATCAGAGATGGCTGTGTGAGGGAGAACTAAATGATGAGAAAAAAGGCAGCATGTGCAAAGGTCCTGGGAAGGGAATGAGCCTAAATGTCTAAGTAACAAAAAGGACACCAGCGTTTGCTGGAGCTGGGTGACTCAGGTGGGAGATGGGAGGCAGTGAGGCCAGGGGGACAGGCGGGGTCCAGGGCAGGGAGGTCAGCATCAGAAACCCCCGCTCCGTTACCACAGGGAGACCCCTTCAACACAGCAGTTATGGGGAAATAGCCAGTGGAGGCGTGTACTTCCTACCAAGTACCAGAAGAATCGTTATTACAAAACAACCCCTCTGTTTAAGGAAGGTTGAAAAGCCTCAGACCTAACTTAGTGGGTCTTTAAGCATCAGAGAATTCAAACTCTCTAAATGAAAACAATGTGGAAGACCCCCTCTTCAGATCATCTCCTCTCTACACAGAAGCTCGTATTAGGGGACAACGCTGGGACTGCAGTGAACTGGAGAGCCTTCAAGGTTAGTGTAGGACCTCTGTGTCCTTGGAGACTTGACATAGGAGAGTGAGCCTGGGGATAGACTAAGTGAGCAGCGAGATGTCAAAAGCTGAATCCTGTGGTTTTAACAAAGTCATGGGTGGGATTTTATAGATTCCTTTGAAACTTGCCACTTAAAAGAGGAGAAAGAAAACACAGCCATTTAGGAGTGAAAAGGGCCTGGGGCAGATGAGCAAACGTGCCATGAATCTTTCTGGTATGCTTTTGCTGGACAGCCTTTTCTCTCCTGGAAGATGAGAAGGTTATCAGTGCCGCTGAACTGGGCCCATAAGACGTGGTCGGCCGGGACTCACTTAACGGTTATCTGTCTGCCTCCCTCTGTTCCTCACCAAACACACCAAATGCTGGCTAGAACCAACTATCCACACAGGGTGTGCGATCCGCATTAGTGGCACTTGGCCATTGCATCGTCTTCATTAGCATAAGGTTGCTATTCCTGGAAACCCTTACCCAGGCCAAAGACTTCGTTGTCCATTTCACAGACGTCCAGAAAGACCCATCAACTCTTCGATAGGAAGCATCAGCTGACAGTTTACCCCTTACCTCGAAACCATTGTCTTGTTGCTTTCATCAACCTTAAGCGACTATATCTTGATATTTATCCACTCCTGACCAAGCCACTCACACTGAAAGAGCCACCTTAAGCCAAACTTCAAAGTGCCCGTAAAATCCAACCTTGCTCTCCCCTTCTGAGATGCTACCCAAGTCCCGGAGGTGGGGAGGATGGCCTTCCCTACACTGGTAAGCAACAAGGTAGGTTATCAATGGGTTGTGTTGGTGGTATTTGGAGTTGGCACTGATGTGCCAGAATTTGAGGGGGAAGAGATTTACCTGGATGAACGAGACAAAGCATTCATTCTGGTGCTTGAGACAGGTTAAAATATAATAAAACTAAGACCCTGAGAAGACAAGCCGCACACTGGGAGAAAATATTTGCCAAATTCCTATCTGATAAAGGACTGGTATCCAAAATATACAAAGAGCTCTCTAAATTCAACAATAAGAAAAAACCAACCCAATAAAAACATCTGAAAGATTTTTTTCCAAAAGATTTGAAAAGACACGTCACCAGACAAGATACACAAATCACAAACAAGCATATAAAAAGTGCTCAATGATCATCTGTCTCGAGGCAATTGCAAATGAAAACAACAACGAGATGCGACTTCACACAATTAGATTGGACAAAATCCCACACACTGACAACACTAAATGCTGGTGAGGGCGTGGGGCAGAGGGAATTCTCACTCACTACTGGTGGAAATAAAACGGTGCAGCCACTTTGGAGGACAGTTTGACAATTTCTGACAAAGCTAAACATGTTCTTATCGTACAACCCAGCGATCACATTTCTTGGTATTTGCCCAAATGAACTGAAAACTTACGTCCATGCAAAACCCAGCACACCAACGTTTATAGCAGCTTCATTCCTAATTACCAAAGGCTTAGATGTCCTTCAGCAGGTGGATGGATAAACACACTGTGGTACGTCCAGACAGTGGGCTGTTATTCAGCTAAACAATAAATGAATTACACGGAGTAAATGATAATGCAAGAGGCTGGAATAGGGGAAACGTGGTGGCAGACCTTTTGGCCTTTCGATTCAAGTTTTTAATAAACCTGATACTCCCTGAAAAAAACAAAAAAATTATTCATTAGAGAAATAAATCAAAATTCCAGACAATTATAAAGTAACGAGATAAGTCATTTGGTGGAATTACATACCAGGTACAATGAATAGTATCAAAACAACCTCCTCACCTAGACCAGCATGACCAGCAATGTTGTCAGGAAAGTGTTTTTTTAATGTTTATTTATTCTTGAGAGAGAGAGAGAGAAAGCACACACACGGGTGGGCTGGGGAGGGGCAGAGAGAGAGACAGAGAGAGAGAGAATCTGAAGCAGGCTCCGAGCTGTCAGCACAGAGCCCGACGTGGGGCTCGAAAGCACAAACCATGAGATCATGACTTGAGCCGAAGTCAGATGCTTCACCGATGGAGCCACCCAGGCGCCCCTAGTCAGGAAAGTTTTTGATCGGGAGGTGACCTCTTGGAGAAGCCCCAAAGGGCAAGAACGGATGAGGTAGGGGAAGAGGGCATAAGGGCATTTGAAGCGAAGCAAGTAATATTTACCTGTGTTCGGGGTACGGAGGTGAGGGTCTTCAAGGTGCAAGGGAGAAGAGATGGGAGGGGTCAGTATCATAAAGGGCCCCAGTGCCAAGCTGAGGATCGCCTTTAGAAGGGATGTGACACGGTCAGTGCATATTTTTCTGGGCTCGTCTTGCATCGCTTGTGGCTAGCACAGTGCTGTTTGCACAGCGCACGTTCAGAAGGGTCGCCGAGGACACAGGGCGAAGGACACAGGACACAGGAAGAAGTCCAAACATCTCTCTGTCTTACTCAGCTTTCTCTCCTCCCGCTTGTAGAACGGTGCAGAGAAACCTCTTTTCCAACCCTGCGTGGGAACACATGATCTGATAATTGCATAAAACATTTGACATTTCGGGTTACCCCTGAAAATCTGGGCTGTGTGGCCTGTTTGAGAAAGAGGAATAAACATTTCTCTTCCCCATCGCTCAGAAGTGGACGTATTTTATTCTGAGCTCCTACACAAAAAGTAGGAAGAGAGTTTGAAAGAAAGAAAAGGTCTAAAATGGGTTTCATTTATATAGTAAAATATTCCCGGGCTATATAACAGCATGACTTTGCACGGCGCATAATGACTCTCTTTATTAGTTTTAGCAACTTATTAGAGTTTTCTGGAGGCAGAATTTTCTATGAATAGTAGGAGGCACACACAGAGAAGCGTGCTCCCGAGACACCCTCGCTGACAGCGTAATCACGGCCGTGCCCGCGGCGTTACAGAGCAGACGTCCACGCGGCACGAGTGACTTCAAAGTCACTTTGTGTTCAGAGAAATTTACTGTAATTCCCCACACAAAGAAAGGACCTTTGAAAATTACCCTTAACACATTGTATCCCTATAATCCTTCACGTTTTTTGCCTTCCTGTAATTGGTACCGAAGTCATTATCCGTTAAAAGCAAATTTTAAAATATAAGATCAAGGTTGGTTTTAGTCACAAAAAGAGACAGTTGAGGTCACTCGCCTTCGTCTCTCTCTCTCTCTCTCTCTCTCTCTCCCTCTTTCTCTCTCTCTGCTCCCTTCCTCCCTCTCCCTTCCACCCACCACCTCTCCTTCTTTCTTTTATTCACCATTTGCTTCTTAAGGATACTTTGCCTCATGGTTGACGATATTATTAATGTCATTACTTTTTTCTTCAGGGCTGGCGTCAGTGCTGGGCGCTTGCATTTGTACGACTAAAGATGGATTGTGGCTTTCAAACTTTGTTATGTGGAGCCTCAAAAGTCTCACAGGGGTCCCCATAGCCTGGGGCTCTGACGGGCACAGGGCTTGGGCCCCATTAGCCCAGAGAAGCTCTGTCTTGATCTCTTCATAGTTGAGGGCTTCTCTGTTTGACTTGATTTGGAGATAGGGCTCCTGGCTTCAACAAAACAAAAGGGTGAAAAACCCATGATCTTGGTTACACTGACAAGCAGGCCGCAGGTCACATATGGATGTACCCTTTGCTACAGTCTTTGACTTGTTCCAATTTTTGTCCTCAGAGGCCAAATAGATTTTGGTACTGTTTCAGATAAATTTCTTGCTGCCCCAATCTCTCGCTATATGCTCTTTGAAACTCTAGAATCAAATACTTCAGATAGCATTGATGTCTAGCTATCTAAAGCCAGGGACTGAATAGAGTTTTATTTATATATCAAGCAATACTCAACCTATGTGGTCACGGATACACAACCATACACACTCATGTATAAATATAAATGACTTTTTCCTCTGACAGAGATCTGAGCTGAGAAAATATATAGATCAAAGGGAACTTTCTATGGTTCCTCACTTGTCACAATTTTTTTTACTGCCCTGGAGCAAGTGTGTGTGTGTGTGTGTGTGTGTGTGTGTGTGTGTGAGGTATCTTCTTAGATTCCAGTGTAAAACACTGGAATAAAAATACCATTGGAAAGTTAAAGGTCTAGAAAGAATTGTGTCTGTATATTTCAGATTTGGCAGCTAAGAAAGCTGATCGATTTCCCATGCAATCTCCCTCAAATTTAATTTGTTCAAAAGTTCGAAAGCATGGAATTTCCAGCTTACGGGATTGAGCAGAAGCGGACACAGCCCTAGTGCTTTAGAAAGGGTGTTGTGTCCGAAGATATTAAGATTCAAATTAGAATTCCTACACCTTCTAGTTGGTGACCTTTAGGGAGACACTTAATGTCTCCACACGTCAGTTTTCTTCTCTAGAGAGTGAGGACAATAAAACCTTACCCTGTTGGGATGTTGGGAAAGGAAAATCGGACAGTAAACGATTGTCAAGTAGAGTGTTCTGGGAGGGCAAGGAATCACTATTATCACTATTCCATGGTGTCTAGTACAGTACCAAGGACATGGGAGGTGCTCAAAAAATGTTGAATAAACATTTTTTTCTGCATTTGTATTACTACCAAAATGACTAACAAAAACGCGAGATGAGATTGGATTGAATTTTTCTACTCATTTTCTATTCCAATGTATTCCATGGTGTGGAGAACACACACACACACACACACACACACACACATATATATATATATATATATATATATATATATATATATATATCAGTAATACCCTTGATAATGGTCTCCATCCTACATGGGACAAAGTAGAGAACTTGTGTACTGGGTCCTATTTTAATTAGCCTACATTTTAGTCCTCCTCTTTAAAAGAAAAAGCTAATAGTAACATCTAAGACAAGAGCACTTGTTGAGGTACAGCCACACATGTACAAATCGTGCCATCTGGCTCAAGGAGACAAGAACACCACAGGGCATGTCTTCTTGCAGTTTGTCAGAGAATCACCCCGACACAGAGGCCAGTACATGGCCTGCCGAGCAGGGCAGTGGAGCATTGTGCATTTTGACAAAGGAAACCGAATGCAGGGAGCTGGTGCCTCAGCTTTGGGCCCATCACTTGGTAACATCGAGTAAGTGCCAAAAATATCAAAGGCTTGTTTGAACTCTTCTGAAATCTCTCAGAAGGTCTTTATTGGCCCTTATTACCTCTACTGGCTGTTCCAGTAGCTGTGGGAGGTTCCCCTGATTCAAAAAAGTGAAGAGAGATCCCCATAAGGAAGAGTGGTGTTCTCAACCAGGCGCCATTTTCAGGGGGTAATGTCCCAAGTAGCGGTGGAGAGGCCGCAGAAAGGCCCTATGAAGGCAGGTTACTGAGTCTCCCGGAGGACCTGCCTTTTTTGGAGAAGGGAGGCTTATAAAAATTTCATATAAAAGCTTGGCCATTCCTTCATCCCCAAGAGACTTCTCCAAGTATTGGCAAATATGTCAGAACAAACTGACTTGTAAAGATGACTGTCTGTCATTATGCATTCCACGGATGAACTCTTCGCTGCTGTCAGAGCCAAGGCAGAAGAGAAAATGAAATGACAGGCTCCTGGATGGGAGACACTGGTGTCCAGAATAAGTACGGACTGCAGCCCTGCACATCATCTCTTTTGATCTGTCTTTGCCAAACTCTGAATAGCTTTGATTGGATGTCAACAAAGTCAAGAAGCTTACCATTAAAACCCTCTTCCCCCCTCATAAGAAACCC
The DNA here is from genome assembly GCF_018350215.1 of Panthera leo. Classification (NCBI taxonomy): domain Eukaryota; kingdom Metazoa; phylum Chordata; class Mammalia; order Carnivora; family Felidae; genus Panthera; species Panthera leo. The sequence continues at coordinate 2,741,635 of NC_056679.1, forward strand.
CAAAACCTTTCTTTTCTGGTGAAATTACTTTAGAAAATGAAGTTTTATTCAATTCCCTGGGTAAAATAAACCTCCTGATTTTGTCTCCTGTGGCCCATGTCCCCTCACCTGTGTCAGGAGGGGGATAAAGAAGTAGAAGGAGCCACTGGGATTTCTCTTTGACCTCCCATGCCCCCCCTACTCCCCATTTGAGTCATCCCTTTGGCAACATTTCAAGAGAGCAAAGGACTGCTAGTTATGAGCATCTGTGAATATTGTAGAAAAGTCTAGCCCCGGGGGACACTTAGAGAGAAGCCGTAGAACTGAGAAATGGGGCTTTTAGTTCTGATCTGTCATTCAGTCATGATGAATCTTTTGGTTGACAAAAGTCAGAACTCGACTGTATTGACAAATTACTATTTGTCAGGTACTTTACATGTATTTTCTTATTTTATTGCCATAAGATACCCATGAGGACAGGAGTTTTGAACTTATTTTGCAAAGAAAGAAACTAAGATTCAGAGTGAGTATGTGAGTTATTAATAGTTAACATCAGTAGTACATGAAAAGAAAGAAAACTAGGAAATTAAATTGAATCTCAAGATGAAAACGATAGTTTAACCTATGAAACCCCATCTGTCATCGCCCAGGTAAGGGGTCCAGGGACCACTTCCTTGTGGGGGTTGGGGAGTGGGCATGGTTTCAGAGAAAGTCCCTATGATCCAACCCAGAAGAATGGCTTGGAATCTGGATAGGGCAGGAAACCTCTTGGTGGATTGTGTACCCCAGGATACTTTGGACAATGCATGGAGACATCTTTGACTGTCACAAGTTTAGTAGACCTTAATGTCATCTAGAGAGCAAAGGCCAGGAATGCCAGTAAACATCCTGCAATGCACAGCACAGCCCTCCCACCAAAGAACTATCAGGTCTAAAATGTCAATAGTGCCAAGGCCAACAAATCCTGCTTAGATAATCTTGCTTAATCAATGGGATTCCATAGGTTAATTTATGGAATTCAGGTGGCGGAAGATTAAAGGAATCTGAAAAAGTAGGGCTTTTGCTGATAGTTTGGGTCTATGGAAGATGATCACTTTTCTACATTATGAACAGGCACCCTTCACCTGCCTTAGTTTCAGTGGTTCTCATGAATGTAGACTGGACTGGATGGACAGACTGGAGGCCAGTTGGCTTTGATGCAGGAAACTACTTACTTAGAATAAGGCAGTGGAAACGAGAGCCTGAGAAGAATGATGAGACACTGGTTTTGGAACATAAGATTCCTATTGGCCACCCACCATTTTGGAAGACCCGGCCTTGAGGTCTTAGAGTCAAGAGCTACATTCCATTCCATTTCTTGTTTCCCTATTATGCTAAAACCACCTTCTGGCTCAAGGAGTGCTTTTCTGTGCACAGAATGGGCTCAGCTCATGACCACCATTAGCTTTAGCATTTACTATCTGCTCTGGAATATCATTTTCCCCAAGTGTTTTCAATGCTGGTTCCCACACAGCATATGAGTTTCATGCTTAAAAGTCACCTTTTCAGGAAATCCATCCTGATCTTAAATAGTCTTCACCCCCTTTATACCTTCTATTCTTCCAAATTGTATTATTTTTAATTTTTACAGCTTTTGGAGACTTGAAATTGTTCTTTACTTGTTTACCTGTTTGCCTGCCTCTCTCACTAGAATTTAAGCTTCATGAGAGCAAAGATTTTGCTTGCCTTCATCATTGCTTTCTTAGCTTTAAAAAAATATATATTTATTTATTTTTGAGAGACAGGGAGAGACAGTGTATGAATGGGGGAGGGGCAGAGAGACAGCGGGAGACACAGAATCTGAAGCAGGCTCCAGACTCTGAGCTGTCAGCACAGAACCCGATGCGGGGCTCGAACCCATGAACTGTGAGATCATGACCTGAGCCGAAGTTGGCCGCTTAACTGACTGAGCCACCCAGGCGCCCCCCATCATTGCTTTATTCTGCACGGCAGTGCCTTGATCAGTATTTGAGAACTTTTTTTTCAAATGAAAGAATGAATGCATTCGTGTGTGTGTGTGTGTGTGTGTGTGTGTGTGTGTGTGTGTATGTGTGTGTGACTGGGCACCACGTGTAAGACTACTGAGTGGCACAATTCCAGAGCCCAGGAGACCTGGGCACGGTGAGCAAAGTCTTGAAAGATTACTTGTTACCTGAAGTCATGGGATTCTTGTAGGGATTTGCCACGTAAGGATGACAAGTTTTTCCTAAGAGTGGAGAGTAATGACCAAGTTATGAAGGCAACACAGAGCAAGCAGCCTTTGTTTAATCTACTGTGAGCTCTGGACTAGGAAGCCTTGTATTTGGAGTTTAACAAAACTCCACTCAGACCATCTGTTTCAGGAACAATAAATAAACAGAAAATATAAATTTAAAAATAATGAGGAAGACAGTACATTGGGCAATCGGTTACCCATTTAGGAAAGACAGAGTGATAGCAATGTTATGCTCAAAGTATCTCAGTTATTCCTAATTGATCAAAATACCCTGATGTTTATAGCAAACGAGAGAGTGACTCAGAATGAAATGAAGTCAGCGAAATGCCAGAAGTTTTTACATCCAAAACAGAGACATGGCCCATATGTTCAGAAATACTTTTGTCCTTAGGAAATGTTTATGAAAAAAATGGATAGGCATTTCCTCAAAAAAGAGGCTCAACTAATAGTAATACGATTCCGATAACAGAAGCATTTTTTTCCATTAAGATCACTTTCCCTCTTATTTGCGAATTGCCCCACCGTTGTGTTTGAGAAAGCAGTCAGAGAGCAAATGCAAAAAGTTGCATTAATGGCAAATTCATCTTACATGCAAACACGTCAAAAAAGCCGAGAGATTTTCAGAAAGTTTTTCATGGTGTCATCCAGATACTGTGTTTGATAAGCAAGCATGATAAATGATTAACAGCGCCATTGTCTCATCATGTACTAAACATATACACAAATATTTATAAACATTTGTAGATCGACAGTCTGTGCTCCACAGAATCCCATGCAATTATATTGGTACATATGATGATTGCATCCTTTTTTCAAAGTAAGAAAATGATCAAGGAGTAGAAAGTATGGTATGGCTAAGACGAAGAAAGGCAAATGATTGGTGCTCTGTGGAGCCTTGCATGACACGGGGCAGGGACTGCCAGTTGCCTAGGAGGGCAGGCCCAGGACCCCTCAGTTAGAAAGGGTCAGGTCCTGTCTTATGAAACCATTTCAGTGAAATGTCTTCTCAGCAGGGTGATCATACATTTTATCATCAAGATGAGGAACTTTTGAGAGTAAAAGGGGGACTTATGGGTAATTATGCTGGGATAACTGGTGCGCATCGGGACTATTCCTGCATGCTTCTGTCTGTCACGGTATGGCGTTCCTGTCGTGTACGTCTCATTGCTGGGAAGCTAAAGGGACCCCAACGTGGCTCCCGTTGAGTCCCACCTGCTTGTGACATTCCTTCTCCTTGCGCGTAGGTTGGACCTAAAGGCTCGCTTCTTACCAATCGAATACAGAAAAGTGATGGGATGTCACTTCTTACATTAAGTCAAAAAGTGACCATGACTTTCATCTCTCTCTTCCTCTTGGATTCCTTGCTCTGGGGAAGCAAGCTTCTGTGTTGTGAACTGCCTTGTGGGGAAGCTTATGAGGCAAGGAGCAGAGGTCTCTGGCCAGCGGCCACCCGGGTGAGCTCGAACGCCGTCCTCCACTAGTTGAACCTCCAGATGACTATAGCTTCGGCCAATACAGTGTCACGAAAGACCCTGAGCCCAAGGACCCAGCTACATCCTGCCAGATAGCTGATCTTCAGAGACCGTGAGCTAATGAATGGTTCTTTTTTTTTTTTTTAAGTCCCTAAGTTTTGGAGTAATTTGTTACATAGCAAGAGATAGCTAAGACGGAGAATTTTAAATGTGCTATACTAATAAATTCATTTCCGAGGGTTCTAGCCAAGATCTTCGACCGCCGGCACAGCACAGGTACCAAATAATGAGAAGGGACGTGCGCTGGCCCGCTGTCTGGATGTAGGGCAGTGAATATCAACCTTGCTGTGACCCCAGTTCTGCGGACACCTTTCTCCCTGAGTGAAAGCCTCTGGGGGGTAAGGGAGGGCGTAAGGTGGATCTCAGCCCGGGATTGCAAACTCCAGTGCCTACAGGAATCAGGTAGGTAACGTGAGGGAATAAGTGGGCCACACTTGGTGCCAGAGTCGGGGACGAGGGCAAGGAGGGCAGTGGGAAGGCCAGCCCATTCAAAGGAAGAGTTTCCTGGGCTGAATTGCCACAGACTTTTTTTTTTAAGTTATTTTTCTCCCCCACATTGTATTGGCTAGTGCAGTGGTTTGTGAAAAATACGTGGACGGTTGAACGTTGGGAAACGTCACGTGAAAACCTGACGTTTCCAGCCTCTGATGAAAGATCGGAAGATTGGTACTCACAGGGACCACCCATCACTTCTGTGTGGCTGGGATTGGCCGAGACCTACAAGGCAGTGCCTCGTCCTGCGAGAAAACAGCAGCGTCTCCCTTCCCGTTGGGCTGGCTGTGGCTGTCCTGGCTGCCGTGACTTCTGTTTGCTCCCCGTGCCCCCCACCCCTTCTTCCCCTGTGTCAAGAACTAGGGTTTTTTATTGGGTTCCAACTGGCACCCAGGTCTGTGGAGGGCACCATCTCAGGATATTGGAATGAGTTTGCAGTTTGGGGTCAGGTGGGCTGCCTTTTGTATTGGTGGTTCCAGTGGAGAACAGGCACATGTGGGTCCTGCAGACAGGTTGATTGAGGCCAGACGAGTGTGTAGTGACTCTGGGAGTTAAGTTCACCTTGATGTGTTCACATTTCTGCTTCACTTGAAGGAAAATAGGAGCCGAGTTAGTTTCTCTACACGCCCTTCAATGTTCTGTTCTCTGACCATCACCTCCTTAAATTCAATCGAATTTAGACTTTTAGAAAATGTGAAAACAAAGAAAATCAAAGGAAATTGCATCCCACATTATTGATCTGTGGCCTTCCAGGTATTCTGAAATAGATTTTTTTAAGCCAAGACACGTAGAATTTGGCACAATATTTATGGTGAAGTGGCCTCAAGATTATTTGAAGTTAACACGGCAGGATGATGAATTAAGAAGAAAAAGAATGTAACACATTTCTTTCTCTCTTTCTCTTCCCCTTCTCTCTCTCTCTCTCTCTCTCTCTCTCTCGTTTTCTCTTTTTTTTCTTTCCTTCCTTCTTTTTTAGCTCCTGAGATTGTGAAACTGTGGCATTGGGTTTTTTTCTCCCCAAGAGGTGCTCTCGAGAAGGATTTAGACAGAACATCAGGGTTCTATTATAAGTGGCTGGCTTTCCACCATGTGGAAAGACTGAAATTGAATTTATTTTTGTATGCTGTATGCCTGATGTGTTTAAAGGGTCTCCAGGTGAACGCATTAAATGACAACAATTAAATGAGATCCAACTGAAAAAGTAGAAGCTGAAAGAATAGAAACCAGAGCTTGGGAAGGAGCCCAACGCGACTTGCCCATCAGGATTGAAGAGGGGGGATCAGGGCTTATGGTGTCACCGCCCAGAAGGGAAAGCTCCTGCTGCGGAGACCCTCTGTCCTAGTATTCACAAACGTGGGCCCTGCAAGATGCCACACAGATGCTTCACCTTCACTTCCTCACTGAGCAGATGAAGAAACAGTGCCCAGGAGGGCATGTTGGCCGCAGGTTGGACCTAGAACTCAGACCATCGTATTGTCAGCAATGTGGCAGATGCTGGAGGTAGAGGTTCAAGTCTCCGTATTGTCAGTGATACTCACGGTGCGACCTGGCAAGACGTGGGCCAAGCTTCTGCTCCTGCGTTAGTGGAAAGGAGGGTGATGCTCATTCTTACTGCATAGGGTGGTTTCTCAGGACTGCATAGGGGGTTATCGGGCCCGGGCCAGAGGGAATCCTCATCAGTGCTATTGCTTGAGAATTTGCGCAGGGGGTTAGCTGAAGATCGACAGACTTGAGACCGGGAGCCACCTTTTCTAACTCTGCATCCAACACTCTTTCTCCGAGGTCAAGTTCCCTGGAAGGAGAGAAGGCAGCGATTTCAGAATCTGAAGGAACGTAGCCCCCATCCTCAGCTGTGCCCCAGGATGTCCTCAGCTGTGTCACAGGGGCCACGGGGGACACACCAAGTTGTCCCAACAGATACTACTTTGGCAGTAGGGACTGCCGACAGGTTGCTTTGAAAGGCCACCTGGCGGGGCTTGCAGCTCTGGGTTCTCGGGGCTAGCTGACTCAGTTTCAGGCAAACCTCGAGAGTTCAGTTCTGTGGAGGGACCTAGAGAAGAACAACAAATCATTGTAGTAGCTGAGAGGCCATTAAAGCTGTAATCCGAATCGATCAGAGAAAAATAGGATCCCTGATGCAGGTGAGTCCTCTGGGTTGAGAACACAAGGACCAGTTCTCCATCAGAGTCAGCCGCGCACCCTTCCTGGGGGTGGGGCTCTCCCCAAATCAACACACTTTGCATTTCAGCCCTTACAGGTGTCTGTAGGGACCGCAGGAGACAGCAGCGACTGGCATGTGTCTCCGAGTGGTCACTCCTGGGTTACAGCCCGTGGCTGTCGTGAACTGGCTAAGAGAACAAGGACGATGATTTCACCTGTCTGAGCCTCACTTGGCTCTTCGGTAAATTGGGGAAAATAATTGGACCCTGTGATAGGTTTGCTGTGAGGACGGAGGGTAATGATGCATGGAAAATCCTGTACGTAGAGCACGGTGCCTGGCAGGGCAGCATCTGCAGTAAGCGAGAACCAGACATGCGTTTGGACGTTTTGTGAGGTTACGCCAGGGGAAGGCAGGGGAGAGCCTTTCCTTCCCACGTTTGGATCGGGAAAGTTTTTCCGGCCGTCGTCGTCCCAGGGGTCTGAGCCCAGCGGTGTGGCGATGCTGGCCGTTCCCACAGCCCCACGACCACCACGGCCTTCCCGGCGTAGCCTCCTAACTTTGTTCAGTCTAAAGGGAGGAGAATTATCAGAAATTCTCTTGGTGCTCTTTTCTCACATCCTGCAAGGGGCGTAGGGAGTGGCTGGGGGCCCGGAAGCAGACGGGGAGGGAAGGGAGGGACAAGTGCTAACCCACATGACCCCCCCGCCGGGTCTGCCTGGGCATCTGACGAGCGTAAACAGAGGGGGCCTGCCCCTCGTGTCTGTGCGGCAATGTAGAACCCGTGCAGGTTTCTGGGTAAGTTGCTCCCTAGATACCTAAGGTTTGCAATGACCTGTACCAGGCTCCAGCCCGGGACAGACTTGCATCCCTGCACCGACCGTTTCCTGCTCCCGCCAAGCTGATCCCCCCGACAGGCTGGCGACCGTTGGTCACCCCGTTTCACCTGCGCCAACAGCCAGGCGTCGTTTGTGTCTCTGCTGGAGTTTGCCTCCTGCCACTTTCACACCTGGCTGCTCTTCACTCTTTCTTCAACACCCACGGCTGGGAGACGCCTGGGGCCCACGCTCACTCGTGCCATGGCCCCATCTCCCGCTTGCTCCCGATCGTCTCTCCCACTCACCCGGGTTCTTGAGGGCCAACCCCGCACCTTTTGCTGTGGCGCCCCCCGCCTGGCCGGCATGGTTGTTGGAACCCAAGAACGATGGAAGAGCGAGTGAATATTCCTATGCCACCGGCGCCCTGGCTCTTGGCAGGGCTCTGGCTCCGTGCCCTTCGGTCATCGCTTAATTGCCTCGTCTTGTAGTAAAACCATCCCTTCTGGTTTGGCCACGTGATCCAGCTGGCTCACAAACTTCTGCCGGTTTCGTGGCCGGCCCTCGGTTTCACTGGTCAATATCTGATTTGCCACCTCTCCCCACGTCGAGAACGGTAATTGGCATTTGTCTGTTGACCTGAGCTCCTTACAGGCGCTGGCTGCGTTTGAGCCTCGCAGCCACCTCCGACGACGTCTGCAGGACAAGCATTTTAGGCATTTTACGCATGTGAACACCGAGGCTCCGAGAAGTTGGGAGCGGACTCGAGTTCAAGTTGTTCGGGTGGGGGAGCACATAGAATGGTCTTCAGCAAGTTCTGAAATCGCATCTGTTGTGAACTCCGCAAGTGCTGGCCGGCTGGGACTGAGTACCCTCTTGAGTGGCTTGCTTGAGCAGTTATAGCACATTCAGCCATGGAGCCAGGGCTGGGAACTTCGCACCCCACGGCACCCCCGAGGCCGTCACACTCTCCTGGTGGGTAATTTGTTAGAACTGCTGTTGCCCCTTTAATAGCTGCAGTTCCTGACTCCACACCGGGCTTCCTTTCATGTCTGTCCTCATCTATTACAAATGTCTCCAGGAGAACAGCTTATGGTGGATGGCAGGGTGATTTTAATGGCTAATTGAAAAATCATGGGCTTTTAAAGCTCAGAAAGGCTTTCAAAAAGATTGATGATGGCCCATGGTTGTGGTTTACCTTCTGCAGCTCTGTATGTGACTCTGTCTTCCCTGAGGATATAAAGTGGGCCGGTCACCCTCCATTGGCTGGTCTCTCTCTCTCTTTCTCTCTCTGTCTCTCTTTCTCTCTCTGTCTTCTGATTAAATGGTTGCATGTCATTGCATGTTGGTATACGGGTTTAGTAATGTTTCCTTCTCTTTTTAGTTGTAAACTTTGGAGATGATAAGAAGGTCTGGGATATTTTGAACCTTTTTTTTTTTGCCCCCTAGGTGGAACTGTGGCTGTAATGTATTCCACACCCTGGGAAATAGACCCTCCTTCCCAAAGTGGTAAAGAAACCTTTTTAAACAATGAAGTGCCATGGCGTGCACATGGATGGTGATGTCATCAACACCTAATAAATAAAATAATAACATTTTACATTTCGTGCTATGCTTTTGCTCCCCCAAATCCTTGCAGCTATGGCATAAGTCAGTGCTTCTGAAAGAAAGCCAATTTGAATGTGGGTGAACATCAATTAAGACGCGGGAACTCAGAGCTTTCTTGGTAATTGTCACACTGTTATGGAAAGCTCCCCAGGGTATCCTCAATTTCCATGTAGACTAGATTGGGACTTCTCCGACCTCGGAATTTCATGCGGCAGTAAAATTTCCAAAAACATTGGAATACTGACATGTTTGCCTATTTTTAATTTTGCTAAAAAAATTAAGCGCATTAGAAATAGTAAAACAAAATCCCAAACCAAAATCCGATCAACAAATAGACCCACCTCCTATCTATAATCACTGCACACCTCAAAAACGAAATGAAATTTCAACATCAAAATATTTACAAGCCTTAGGTCTCTGATCTGCAAGCAAATGAATATTTTAAGTGGGCTACCTTTTGCGTTATGAAAAACTTACTACATCTTTCTTATTTTTATGTGTGTATGCTAGAATTTATTTTAAGATGCTTAATATTATTAATAATATTAGAATTACAAAACTATGTTAGATCTTCAGGCCAGCTTTTTGAGGGGAAGCACGGCTATAAAGGAGATGTCTTGGAATATTCATACGAACGTCAGACATCATGCCCCCCGAGTGTGTTTTTGCCCTTAGCAGCCGGCGGTGGCTGGTCCCCTGCCATGTGTGACTTGAGTGTCATTGTCTTTGTCTCTGCCGATGCCTCTCCTGCTGCCACCAGCCCCCGTTCCAGCTCCTCCTTCTGTCTCTTGCTCTCTGCTTCCTCGGGGCCTCCTCTTGATATCTCCCGGCCCTTGCTGTCCCGGGCCTTTGTCTGTGTGGCTTTTCAACTTCTGTGTCCCATTTGCTGGTCTGCGTTCTCTGTTCTATCTCCGGATCAGACTCCTCAAAAGGAAGAATCTCTTTGGGCCTGTTGTGTGTCGCACCCCTGTGTGAGCGGAGCTCTTGCTCGGGACCCCGCAGAGACTGTCACCAGCTGACTTGTTGGCTGCTGTTGAGGCTGGTCTCTGGCTATGGACCAGCTGGCTGTGGCTTGGGGCGTGCCAGCTCTGTGCTAGGCACGTCACATGAGTTATTGATTTCATGGCTTTTAAAGACCTGTGAGGTAGGTGACAATATTGAACTTACCTGAGCCCCGTGCTCTGGGGAAAGCAGCCATGATTATGAAATCCCTCCGCCCTTTGGTGTTCCCGGCATGGGCTAACCACAAAAGACCACCCTGCTCTGTCATATTCTCACATAGGACCTCCTTCCACCCTTCGGTATGTGACTCCAGTAAGACTTGCAGTGACTTTCTTATTTACTCGCCTCGATAACGCGCCCCCCCCCCCCAAGTTTCTCATTAATGCATATTCTTCCTGTTGCAGTAGCTTGTATAAAAACATCCCTTTAATGGTCTGTGCATCTTGTCTTTCACTTAGGAATTCTTTTCTCCATTTCTAGTCTTGAGTAAACTGAAACTTACCCCAAACCACCCAGACAAAAATGGCTAGCATTTGGCCCCAAGAGTAGCTGTGGAATACGACTCCAAATTTGTGTCCATTTTACTTAAGACATGTGTTGCCATGTCAACATCGTGGGGTTGGCTGAAGACTTTCTCAGGAAATGGCTCTCTGAGGAGAACAGTGCTCTTGGCTGGGCAAGCCAACGCTTCCCAGTGATAGAGGCCCTCATGTTTTATAAACTGAAGAACTCGGCATTTCAGCCGACGTTCTGTTCCTCTGTATCTCTGTGTCTGTCAAATTTGTCAGAAGCAAACCCTTGCGGTTCTTCCAGAAGCATCCATCTTATTCACCACCCTTAGAATGAGCTTTGGGGTCTTGGCAGGAAGCTGGCCCTATTCAGCTGTGAAACAGGCAGCGGGCTCGTTATTGAAAGTGAGCGCTGACGGGTGGGTTGTGTGACTGACGCTGCCTGGGGGACAGAGCCGTGACGCCGAACGCTCCGGTCACATCGCCGGGATCCGATGGAAAAGAGGATATAAAATATACCAGTGATACGTGTATGGGTTGCATGCTGAAACGGTATTTTGGATAGATTAGGTGTAAATATAAATTATGAAACTTAAAAAAAAAAACAAGTAAAGAGAAAGAATTGCCTCTTTTGCTAACATCTCATTTCATAGCCCTGGATTATTATGCACAGTTTGCATGTCTAGGAGACAAGGCCCCGGGAACTTGTGTGGACTGGATGGAGCAAATTGTGCACAGCCTGTCTCCAAGCACGTTCCAGAGACGACCGACCCTCCTGGGCAGCGAGAGCTTCTGGCACCCTGTGACTTTGTGGCCAGGACAGCAGGGAATGTTCTGGGAACAGGCCTGTCTCTGCTTCTAGTGCCAAATCTGGGAAGATGCTTCTGTATGGCAGAAAGTCTTACCCCAAAAGACATTTTGTGATCCTGGGCCAAATTCAAATAAATCCCTTATCTCTGTATTCTGTATATTATGAAATTCTCCAAATGTGTTTCCTTGCATGACTTTTTTTCTTTATTTTCTTTTTTTAAATATAAGTTATTGTCAAATTGGTTTCCATCCAACACCCAGTGCTCATCTCAAGTGCCCTCCTCCCTGCCCATCACCCACTTGCCCCTCTCCCCCGCCCATGAAAGAATCTTGGTATCTATCAAGAACCGGCCATGACTTTCATGAATGAAGTCGTGCTGATTTTGACTTCTGACCTGAGACTTGCCACCTTCCTGGAGGATTAACAAGCCAGCGCTTCTGAAAAGGACAGGAAAGAGACCGGTGGTTGCCCCCAGCACCTTGCACGGCCTCAGCCTGTCTGGGTTTGTCAGGCAGGAGAGGGATAAGGGCGGGGGGAGGGCCAGTAGCCTGAGCACTGCTTCCTAGGACCCTGGGTGTGAGCGAGCGCTTTCTTCCGGGTTGGAAACAAAAATACATACTCGCCCTCAGAATAAATGATAAATCTAGAAAATGCTTATTTCTTTGTTGTCTCTAAAGTGTTTGAAGTCATTGTCATCTTAAGGCCAACAAACAAGCTTCTTTTGTTTTTAAATAGAACGCTAATATGAAAGTGCAATACACTATTTTAAATCTACTTGAATTATACATACAAGTGGAGAAAAAGATGTTTCCAGAGTTCAGATGTATTAAAAACAGAATTAATTCCCTACTCGTGCTTTCCTAAGACCTCTGGCATAAAAGCCAGTTCCATTCGTAATTTCCATTTAAGAGAAGGAAAAATTATAAGCCACATCCTTTATTTCTAACACTCCGAGACTTACAAAAAAATGTATTTACAGCAATGAATTCCCGTTAAATGAGAAAATGGCACCAGGGGAGCTTAAACGCCTTGTTAAAAGACATAGTGGTGAAGAAAGGCCGAATACCCGTCTGCCGACCCCACAGCTATCTAGTTTTCCTTGTTGGCCACACTTCCTTATAAAAACAGGTCCTCTGGGCTTTTGCTGCCTGCAGTCAAACCCCTGTTCTGCCACTTATAAAGCATGGGGGGAGCAGGTTAAGTTACCTAACTGTCTTAGTGAGTTTGGGCTGCCAGAACACGGATGACGCAGACCCGGTGGCTGATAACCAACAGATGTGTATTTCACACGGTTCCGGAGTCTGGGAAGTCCAAGATCAAGGTACCAGGAGATTCGGTGTCTGGGGAGGGCTCGGTCTCCGACTCACAGATGGGCATTTTTAACTGTTTCCTCACATGATAGAAGGGCCAATGGAGCTCACTGGGGCCTCTTTTATAAGGGCACTAATCCCATTCATGAGGGCCCCATCCACACGACCTAATCATCCCCCAAAGGTCCCACCTCCAAATTACCATCACATTGGGAATTAGATTTCAACATATGAATTTGAGGGGGAGGGGGGATAAACATTTGATCTATAGCACTAACAAACCTGAACGTTGAGTTCCTTTGCTTGGAAATGGACATCCAGACTTTGTGTGTGTGTGTGTGTGTGTGTGTGTGTGTGTGTGTGTGTAATGGGGGTGGGGGGAGTGGAAGAGGTACAACTGTAGTGAGAAAGTCAACATACATTGCCCAGAACAGCTTTGTATCTACGGAGGTTTGCGCTCCTTATAGCAGTCAGTATTTATGTCCTTACCATGACTGCAGTGCCATTTAGCTTGGCCATTTTCTGTTATTGTGATGAACACAGGACCCAGGACTTCCATGCCGGCCATTTCACCTTAGTGCTTCCCCTCCAGACTATCTGCTACATGGACTATGATGATGGGTTTCCTTCCCAGATGCGAGCAGGACACTGCCTTCGTATCTGGAGCCTGGCCTGCCTGGTGACGCAGCAGGGAGGAGTCCATATCCTGGCCCGCCATTTTATTTCTATTTCTGGTCCTGGGTAACCAGTGTCCTGTGGTGACGTACCAGGAGAAAGCGTTCCTTCTCTCGATCGTGGCATTACTTTAACTCATAGGAAAATAGTGGAAGGTCAGAAGTAAAACTCAACGTGCGGGGAGCAGTGTCATTTGCGTTCTGCTTTCCTGAGTTCGTGGTAAGCTCCTTGAGGCCAGAGTTGATATTCCCTGGGGCTGAAAGCCGCAGGGCCTCGCAGGATGCTGGGAGAATGAGCGCAAGAAAGACAAACGCTGGGCTCCAAGGTCAGCTGACAGACATCTGGGCCAGTATCAACACAGAAGAGCTGTTTACCGCGAGTGTGAACGAGAGTCTCCAAATTCACTTCAACTGTAAGACACTGTTTACAGAGGTGTCAGAGGACATGGAGAGGAGCCCCCTGGAGGCATGGCTGAAGGGAGACGCAGCTGTGTGTTGTCAGAGAGAAGCCCACATTTTGCACATGGATCAGATCCCAGCGTATCAACACTGGCATCCGGCCCTGGTGCGGACCGGTCTCGGAGGGACGCTGCGGATCTCTGAGACACTTCCAGAGGCTCTATTACGGACAGGAGATGAGCAATTGCTCTGTCAAAGAAGCCAAGTTGAACATTCTGTGCATAACTCGAGCACCTCTTCATGTGAGGGGACATCTCTGAGCGCCTGGGATGCTTCAACGTCTGATCCGACTGGGAAACTCGCAAGCACCCTTGACCACAAAGTCATCTGGGGAGGGAATGAGGAAGCAAAACACCTAAGATTGTTATGGCCCACCAATATACACTTAGACATTCCGTAACTTTCTTCCCTCTTCTGTTTCACTCGCGAACAGGGCTTTCTCATGATTTTCAACTCAAAATCAGATGTGCAGTCTGAAAAAGCACATCAAGATGTGCCAGGTTGGATCTTCGTTTATCTGGCAGAGCTGCGTTCGTTCAGCTAAACGAGGTACCTGCATCCACACGCAGAACGAGTGAGGTACAGAGAGACCACGTCACCCCAGTGCCAAGTGACAAGTGCCAACCACAACTTCAAGGCATTTGCTTTTTACATGATGGACTGTGCTTTGCTTCCTACGCATGAGGACAAGACATCGAGGGGGAGATAAAAATCTATGGGTCCGGGGGCGCCTGGGTGGCGCAGTCGGTTAAGCGTCCGACTTCAGCCAGGTCACGATCTCACGGTCCGTGAGTTCGAGCCCCGCGTCAGGCTCTGGGCTGATGGCTCGGAGCCTGGAGCCTGTTTCCGATTCTGTGTCTCCCTCTCTCTCTGCCCCTCCCCCGTTCATGCTCTGTCTCTCTCTGTCCCAAAAATAAATAAAAAACGTTGAAAAAAAAAATTGAAAAAAAAAAAAAATCTATGGGTCCGGCTTCATCCCACACTCGCACGTACCCACACAGGCACACACCTCTCCCTCTCCCTCCCTCCCCCCTCACACACACACACACACACACACACACACACACACACACAGAAAAAGGTCCATAAAGATGTTGTGGAAAGGTTCCACGGAATAGATTGAAACAAACGTTGAACTGAAAAGTTGCCGTAAGAGTTTTCCGGTCGTATGAAGTAACTACTTCTATGCCCATCTGCCCCAGAAAGGTGTAGGTTACGTGGCTGCTGCCTTAACCTTGGTGGGTATAGTTAGGTACATGTGAATCGAAGTTTCTCAAACTCACTTTTGCTATCTGAAGTATTGATTAAATGGTTCTTCTTCAGGCATTAATTCTGGCGATTAATGCTGTCGTGAGGTCTTTATTGCTGTTCTTTGGTGAAGCTGGCAGGAAGCGTTTCTGAGGAAGGATGGGTCCTTCTAACTTAAACAAAAAATCCATCTATTAACTTCTCTCGAAAGATATCTTGTCTGGATGTATGTGGTCACGGTGAAATTTTATCTACGATTGTCAGGCACCCTCAGGATTTCTTTTTTATAACTTTTTTTTTTTGTATCAAGGTGACCACAGTCAATCCCAAATCCCCTTTAGAATGGCCTTCAAATTCAGTCTAATCTCTGTCATGCGCTTGGCCCCTGATGTGAGTCACTTTGACATTTTTGAGACTGCAGGTTTCTCAGAAGGGGTGCGAAGGAGAAAGTTTTACAAATACTGTGACCTTGAAATAAAAAACGTCACTTTATTTTCCTGCTAGGTTTCACCATGTGCCAGCTTGAAATTCAAGTAAGAAAAGGCAACAAAGCTGTGTAACTTGAATTTGTTCTGCAAGTCCGCACTGAGCGACTCACCCTTAGCAGTGAGATTTTGTTCCATGGCTGTGGCAATTTGCTGGAGAATTAGACGGAGTTGATAGGGAGACTCTTAGGGGTTATAACTTATTTTTCAGTTATTTTTTTTGTTTGACTTTTTGGTGGGCTTTAAGCATAAACGTGAACCCCCAAACAGCGTGTTGTCAGACTTAAGCACAGGAAATGAAAGCCTGGGGAGAACTGGCCTGCCCAGCAGGTACCAAGGGGGAGGGAAAGATTGGGAGATTGGGAAGAGTGATGGACCATCTTGGAGCTGAGGTGAAAAGGTGTTTGAAAGGTGCTCTGGGGTGGGGGGAGGAAAATGTGAAAACAAAAGGCTGCACGAGACAGATGACATCATTTTAGTAAAAAACAGCCCAAACTGTGTGACCCACGGTTGGAGGTCCCTCCTCCATCCAACAATACCAAAGAATCACATCAAATTAGTGTCCACACCAGTAACATGTATCATCCCTGCTTCTTCTTGCTTTCTGAGTCCTTCTCCAGGTCCCAAACGGGGGCGGAGCGTGTATGGGAAACACAGGAGGGTGTTGGTGGGGGCAGTGCTGAATCTGAGCAAGCTGAGTGAAAAGGAAAAATTTCAAAGAAGGAAGTGGTAACTTGCCATGGTTTGGAAACGGACAGATACTTTTTTTGTTAAAAAATTCATTTATTTATTCAATAAATACTCATGGACTGCTTAGTCATTTTAGGGGACGTGCTGGGTACGGAGGATACAATCACGAGCAGAAAAGAGTGTGGGACCTGCCCTTCGAGATTCCTAAGCTAGCGGGGAAGACAGATAGTAATGAAATACCCCTGAAATATAAAACTTCAGCCGTGACAAATGCTAATGAATAAGCTTTGTCTTCTTAGACTTCTCAACCAAAAGCGTCTAAACGTAGAAGCCCAAGTTCATCCTTGTTTTGCATCTTTTTCTTTGATTTATTCATTAGTAGATATTGAGGGCTTGCTATGGGCTTGGTGCCATTGCAGGGTCCAGGGGCACCAAGAGAGAGAAAGGCAGAGTTCCCGGTCTCCCAATGCGTAGAAGCACACCCACCGCTTTTATTAATAAAAAGTAACAATGCACGGCAGTCACAGTGCTTCTGTCTTGAGAACGAGGGTCGGGCTTGATGGGACTTGCTCCTGTTTGAGAGGAAGGAGATTGATCTCTTCAACCAGGGGACGCCTGTATAAATGCATTCCTTTCCCACTCCTGACCGGTCATCTCCCTTAGCCCTTGCCATTGTCTCACGATGAGGCCAGTCCCAGTCACTACTTCTAACAGGCATGGGCCGAAGAGTACATTGCGTATACTTACTGACCGAATTCATTTGGGGCAGCGGACTTTTCTTTAAGAATTACGTATTAACTTCGTAGTTAGCCGGCAAGAGGCTGGCCCAGGTTGAGGGCAAGCCGTCCAAGCACCCGCTGGCTTTAGCTGGGCACACAGACAACCCAGGCAGGCAGATGGTGATGACCTGGCAGGGGACACAGAAATCTATCAACTTGACTTCACAGTTTTGTAGTGCTTTACCTTTATTTGTTATTTATTTTTATTTTTTAGGGAGAGAGTGCTAATGTGCATGCCAGTGGGGCAGAGGAGGAGAGAGAGAGGGAAAGGGAGAGAGAGAGAGAGAGAGAGAGAGAGAGAGAGAGAGAGAGGATCTTAAGCAGACCCCATGCTCAGCTCGGAGCCCAATGTGGGCTCGATCCCAGACCCTGGGATCATGACCTGATCCAAAATCAAGAGCTGGACGCTTAACTGACTGAGCCACCCGGTGTTCTGCTTTAGGTTTATTTAAAATTGTTTTTACAAATCATACATACCTTGTCATCTTCACCACAATAACGTGAAGTAGGCAAGGATAGTAGATATTTTGGTTTTAAGTATGAAGAAACTTGGGGCAGAATGAGTAGGAACAGAGAGGGCAGGTGAGTTTCGGGAGAATTGCGGCCCAGGCGCTTGTCAGAGCCCAAGCGTCTCCTTAGCATTATCGTTCTAATTTTACTCTTTGAAAGTAGTTTCCCACCTCAGTATAACAGGAACATCTATCCATTGCTGACAATTTCGAAAATGTCAAAAACCTCAAGACATAAAATTAAAATCACATGTAATACTCCTACCCAGAAATAGATCACATTTTGGTATAAATTCTTATAGCTTTTTTTTTTTTCTGTTTATATACACACGCAGGGAATCATTTTCTAAATTGGGAATCAGACTGTACATCCTATTTAATTAGCTGGGATTTCCACTTAAAATTAATTGTGAATTTCTTATGTGATCAAATATTTTCTGTAACATCATCTTTAACAGTTATGTATTTTTTTTTTCAGTTTATTTGAGAGAGACAGAGACAGCATGAGCAGGGGAGGGGCAGAGAGAGAGAATCCCAAGCAGGCTTCCTGCTGTCACCACAAAGCCCTACTGGAGGCTTAAATTCACAAACCATGCCATCGTGACTTGAGCTGAAATCAAGAGTGGGTCGCTTAATGGACTGAGCCACCCAGGCACCCAGCTAGGTATTATATTTTTGATACAAGTCAAAATTTCAAAGCTTTAAATGATCTTTTATCATTGGGCTGCTGAGTTGTTTTCATGAATATGGTTGATAAATGGATATTTCAATTGAAAGTTGACCTGGGGAAGAAGGAAACTTATCTTTTTTTAAGTCACTAAATTCTTATTCCCAAATTCTTAGATATAATTTTAAGGAATTATTCAATTGAGGCATAATTCACACATTGTAAAATACACATATCTTAAGCATACACTTTGATGAGATTGATAAATGCCTTTACCCCAGTCACGTCCTAGATCGTTGCCATTGTCATGGAAAGTTCTGACTTACGTTGTTTTCAAAGTCAATCCTCAAATTTGCCCATGGGCAACTACACCCATGATTTTTATCAACATAAATAAGTTTTGGCAATTCAAGGTTTCTTATAAAATCCATGTACTTTTGACATCTCGTTTTTTTCTTTCAGCATTCTGTTTTTGAGAATCGTCTTGGTTGCAGGTAAGGTTTATTCTTTTTAAAAAATTATTGCTGGGGCTCCTGGGTGGCTCAGTCGGTTGGGTGTCTGACTTCAGCTCAGGTCACCATCTCGCGGTCCGTGAGTTCGAGCCCCGCGTCGGGCTCTGGGCTGACGGCTCAGAGCCTGGAGCCTGCTTCCGATTCTGTGTCTCCCTCTCTCTCTGCCCCTCCCCCGTTCATGCTCTGTCTCTCTCTGTCTCAAAAATAAATAAACGTTAAAAAAAATTTAAAAAATTATTGCTAAGTAGTATTCTATTATATGGATATAGCATAGTTTATTCTCCTACTGGTGGACATTTTGGTTGTTTCTATTTTTGGCTACATTAAATACATATGCCATAAAGTCCCCCTATAGGCTTTTGTATGTTTCTTTGCCTGTTTTTATTTTATTTTTTCAAGCATATATTTCAATGAGTAAATGCCTAGAAATAGAAATCTGGGTCTTATGGTAGGTGTATGTTTAACTTTATAAGAAACTCCCAAAATGGTTTTCCAAGGTGACTGTGCCATTTTATATGATACTCCCACCAGCAATATATGGCAGTGCTGGTTATTCCAGTTTATGAAAACATTGGTGTTATACATCTTTTTAAGATGAGCTATTCCAGAGGATATACAATGGCACTTCATAGAGTTTTTCCTGTGCATTTTTCCGATAACTAACTATGTTGGATATTTTTTCATGGGAATGTTGGTATTCACATCACCCTTTGTAAAATGTCCAATCAAACCTTTAGTCCAAGTTTTTTTAAGTTTATTTATTTTGAGAGAGAGAGTGTGAGCGGGGGGAGGGTCAGAGAGAGAGGGAGAGAGAGAATTCCAAGTAGGATCCACACTGTCAGCAGGGAGCCTGACGCGGGGCTTGATTCCACAAACTGTGAGATCATGACCTGAGCCGAAACCAAGAGTTAGATGCTTAACCGACTGAGCCACCCAGGTGCCCCACTTTTAGTCCATTTTTAATGGCGGTATGTGCCTTCTAATTGAGTTGTTTTTGGTTCTTTGTATAATTTATTTATTTATTTTTATTATTTTAATGTTTATTCATTTTTGGAAGACAGAGAGAGAGCACAGGCAGGGGTGGGGCAGAGAGAGAGGGGGACACAGAATCTGAAGCAGGCTCCAGGCTCTGAGCTGTCAGCACAGAGCCCAATGTGGGGCTCAAACCCACGAACCGTGAGATCATGATCTGAGCCGAAGTCAGACGCTTAACCGACTGAACCACCCAGGCGCCCTGATTCTTTGTACATTTTAGATAAAACTTGTTTGCTAGATGTGTTTGTGAAAGTTTCCCATAAGCCTATACCCTTCTAAGTCATTTGCTTACTGATATTTTTGAGAGCAGATGAAATCTTAGTTTTTTTTCCCCTCATGGTTAGTGCTTTTTGAGTTCTAAGAGAGCTTTGCCAATTGAAGTTTGGAAACATGTTTTCCTCTATTTTCTTCTAAAAGCTTTACAGCCTCAGATGCTACATACAACTCTATGGTCCATCTCAAATTAATTATCGTGCAAGAGGGGAAGCAGGGGTTGTGCTTCGTCTTTTTCACGTAGAAATACAGCTGTTCTGGAACCAATTGTCAGAATGATTTTCCTCTTTTCGCCAATGTACTTTTGTACCTTTGTTGAAAATTAATTTACTATATAAGTGTGAATGTATTCCTGGCCTCTATTCTGTTCCACAGGTGTATTTTTTTTTTAATTAAAAAAATTTTTTTAAATGTTTTATTTATTTTTGAGGGAGAGAGACAGAGTGCCAGCGGGGGAGGGCAGAGAGAGGGAGACCCAGAATCTGAAGCAGGCTCCAGGCTCTGAGCTGACAGCACAGAGCCTGATGTGGGGCTCGAACTCACCAACCGTGAGATCATGACCTGAGCCCAAGTCGATGTGTAACTGACTGAGCCACCGAGGCGCCCCGGTGTATTTGTTTATCCTTATCTGCATGCCATATTGACTTGTTACTCTTGCTTTATAGTAAGTCTTGAAATCAAGAGAATGGAATCTCTTAGTTTTTCCCCAAATATCTTCTGGTTATTCTAATCGTTTTTTGACACGTCATATACATTAAAAAGAATAACTTGTCAGTTTCTGTAAGAAAAAAAAAGGATCCTTAGGATTTTGATAGAGAGTGTGTCAACTCTGCAAGTGAATTGAAGAAGATTGGCATCTTAAGAATTTTGAGTGGGTTTCCCAATCCACAAATGTGGTATAGACCTTCAGTTATCTCGGTCTTTCTTTTCATATTCCTCTAAGATACATTTTAGAGTTTTCAGTGTATAGGTCTTACACTTGTTTCATTAACCATATCCCTAGCATTTTATGGTTTTAGTGTTATTTTAACTCCTGCTTAATTACTGTTTACTTAATTATTTTAATTACCGTTTCAACTATGTTTTCAAATTTTTCGTTGTAAATATATAGAAATACCCTTGGTAATTTTTATATTGGTCTTACAGCCTGTGACATTATACTTCTTCATTCTAGCAGTTTTTTTACAGAGCTTTTAGGATTTTGACATGTTGCTTGTGAATAAAAAAGTTTTATTATTATTATTAAATCTGTATATATTTGATTTCCTTTCTTGCTTTATGCATGAAGTACAATAATGAATAGAAAAAATGAAAGAGGACAGTCTTGCCTTGTTCTCAGTCTTAGAAGAATAGAGTTCAGTGTTTTCTACTGTTGGTTTTTTGGTAAATACCTTTTATGAGATTGAGGGAAATCATTTATTCCTAGCTTACTATGTTGTTGTTTAGGTCATGAATGGGTGTTGAATTTTGTCAAATGCTTTTTCTGCATCTATTGGGATGATCTTATGGCTTTTCTTCTATATAATTTTAAACCAACATTGTATTTGTGGCCCAAGTTCCATTTGATACACACTTATTTTAATATGTTTCTTGGCTCGATTTAATTTCTTAAGGATTTTTTGAATCAATGCTTGTTAAGTATCTTTCCAGAGAAGAGAGGTCTACTTTGGGGGTTTGCTTTAGGGACCAGGATAATGACAATAATGTCAGCTTCATGAACCAAGCTAGGAAGCATCCCTTCCTCTTCAACTTTGACCATTATTTCTTTAAATATTTTTCTGTCCCCACTTCTTTTTTATTTCCTCCCGTGAGTCCGACAGCAGCTGTGTTAGATCATTAATGTTGTTGTCCATAGATCACTGAACTTCTGTCCCACTTAACAACTCTTTCCCCTTTGTGCTCTGTTATGGATGGTTTCTGTTGCCCCTCCCACAGACTTGGGACTCACCTTTCTGAGGAGGGAGCACTGCCCAGCTGGTGAAAGTATCTCTGAAGGGGTTCACTGAGGCTGGTTCTAGAAATGTCCAAAAAACCCAGAACAACTCCTGTTGCCGAGTGGGAGGTCTGTTTCTGGGTCATGCTAGCACGAAGCAGAAGCTAGAAACGGGGGCGACTCCATTCACTGCTTCCCGGCCCCCTGCATTCCAGGCTGCGAGTCTCCCAGAGATGTCTCCCTTTGGAAGAAGCCTGAGATGGAAGGGCAGGAGCCGGCAAAGAGAAAGTGCTTTGCAGATTCTCAGCCCCAGCATCACACAGAAGGATCTGGAAGGGTGGGTTAGGACCTGAGAGAAATTGCTTAGTAATGAGCGAATAATCCTCCAACTCGCTCTCTATGCTGTAGCCATAGTCATCTTTACCGCATAGGATGTCCTCTTTCTTTATTAAAAAAGTGTTTTTTTTTTAACGTTTATTTGTTATTGCCAGACAGAGAGAGATAGAGCATGAGCAGGGGAGGGGCAGAGAGAGAGGGGGAGACACAGCATCCGAAGCAGACTCCGGCCTCTGAACTGTCAACACAGAGCCCGACGCGGGGCTTGAGCTCACAGACTGCGAGCTCATGACCTGAGCTGAAGTTGGATGCTTAACCCACCGAGCCACCCAGGCGCCCCTCTCTCTTTTTTGCATTACGCTTTGGATAAAAGAAAAGTCCTTAATGTGTCCTGTGGGCTACCTGGGATCTGGCCCCTATCCGTCCCCACGCTGTCACGTCTGTGCACTCTTTCTCTCACTCACTGCATGCTAGTTTTTGCTTTGGCCTGAAACCTGCACACTTACTCTCCCTCAGCCAGGAAGGCTCTTCCTTGCGTCCTTCCTTCGCTTCTCAAATCGAATGCCATTTCTTCAAAGCGGTCTTTCCTCCTACCACGTGTAAATTAGGTCCCTCTCTTAATAACCTCACGCGTTTGCTTTTAAGGCATGCACATCAGCTTCTAGCTGTATTTTGTTTCCTTCTTTTGTGTCTGATTCCCTTGAATCAGACCGAGGTGCAAGATTACTCACTCATTACTAAGCAATGTCAAGCTCCACGCTGCAGGAACTATGGCAGGTCTGCTACCCTGGAAAGCCTACTGTCTAGTATGGGGCTCGCACATGGGGTGAGTGGTGAAATCTTTGGTTCACGAGTGGATTGTTATCTTGGGTACTCTTCATCCCCAGCAAAGTAAGTGCTCAAGGATATTTTTAGGACAGATAGGATCTTGGGAATTGACTGAATGGACTTCCCATTTTACTCCATTTTGCCCACCTCGGCTCCTTTCTTAGAAATGTCCCGCAGCCTGTCTGATGGTATCCATGAAGGTCCTTGTAGGTTTCAGGGAGAAACAGCCCTTACTCTTGTCGTTTTTCAGCCTCTCTTTTCGATGTGACCTGATGACCCTCATAGCAGCCAAATGTAATTTAGACGGATTAGAACATTGGCTTCTTTTCAGGAGCTCACAGAAGCCTTGGAATGGAGACAGTCCAGAAATCTACACATATCCACATTAGCCAATCTCTAGAAATGTCTATTTTTAAACAGCATGAGCTTGTTTTCTCTTGTTACTAGAGAGTTAGATCTCTTCAGGTTGCCATCCTTCCTGAGACATCTTAGGGGAAAGTAGACAAAGGATCTGTTTTCAGCTAAGCAGGAATTTTGAGAGAGGAAATGTGCTTAAATGTATGGGTCCTGGACAAAATTTGGTCACTAGTTTGATCCAAATTCCGTTTCTCAGAAAAATAAAAGATTCTAAGGACACGTGGATGAAATTCATCAGGCGAATCCAAAAGAGATCGAAGCAAACACAAAATGTGTCAAACCCATCATCCAAGCTCGATAATTAGTTCATCAGTCTGGCAAGATCAGTAACCGCCTACAAGGAGCCACATATTGTGTTAAGGCCTGGGAGCCCACCGAGACAGATGAGGTCACCAAGCTGCTGTCACCTCAGCAGGAAAACATACATTCTCATGGCTAATGTTGAAATGACGTAAGCTTTCCCGGTGATGGGACACTGAAGAGGGACGGTGCCGGCTTGGCAGGGGAACCCCTACCTACACTTCCCCTTGGAGAAACCAGGGAGACTTTTTCCTTCGAGCGAACGGCAGGTCCAATTTTTACAGGCAAAAGCACACAGGCAGCTGTTTCTTTTTCCCTCTGATGACTCTGCGACTACTTTACAAAGGACAACGTTTAGCTAGAGGGGCATGAGACTTGGTATTGCTTAGCTGGTGTGGCTTCCAGAGTCGTGGGCAATTTTTTTCCTTTCTTCCCAAAGCCAGAACATCTCCTGAAGCCTAGAATTGAGACCTGAATTCCCTTAATTTTCAACCCTTTAGATGAAAGCTTGGCCCACCGTTTCCACGGCAATGCCCTCCTGGCAAGTATCTCGGTCGAATCTTACCTGCTGGGCACAACTTCCTATGAATAGGTTTTTCTTGTTACTTCTTGAGAGTAAAATTTGGATCCACAGGAAAGACGAGATTGCTGAGACCCTAGTTTGTGGTGTGTGGGTGTGTGTGTTGGGGGGGGTAGAGGTAGGAAAAGGTAATAGTGAGGAGAGGTGGGGGAGGGGGCGGTGAAGGAAGATAGGAGTGGGGGGAGGTGGGGGCGGGAGGTGGGGGTGGGTCATTGGCAATGCTTGGTTGGTGTTGCTGACTGGGGAGAGCCTTGTAAGGGGTACAAAACTGAGTCGGGGGCACACAAGGTCTGCTTCGTAATTTGTCAGTGTGGTTCTGTTCACAGGGCATTGCATGACTATCGCTCTTTAAATGGAGGTTAAAATCTCCTGTAGAGCAGTCCCCACAATGCAAACCCATTCATTTAATTATGTGAAAAACATCCAGATGTTAGTCTCAATCAACTTTTAAGGTCCTTCATGAGATGCTGGGAGTAAATATGCCCAGCAACGCTAACAGCATGGGTTGCCAGGAATCTGGGCGGTGGCCCTTCCTTCTCTCTCTTCAGGACCCCAGCGAACCGGGAGGTTTAACAAAACCTCAGCAAACCTGAAGTATTCTAGAAGTCTTCTCATGCAACATTTTCGTTTTTAAAAAGAAAAATGAAAAAAAAATAAAAATAAAAAGAGAAATGAAGGTAGGTTTCCTGTGGTGACTCCCTCAGGGTCCCCTGAGCAGCATGCCCAGTGTCCACCCACCCCAAGTTGCAAAAGACCCAGAAGACGGAGAGACAGTGCCCGTGGCCACCCCCCACGCCCATGCAGGAGCTGTCCAGGAGAGGGCCAGACACCTAATGGTGGAGTGCAGCTCGCTGTGGAACCTTCTAGAGCAGAGATTTGTGTAAAGGGCCGTGGGAGCTCGGTGAGGGGAGCAGAGAGTTCTGCCCGGGGCAGAAGGGGTATTAAGACCTCCCCCCCTTCCTTGCTTGCCTGGGTTTCCTTTGCTGGGTTCAGACGCCGTCTCCCAGGCCTCAGGCTCTCCTTCTTCAGCCTGCTTTCTTGTTGACCCCGATTCTCCTCACAAGCAGGTAGCCGGAGATGAATGGGGTTGTGTAAATAACCCAGTGCGATAATGCCCGGGCCTCAGCCGGTGAAGGGGCCAGGACGGGCAGCCGCTGTTTTGTTTGATCTGCCTTTTACAGCTTCCCCCAGGATCCCACAAAGTCAGTAACTTTGAAATAGTTAATGAGGAAAAAAGAGGCGTGTTATTAAAGCAGTTCAGCAAGCCAGAGCATCGAGGCGGCTGTGTTTCTAGTGTTGGAAGGGCCCGTATTATCTTGGATTTTATATCCTCCGCTCCGATCACTAAGCGATCGTTCCCGAAACGAACGCCTTTGAAAGGGGGAGAAATGCACAAAGGAAAGCAAACCTTTGGGTTGAAGTGCCCTCCTTCTGCTTCGCGTTAACGGCGCCCTCCTCCCACAGCGCTCTGCCCTGCAGCCCACGGGGTCTTTGCACACATTTGCCCAGAGGATGCCGCAGTGTGTCAGCATAGAACGTTCCTCTTCTTCTCCCCAAAGCGGCCCGTTTGACGTCCCAGGCCAATAGCCTGAGCCGGTGCTCAGATCGAGCCTCAGGCGGCACCGGGAGAGTCCTGGGGCTGGCAGGACACGCTTCTCACCACCGAGGGGACACGCTACTCGGTGCTTCGGGTCTGGACACCAGGTGAGAGTCTGAAGTCGGCTGTGAAGGCTCAGGGTGTCTGCTCAACACGATCCTTGGCTGCTTGCAAGGGCGCAACTCGGACAACCGTCCTGCGTCTCTTCTCCTTTCCCAGTGTGGTCTGAGGAACCCATGTTCGGGTCCGTCCATCCCAGAGCCTGGGCAAAATCACGGCTAGAGCTCTCCTGGCTACACTGTGCCTTTTACAGCTGTATATTCCTTGAATTTTCTATTTAAAATGTTCATGCATTTTTCTGTTGTTATTAGTTTAAAAAAAAAATCCTGTTTAAAATGATCAGAATGCCTGGGTACTTCGTTCAGGGCCAGCAGGTTAGAAACGAGGAGGCTGAGTTTTGCTCTGATGTGCTTTATGGAGGAAGAGAAAGGGGTGGAAGAAGTAAGTGTCTAAGGGCCAGCTGAAGACAGGACCATGGAAACACGGGCGTCTCCAGAATCCAGAAACACGAGGGCCAGAGAGCTTCCTCAGCTCTCCCCTTCCCGCCCCTGCCTCTCTGGAGAGGGCCATTCACACTCACCCCTCAAGCTCAGCTCGGATTTCAGGCCTGCTCCGAATCCTCTGATCTCCCCCTCCTCCCCCAGAGTTCAGAGGGATTTCTTTGGGCGACCATAGCCTGTTGTGTCCCTCGTAGCCCCTCCATGTTGGAGACTAACCGTGGCTCCCACGTTCAGCTCACTTCTCCAGGGTGAGCCGTAGCTGTCCTTCTCTCTGGGCACCTGTGCCTGGAATAATAGCTGGCACAGAGCAGTGACAGTGCCGATGGTGGGTCATACTTCCAAGAACGACCCGGGATCGGTTCTAATCGCCGAGGGGGTCTACGTGGCAGCTTGAGGTGCTGGAACTTGCGCGAACACATTTAACCCTCTCAAAAATGCCTCACGTTAGATCTTTGTGGACCTTGTTCGAGGTCACGCAGCTAACATGGGACAGCGCCTGGCTATGGGACTTCGCAGCCCATGCTCTTTACCTGCTAAACCGATTGAGGGGCGATGAATGAAACCATGTTCTGGCAACACCAGAGCTGGCCCGAAGATAGGAAATAGACTTCTATGGGTCGGAGGCAAAGGGATGGTGTTCTTTTCGGCTCCATTCCACTGACCGAGGTCTTAGACCCTGCCATTTTGGCATTTAGTGCCCCAGAAGACTGGGGGCGTTTGGACCACTAATGTGTCAGAGCACCGGCCTTCACAATGGCCGGGTTCCCTTTCCTCCCGCCCTTTCGTTCTGATAAGGTCCCACAGCTGCTCTGGGGGACATCAGCAGCTAATGAACTTGGGAGCCAATAGCACCAAAAATGCCCCCGGTCGAATTCTAGCCTCCACCACGGCCAGCTATTGAAGGAAAAGATGGATGAACTAAGAATGATCCCTGTCACCGCCCAGCAGTGGGGGGTCGGCTGTGCAGCCCACAACTCTGGGTTTCTTTCTTTTATGAGGCGCTAACCCTTCCCAAGATCCTTCGTCCCCCGGACGCACACCTACCTGGAGGCATGAATACTGAACGTCCCCTGCAAGCCTTTGGTGTGGATATGGCTTCCTAAAGCGTTCAAACCTGCTCTCTCATTTCCTCTTTGCCTTTTCTTTTCCTGAATTCCCCAGCGGTCGTCCTTCCTGGTGGTGTTTTTGGGCTATGTCCTCTCCTTGCCCTCTTCTCCGAACTCGTGCTCTCCCCCAGGCTCCGAGCCCGGCCAGAGCCTGACTAGAGTTTGCCTCTCCATGGGCCGCGTTAGGCAATCCCCTGGATCACTCTTCTCTCTGCCTCAGGAGTTTCAGGCGGCCAGTATTGTGTGCTGGTCCGGAAAACTACTGGGTTTGAGGTCTTGTACTCAGAGGATCTGTCTGAAGTAGACCATAACTCATTTTCAGTCATCCTGCCTCCTTCTTGAAGCAGGAAATACAACGACTCTGGGTGTGGAAGCTTAGCAAAGTCAATAACGGAGTTACATGGCGACATTGAGTTAAACCCCCAGTATGTCAGCCTGTGCTATTCCGTTGTGTAGTTTGCAAATGGAGACCATATTCTACCGAGAAAAATATTAAATGAACAACAATGACACGCGAGGTATCTTTGCTATCCCCGTGTTGCATCAGATGTAGAGAAAGTTGCCCTCCTTTGGGTTGAGACGGATTTGTTAGCCACCTATAATTGTGTACGGATTTGCCCGGCCTGCGTTTATGCGGGATTTGGGCCTGAGTGCACTTGCCCCCATCGACTAAGGGAGGGTCACAGTGTATTTTGTGAGCAACCCTGGGCCAGAGAAGACAGTTCTTGAAGACATCAACCTTTTGAGCAGCTTCAGAATCACCATCACGGA
Source organism: Panthera leo (assembly GCF_018350215.1). NCBI lineage: Eukaryota > Metazoa > Chordata > Mammalia > Carnivora > Felidae > Panthera > Panthera leo. The sequence goes on from NC_056679.1 coordinate 2,769,864, forward strand.
GCTTGAAGAGACCTTGGAAATCACCACCGCCATGTTCTATCCGCGTCAACGTATTTGACATTTTCTCCCCCCTATGGCCTTTGCAGTGCAGTGGCGGAGGCATGGGTAGCTGGTGTTAATGCCAGGAATCACTCCGGAGGCATTGTGGCCAGGGTCTGCTCCCGGGAACCCAGGTAACGTATCTGCAGGGGTGCCCACGATAGAACATCCTAGCGTGAGGCTCTGTCGCTCCTGGGGGCGAAGCCGATGCCAGGGTTCCCTTGTTCACTACAGCAGGGACTGGTCACCTGTGGTTACTGGGCATTAAAGCGTGGCTGGTCCAAACAGATGAGGCATGAGGCGTAGACACTGACCTTCAAGGAACTGGTTTGAAAAAAGAACGTGAAATATCTTGTTCATAATATCTTAGAGTGCTTACACCTTGGAATGATAATGCTTTGTGGAACACAGGGTTAAATAAGACATATTAGTAGAATTGATCTCATCTCTTTCTTTTTACGTTTGAAAATGCGGCCATTAGGAAATTTTAAATCACGCGTGTGGCTTGTATTTGTACCTCGCGTTATATTTCTGAGAGTCCTTATATGGAATCGAAGTAGATGGCCCCAGACTGCATCCGGAGTCCCCTTTTCGGCAGGAGGCAGGGCAGCTGGGAGAGAGACCGGGGCTGCGGACCAGGAGGTCTCGTATGATAGGGCTTTCCCTCTGAGAAGCAGGGCTTAGTCATTACCTCTTTTGACCTCAGTTTCTGCAACTGCCCAATGGGCGATTTAGTCGAAAACTGGTTTGTATGTACCGCCCAGCCCTGAAGAACGGTCACGGATGGATTCAATGAGGTCCAAGGGCCTCCACCACGGGGGACCGAACTCTGCACTGGGGACCTGACGCCTTCGGTTCTGGTTCCGACTCTGCCACTGACCTGCCGTGCAGCTTGGGCCAGATCACCAAGGAGGCAGCATCTGTGCACCTCTCGTTCCGGCACTTGGTCGTTCTAGAAGGGTAGAGGAAGAGGTGGGCCGTGGATGCCATTGTGCGAACCGGGGCTCAAATGAGAGAGAGCATAGTTCACCTCGGCCCTCTTTGGAGAGGACTTTCCCGTTTGGGTGGGAAACTGGAAGATGTGCTCTGCTGTGTGAAGCCAGGGGAGACTCCGTGGGGTCTTTCTGGAAGCACAGAGGACTCCATCGTGTACTCGGCCCCTGAGTCTGCTTGTTGGCTGGGGCGGACCGCAGGTGGGGCTCTCCAGCTATGTGTGGAGCCTGGGCAAGCTCCGTGGGGCCCATGAGAAAGGGTGGAGCTGGGCTAGGACTTCGGCTCTGGCAGGGGAACCAGGAGGGCGCCTAACTCAGCCGTCCTTGGCAGTGACAGCCGACCTGTCTGACCGAGCACCAGGACCGCGTGGTGTTGGCCACGGAAGGAGAACCCGGCCAGAAAAATGAAAGAAGAAAGAGGCATTGGGCACCTCTTTTAAATATGATCAGGGAGGAAACAGCAAGTGAAGTGTTGTGTCATTTGAAGATGCAATGCATGATCTGTTAATTGAAAGCTGCGTCCCAGGAACATTTGATATCGATACAATTTACTTAACCAAATTACTGTTATTAGTGAGTAGCAATGACAAAGAATTATCCAACATCCACACATTTAATTTTGGTGATTATTATTTACGCATGATTTATTACCCCCCGTGCAAAGCACAGCTGGAGGGATCACAGAGACGACTCACGGTTTCCTAAGGCCACATTTTCGTTTTGTTTTGTTTTGCCAAAATGATGGTTTTATCGAATCCCGGGATGACAGTCTGCTCCTGATATGTCTCCAGCGCCAAACGCATTGGAGGAAATGCAGGGGCATCGAATTATAACTTTGTTTCTAATGAGAGGTTCGACCTTCCCTTTGTTCTGAAACAAGAAGCTCTAACCAGAGATCTTGAGAAGGATACAAGTGTAATACTTTCTCTAAGACAGTAGTTGCAGACTACAAAGAGGGCAAGGTAACACCTCGTTACATTCCAATCGCTTGAAACGACTTAATTATAGCATTTCTATGATCTCTAGGAAGGCCGCTTTTCCAGGCCCACCGAAAAGGCTCCTAGCACATTCTTAAGCCTGCACAAAAAGAATTTGCATAATTGTTATATTCAGGGAGCAGCGGAGCAGAGAGGGTCACATTCTTGTCCCCGTATGTAATTCCGGACCAGGCAACACTAGTCCCATTGCCGGAAACCACCCCTTGCGTGTCTTGGATGGAGCTGGACAGTAGCAGGCAATATACAGCACAACATACACGTTTAGCTACAATTCTCTTTTCTAGAGAGCTCTCAAGAAGGGTAAGCCTAGTGTATACCAGACAATAAACCAAGGCACCGGTAATTACCAATGAAGACAGAACAGTTTAGTTAGGACAGATTAAAAGCAGTCACTGGTCTCCCAGAGGATCACGTTCTCTGAGTTTCTAAGATTTTCATGAACTGGGAGCAACCACGGGAAATGGGTACTTTGGGGGCCGGGAGGAGACACCCAGTGCTGGTTGGAGATACCTTTGCACGGTTTTGGGATGCAGAGGCCCCTGGCCGGGCCGCTCTGTTGGCAGTTGGACTTTAGGGGGAAAGTGCCCTACTCATCACGATGATGGAAGCCTTCCCGTTCACAGCAAGCTTCATTATTAATCCATTATCGAGATTTTCATTTGTAAGCCCTGTAGATTCAGGAGAGACTCCCCCCTGGGTCAGTTGGAAGTTGGTTTCACTGCTTTCTGTTCCCAGAGAGTCTTCGGCATTTAACACAAATGCCTCCTTTGCCTAATTCTTAAACAAATGGATAGATTTGTGTTGTCGTTGTTCAGTTGAATGATGAGGCAAAGACTCCTATCAAGCGGTGCCCGGCCACGGGGGGTGGGAGAAGGGGTTGGGTGCTTCAATACCCCTTCTCCATAATCTCCATCAAGTCAGCCTTCGAACCTTCCCAAATAAACACCAGTGCGAGGTAAAAGCCGTACCTGCTATGCCAATGAATATTCATGGCAATTCCTCTCATGCTCTTACCGTCCCAAGTAGGTTGCCACCAGCCTCCTTCTTCACTAAGCTGCTCCTTTGTGGAGATCTAGACACTAGGAAATCTAGACACTTAAATAAAGGGCGCTTTTTCTACCTGCAAACTCCTGAAAGCTGCGTCTGAGGGAAGCTCCCAGCTAGAGCCATCTTGGGGCATCCAACCCTAGTCCTAACCTGGGAGACCTTCCTTTGTTCCCATTTCCTCACTTTCCCCCCATGGGTTTCTTTGAATACATTTGGAAGGTTTTAAAAATGAAAGCTTTTTTATCCTAAAGTCAAACCGCCTTGCCCTTTAGATGTCTCAGTCCTTCACGTCAAATCGTGAACTTAGCTTGTTTTATTTCTGTTCCACTTAGATTTGAACATCGATTCGCCCCAGTTTTTGGTAGCAGTTTTTCTCGAAGATAACAATTTTCTGCTAAAGTGCTGCAGAAGAGACCAGTAGGCTCGAGGTTTGATCCCAGTTCTGTGAAAGAGCATCTGTTGTACGTGACGGAACATTTTGGAACGTATCTAGCCTGTGCTTCTTCTACGGATAGAGTGAGAAGCCTTCTTAGATACGCTGCAGAGAGAAATTATGTTCTTGAAAGAATTTTGGGCTCTTAGGATGCATGAGGTTCAACAATCTGCAGGAAACCTCGTCAGTGCCATTTTGTTGGCCTTAAATCTCTAGTCACCTGAACCTTGGCTCTTTGCTAATATGGCAATTATTCGTGGTGGTATTTTTGAAATAATGCAAGTTTTCAAAATGCTTTCCGAATCCCCAAAACGGACTTCAGAATGCATCCAGAAAAGTTTTACTATTAAGTATACATAATTGCTTTCTAAACATTTAGACAGGCAAGGGGTGGCATTGATTGTCAATCAAAATTGAATTAGAAACGTGGTAGGAGAGTTTGTTCTCTATCCTGAAGACCATCATCCCTCTCTCTCTCTCTCTCTCTCTCTCTCTCTCATATGCATACACAGTTTACACACATAGAGAAAAACACAAAAACCCAGTACCACGTAGGCTAGAATTTCAACCGTAGCACCTCAGTGGGCTCTGACTAAGCATGTGTGTATGAGCGTATGTGCCTCACTCCACGAATTGCGTATCGTAGGTTGTGACTCTTCGACAGGGAGTGTTTTTTTAGCTTATGAATTTCCTTTAGGTAAGTGTAATGTTTCTTTGCTAAGAAAACAAGTTTTGAAAACAAAGGACTCTGAAGTGTTGAATAATTGTTAAATCTCAATTGAAATCGAGATTTAAACATCTAAATTTATATTCTACCGAACATAAACACATCATGCAAATGTGACAACAGAAGGTGGTGGGAAAACAAAATGGGAAAGATTACTGGCCCTGGCAGAGTCTCCCTATAGTTAGTACAGGATACTGGACAGATTATTAAATGGTCATAGCCTATGGCTCCCTAACACTTGGTGGTTCAACGGACTTCAAAGCTTATGTCGGTGCAAGAAGAGGTGGCTGGAGACTTTCCTTCAGGACCCCCAGTATGTCCCCGGATGGTTTATATCCATTGTTCCTCCATGCCAAGGTCTTCCCAAGACCCAGAGCATGGGATTGGATAAAGGCTGGGTACGGCTACCACACTGACCAGAGATTTACAGGAGACCTCCCCCCTCTGATCTTCTGCCTCTCCGTCATCTGTGTAGAACTCTTTGCTGGCAAACATACCCCGCTTTGTAGAGCTCCCGCTTCATACAGAAACACTGGTTCGTATTCCAGTTTCGTTATGAGAAGTTGGCTAGTCTGAGTTCCGCTCACAACAGGTACGGTGTTGTCACACACGGGGTCTACCCAGCCCTCCCTTCCTCCTCACCCCGGTGTCCTCACTCAGCTCATATCCTTGCATGTTTGGGTGCATTCGTGTGTTCTCCGTTCAAGAGACTCTTTTCACGTGATAAAAAAAATAAAGGTTTTCAGTAATTGCAAGTATTTGTCCAGCTCCACGCCTAGTTGTCTTGTGAATTGAGAGTAACGGTTTCTGACGCCTGCCAATATCTTGGATTCCTTCGTAAACGTTGGCAGTCCCCGCCACTGCGTTCTAGACCTCAGTATACACTTATTGTACCCCTGCTGTACGCACTGTGCTGATGGTGGGGGTGGGTTCCGTTTTTGACCATCTGTTTAACACCCTGTTTTAACTGACCCCAATTCCGAGTCTCTGGGGCCTCTAGCACTAGCCTGCTTTTCACTAGCACCTCCCTCTGCCACATCCAGAGGCCACGTATCACCCCTGCCTCAGCAGGTGCCTCCTGAACTCTAGATCTCGCTTATTGATATTACCAAGAACCAAATAGCTTGAGCTAGAAAACTTAGAATTATTCCCAATTCTTTCCCTCTATTTCCCCAAAGCAAGAATTGTGGCTTCTGTCTCCTCAATAGCTTTTGGATCTATCCCTTCTTCTCTATTCTCAGGTACTGCAGAATGGGTTGCCTATTTGCCTGTGTAAGACTCCTTAAGATCTTAAAGATGAGAGATGCCTGGGTGGCTCCGTCGTTGAGTGTCCAACTCTTGATTCCGGCTCAGGTCATGATCTCATGGTTGTGAAATCGAGCCTTGCATTGGGCTCTCCTCCTCTCTCTCCCTCTCTCTGCCACCCCCCAAATAAAAATAAAATAAAATAAAATAAAATAAAATAAAATAAAATAAAATCTTGAAGATGAAATCCATATGTTTTTGACAGACAGTCCAGGCGCTTTGTAATGAAGCCCCCATCTCTGGGCCCACGCGGACCCTTGTGTCCTGCCATTGTCATTTTTCTTCTCTCATTGAGTATACTTCTCAGTCTCTTGTCTCTGTCTTCTGCCGTGTGCCTGCCACTTCCACTCACGTCCAGCTGGCCCAGTTTTGCTCATACTTACAAGACTCAGGTCATGTTCTTTTGTATTATTCCCCGCCCCATTTTGACTGTGTTACAATAAGTCTTTCTTTATGCAGGTGGGCAACACGGGATTGTTGTGACACAATTATTGGTTCACACATTGATCTTTTCACCAGACTGGGCTTCTTCCAGGGGCAGGACTGTGCTTTAACCATCCGTGGAGCAGAGTCACTAGCGAAAGATAGAAGCTCTATAAATAGTCATTGAGTAAATTTGGTACATCAGAAATCTGCACTTGAAGATATTGGTAGAATGCCACTGGCCCCATCACACCAGGAACAGAATGGGAGCAGAACGCTTCTGGGCTTGCTGTTTGTGGACTCCACGCTCTGTGGTTTGGCTAGGACTGTCCCACCCCCCCCCCCCCCCCCCCCCGGACTAACCTTTCATTGTGAGCAACAGAGTTCTATAGGACACCTGTGGGCAGGGGCTTCACCAGGCAGCTTCACCTGCCAGGTGACTTTTGCCCGTGGTATTTCCCTGTGTGGTCCCATCAGAAAGGAAGCAAGATGGTTTTTGAAGGAAGAAACTGTTTTGATTGGTGGAAATGTGGAGAATGAGACTTTAGCCACAGAGAGAAGCACGTGTAAAAAACATGTGGTGGTTAATGAGATTAAAGATAAAATATAGGCTGGGAAGGAATTAAAGACTGTGGAAGACCATCCCTGGCTCTCCTAGAGAGAGGACGTCCTCCTGAGGCAATAGAAAGCCACTGAAGGACAAGTCCTTCACTGACGGTCACAGGCAGTCTTTACAAGTTGTGTCAGATGATGTGTCTGGTGAGACCATTCTAGCTGCCGTTGGATAAGTCCACGTTATGACTCTGAACTTAAAAAGTTCAGCCACGTAAAGTTTTGACTATAGTTTGTTCCTTCAAGATACAATATGGGAAAAATTCTCAGCATCGCAAGTCCATTTTTATTTTATTTAATATTTGTGGGCAAACAGATATCTGAAGTGAATGATTAATTCAGGGCTGATTTTATTTGGCCCCTAACTGCAACATCTAAGGCTCTGACTTCTGAGTGAACTCTGGGTGGGGTGGGGAGGGACCAACCACTCAAACCCAGGTGACCGCCCAGTCATGTACCTGTGGAGTTTCAACTTCTTATGCTCAGAACTTGGTGTTAGCGTTTAGCACGAAGGGAACGATTGTGAAATTTTGTACCGGGACTTTCTAATCTTTAGCTGTTGGTGGGAAACACATTGTGGACTCTCTGAACAATGGGAGAGGATGTCAAATGTTCTTTGCCAGTTGCGAAGCTCGACGCTGCTGATCGTATGTATGGAAGGGTCGTGTGTGACTATGTGTGTATCCGTGTGTGTTTGTGAGTTCGGTCCTATACACTCATTTGAGACTTCTCAGGGCAGGTTATTTGTTAAGCACACAACCCATAAAGTAAATTTCAAGCCTTAGATAGTAAGCCAGCTTAGACATTGACAACTTACGTCTTGGTCTGCTACAGAAATGGGAAAATGGGTACTTTGGGAAGAGCTTCCATCTGGTCAGGACGGTGTCAATGACATTTTACAGTCAGGAGCAGAATTCTTGGGGGTAGTGCAAGCAGTAGGGCTTGAAGAAAGACATTCCCTTTATCACCTGAAATCTGTGGAGTACGTCCTTCCTCGGTTGTAGAGGAAGTCAGCTCTCCCTGTCGTGGGGGTGGCGGGGCAGCCTCAGGCTGAACGCTTGATGTGAACTTGAACGCAGCACTGAGCACGCACCCAGCCTTTGGACATTACATGTCTGGTGCATTTGGGCCTGCTTGTTTCCGTAATGAAAAAAACATGCTGCTTCTCATGGATAATAACTTTTGACTTCCTGGACAGCTCTTTTGTTTTGTTTACTTTAGCATAAAGTATTCCACCCTTTAAAAATATTACTCTCTCTTTTATCTGTTTTATAGTATTAAAAATACACCGACGTGTTTATATTTAAAAATGGGAAATGTCAAAAACATTTTTATAGCATCTTTCTTTTAATCTTTGTTTAAAGGGCTGGCGGGGAGGTAGAATAGCTTCTAGGTTATGTTCAATTTTGTCCATATCTGGGAGGGCTCGATTAAGGATTCCAAGCCTTTTGTGTTGGACAGATGTTCAGGATAAAAATAAAAGGCATATCATGGCTCTCTGACGGTAGTGGTTTGCAGTATATGTCAATACAACATTAGAATCGCTAGGATTGCAATGCTTTTGCTAATGATATTTCGTTGTTTTTAATAACATTAAACTCTTTGAACGATGTTGTGTTCTAATATGTATTTCATTTTTGGCTTTTGCTGTTTGAAATGTAACTGACAATGCTATATTCCAAGGTCCTTGTTAAGGACCCCGAGACCCTTATGGATCTTTACGATGACGGTTGAGTCATAGGCAAACAGAACACACTCCAGAGGCTCCGAGAAGTGCTTGAATGAGTTCAATCCCCCCTCTCTGTGCCAAATGATGAAAATACTGACACGTGTCCCGCAGTGTGGTGATATGGACAAGAAATGCCGCTAGCTGTGGGTAACTTCAGGATGCTGCTGACATTGCAACGACCATATGAAAGGCTCTCAGTTGTTGACAGTGTCGACAGAGAAATACCAGAAAGAGAAGAATTCTACCTTTAAAGGAATCCGTTTGTTTTCATTTGGAGGTGATGAACTGAGCACTTCAGGGAGTAAACTTTGCACAGAAATTGGTTATGCTTCATGGTTTTGTGTATGGGGGGGAAGCGATTTTGGTAAGCGTTGTCTCTTCATTCTAGACTTATTCTCTCAAAGAAGCGTATTAAGTAAGGTAAAAACCTATGATACAATGCCACGAATGCTAAAGCGACTGAAACAAAATGATAGCATTATTATTATTATTGCAATTATTATTATTAATTATTAATTTATTGCAATTTTGCATATTGAGAGCCACTTAATCAACTAGAATCACAGAGATATGCCTGCGAAACAGTCAAGCGAATATTATGGAAAGATTTAATTATCTGCTGCTAAAGTTACCTCATGAATGTGCCACACCACAGATTTGTACATTTCTAAAAAGTTGAACACAACAAAGACATAGAAATAATCTTGGCTGCTGTGCTACTTCCCTAGACTGGAAAACTCTTCAAGGATAGAGGACATCTCTTCATTTCTGTGTCTCCATTTCCTTGTTCAAGACCAGAGTATAGATAATAAATGTCATTTGAATGGAGGCACAGTTGACTGTTGAATAACATGGGGGTGAGGGGTGCCAACCCCCTCACCCAGTCAGAAATCTGTGGGACCCTCTTGACTCCCCCAAAACTTAACTAAAGCCTACTCTTGACCAGAAGCCTCACCGATAATGTGGGCAGTTGATCAGCACGTTTTTGGTAAGTTATATGTATTATATACCGTATTCTAACAATGAAGTAAGCTACAGAAAAGAAAATGTTATTAAGAAAATCATAAGGAAGAGAAAATACACTTACAGAACTCTACTGTATTTATTAAAAGAATCTGTATATCCGTGGACCCATACAATCGAAACCTGTATTGTTCAAGACTCAACTGTATTTGAATTTACTTTGTTTCCTTATTCATATCATTTTCTCCTGTGCTGGAAAAGTCCCCCAGGTGTCATCCTGGTGCTTGACGATCGTGTTCCAGTATAATTTCTCCCTTCAGGGTGATTTTTTCTATAAAGCTTCCCACTGAAGTTCCTTTTACCTGTGATGTTTATTATACTAAGAATGATGGAGAAATGGCTCCTGTGGCTATCCATCCAAACACATCTCCTTTTGTATTTGCATTTTCCCTCTCTAATTTGGTTTGCCTTCAAAACTGAGAGGTTGCAGTAGTTCTGAATTGAATGGACAATAACAAGGGCATTATTTGTGTTTACTACTTAATTGTCCCCCAAACAACCCTGTTGTGCATAATAGGCTGTCCTGTCTATCTCTATAAACTATTCCCAAAGCATATTAGGAACCATCGCTCTGTCCAGAGCTCAGAAATAGACTGAATTACTCTAACACTCACTATTCCAACCCTATATCCCTGTGCTCACCCTTAGTATCCTCTGTCTCCTCTGTCATTATGGCTGCCAAGGATGTGGGCAAGTGGGGAAAGTTGGGGGTCACCTAGACCTCACTTCTTGTGTGTGCTTTCTACAGGGTCTGTGGCTATGATGTTGTGCGGTATAACTGATGGGCTAGGCAAGGCAACACCTGCTTCAACTCTTCCCTAAGCCAGGTAGGTCATACTGACCGGATGTCCCAAATCCCATCTACTCGCACCCCAGTTGATTAAGATATTTTTCAGCCCGTAGAATCCTACTAATATTCACACTGTTAAAGTCACCCAGCTCTTGGAGTGCGCACTAACACGTGAACTGAAGAGCAAGTGAAAAGAACATTCATTAGGATTCAAAACAAATACTTTCATGCCAGCCAGATTTCTGAACTGACACATTCTCTAACAAAGTCCAAAATTGTGGGATGTTTTAAAACCAGTTTAAAAAGGTCTACCTTTTAAGTCCATGGCTTGCAGTGTTGAATAACCTCACAAATGAGAAAACGCACAACAGTGGAACATCAAAGCCAACGCTGTCCATTTATCATGATAGGTTAGGCAGTCACCACACAAGTATGCTTCTCCCCTGATGCCCGTTGTGAATGATGGACGTCTAACCGCAGTGGAGATCAGAACAGCCACCTCTTAGCTGGAGGCAACAGCTTAGAAGACTAAGAATCAGATTTGGTAAACTGTGACTTTGGAACAGCCTGTTCAAATACCGGTAACTTGGACTCGGGTTTGTGAGGGGACAAGTTAGCACCCATGAATGCACAGAAAGTGTCTTTCATGCTGTAGGTGTATTTCATGTTTCTAAGTCCTCCGTAATCTACAGATCTCACTTGCTCCTTACAAAGGTGGCGCTGCTCAATCTCTTTTAAGACTGACTGGTTAAAAAATGGTTTAAATCACTAGCCACTCTTCATTGCTGCATACTTGACTGAGTCAACCATGGTAATTTTTTTTTCTTTTTTTTGCTTTTATTTTAGGGACTGTCACATCATTATGTCTAATTCCTTCTTCATTATTTCAACTTGATGACCATATCACGAGGACAATTCTTTTTTTTTATTTTTAAAAAAAGTTTTAAAAAATTTAATGTTTATTTATTTTTGACAGAGAGAGAGAGAGAGAGAGAGCGCGCGCGCATGAGCGGGGGAGGGGCAGAGAGAGGGAGACACAGAATCCAAAGCAGGCTCCAGGCTCTGAGCTGTCAGCACGGAGCCCGACGTGGGACTCGAACCCACGAACCGTGAGATCATGACCTGAGCTGAAGCCAGACGCTCAACCGACTGAGCTACCCGGGCACCCCTGTTTTCCTGTATTTTTTTAAAAAAGTCTTTCTCTCTCTCTCTGTATATATAAATGTATGTAAATACATTTTAGTCCCTGTTGGGATTGGGTTGAGAGAAAAAGTTTTCTTTCAAGGGACAGGTACTCTAATTTAATACTATATTTTACTGACATTAAGTCGTTATCAATATTATGACATAATAGCATTTGGGGCATGACGGAGAACTTCTGCCCACTAAATTATGATACTCTGTGATCATAAGATACATTCTAATTGCAGAGATGTTAATATATATATATATATTTTATAATTGATAAAATATTAAAGAAATCCAGTTTTATACAGACTCAGAAAACAAAGGAGGAGGGAGCATTGGCCAACTAAGTTTGTGAGGATAACCCCAACAGCAAACCCTGAAAATATTATGAGATGAAATTTTGGAGCATGTTTGTCATGCAGAAGCAGAAATAGAGAAATTCTTAACCACATATTAGTAAATGAAGCAGCACTATAAAAAAGGAATAGTACATAATGACCAAGGGCATTTATCTCAGCACCGCAAGACTCGTTTAACATTTAAAATTAACCAACATAATTTACCACATTAAAAAGAACAAAAGAAAAATGCATATGATAAATATACAAAATACATGTGACCAAATCTAACACCCATTTGTGACTACAAAACAAACATTTGGCAAACCAGGGAAATTAGAAAAGTTCCTCAATTTCATAAAATGTATCCATAATAATCCCACAGTAAACATTGCATTGCGTGGTGAAATATTGGATGAGTTCTCCCTCGGAATTGAAACCTGACAAGGATGCTTGAATTTATCATTCCTACTCAACATTGGACTGGAATTTCAAGCCAGGGTAAATAGCAATAAAATAAGAAAAAAGCATGAAGTTGGGAGAAGTAAAAAAGTTATTATTTGCCAGTGACATGATTGAAGGTTAAAAAACCTTGAGGGATCTACCAAAAATTTAGTGCAATTAATAAATAAAATAAACAAGGCCATGGCATACAAAAGTAATTGTATTCTATATACCAGCGATGAGCAGTTAGAAAATGAAATTAAAAGTATGTCATTTGCAATAGCAGCACAGTGATTAAATTCCTATAAATAAAAATAATAAAAGTGGTTAAATTCTCTCCATTAAAAATTATAAAACATTTCTGAGAGAAGTTGAAAAACACCTAAGTAAATTAAGGATATACCATGTTTATGGATAGAAAGACTAAATATTGTTAAAATACCCATACTCCTCAAAATAGCTATAGATTAAGTGCAATTTCTATAAAATTCCTGTAATTTTTATAAAATTTTATAAAATTTAAGATTTCTATTGTATAAAAAATTCTATAAAATTCTATAAATATTCTATAAAGTTCCTGTAAGTCTATAAACAATTCCTACAGGTTTCAGGGGGTTTTTTGTTTTGTTAAAATTGGTAATCTGATTCTAATATTTATGTGGCAGTTCAGAGGATTTAGACTAGCCAAAACGATGTTGCAAAGGAAGAATCAAGTTAAGGGAATTATACTTCCCCGTTTCAAGAACATTCTAGAGAGCTACAATAGCTAAGTCAAAAGACTATAGAGATATCATAGACAAATTCACCTATGGAACAGAATGAAAAGACTAGAATCAGAGCCAAATGGATATGGTGAATTAACTTTTGACAAAGATACCAAAGCACTTCAATGTTTGCGATGCATATATGTGACAAAGGTTTGTATCCAGAAGATATAAAGATTCTTACAAGTCAATGATAAAAAAAAATAAGCCAACAAAAATGGGCAAGAGATTTAAAAAAGACACTGCATGAGAGAGCTGAATGGCCAGTAAGCACACAGTAATGTGCTCAGTGTCACTAGTCATAAGGGAGATGCAAATTAAATTGTTTTTTTTTTAATTTGTTTTAACCTTTATTTATTTTTTTTGAGACAGAGAAAGACAGAGCCTGAACGGGGGAGGGTCAGAGAGAGAGGGAGACACAGAATCCGAAACAGGCTCCAGGCTCTGAGCTGTCGGCACAGAGCCCGACACGGGGCTTGAACTCACAGACCCTGAGATCATGACCTGAGCCGAAGTCGGACACTCAACCGACTGAGCCACCCAGGCGCCCCAATGCAAATTAAATTGTAATGAGATACCACTTTCCACATGAGAAGGGCCAGAATCGAATCACGTGGGCAAAATCAAAGCTGGCAAAAATATGAATCACCCAGAACCTTGTACATCGCTGGTAGGGTGGTGAAAAGGTGCAAGCACTTTGGAAAACTAGCACTTTCTCACCAAACAAGCATCTTCCACATGCCATGTGACTCAGCAATGCCACTTCTGGGTACTTACCCAAGAGAAATAAAGACGCACGCCCACAACAAGTCTTCACGAGAACGTTCATAGCAAGCTTATTCATAAAATCTTTAAGCTGGAAAAAGCCCAAATGTTCATCCAGTTGAGAATGGGTTATCAAATTGTGTGGTACTCACACGGTGCACACTATCCGGGAAGGAAAGGAAAAATGACTGATGCATTCAATGGCGTGAATGAGTTTGAAGACTGTTCTGTTGAGAAGAAGGTGTTAAAAGTAAAGAAATCCTCTGATTCCATTTATATGAAGTTCAAGAAGAGGCATAGCAACTGTCTGCTTCTGAGGGAAGGACTGACTAGAGACGGGCATGAGGGAGTTTCCAGAGTGACGCAAGTGTTCTGTGCCTCGATTTGATGGGTGTCTACACTCTTGACGATCATTGATGCATCCATTGAGTATACGTGCACTTTATTTTAAGGAAACTCTACCTCGCTGTATATATTACGTCTCAATTTTTCTATGTATGTGTGTGTGTATCATCTATCTATAGTTATGTAATCTACTCATCCATATTTATATATGAAGACCAGTTCTGATAAAAAAGAATTAATGAAATAGAGTATATTTTGAGAGATTTCTAAGTGCTATTGACCCACAATCCATGCTATCACATGGTGGATGATAGCAAGCATTTTGGCAGGAGGCAGACCTCAGTAGAAGTCTCTCTCTGACTACTTATTTTTTTTTATAGTTAAAAAATTTAGAGGCAGTGAGAGAGAGATTGAGCAGGGGAGAGGGGCAGAGGAAGAGAGAGAGAGAATCTCAAGCAGGCTCCATGCTCCACGCAAAGCGTGATTTGGGGATCGAACCCGCCACCCTGGGATCGTGAACTAAGTGGAAACCAAGAGGGGGACGTTCAACCAACTGAGCCACCCAGGTGCCCCCTCCTCTCTGACTACTTATTAGCTGTTTCCTTCAGGAAGTTACATAAGCTCTTTCAGTCGTGGCTTTGTCATTCACAGATGGGAGTATTAATTGCCCACCTTTCAGGGTTGATGTGAGAAGGAGGCAAGAAAATGCACGTGAGGACAGTGCTGGGCATATGCTGATTGATACTCCACACACAGTGGTTGTGATAGAAGTGGCCTGGGAGTGGCACTTTCAGCAACTGCCGTCGTGCGTGTGTCGCTTCTGCCTGGAATATTCTGATCCTTCCCCTTTCTTAATCTTCTACGAATTTTTTACTCATTCAATTGAAATTCAAATATCCTTTCTTCTACTTGACCTTCACATTACCTGGTCATTTCAGGCTCAGGTCCTATTGCACACTCAGATTTTGCACACTTTTTAGACCACAGATCTCACTGTCTGTCTCACCTGTGTTTTTCCATTAGGTGGGAGAAACTGAAGTTTAGGGATTATTGCATCTCTCAGCTCAGCGCCTTGCTCATTTCTGGAGAAATGCAATGCGTTTTTGTGAAACTGAATTGAATTAAGAAATCTAACGCGTGCTTCCTGGTGTCCCCTGAGCCACTGTGGCTGTCTAGGGTTTTCGAATGTCACCTAGGCTGTTTCATTTCTAAGTAAGAGTCCCTGTCCAATTACAATTCATCATGTATATGGGAATGAGAGCCCTGGTTCACTAACAGATGCCATTGTCTTCTCCAAGCACTCGTATTGTTATAAAATGTCACATAATGTTATAATAATTCTTTTTTTAAATTTTAATATTTTATTTTTTAATGCTTATTTATTTTTGAGAGAGAGAGAGAGAGAGAGAGAGAGAGAATTAGCAGTGGAGGGGCAGAGAGGGAGACACAGAATCCAAAGCAGGCTCCAGGGTCCAGGCTCCAAGATGACAGTAGAGAGACCGATGCGGAGCCCGAACCCATGAACCATGAGATCATGACCTGAGACGAAGTCTGACGCTCAACTGACTGTGCCACTCAGGTGCCCCATTTGTTTTTTTAATTTTAAAACTGTTTTTATTTATTTTGGAGAGAAAAAGACAGAGAGATCGAGAGTGAGTGGGGGAGGGGCAGAGAGAGAGGGAGACAGAATCTGAAACAGGTTCCAGGCTCTGAGCTGACAGCAGAGAGCTGGATGTGGGGTTCGAACTGGTGAACCACGAGATCATGACCTGAGCTGAAGTCGGACGCTTAACCCACTGAGCCACCCAGGCGTCCCTAATATTATAATAATTCTTTAATTAATCATCCATTCTTTTTTCCTCAGTGGGAAATAGGTAAATTCCTTTCAAGGATATATTTTACTATATATTGTAGGAAAGGTAAAGCTTTGGGTCATTTCTGACACCTTCTATACTTAAATTTGTAAAAGATGTTATTATAAGGTACAATAAGTCCTTCAAGAATTCTTCTAAAAGGTGAATTCAATATTCAATATTCAATATTCAATGTTGAGCACTATACTCAATAAGGCAGAACTCCAAACGTGAGAAAACGTTTTCAACAGGGTCGGGGCCTTGAGGGACTTTTGCTTGGTTCTCGGTGGCTAGATAATTGTTCTAAGGACAATTAGGACACCAGGACTTCCTGATGGTGAGGTTTGTCCCCTTTCTTCATTCTTCCTTCTGACCATAAAGTCTCACACATTCCCTCCAAAGCAATTCCCTTATTTTGTCAAGAAAACAAGCATGTCCTTGTTTTCCGTCTCTGTTTCCTCTACAGCACCTGTGCCTCATCGCCACCCAAGTATGTGCTGAGTACATGCATCACAGAAGCAAAACTGCCCTGCCTTTTGTCAGAGAAGAGGGCGGCCAGAGTAGCTGAGAGTGTCCACGTTACGTCACGTTTGATTTTTTCGTAGCCGTGATCTGATGCCACGTGCTTTACCGTATTTTTCTCCAAGGAGTTGAGAGTACAGATTTCACCATCGAACATTCTTCCTAATATCCTCCAAAGAAAGAAGGAGAGGAAGACATCATTTTACGTATTGTAGATGGAGAAAGCAAGAGAGTGGCAGAAGGAACTGATGAATGGCCACCAGACACGTGGCGTGAACAGGCTGAGGGTTGCACAGAATTTCTGGAAGAGTGCCCAAAATGCTCTGTAGGGGCGTGAAATTTTTGCGATCTCTTACTTCTAGGCCAATTTCATAGAAATGGGATTGGAGACGGTGTGTTCCTCCTGAAAATAAGTATATGGATTTTAACATTAGGATAAGTCCATATCATCTCTCTGCAGAGTCACGTCCCTGTCTTGTCCACCGTGCCCCAAATAAGAAAGTCACCTGAAAGTTGACTGCAAGTCAACTCCACATAAGAAGCCAGACTGAGCCTGGTGGAACTGGCACGCAAACACTTCACAAACGTCCTGAAGACCCTGAGGCCTCTCCTGGTTTGACTGAGAACCGAGAACTATTTCCAAGATGGCCTCGTAAAATTCTTTTGAACCTTGGCCTTTTCTTTGCTGGAGCGGAGTTTCCCTCCCCCTGGGAATGGCATCAGCGAGATGATGTGATCCTCATGCTCTAGGTTGCGCTGCTCTGGGAATTTCTTACCCATGTAACTCAGACGACCGGCTTTTTCTTGGCCACCGCGTGAGCCGGGTTAGGTGAAGCCTGGTATGTCAGGGTCACCGGGAGAGACGAGCAGGGAGCCTTTAGAAATGGCGACCGTGTCCCCGCTGCGAGGATTCAGCAGGAGAGGATGAACACTTAACTGTTATTTCACAAGCACAGGAGGCCCCGGACGTGAAGCCAGAGAGAGTTGGTGACCCTGTGCCAAGGTCCCCACAGCCTAGGGGATTCTGGGCTTTTATTTCAGGTCTTTATTTCTGGGTGCTGGGCTTTTATTTCAGGTCTTTACTTAATTTCCAGAAGAAGAAACACATTCCTCTGGACATAGCGTATAACTGAAGTTAGAGCATGGTGATTTCTTTCAAAGAGAGAGGAAGTCAGAGAAATCACTTTGAACATGGGGTTTATATTTCCTGATTGGTTTCATCAGCCCTCCTGGCCTCAAACGTACCGAAAAGGCGGAACGTCCAACGTGAAGAAGCCACTGTCTTCCAGAGTTGGAAGGCGTGCCGGCCCACATCCATCCTGGGGGGTTATGTGTTGACCTACCCCAGCCCCTCGTGCTGTTCCAAGCAGGGGCCGAGAGAGTTTGTGTACCCGGTTCTCTGCTGCCACGAGGCAGCTAGCTTTCACCTTGGGGCAACTGCTCAGCAAGCTCCCAAGGAACACACTCTTGCTGTCACCGTGCCTCTCGCTGGTCGATGAACACCTTCTGTAGTTACACAGGTTGGTGTGCTTGAGGATGGGTAAGTAGACAGTGGAAACTCCCCTCCACCCCCAGTCCCCGTGATGGCAGGTCAGCTCCATAAGACAGTTGGACATGTGGACATTTGCCTCCTGTGGGAAGTTACGCCTTTTCCCTCTCCCCTGAAGAGAATGAGGGAAGGGCAATACTCATGAACCCTGAAGGTGGGCTCGTGGTAGCAGCTCTGTGGACGTGGGGCATCGGGAACTCTGTGATGGCCACCGGACTCCTGTAGGGAATTCTTTACAAAGCACAGAGTTCTGCTCTGCTCATTTCGCCTTCCCTCACCCCTCGCCTCCTTTTCTGTCTCAGCACTATTCTTGTGGGCTAAACAGCCATAGAGGAATTGTGGAGAAGATCTTTGCAGGTCTAGAGGACTCCAGAAGGTCTGGGAGAGGAGATTTCCCGGCTCGGAGAACAGTCAAACTTCCTTCCGCACGAACTGATCTTCGTGTTGAACACTTTGGAAACGCGTGAAAGGATGGACCCTGGGACAGGCCAGATTGATTGCTTCGTGGGGAGGGTGGCAAGGAGTGTGGTGTCCACAAGCCTGAGTGGCTGGGAAAGGGCCAGCTAATTGGCCCAACAAAGGATGCTTAGCACCGAAGGAAACTCTGAGATGTCTCTTTCCCAAGGGGAAACCATGTCCAGTGCTCCAGTCAGGTTTCCTGGCAGGAAAGGGCTTCAGAAGATTCCCATCAACATGAGGAAGGAACAACAAGGGAGAAGGAAAGGGTTGGCACTCGGAAGGGTTTGGATCAGGCTTAAGCCAAAGTTTAAAGTCTGGACTAGATTGGTCGGATAACGAGGCAAGTACGTGAGCTGAATTTTCTGGAAGGAGCATACGAGGCAGAGAGACCAAGGTCCTTTGGAGTGTCTGATGAAGGACCCAGAAGGAGGAGGTGAAAATCCAGGTGTATATCTACCATGAAACGGGCAGCCAAGTATAACGTGTCAAGGAGGGGGTCACACTGCCAAAGTGACCCGAGGCGATTCGATGTGATGGTGATTTTGAAGCAGTGCGAGCTTTAAGTAAAAGAGTGTGTCCTCTTCCAAAGTTGTGGGCTTTTCCTTTGGGGAGCTCGTTCAGAGTCTGTCTGCTGGATCACTATGGCAGCTCCTCTGCCTTTGTAGTCGCTACTCTGCTTTTACCAGGTTTTGCTCAAATGACTGCTTACAACGCATTTTATCCACGTTGGTTTGCGGTCTGTCTCAAGGGAGTTTATTAACCTCTGGCTGTGCTGAGCTTTTCTCCTGTCATGTGCAGAGAGCCCATTGACCCATTCTGGTCACGGGACAGCTGCCATCAGCCAGGGGTCCATGGATGTCTGCTTTAAGGGCCAAGGTTTTTGTAGCTGTGGCAAGCAGACTTTGGAACTGGTTTGCCTCAGAATTTGATGTCTGTGGTTCAAGGAGACTTTTGGCAGCCCTTTTGGGATCTGCTTGCCTGGGTTCACCTTCTGAAGCCTTTCCTTGTAGTTGTGCAGACAGCTGTACCACTGTTGCTTCTGCGGGCACCCCAGGGGTAGGCAGCGATTCCATCAAGGGCCCCACTCCACACCTTCCCAGATCCTTCTGGACTTCACACGGGCTCATCTGCCTGAGCAGGCAGGGTAGGTCCCATCGGAAGCTACCGTTGGCTTGGGACCCTGTGGCCAAAGCGACTCACATAAAATAAATGGATTCTGCTCAGTGGAAGGCATTGCATAAGATACAGGTATATAAAACATGGTCCTTGCCCTCCCTCCACTTCCCTGCAACCTCGTTGGAAAGGCAGGGCATTTCCACTGAGAACGACAACCATACCAAGCGGCTATGCTAAGTGCCAAATGAGTGGCACAAATCAGAAGAAGCCATTGAGTGTTTCAAAGGAGGGGGAGATCGTGGTGGCTGAAATCTTTAAAGAACGATGCATGGGGGGAGGTGGGGCAGGACCTGGTTTGAAAGAATGGGTAATATGGGTAATATTTGAATAATATTTGATAACACGGATACTATTTGAAAAAAGCAAAGAAGGGAGAGGAAGACATTCCAGTCAGGGCTGCCACAAAAATAACTGTTGGCGACCGTGGGTCAAAAGACCCATTGGAACAGAACCTCTCTGCCAAGAAGGAAGGGTGAGGAGGGAGGGAAGCGTTCTCGGGGAATCCATGGCTCCTTCAAGGTGCTGAGGGTTGGCCCTTGTGTCTGTCAGCCATGAGGAGCCCCTGAAGGATTTTTAGAAGGTGAATGATTTGAGCACCGTGTTATACAGGACAATCTGGAGTCAGGATTCCAGGTGGGCTGCTGTCCGGGAGATGTATTAGAAGGCCTTATGAGGCCATAATTCTATATTGGCCACCACATTACCGCCTGACTAGTCACCACGGACCTGTTTCCCTTCACCCACTCTTCATTCCCTCCATTTCCTAATCTGCCTCCCCCACACCCCTAC
The DNA here is from genome assembly GCF_018350215.1 of Panthera leo. Classification (NCBI taxonomy): domain Eukaryota; kingdom Metazoa; phylum Chordata; class Mammalia; order Carnivora; family Felidae; genus Panthera; species Panthera leo. Next base: position 2,790,174 of record NC_056679.1, read on the forward strand.
ACCCACACCACCCTGGATTTTAATCCCACCCCCCCCCTCCCTCCGCCAGGCTATTCTGAAACCCCTCAGGATCTCTCAGGCTTACCGAGAGACCCAGCGGTCTGTACCTTGACCGGCAGAGTTCCTGGGAATTGAAACAGAAAATTTTGTGTGTGTCTTAAACCCACTCTACCTCAGAAATTAAAAAGATACTTTTAAAACTGTGACAAGGTGAGTAGCTTGAGGGGAATTTCAATACTAGTGGCAATTGTAAAATAAAAATCAAGCTTGCTGATGATAAACTACTTCACCCTTCACATTTAAGCCATATACCTTCTGATGTGTCTTTTTGGTCAGATTTATTGCCGGGTGCACTCATCTCTCATTTTAATTTTTAAATGACGTATCATTTAGCTTCGCTTCCATTGTGTTCATTTTTGTAATTAGCTCCCACTTGTGGCAGGTGATCATGCTTTGCATTTTTCATGATGGCAGGAAATCTCCTTTGGAAGTACACTGGATTAAACAAATAATTGCTCAACCTAGACAGAGTCATTAAATATTAGACGGAGTTTGGGTGTGCCAAAATGGCGACACACTGAGATGATTGAAGTTTGTGAAGCATTGCTCACAAATAACTCGGTTATGCCCTCCCCGCCATCCGCTAGCGAAGGTGGTGAAACCTGACTTGCCCTCCGTTCTGGCAACTTTCTATACCGAAAGTGTCAGAAGGTACCAATAAGGGTCTGATAGCTCTTGCCGGAGCTACGTGTCCCACTCTCTGTATACTCCGTAAGCAACTTAAAGGGTTAGAACTTGACGTTGGTGTCTCTGGCGTATATTAGACGTGTTTTTGTTGAATGAGGGAATCGGCAATTGGCATTGCCTCAAGACTATCTCTAGAGAGCTTAACTTGTGTTGTTGTTGTTGTTGTTGTTGCTTCTAGAACTATCGGGCCATAATTCTATAGAGGCGGCTGAGTGCCCAACTCTTGAAAACTTTCAAAAGAATGAGGCCATTGGGGTGCGTTCAGCGAGCTTGTGGGGTTCGGATCCCCACGTTCTAACTTGCCGAAGCAGTTGCGCACAACTGTGGGTCGGGGCAAAAATGACAGCTGTCCCATGGAGGCGGCCTGACCAGTTCCTACCTAGCTAACACTTTCTTTCTTCTTGCAGAGGAAAAAAGATTCTTGGAAAAGAGACAGAGCTGGTTCTTAGTTACTACTGGAAAAAATATCACACCGAGCCCTGGATGTGAGCCACTATTTCCAATGGAAATACTGACTTGTAGCACTTGTGGCCTATTGTAAAATCTGGTGAAACGTGCATAAAAACCTTGCATCTGGTTTGAGATTTATCTTTGCTACCAAGTCCGTCTGTCTGCATTTTTGACTCTGAGATGGCTGTTCATCCAGGGGTGAGAGGCTACCTCAAAGGGAAAAAAGAATTATCAGAAAAACGTAGAGAACGGCATTTTCTTTTGCTATCACAATGGCTTATCAAAACAGAAAATCTTTTCTAAACAAGCTGAGGAAAGATAAGGTGAATATGAGCTTATCATAACGAGTTTCAGGTAATAGCTTTCTTTTGGACAACATGGCCTTCTCACATTGAACTTCATTAAAATAGGCTTTGGTGTAAGACAAGGAACTTACGCGTGGAGGGTACTTGAGATAGAGTTCTGCAGAAGCCATCGCATTTGCTGCCGCGGCCCTGTTAAAGACGTGGTCTACTCTCCCGAGAGAGAGCGACTTTATTGTAAATCCTGGGAGAAGCTTTGCTGTCTTTGGGGAATAGCTTTTGCTTTTCTTTATGGAGGACACTGTTTTACAGTTCCCGTCCCTCCGTCCGCCCACCGCTCCACTCGCTGTCGGTATAGGAGTTTATGGGCTGCGTACAGGCAGTTTATTTCCTGCCCGGTATTAGCAATCTATTCTAACTAAATTTTCCCTAGTCCTGGTTTGGTAAACTTGAATTGCCATTTTACCATCTCATGGCATGTATCTCTAGTTAGCTGTTACAGATATTTTGTGAAATGGAGAGAGAGAGGCATCTGTTGCACTTGAGTGTGGCATTCAACTTCGGGACGTTTTCTTATTCTGGCAATGAATGTTGGAATCTGTTGTGAAATGCATGCATTCCCCTGATTTCAACGGTGATGGAGTGTACACATCTGTGCCTGACTTGGTTGTGAGGTTGATGAGAGTCGGTTTGGAATAACCCATCTGAATGTCAAGAAAAACGCTGCGGAGGGTGTCTCAGCTTCATCCGAGAAGGGAGCTTGGAGTAGGGGGGAAGCTTCTAGCATTGGTCTGGAATGCTGAGTTTGGAAATACTGTTTGGAAGTAACAGCTACGGAATGAGGGGCCCAGGGATGCTCCTTGGCTATGCCAGCTCTCCTGATGGGGATTCGGGACTCCAGGGCTCCCAGGAGCGAGTGCAACACGAAGATTCAGGAATATTTTCCCTGTTGTGATCATGCCTTCCATTTCTTCCTCTCCTCCTTTTCCCCATATTTCTTCTCTTCCTTCTTCTCCTTCTAATGTATTTTGAATTTCTTCATTTTGTGCCTCAAATGTCAAATTCCTGTGCTACTTTTCTACTGCTGCTATAACGACTACCACAAATTTAAAGGCTTAAAACAACACATATTTATTTTTTAATTGAGATTTAACTGACACGCATTATGGTAGTTTCAGGTGTACAACATCGTGATTTGTTATTTGTGTCTATTGCAAAATGTTGACTACACTAGGTTTAGTTAATATCCATCAGCACACAGAGTTATAGCAAATGTTTTTTCTTGTGATGAGAACTTTTTTTGTGTGTGTGTGTTTAATTTTATTTTTTATTTTTTAAAATGAATGGATAAAGAAAATGGTGTGTGTGTATATATATATATACACACACACAATGGAGTACATATATATGTATATATGCACAATGATGTATTACTCGGCAATTCAAAAAAATGAAATCTTGCCATTTGCACATATGTGGATGCAACTGGAGGGTATTTATGCTACGTGAAAGTAGTCAGTCAGAGAAAGACAAAAATCATATCACTTCACTCATGTGATGAGAACTTTTAAGATCTACTCTCAGCAACTTTCAAATATACAGTACGGTGTTAATTACGATTGCCATGCTGTACATTACATCTCATGGACTTATTTACTTTATCACTGGATGTTTGTGCCTTTTGACTCCCTGCACTCATTTTGTTCCCTCCTACCCTCTGCTTCCGGTAATCACCAGTCTGTCCCGTGTATGGATGAGCTCATGTTTCATTTCTCTTTTAGATTCCACATGTAAGTGAGATCATACCACATTTGTCTTTCTCTGTCTGGCTTATTTTATTTAGCATAATGCCCTCAAAGTCCATTCATATCACAAACGGCAATATTTCCTCTTTTTATGGCCAAGTAATATTCCAGTGTGTGTGTGTGTGTGTGTGTGTGTGTGTGTGTGTACCACATTTTCTCTCTCCGTTTATCCATCGGGGGGCACTTAGGTTGTTTCCATATTTTGGCTACGGTAAATAATGCTTCAATGAACATGGGGTGCAGATATCCCTTTGAGTTAGTGTTTTCATCTCCTTTGGATCAATACTCAGAAGTGGAATTGCGGGAAGCTCTGTTTTTAATTTTTTGAGGAACCTCCATACTCTTTTCCAGAGCGGCTGCACCAGTTTGCATTCCCACCAACAGTGCCTGAGGGCTCCCTTCTCTCCACAACCTCGCCAACACGGGTGAAAACAACACATATTTATTACCTTGTAGTTCTGTAGTTCCGAAGTCTGACATGGGTCTCATGGGCTACAATCAAGATGTCCAGTAGGGTTGTATTCCTTTCTGGGGGATCTACAAGACAATCCATTTCCTTGCTTTTTCCACCTGCTAGAGGCCACCCCCATTCCATGGCTCCTATCTCCCTGTCTCCATCTTCAAGGCCAGTGATGTGGCATCTGGGTGCCTTTCTTCCATAGCCACATCTCCTCACACTCTCTTCTACTTTTAAAACGCCCTGTGATTACGTTCAATCCAGGAAAATCTCCCTATTTATTTATTTATTTCAATTTTTTTAAATGTTTATTTATTTATTTTGAGACAGAGAGAGAGAAAGCGGGGGAGGGGCAGAGAGAGAAGGAGAGGGAGAGAATCCCAAGCAGGCTCTGCATGGTCAGAGCAGAGCCAGATGTAGGGCTTGATCTCACGGGCTGTGAGATCATGACCCGAGCCGAAATCAAGAGTCAGATGCTTAACCGACTGAACCACCAAGGCGCCCCCTCCCTAGTTTTTTAAATTGAAGTATGGTTAACACACAATGTTGCATCAGTCTCAGGTGCACACCACAGCGACTCAACAACTCTGTATGTTATGCTGTGCTCACCGCGATAAGTGTAACTACCATCCGTCACCATGCGATGCTTCTTGACTGTTCCCCATGCTGTACCTTTCATTCCCATGATGTATTAAGCTTCCTACTTCAAGGTCAGCTGATTAGCAATCTTAATTCCATCTGTGACCCTTTGCCACATAATCTGACACATTCACAGGCTCTGGGAATTAGAGTGTGGGCTTCTTTGGAGGACCTATCATATCATGCTGCCTACTGCAAATCCTAAATTAGGATAAATGCAGTTCAGGATTAGTATTTGATATTTTTGTTTTTTCTTCAAAAGCATCATCTTTCCTACCTGTTAGTCTATGCATGAGGGGTGGGTGGAGGCACACAATCCAAATTACTCCTCTCTTCTCTCCAGTTTCTGATGACTCTTTTAGCCATTGCTTGGGAAAGGGGTGACCCAATCATAGATGAATTTTGATGACTGTGCATACCCATGTCATGCCCACCACGAGCAAGATATAGAACTTTTCCTTCACTCCATACATTTTCCCCTGTGCTTCCTTTGTCATATCTCTCCACTCCCACGACATTCCTGATCTCCTTTACGTGACTGTATATTAGTTTTGACTTTCTAAGAATTTCCTACAAATCGAATTGCCCAGAGTTACTCCTGCTCCTGGCTTCTGTTGCTCTGCATGATGTTTTTGAGGTTCATTCATCCCATGGTGTGTGTCATATCTACCTCAAATGACTTTGGAAAGAATAATGGGATAGTGCTCTTAGTGAACATACAGTCGTGTCTGACACGTGAAGGCTCGCATTTATTGAGTGCCTACTATGTTCTGGACTTTAAGACTCTAAGCCTTTCATGTGCATTATTTTTTAAAGTTTTTATTTATTTATTTTTGATGGGGAGGGGGGCGAGGGCAGAAGCAGATGGAGAAGGAGAATCCCAAGCAGGCTGCGTCATGGGGTTTGATCTCACAAACCATGAGATCGTGACCCGAGCCGAAATCGGGAGTCGGATACTTCACCGACTGAACCACCCAGGTGCCCCACATTTCTATTATTTTATCCACAGTACTGACCTATAATAGTATAGGTGCTAATATTTGAGTTTTCATGGATGGCGAACCAAAGCACAGAGATACTCTGTCATTTTCACAAGGTCTGCCACTGAGAAGGGGCAGAGAGGGAAGGGTAACTCACAAAACGGCCCCAGATCCCCACATGATGGTCTCTCTATGTCACATTGCATACCATGTATTGTATGCGAATGACATTAGCTACTGTTGGTGCTTTGTTGTTACCCACGAAGTAGATATCTTGATATTTTATGGTGCTTCATTATGGGGGGTGAGCGTAAGGCGTGGGGAAATATTTTTTTTTAATGTTTATTTATTTTGAGAGAGAGACAGAGAGTGAGCAGGGGAGGGGCAGAGAGAGAGGGAGACACAGAATCCGAAGCAGGCTCCAGGCTCTGAGCTGTCAGCACAGAGCCCTACACGGGGCTCTGTTGAACTCAGGAGCTATGAGATCATGACCTGAGCCTAAGTCAGACACTTAAAATGACTGAGCCACCCAGGCGGCCCCAATTGTTTGCTATTAAAGGGGAACTCAATTTTTTAAAATATTTATTTATTTTTGAGAGAGAGAGACAGAGAATGAGCAGGGGAGGGGGACAGAGAGAGAGAGAACACAGAATCGGAAGCAGGCTCCAGGCTCTGAGCCGTCAGCACAGAGCCTGATATGGGGCTCGAACTCATGAACCGTGAGATCATGACGTGAGCCAAAGTCAGATGCTTAACCGACTGAGCCACCCACGCGCCCCGAACGGGGAAATATTTTTTTTTGTCAAAATTCCGTAAGTTCTGCTTCAGGTCCTGAAAACATCAGAACAATATTATTTAAAACATCTTAATGCTACTTTGCTTTTTTTTTTCTTTTAGAGGACAGCAGGCTGCAAAAGAGAGTACATAAACTGTTCTATTTATAAAGCTTGATTAACTCAGGAATTTGTGAGGTAGTTTTGAGGAAACAACATCCATTCAGCTGTCCACAAAATTTTCAGACTCTCTGCTCATGCAGTTGTGTTTTTAAAGTATATTTTTGATTTTTTTGTAATAGTCCTTTATTCAGAGAGAGCTGATGAGCATTTCTGAGTATCAGCATTAAGAGAATATAGTCCTTGAAGTGAATTCTAAAGATGTTTCATTGCTTAAGCAGAGATATATTTTCCAACTAACCTGAAACAATTCTCACTACTTAACTTATTTTATATTACATTATATAATGTTATGTGCTCTCACATCTTCCGAACAGTCATGGGCCTTCCCAACTGTGCACACAAATGATGAGATTTTCCTAGATATTTGAACCGAAAAGCCCTCTTGGGAAGGACTTTTGAAGCAACTTCTCATTTTATCCAAGCTTTACAGTCCGAAGGACACACGGACACCACTTTCTTTTGCGGACAATTCTGCATTTCCATCTGTCTTTGTGTTTCTGTCAACTTCTAGTCATTTTCTATCTTTCTTTGAAAGTTATTAAAGTGTGTGTGTGTGTGTGTGTGTGTGTGTGCAGTAGACAGACGCTCCTTTGTTTCGAAGTCCTTTTGCTGCTAAATTATTTTTGCTGTATCATCATCCAATTGACCTGAATTATGTACTGCTAAATTAAATTTCTTTCGAGGGAGTGATCTTTAAGATAGTATTATTTTCAACTAATCTTTGTACCTTTTTAAGCTTGTTGTTTAAAGGACTATGTTTCTCAGGCCGAAAGGGTTTGGTTTAGTGATTTTTACTTTCCCTGCTAATATAGGGATCATTTTGGCATGGAAGAATGAAGAGGAAAAATAATCAGCTAGTGGAATCCCAGCCGTGAATTAATTCACATTTTAAGATCAAGTTTACAAAGAAATTCCTTCTTCCGTGACTAATGACAATAGACCCTTCCGCACGGTAATAACGAGGTAAGGGTGAAGCTCAATGGCACAAAGCAAGCCGTGTGCTAAAAGTCAAGTTTGCCTCTTGCCTGTCGCTGACCAGCTAGGGGATATTGACAAAGCTCTGAGCTTCTCTGAGCCTCAGTTTCTCAGTCTATGACTGGAAGGCATTTGACTAGCTGGTCTGTATGGTCGACTTCGGCTCTGAAACGCTCTCGATCTCTGATTACAGTAGACCTTTTGGACAAGTGAGCTTCGGTTCATCAGAATCTTAAATCAACTCTAGGTCACGGAAAAGACACTGAATTCTTTGCTCAGAAAAATGTGTGAAAACAGTATGAGTGAATACGAGGGTGGGCTCAACGTCTCATAACGATTTTCGTTGTTGTGGGACCCTTCCATTGAGCCCTAAATTAATGTGATGCAGTATTTCCCAGTATGCAGCGTTGTGTTTTAACTCTCTAGCCTTTTTGTAAGGCGACTTCAAGCATTTTGAATACAGGTAAAGACTTCTACTCCGGTAGAAATAGAAATCGGTGAGTCACATTCTGGTGAAGAACGTGGAGATCCAGGAGAAGACTGAACTCTCGGTGTCTTTCAGTGTTCCTCTTTCGTCGTTTCAGGAGCTCGACTGTACAGCATGGACATTGGGAAAATGACACCGGGAAGGGAAAGGTTTTGTGTCCGCACCTCCTGGGAAGGCCGTGCGGCTTCTTAATCGACAACCCTTTTGTCCTTTGAGTCATGACAATTCAGAGGACACACGTTTTACGCGACACAGAAGGACGAGTGAGCAGAGCATTAAAGAGGGCCAGGGCTCGGCCTGTCCTTGGAGGGTCCGGACAGGAGGAGACAGTGAGCATCTCCCCAGACGGCGGCTGCGGCCAGGGTGGGCCTGGGGTGGCCGGGCGGGCCAGGCGCGGCCGACAGGGACCTCGCGCGTCCTCAGGGCACCTCGAGGCAGGAAGCACAGGAGACACCCCCACGGGAACAGGGTGACGGGAGGACGGGGCCTCACGAAACCGCCGTTTTTAAGTTGCCGGTAACGACGGGAGGGAATCAGGGGTCCTTTCCTCACGACACACGTGTTTAGGGTGTCGGTCATTGTTGGATTTTTAGGCTTGCGTCCCTGTGACGCGCCCGCACGCCGGTGGCCTCTGTGAGCCCCAGGCAGCGGTGGGTCTTGGGGTAGGGGCGGGGGGGGGGATGGGGACAGGGAGAGGCCGGGATGCGAGGCCCCTGGTACCCCACAGCCTGTTCACACGGGACCCGCCGTGGTGGCTCACCGGCCGGAAGGCTGATGGAACGTGACCGTTGGTGATGGCGCTAAAAGGCCAAGGTTGCGCTTTGAGAACCAGGCGATAGTTTATGAGCACCATCATTTCCCTGTCCTCTCGGGCTGCCGCAGTCCTTTGTGTATGTGTGGGGGGGGGGGGGGTTGGGAGGGAGAGAGAGAGAGGGAGAGACAGAATGAGAGAGAGAGAGAGACAGAGAGAGGGAGAGAGAGAGGGACAGAATGAGAGAGAGAGAGAGGGACAGAGAGTGAGGGAGAAAGAGAGAGAGAATGAGGGAGAGAGAGAGAAGGAGAGAGAGAGGGAAAGAGGGAGAGAGAGAGTGAGACAGGGAGAGAAAGAGACAGAAAGAGAGAAAGAGAGAGAGAGAGTAAGGGAGACAGAGAGACAGAATGAGGGAGAGAGAGAGAGAGAGAGAGTGAGGGAGACAGAGAGCGAGAATGAGGGAGAGAGAGAGAGAGAGGGAGAGAGAAAGAACAAGCAGGGGAGGGGTACAGAGAGAGGGAGACACAGAATCCGAAGCTGAGCTGTCAGCACAGAGCCTGACATGGGGCTCGAACCCACGAACCGTGAGATCACGACCTGAGCCAAAGTCGGACACTTAACCGACTGAGCCACCCAGGCGCCCCAAGACTCATTTACTATTTGGGTCTCTGTGGATGGACCACAGTATAAGGTCTTTATTCCTGATGAGTTTTCTGTTGTCCTCTTATCTGCACATGCCACTCTGCCTGTTGTCTTTCCAAATCAGAAAATGATCATGATCTCCGAGCCGACCCTTGGGAGTCTAACTTCACTCTAAGACTCACCAGTATTGTTGGTTTATTTTATTTTGTTTTGTTTTATTTTATTTTATTTTATTTTATTTTATTTTATTTTATTTTATTTTATATTTTATTTTTTCATTTTTTTATAATTTCCCGGCTTCTGGGATACCTAAGCTGACATTTATATTTGACTTCCCCCAGCTTCCGTCCTACTCAGGGTTTTTCATTCATTCATCAATTATTTATTAAAAACTCACTATGTCAGGTATTTGTTTTTTGTTTCTGTTTTTGTAGTGCCCCGCACTTAGCTCTTTGACTGCATCATGTTATATCTTTCCCACTGTATTAGGTTCTCGAAGGCAAGAACAGTGCTGGGTTTCGCACTCTTGTGGTACCTTGCAAACTCATGGGAGTACTAGGTATGATTTTCTTCATCTGAATTCAGTAGTAATGCTAAACAGTTTTAAAGCTTAAGTACATTATTTCGTAGAAGCATTTTAAGTCATGCAGAAAAGCACAGTAAATAGTCATGTATTTGGCAAATAATACCACATAATAGCGAGTAATAATCAAACACAATATCTTGATGGTAACTTCCAGCATGCTCTGTGAGGTCTAGAGCGTTTCACGACTTTTCCTACGGATTTTTACTATATTTTCCTATACGTTCTACCATTTTATTTAAAGGAAATATAGATTATAATATAGTTGAAGGCTCTGAATCTATTGTTGAGTATTCCCACATAGGAGTTTTAGGCTTCTGTTCCCTCGGAATGTGTTTTTGAGACCGTACCTAGTTTTGCGTTGCGTATTTGTGAACGTATAAAATGGTGCGATATTCTCTGTATACCTCTGCAGCTTGATTTTCTCCATCAGTGTTACAGTTTTGAAATAGTTCCCGTTGATAGATGTTGCTCTAGCTAGCTCATCCATTTTAATTGCAGAATAACATTCCATTGTGTGAGCAAATCTACATTGTATTCATCAATGCCTCTGGTGATGGGCATTTAGATCTTCTCCAACGTATTTCCTGTTGCAAACAATGTGGCAATTAACATTCTTGTACATGTCCCTGTTTGCAGCGTGTAAGTGCAATTGCTGGGTCAAAAGGGTACGTGCATCTTCGATTCCATTAGTTGTGGCAAAAGTGCTGTTTTATGAAAACCAAATCTCATACTTTTAGTCTTTTAACTGTTAAGCCTGTTTTGTTTTGTTTTGTTTTAAATATTCTTCAAGTATTTGATTACACCTCTGCCGTCGAATCCTGGTTTTTCTCCCCCGGCTCCCTTTTCCTGCTTCTGTCATTTAGCATTCCCTCTGCCTTCTCTCTATTAGTTGGAAGTTACAATATGCATTATATTTCTGTTCTTCTAGGGGCCACCCTTAAAACTTGAACAGGTATGCTTAAAATAATGAAGTCTAATTTATATCAATAGCTGTTAACCTTATTGTTTGGGAAAATCCTGAACAGTCAAGGATCCTACAATACATTACCTTCGATGCATCATTTCTGTCTTTCATGCTCTTTTTCTCCCAGTATTTGACCTTTCAGTTTGGTTTTTTTTTTTTAGTTCACACCAAACAGTGATGCATTGCATTTAACTGTAAAGTTGAGAATCTCATTTCTTCTTGAATGCCAGCCTTTCCTTCCGGTTTCAGGGTTTTTCCTTTTTCCATGAATATGTTCTTAAGCAGGTCTTTCAATGAAGGTATGTTAGTAGTGAAATGGTTTAGGCTTTTGTTTATCTAAGATGGTCTTATTCAGTCTGCATTCTGGAAAAGTTGCTTGGCTGGGTATAGAATTCTAGGCTCTGGTTATGTCCGTCAGCACTTCGAAGACGTTTTTCTCCTGTTTTCTGTCTTACCTCCTGCTGTTGTAACGTTGGCCGTCACGATTTCCATTTTTTGAAGCTAGTCCATTTTTTCTTCGAATACTTTTAAGAACACTTTTTTGTCTTTGATGTCCTTCCGTGATTATGTCTAGTGGTAAATTTATGTATCCTGATTTGAATCTTCCATGATTTCTCAAATTGAGGATTTATGATTTTTCAGTTCTGTAAAAGTTTAGCCCTATCAGCTTTGAATATGTTTTCTTTGCAGTTCTCTTTCTTTTTTTTTTTTTTTATATGAAATGTATTGTCAGATTGGTTTCCATACAACACCCAGGGCTCATCCCAACAGGTGCCCTCCTCAATGCCGATTCTCTATCTAATCTCTCCTTTGAGAAAGCTTATGAGGAAACACTGGACTTTGTAGCCTCAGAATCACCTTACCTCTCTTACGTGATGCTTTTATTAAATGTCAATAGATACAAAAATGTAGCTATTAGAAGTTGTGAAGAATAGATATGATACACATCCATGTACCTAGTACCCGGTTTAAGATACAAAGGTGACCGTTGTCTTTGAAAGTCCTCGTGAGCCCGTTCCTAACCCCTTCCCCACGCCAGGTGACTTGTGACTTTACCCTGCAAAGTGCGTATAGCATCCTCCTGCTTTTCCTTATGATATTATTACCACAAATATTTGCATCCTTGAACAGAATATTTGTTAGTTTTTCAAGGTTTTATTTTATTTTTTTAAATTTTTTTTAACGTTTATTTATTTTTGAGAGAGAGAGAGAGAGAGAGAGAGAGCATGAACAGGGGAGGGTCAGAGAGAGAGGGAGACACAGAATCTGAAACGGGCTCCAGGCTCTGAGCTGTCAGCACAGAGCCCGACGCGGGGCTCGAACCCACGGACCGTGAGATCGTGACCTGAGTTGAAGTCAGACGCTCAACCGACTGAGCCACCCAGGCGCCCCAGTTTTTCAAGGTTTTAAACTTTGTATGCATGGCACCATTTGCCACTTATTCTTTGAGTTGATTTCTATGCTTAATATTGTTTCATTCATAATTTTCATATTTTTATTTCTGCCAGGCCTCTCTGGAGGTGGGGATCTAATTGACATACAATATTATATTGGTTTCAGTTGCATAACATAATGTTTTTGTATTTGTACACATTGTGAGATGAACAAAGCAGTAAGTCGAGTCGACTATACATTTTTGCATTTTTTTCTTGCGACAAGGACTGTTAGGATCTACTCTGTCAGCAGCTTTCAAACATGCGATGAAGTCTGATGTACTATAATCCCCATGCTGCCCATTACACGTCGTGGTTTATTCACTTTACAGCTGAAGCTTGTACCTTTTGACCCCTTCCACCCGTTTTGCTCACCGTCGCCCCTTTTCTCTGGCAACCACCAATCAGTTCTCTGGATCTACGAGTTCACTCTTTATTATCTTTTAGATACCACACATACGTGATGTCATATGGTATTTGTATTTCTTACTTATTCCACTTAGCGTCTGGATCCATCAGTGTTACTGGAAACAGCAAGACTTCATTCTTTTTTATGACCGAATAACATTCCACTGTGTATACATATATACTATGTTTTCTTGACTCATTCATCCCCTGATGGACACCTAGTCGCTTCCCTGTCTTGGCCGCTGTAAATAATCTTGCGGTGAGCACGGAGGTGTGGCCGTCTCTTCAAGTTAGTGTTTTTGTCTCCGGATAAATGCTCATAAATACTCAAAACGGAACTGCCAGATCACACGGTAGTTCCGTTTTTAATGTTTTGAGGAAACTCTGTATTATTTTCCGTAGTGGCTGCACCAATTTCTGCCGTTTACATGCCCACCGACAGTGCACAAGGGTTCCTTTTTCTGCACCTCCTTGCCAACATCTGTTATTTCTTGCTCTTTGAAAACAGCCGTTACAACAAGTGTGAGGTGTGGTATTGTGGTTTTGATCTGCATTTCCCTGATGATTGCTGGTGTTGAGCACCTTTTCATGTACCTGTCAGTCTTCTCTATGCCTTTGGAAAATCTCTATTCAGAGCCTCTGCCCATATGAAAAAAAATTTTTTTTAACGTTTACTTATTACTGAGAGACAGAGTGTGAACAGGGGAGGGGCAGAGAGAGAGGGAGACACAGAATCCGAAGCAGGCTCCAGGCTCTGAGCATCAGCACAGAGTCCAGCATGGGGCTCGAGCCCACAAACCATGAGATCATGACCCAAGCCGAAGTCAGTCAGTCGCTTAACTGGCTGAGCCACCCAGGAGCCCCTCCTCTGCCCATATTTTAAGATTTTTTCTTTTTTTTTGCTCTTGAGTTGTAAAAGTTCTTTATATATTTTGGATATACTCCCTTATCATATGTGATTTGCAACAATCTTCTCCCATTCAGTACGTTGACTTTTTATTTTGCTTATTTGAAATGTGTGTTTTTTTATTTTATGCACTTTCGATGATTCTTCAGGAAAACAGGCTTGGGATATTAGGCTATAGTGCATAGGAATAATTCTGAATTTCATCTCAAGCCGTTAAATATTTTCTAGTTTGAAACCATATATTTCAGGTTCAGTCAAAACATATTCTCTGCTAGCTATTGTTCAGAGTGAGTTTGCCTATCGCAGAGATAAGACAGTTCTTGGGAAATAGGTTTTTCCGCCCCTATCACTATGGTATCCTTACCATCATGTCATTTGTTTTAGTACTTGGAAAAGTATAAAACAACGACTATGAACGTTTTTTTGGGGGGGATGGGACTTGTGTAATGAATTTTGTCCAATCTGACTGACTCTTCGGGAGATTTCCTCAAAGTCCTGTTTTCTGACATTTAGGGTGAAGTTCTTGGTATGTTCAACGGCAGTGGGACCTTGATAAAGGCAATATGAGGAAGTGTCCGTGTTCGCTCGCGAGACTTTTAGAGATAACATGCTCTTTGGGCACAGAAGTGGTGAGAAGAAAGAGAGAGAGAGAAAGAAAGAAGTGACTCCAGGTTTCTGGAAAGATGAGAAAGCATAGAATCAACGGTGTAGTGTGCTTTGAAATAGGTGTGTGTGTATTACATATGCCACTGGCTTTGTTTCAAGGACTAGACTTATGTCATTATTGAATGATTGATTGCCGGATGAATAAAAGAATATCAGGATGTTTGTCCCACCCAAGGTAGGAGTCGGAGTAAAATGATTTAAATAGAGACTTTGCAGAGAAGCCGGACAGAAGTATGACATCTATAGACGATCAGGGTATGGACAGTGGGGTTGATGATGGAGGCCCTTGAACATCAGACAGAAGAATTTGAACTTTATCAGGGAGCCAAAGTGGATACTCTGAAACTGCCAAATGGAGGCAGTCGGGCTGAAATCAGGGGTCTATGTCCGTAAAGGAAAGATATAATAATTTTGAGAAAGCAGGATGATAGGGTAAGAAGCTGGGGGCAGTGATTCAAAATGATCTCAGTAAAAAAGAAGAAGAAATTGATATTTACATTTTTAAGCAGGAATTTAAAATATTGAATATATCATTTAGCATAACATTCTCCAGTTCCATCCACGTTGCTGCAAAAGGCCAGATTTCATTCTTTCTCATCGCCAAGTAGTATTCCATTGTGTATCTAAACCACAATTTCTTTATCCATTCATCAGTTGATGGACATTTAGGCTGTTTCCATAATTTGGCTATTGTTGAAAGTGCTTATATAAACATTGGGGTACAAGTGCCCCTATGCATCAGCACTGCTAAGTGAAATAAGTCATACAGAAAAAGACAGATACCATATGTTTTCACTCTTATGTGGATCCTGAGAAAGTTAACAGAAGACCATGGGGGAGGGGAAGGAAAAAAATTTAGAGAGGGAGAGAGCCAAACCATAAGAGTCTCTTAAAAACTGAGAATAAACTGAGGGTTGATGGGGGGTGGGAGGGAGGGGAAAGTGGGTGATGGGCATTGAGGAGGGCACCTGTTGGGATGAGCACTGGGTGTTGTATGGAAACCAATTTGACAATACATTTCATATTAAAAAATATTGAATATAAGGGTCACCTGGGTAGCTCAGTCGGTTAAGTGTCTAACTCTGAATTTTGGCTCAGGTCGTGATCTTGTGGTTCATGAGATGGAGCCCCACCTTGAGCTCTGCACTGACAATGTGAAGCCTTCTTGGGATTCTCTCTCCCTCACCTCTGCCCCTCCTCACTCACGTGCGTGTACACATGAGCGTGCTCTCTCTCTCTCTCTCTCAAAATACATAAATAAACATAAAAAAAGTTTCTTATGGTTTAAAGAAAAAAGAAAGAATGAGCAAAAATTACTCATGATTTAAGTTTGAATGTTTGGAGATTAATCTTTAAAAAATTTTTTTTCTGACGTTTATTTATTTTTGAGAGACAAAGAGGCTGTGAGCAGGGGAGGGGCAGAGACAGAGGGAGACGCAGAATCGGAGAGTAATGTTAAAGTAAAAAGCAAGGCAGACTTTCAAACTGCAAGAGCTAATATTTCCACCTGTTGGAGGCATGAGGGTGCTCGGAAAGTGCCGTTGGAAAGAAGAAAACTGGTCCCTGTGTTGTGGAGCTTGGTCGAAAGCTAGGCAAGTGTCCTCTTGATTATTTTTTACAAAATTAGTTGGCTCAGGTTTGGCCTGGCGGTTTAAGAGGCGACCCTCCCATCAGTTTTTGTATGGCTTTCTCTACGTTTAAGCACAACATTTAGAAACATCTTATGGGAAGCTCTAAGTCCTGGCTGTGCAGTGGGGCGTTAGGGAGATGTGGTCCATAATGAGGGAAGGGCAGGCCCTCCCTGAGTGTCAGTAAGGCTTGTAGGAGGTAGTGATGGATGCAGTGATGGCTCCTTCAGGGATATTGGTATCTGGGCGAGTCAATGGCCTTAGACTCAAGCAACAGAAACAAATTTTGCCTGGTTTAAGAAAAATTATTTGAAATATATTGAATTCCTTTCTGGGTTTCCTATTCTGTTCCATTGGTCTATATGTCTGTCTTTATGCTGGTATTATACCATTTTAATTACTGAAGTTTTGCTTGCTATCTATATATATGCTATATATAGGCATATATATATGACATATATATATATATCATATATATGTATACTTAGTTTTTTGAGAGAGAGAGAGAGAGCACGTGCAGGGGAGGGGCAGAGAGATAGGGAGAGAGAAAATCATTCTCACCAACAGTGAGACCATGACCTACACTGAAACCAAGAGCCACATGCTTAACTGACTCAGCCACCCAGGCACCCCTTAAATGTATTTTTAAATCAGCAAGTATGATGTTTTGTTCTTCTTTCTCAAGAATGGTTTGGTTTTACCAAAAGAAAGAAAGAAAGAAAGAAAGAAAGAAAGAAAGAAAGAAGATGAAAGAAAGAAGGAAAGAAAGAAAGAAGGAAAGAAAGAGAAAGAAAGAAAGCAGATGAAAGAAAGAAGGAAAGAAAGAGAGAAAGAAAGAAAGCAGATGAAAGAAAAAAGGAAAGAAAGAAAGAAAGAAAAAGAAAGAAGGAAAGAAAGAGAAAGAAAGAAAGCAGATGAAAGAAAGAAGGAAGGAAAGAAAGAAAGAAAGAAAGAGAAAGAAAGAAAGCAGATGAAAGAAAGAAGAAAGAAGGAAAGAAAGAAAGTGAAAAGGTAATTATGTGACTTGATGTAGGTGTTAAATAACCTTACTGTGATTATAATTATGCGGTATATATGTATGTATATCCAATCATCACATCACATTGTACACTTTATCTTTTTAAAGGTTTATTTATTTATTTTGAGAGAGAGAGGGTGCAAGCAGGGGGAGAGGCAGAGAGAGAGAGGAAAGAGAGAATCCTCAGCAGACTCTGTGCTGTCAGCAGGGAGTTCAGTCCCATGAACTGTGACATCATGACCTGAGCTGAAATCAAGAGCCAGACGCTTAACCGACTGAGCCACACGGACACCCCTACATTGTACACTTTAAACATCCATAGTGTTAGGGGCACCTGGGTGGCTCAGTCGGTTAAGCGTCCGACTCAGGTCATGATCTCATGGTTCGTGGCTTCGACCCCCACGTTGGGCTCTGTGCTGACAGCTCGGAGCCTGGAGCCTGCTTCGGATTCCCTGTCTCCCTCTCTCTCTGCCACTTCCCCTCCCCACCCTCCCTCTCTGTCTCTCAAAAATAAATCAACTTTGAAAAAACACTTTAAACATCCACCGCGTTATAGGTCAATGATATCTCAATACCGTGGGAAGGAAAAAGATTGGCTTGGCTCTCAGGCAAACAAAAGGCGGTAAATGTTGGCGAGCATGTGGGGAAATTGGAACCCTTGCGCGCTGTTGGAGGGAGGTAAATTAGTGCAGTCGCTATAGGAGACAGATTGGAGGCTCCCCCCAAACTTAAAAGTAGAACCTGCCTGTGACCCGGCAATCCTGCTTCTGGGTACCTCCGAAGGCAATGAGGGGAGTATCTTGAAGAGTGACCTGAACTCAGGTTCACTGCAGTGTCACTCACAATGGCCACGTGTGGAAACAGCCCTGCCTGTGCTCTGGTGGAGGAATGGAGAGAGAAAAGCTGGCGTATCCATGCCGTGGAATATCACTCGGCCTTAAAAAGCAAAGAAACCCTGCGGGACAAAAGGTGGCCGTTAGCTGAGTGAGTTAAGCCGGTCCCAGGGGGGGTGGCTCCTGGGAGATTCGACTTGGGAGAGACGTCCAAACTTGTCAAATTCATAGAGTCAGAAGGTTGGATGGTGGTGAGCGGGGGCCCAAGCGAAGGGAAGATGGGGGACTGTTCATCACCCTGCGTAAAGCTTCCGTTTTGCACAACGGGACAGTTCTGGAGACCCTGGAACAGTGTCGTGCCTGGAGTGAGCAGTACTGTATGGCAGCTTCCAGGCCAGTCGAGGAGGTAGATGTCCTGTTGTGTTCTTTCCGCACGCACCCTGCGCAGGCCTCGCGGCCGGCCCTTCGGACACCTGCGGCCTTGGACCTGGAGGCCCGCGGGACCACGGCCCAGGGGCCTCGCTCGGCTGCCGCTCGGTTCCCTGGTTCCAGCTGGAGGCAGGGGAGGGGAGGGCTCTGCTCGCGGGTCTCGGGAAGCTGCCCGTGGGATCAGTAAGCCCGGGAAGCATTTTGACTTCTGCCCTGGGGGGCAGGGGCTGCCGGAGGTGGAGGGCTCCCTGAGACAGAGGGAGGGGATGCGGAGAAGATGAACGATGGGGGCCCAGTGCTGCCCGGAGGCCGAGCCGTGCCGGGGAGGCCGGGACTTGAGGGGGAAGAGCCTGGCAGGGCCTGGGGTTCCGGGACACCCGGTGACAACGGGGGAGGGGCAGGGGCTGGGGGTGAGGAGCTGGCAAAGGTTCGTGTCCTAATAGTTGTGCCACAGAAAATTCCAGCGCCAACTCAATACATGTAGCAATCGCTCCGATATTGCAGCCTCAAGCTGTTTCAAATCCATACTCCTCATACTTGTTCCCCAATGAACCCTGTGTATTAGTCAAGGTTCAGAATTCTCCAGAGAAGCAGAACTAAGAGAATCTATATCTCTATCATCTATCTATCAATCATCTATCTATCTATCTATCTATCTATCTATCAATCTATCATCTATCAATCTATCATCTATCTAATCTATCATCTATCTAATCTGTCACCTATCTATCATCTATCTATCTATCTATCTATCTATCATCTATCTCCTATCTATCTATCTATCTATCTATCAATCTATCATCTATCTATCATCTATCTATCAATCATCTATCTATCCTATCTATCTATCTATCTATCTATCATCTATCTCACCTATCATCTATCTTCTATCTATCATCAATCTATCATCTATCTAATCTATCATCTATCTAATGTATCTATCATCTATCTAATCTATCTATTATCGATCTATTATCTATCATCTATCTATCTAATCTATGTATCAATCATCTATCTACCTATCATCTATCTATCATCATCATCATCATCATCATCATCATCTATCATCTCTCTATCATTGAGAGAGAGAGAGAGAGAGAGAGAGAGAGAGAGAGAGAGAAAGGTTGAGTTTTGAGGAATTGGCTCACATAATTAGGGGGGCTGGCATCCTGAAATCCTCAGGGCAGGCCAGCAGGCTGGAAGCTCAGGCAAGGTTTCTCTTTTCCAGTCTTTATGCAGCATTCCCTCCTCAGGAAACCTCAGTCAATGCTCTTTGAGGCCTTCAAGTGATTGGATGAGGCCCACCAACTTTATGGAGAGTAATCTGCTTTACTCAAAGTCTACTGGTTGTAAACGTTAATTAGGCTTAAAAAATACCTTTCCAACAATATATGGAAGGGGTTTGACCAAATAACTAGGCACTATAGCCAGGTCAAGTTGGCACAGAAAATCAACCACCATTACGAGCATAATAGTATCACCAATCGCAAAACCTGGAGATTCTTTTGAGTTCTTATAATTCCTGTTTTGGGAGGCAGACAAGCCTGGGATCGAGTCTCAGTTCTGCCGTCATTATGTGTGTGATCTTGGGGGCTGCATTCAATGTTTCAGGATTTATCTGTGAGTTTTCTCACAGCTAAAGTGGGGAGAGTCATGGTATCTGTGCATCTCGTAGTATTGAAACGGGAGAAGACATACAGATCCCTGACGTGCGACGTGTTCCCCCTCAGGCGGTGGTGGCAGGGCCACCTCGCTGAGTCACTGCGGCTGTGACCCAGTACGTTTGGAAGGTCAGGAACTGAGAGGCGAGGTACTTCCCCCGAGTCATGGAGGCAGCAAATGTCAGGGTCAAAATCCAAGATAAGATCTTTCTGACACTTTTCACCACACCAAATAGTAGGTGTTCCAAGGTGTCGAAGAGGACGAGTGGGGAGCCTCTGAGGGACAGATGAACCCATGTGTGGTGTCCACGCCCCATCCCTGCAGGAGTCTGGAGCACACGTGGTACATGTCACCGGGCAGGGGACCCGCTTACAACCAGGCTTTGCTGAACCTCTCAGTTCACTGAATTGTCCCTTTCCCCTCATGCTTAGGGACACCAAAACCCACAAAAATGTATTGGATAAAATAAGTCTCTCTTATTAACATCCGGGGAGGAGAGTCTTCTCAAGAATCTGCCTTTCTATTGCTACAAAATATGATTTTATTGACGTTATATGCATATTGGTCATCTCATGAAGACATGTTTGCGTTATATTCGTTGTACTTTCGGGAGAGATAACTCAGGAGAGCAATTCAGTGCATATTTAAATTTTTAAATTTTTTTTAAAGTTTATTTATTTCCTTTGAGAGAGAGAGAGAGAGAGAGAGATTGAGAGAGAGAGGCAGGGAGTGGCAGAGAGAAAGAGGGAGAGAGAGAGAATCCTAAGAGGGCTCTGCCCCATCAGCATAGAGCCTGAAACAGGGCTCGAACTCACAAAGTGTGAGATCATGACCCGAACTGAAACCAAGGGTTGGACACTCAACTGACTGAACAGCCCAGGGGCCCCCATATTTAAAAAAATTTTAATCCGAAAAAGATGGGAGCAAAAACGTCTTTCTCTTAAGAGACTTCTTTACCTATGAGACTATCTCCAGACCCAAAGAGTAGTGCTTCTGAATTGTCTCTGTGTCATTTTATTCCTGCACACTTACATGGCTTTGTGATCTCTTTAAGTGTCTATTTTCCCCACTGACGTGTGACCTTCTTACAGGTATGGCCAGGGCCTCAATCACCTTCGTTACTGCCTTACTTAGGCATGTGTTATACACTCAAAAAATAGTAAAAGAATATAAGAAGGAAAAGGCAAGAAGAGAAAAAGAAGGTACAATGAAAGAAGGAAGGAAAGAACAGAAAGCAGAAAAAGAAAATGAACCAAACTACTTACCCAGTTCCGGGCATTCATGCTACCTGAGCTTTACTACATTTTCTTAAGTCTGCTGTGCCCATCAGCGACACTCAATCAGTAAGTCACATGCTTTCTGAAGGGCCACTTCTGTTTCCGGTAAGATACGAGCAGAACATGTTAAGTAGAGAGAGTATTCTGCCTTTGTTATTAATTATAGCTTCCCTCCCGCTCATGAAGCTGCTTGGTAGCCTATAGAACAGGAGGAAATGGAGGTTGAAAGTTTGCCAGCAGACAACTTAGCTCTGTAAATAAGAGCTGAGGCCCCAAGGGCACGGAAGCCCTGGGAGTCTCTCTGTTCGTAGTGTGGAAAAGGGACGCTCTGCAGTGTTGCCATATGTACAGCATGACAACAAGCGAGGAAGTGTCACCAGCTGCCGCTTAGCAGTGAAAATACTTGGGGGCTTCGAAGAGCCAACTGCTGCTTTGTCTAAGCCACGCCTTGTTTTATCCAAGCACACCCTCCAGCGTGCTTACCTTGTTACGGCTTGTTACGATCACCTATGGATCCAATTTGGGAGCAGTGGCTGTAACGGTACGTATCATCGGTGGGATGGGTGACTGCTTTCTTTCATTCGATGCTCAGCACAGTCGTATGAGCAAAGTGACGATTTTAGCGGGGAGGAACCAGAGACCCAGAGCACTCTAATAGCTTGTCCTAGGGACATCAAGGAAAGATCTAGAACTGGGATCCTTGGTAGCCTTGTCCCAAGGAGCGTGCTTTTAACCACCTAGCTGCCTCCTTCTCTTTCGGAAGGAGGAAGTATGTGAGACAAGATCACTTGGATTTTCCTAGATGCGGGGAAAAAAATGACCACAAGTGTCTTCCTTATGTGTTTAGAGTGCTAGGGGTTAAATTTGAGATTTTTTTTTTTTCTTATCACTTCTGTCTATGTCTCTTTCTCTCTCCTTTTTTTTTTTTTTTATTGGTTTTTATTAGCTTATAGAAGCTGAGCCTGCCTCTGGTCAACTCCCTGAGGTGCATGTAAATCAGGGCCTACTTAGGACAAGGATATGGATCCAAGATGGTGATGTCTGAACTGTGGCTACTACTGATGCTTCTGGTAAGAGCCCCTTCTGGACTCTCTGGGATAGGTTCTTCTCATAGGCCATCACTTGGGATAACTATTCCCAGAGGTTGCCAGGATTCTATCACTCGCTGAACCGGGCTTAAACACCTGCGTCCACCTCTGCTACAAGCTTCTACTGCACGCCTTGGAATCACGCGAACTAAGAGAGTGTATATCCAGTCCTTTGTCCCCCCCTTCACCCTGACATTCAAGAAAGAAATAAAAAATTCGAGTAATTTTACCCTTGGAAATCCTCAAACATTTTGCCGTCCGTATGTCTAATTCGGTTCAGCCTGCATCTGCGGCCGTGTTTATTCTAACAATAATCACGGTGCTTCCATTTCTGTTCAGGTGTGCTGATTTTAATTAATTACTACATTCATTCATTTTCTCTTTTTAGTTTAGAGAGAAAGAGCACGCGAGTGGGGGGAGAGGGCAAGAAGGAG
The DNA here is from genome assembly GCF_018350215.1 of Panthera leo. NCBI lineage: Eukaryota > Metazoa > Chordata > Mammalia > Carnivora > Felidae > Panthera > Panthera leo. Next base: position 2,812,698 of record NC_056679.1, read on the forward strand.
GGGGAGAGAATCTTCAGCAGGCTCTGCACTCAGTAAGGAGCCCAAAGTGGGATTCGATCCCACCACCCTGGGATCATGACTTGGTCTGAAATCCAGATTCGGAGACGCTCAACCAACTGAGCCACCCGGGCGCCCCCCAAGTTGTGCTGATTCTAAAACACTTTCACAAACAGTAGAGGCAAAGCCGTGTTGGGAGCGTGCGGGGCTCTGTGCTGGGTACTGGGAAATCAATGATGCGGAGGACTCAGCCCATAGTTCACGTAAGGGCTGTCCCAAGAAAGGGACGGCTGCCTCCCTAGGCTTGGAGGGAGGAACCCTTCAGCAGGGATGTCCTGATAGCCTTTGGCTGTCGCACTCGCTGGCCCTGTAAACCCGGGGAAAATAACAGTCCCTCTTTCATCTGGCTGCTGTGACGGTTATTGGTTACTGGGTTCATGTAAAGGGCTAGAACAGTCTCTGGTGCTTAATAAGTCTACTCAGGCAAGACTCCCTCCAGGAGGCGGGAGAAGTTAGACCCACGGGTTTCTGTCAAATGATGGCGTATAACAAGCAACTCAGAATCTCACGGCTTGCAACAACAAATATTTGTTATTCGTGGTTGGGCCCGGGGGTCGGTTATGACTCAGCTGGCCCAGGTGGCCCCGCAGACTCCACCTGCTGGTCCGGGAACGCTCTGCGTGTGTCTCTTCTCACCACCTAGTCTGAGGCATCGGCCTCTGGAGGGGGCGAGCTCTTCTCACAGTGCTCAGCAGTGCCATACAGTTAGCAGTGATAGGTGACAGTTCTTAAGGCCTGTCACTCGAATGGTAAGTGATGGTTCTTGGTGTGGAGCTGGGTTTGGTTGGGTGCCCCTGCCTCCCCTTTTCCACTGGCCAAAGGAGGCCATATGGCCAAGCCCACCCGCTCGATCGCATCTGCCCACGGTGAACCTGCAAGGGCAGGAAAGAAGGAAAAGTTGTGAGGAAACAGCGCAGTCTACCACAGATGGCTTTCAAACATGAACATTGACCATTCGGGGTTTGATGAGATTGTAGACGCCTTGAAGGAAGGAATCACTTTGTCCTGAAGGAAGGAATCGCTTACTCTGCACCTGATAGACGTGCCATAGACGTAGATGATTTTCACGTGACGCCCTCAGTCACAATCAGAATCACAGCGAATTCGTTAGCTACGGAAAAATGCCCAACTGTTTAAACACCTGTTTTTTTAGCAACAGGTCACCTGCTTTACCTGGAGATGGGATAAGGTGCTGGAGAGAACAGTCCCTCCCCATCAAGGTACAGGTGCTCTTGTGAGGGAGACGCACGGCAAGGGCTGTAATTGGGTCAGAACTGAGGTCTCTACCTTGTATCATTTGGTTGTTGGAAGGAGACTGTTATCAGATGTGGCCCTAAAGGCCTGTGGTAAACTGAGCAATCATGCGCACTCTGTGATTTCCAAAGGCCAGACTGATCGCTGTGGTTGACTTCATGATAAGACCCCTAGGAGAGGTGAGGGGTTTCAAAGAAGGCATTGCAGAAAATAGATATTCTCAACTGGACTTGCTTCCAGAACTCTGGTCCCTGGAGAACATTCTTCTCATACCCATACCTCTGAAAGGAAGGATGCTGGGAATTCACATTCTGGTCTTCCAATTTATGGTAGACGATATCTCTCCAGGCAACAGGCCGCCCCGGAACTTGAGCCGTGCTCAGGAGAATCATCTCACTGGCTCTGCCTCCAATCTGGGGAGAAGGAGGACGGGGTCCTTTGGGGAGGTGGAGTGAAGCGTATGATCAAAATCTCAGCCAGTGTTTAATTATTAGCCACACACTCTGTTTGTGTCTCTGTATTTTCATGGTGTTGTGCACGCATCCAGTCCTTCACTCTTACAAATGCCCTATGGGTTGGGTGTTATTTTTCTTCCCTTTTAAGAGTTTTGGAGAGGCCAAATGTCTTGGTCAGTGTACCCGCAGAGGGTGATCTCCTAACTACCACTTTCGCTTTCCTTTATTTAAATCAACGGTTCTTAATTTCGGAGTGATCCTGGACTTTTTTGAAAATTCGACATGACCTCACACCCTTGCTCCTCAACAATATGGAAACACACAAGCAGGCTTAATTTTCAGAAAATGTCACTGATCCTGTAAAAACCATTCATGGAAGGTAGGTTAAATATCTGTAATAAAAATGGTCCAGGGGCGCCTCGGTGGCTCAGGGGGTTAAGTGTCCGAGTGTTGATTTCAGCTCAGGTCATGATCTCACGGCTTGTGGGTTCGAGCCCTGAGTCAGGCTCTGGGCTGACAGTGTAGAGCCGGCTTGGGATTCTCCCGCCCACCCCTCCCTCTCTGCCCCTCCCACACTAGTGCACTCTCTTTCTTTTTCTCTCTCAAAATAAGTAAATAAACTTAAAAAAAAAACAACAACAACCGTGCAGACTTACCTAGATAGAGAAAAACTATGTTCAGATTAAGAGCTGATGGGTAGATTTAATTTAGAAACTATAGCTTTTTGGAAGGAAAGGTGAGGTCCTGGGGCAGCAAAACTGCCGTGTCCTTTAAAACTGAATGTGTGAACAGTGTCATTCGCACATGCACACACACTTGCACTGCACACACTCCCAAAGCCACATTTCTTGGACTGGCTGCTGTTTCGAGTGAGTTTAGAGGGCTCCCACTCACCTTTGGATGTGGTGATACTCAACCTGACACAATATTCTCATTTTACTTGAGATGGCGGACCAAAAAGTAAGGGTGGTAGAAATCGTGCTGAGGACATCTTATTTGAGAAGATGCCAGTTCTTCCCCATTGCAGCTGAGTCATATGTGTCAAGAAAATCCCCTCTGGAGGCATTTTGGCCAAATTCAAATAGGTCAGAGTCCCAGAAAGATTAATTAACTGCAGGAACTGTTTTTTGGCTGATGGGAGCACAGAACCTATTATTCCCTTAATAAGGCAGCTTCCTCAGTGAATCATGGGAGCTTGGACAGGCTCAGGGAAAGACAAAAGGACATTTTTAATTAAAGTGTCATATGATCTTCCTTCCTAATATCTGTATTGCCCTAGAAATTATATCTCCATCGCGAGAGGGACTGGCTTAAAGCCTTCTGCACCCCTTACGTAGAATAAACATTGTTTGACTTCAATCTTCACGAACTAGCTGTACAAGATGTATTTTGTTTCCTCTTATTGGGTCATGTGTAGTGTGGTTACCTATTATTAGAATTTTTCATGACAACAAATGGTGATGATAAAGATGGGCAATCCTCCCACCCGGTAAAAATTCAATAAATGACAAGTGAAACGAATCAGACATTCTCGTGGAATCCCCTGGGTTCTGGGAAGAGACTTTTCACATTTGTGTCTTTGGTTGTTCGTGTCAAAGAAGGAAACTGAAGCATAATGAAAGAGATGACCCAGGATATCCGTCAACAGTTTTGCCTTGTACTTAGAAGTAAGATATGGGAATCAATGGATGAATGGATCAATTCATCAAAGAGTATTCTCATATTTACAGACCACCTGTTATGTGCCAGTCACTGTCCTGGGTCCTAGGGACACGGAGGTAGATATTTCATAGTAAATGCACAGGGATGAATCTTGTCTTGCTTTACTGAAATTGGTCCGCAGGGTGCTATTGAACATAACCCAAGTTTGGGTGAATGCATATTGCTTCCTCAAGAAATGCCTCCCTGAGGATGAAATTTATATTCTAATATCTGGAGGAGGAGTTGAAATTGCTCAGGCAAAAGCAGGGAGGAAGAAAAAAAGAGAGAAAGAGAGAAAATTTCCAGGCACAATCCCCAGCATTTACAAAGGTCTTGAGACTGAAAGAAAAAGGCAGAAGTGCAGAAAAGTCCAATGAGGTTGGATTACGGTGAATTAAGGGGGTGAGTGGGTGGTGATGCGACTGGAGATGGAGATCCATAGTCCTGATAAGGCTTTTGAACCTGGGTCCGACACAGAAGGGTTTTAAGCAGGGGAATGATCTGAGAAGATGATTGCATTGCAAAGATCACTTAGGTGTCCGTGTAGACGGGATGAGAGTGTTTGACAGAAGACAATCTACAGCCCTCAATGCCCATGTTTCGGTGAGAGATGACATTGCCTTAGGTAACCATGGTGACATTGGCCACGGAAGTGGACACAATCAAGGAACATTTAAGATGCAGAATTGGCAAAATTTGGTAATTGAATGTAAGGATGAGAGCTGGTTGGATCACAGAATTATGTGTGTTTAAGGGGAAAAAGAGGAGATGAAAAGCCAACCTGGTACCACAGGCACAGAGGGATCTTAGGATTTCTCATGTTCTCAGTATGGCGTTTAGTGGTTTATGTGCCATAATATGTTTAATTCTTGCAACTATCCTATGGTTAAGGTCATCTTAGAAAACTCTTTCTTAATCTAAATAAGTGTCACCATGTCCATTCTCCTCCTCTGGAGGAAGAGGAAGAAAACAGGTGCCATGCTTTGTTCAAGTCTGACTATTAAGTGCATATGGCAACCTGAGCTGCTCTCACAAAAGCCAACTCAGGAACGAGCATCACCATTGCTTTTAAGAATTGCATCTGTTAGTAGGAAAGATAGAACCCATAGGTATGAAAACAGTGGAGGGCACTTCAAATACAGCCCAATGCAAGTGAGAAGAGGCTACGCAGGCTGAATGCTGCCTCGGAAGCTAAGAGAGGGCAGGGGATTGACTGGAGACATGTAACTCTCTGAGCGGGAGCTTTCCGGAGGAGATGAGATGTAAGCCAGGTTTCTTTTTAAAATAAACTTTTAATTTTAGGACAGTTGTACAGAAAATTTGCACAGATAGTGCAGAGAGCTCCCGTCGGACCCAGGGACTCCCTTATTGCTCACGTCTTACGTTACTAGGGCACATTTGTCACAACTAACAAACCCAGACATTACTGTTACTGAAGTCCATACCTTGTATGGACTTCATTAGTTTTTCCCCAGTGGCCTTTTTCTATTCCATGATCCTGCATTACATCTGGTTGTCATTTCTCCTGAGGCCCCTCCTGGCTGGGACTTCTCAGTTTCCTGGGTTTTGATGACCTTGGTGGTTTTGACAAGCATCTGTCTGACTGACCTCTTTCCATTTTTGTTTTGCTCGAACGTCACCACTGTGGGAAGACTTGTTTGCCGAGGGACGACCCTTCATACAGATTCCTACGGCTCTCCGTGCTCCCTTTGGGGTCCATTCTCCCAATTTTTTTCCATTAATGTGTGCATTACTTTTGTCTTTTTTTTCTTGTCAGTAATTCGATGACATTTATTCATCACTTAATTATGTACTAGGTGCGTGTTCGAGGTGCTGGAGAGAGAGCAGTGAACACGTTAAGTGTATCTAGAGCTCATAAATACCATAAAAAATACGCATGAAAAAATAAAGCAGAGGCCAACGGGGTGTGCCTGGAGTAGGGGGAGTTTTAAGTTGAAATGGAATGATCAGAGGAGGCCTTATTGAAAAGGTGACACGTAGGCAAAGATATGAAAGGGGTGAAGGAAAAGCCCACGCTACCTGGGGGAAGAGGGCCCAGAAGTGAACAGACTTACCCAGTCACAAAGCACGCGAGCACCGGAGGTGGGATTTGAACCCAGACCATCTGGCCGCAGACTTTTTGACCTTTAACACAACTTCATGCTCCCCCAAATGCTGCATGTGTGTGAGCCCAGGACCAAGAATGACCCAGTGGGTTAAGCGATGTGAATTTGCTTGGGGATCTTGCAAGGGCAGCTTCGAGTGAGCTGGGGAGCAGATAGAATGATGGAGGGGATCGATGGGAACAGAAGAGAGACAGCAGAGACGGAACAAACGATGCTCGGGAATACCTTGGCCCTCAAGGGGGGTGAGAAACATTAGGATGGCCATAGGGAGGTGTGGGGTCAAAGAGGAATTTATTTCTCTTAGCAGGAGAAATTAGGGTGCACAGTAGGCTGGAGGGATGAACGGGGAGACAAGGGAAAAAAAAGGATGTTGTCAGAGAGAGGGGAGGATTTTAATTCTACGTTTGTGACCGGATGATTGTTTATGTAGTTGCTTAATTTCTGTGTTCCCGGCTGAAGCATGAAGTGCCAGGTGAGGGAGTCTTATTTTTCTGGAGCCCACTGCCCGCGCCTCATTGCCCGGTGATGAACGAATGATGCCGTTCACAAGGTGTAAGTGGAGCCCCCCGTGCCCCGACGCTGCCCATCTTCCCGGAGCCGCTGTGACTGGACCCCAGGAAGGTCTCAGCTCCGTGGCCTCCCGCCTGCAGACCCGACCCTCTGCCCGCTGCTTCCACTCGAGGTCCAACTCCAAAACCCCCAGACATCACTGAAGGGTTAATGGAGAGAGAAGCAAGGTGGCATTTGACCCCGGCACGCTTCGCCCAAAGCCTTTGAAAATCTCTCCCTAGGGCACCTGCTTTCCACCCCTTTCCTCTGCCTCCCGAACCTCTGTCTTTCCAACTGCAGGGCTCTGACCCCCTGCTCCACTGTCCACTCAGACCCTCAGTCTCTTCTCCCGGCCCTGAGCTTCCAGACCTCCGGGAGAGCGAGAATGGGCCTCATCCATCCCCCTGCGCTGTAGGAAGCCTGGAAAGTGCCCGGGGCGCTGAAAAATCTCACAGGCAGAAGGCAGGGATGGGGCTTCGGTTGCGATGCTTTTCCCAGCGAGGGCCTTGTTTCCTGGGACTGAATCCCAGGCTCTGGGAAATGCAGCACCGTTTTCCAGAAGCCCAGGGTGGGGGTGGGGGGTTCCCGGAACTCCAAGGTGAGGCCGGAGAGATGAGTCACGCGCCTGCAAGGCTGGGGCTCCTTTGCTAGGCAACCGCAATTGTTGTCAAGGCCTCTGTTGAAACGTGGGATAATGCTCTTCCTCCCCCCCCATTAGGTTTGGAGGGCAAAAAGAAAAAGCTTCACATATTTTTCGAGGTACCACACATCCACCCACTCATAAAAATCCACCCACCCCCGGGGACACGCTTTTCTCTCTTCTTCCTCTTAGACATGCACACATACGCGCGCACACACACACACACACACACACGCACACACTTTCACCACACTCCCCCCCCCCCGCCCCCAAACCAGTCTGCGCCCCCAGATGCACAGGGTGCTACGGGCCCATCTGGGCCTGACCTGCCTACACTGTTTGCCCAAAATACTTGTGAGTATATATACAGCGTGGTACGGAACCAATTTGTGAAGCAAGTGTGGGGGCTCCAGGGCACTCCGCCATTTCCTCTTGTCCCCAAGGCTGTTAAACTAAATTATAGGGGCCGGGAGAAGGGACGGGCCAGCTGTGCTTCAGCTGCAGGCCCCAGTTGTTGTGACAAAGTACAAAGTGTGGGCACCAACAGATCCTTAACTGTGGAGCCAGAAATAGGCTGATGATTGGACCGCATGCGCTGAGGGGAGGAGAGAGGGGGACCCCCCATGGCCTGTGAGCGCTGGGCTCAGCCCAGGAGGGGACCAGCGCTTTCCAGTGGCAGGTGCGCCCCACCCACGGCCTCATGGTCTCTGCGTTTTATTACGTTGGGGCAGGTTTTATTTTTTCTAAATCTTTCTTAAAATTGACAAGGGTTTTGGTCTCTGTTTTGGTTTTGTTTTTAAAACTTCCCCACGGTTTCCTGTTGTGCTGCCTCTTTGGCTGAGTTCAGCGTTACTGTTGCCTATAATTACTGTGAGGCTTGTGACAAGGGCTGAGAAATCTAAGTTGACATTCAAGGTGCATTACACTTGAATAAACCCAGAGACAGAGTAACGCACATGGGTTTGGAGTTGCCCCTGTGTTTTGTCTAGATTAACAAATTTAGACGGCTTTTGGTTTGCATAGCATTAATAACCACTGGGGCAATCTCTGGAACTTGTAAACACTGCTCGTAAATAGTCACTAAAGTGTGAGGTTGAATAAACATTACCTCAATGGTTCGAGAAGAATCGGCCAGCGTGGAACCAAACTGTGCTTTGAAATAAGACCTTCCTCATTTGTGAGAAGTGGAGAGAGGACAGGATGGGGACACTAACCAGTGGTTACTTTAATTCCTGGACTGTCCAGCAACCGCAAGTGACCACAAACAGTTGACATCGTCTCATGGTGCCTCAGTTTCTCTCTCATTCCCTCTAGAATAGCCACAATGGTCTACTGTCATTTCATGTACTCACTTTATTCATTCTCTGTTGGAAGAAGAACTCAGAATCTTTTTCTTAAGTTCTGTAGTCACATCACGTGGATGTAGGTATTTTGACTTTGAAAGACCCATCGACACCTTCCAGCTCAGCATCGTTTACAAATGGTGAACTTCGGGCCCAGGGAGCTGTGTGTGTTTGATTAGGGCCTTCACGAGAGACACAGCCGAGGCGTAATGTCTTGAGCCTTCTGTAATCTGAGTCTGTCAGCCTTGCTGTCATGATCCCCTTTGGCCTGTTGAGACCAGGCACATTTTCGTGGCAGATACAGACTGACCCAGAAATGGCAGAGCATCATTGAGGAGACGTTTGCCCGTGAAGATATATGAGAATTTGAAGTCTTGACGGTGACTTAAAAATCATAAAGGAACAAATGTTCTCATCATAGAACCTTATTTTTTCCTCAGAATATTCTTCTCACCACACACTCTAACATGTCTAAATTAAGGAAAGCCGAGAGTCTCAGAATATGTAGGAAAGTAGCTTCCAGTGATTGGGTGCAGGAACCTCACTAACCATTTGTGGTATTAATGTTATTTGCTCTGTGCTTACAGTGGGCCAGGATTTTACGTGGCATCTCCTTAGCCCTCATGACACGTCTTTGAGGTAGGTACTGTTATTAGCCGTGTTTCATATTTGAGAAAACTAAGGTGTAAGCATGTTAACTCATTTGCCCAAGGTCATACAGTTGGTGACGTCACCAGCATTTCATTAATTAATTAATTAATTTATTTATTTATGAGAGAGAAGGAGAGAGAGAGGGAGAGAGGGAGAGAATCTCAAGCAGGTGCCATGCTCAGAATGGAGCCCAACGTTGGGCTCAATCCCATGACCTTGGGATTATGCCCCGAGCTGATATCAAGAGCTGGGCACTCAACCGACCGAGCCACCCGAGCGCCTCACCAGCGTTTTAATTTTAACCCGGAGATTCTGACAACCCACGTTGTTTGCCCTCGTCTTTGATTCAGTCATTAAGAGGCCTTAACTTCCAAGGTTTCGTGGCAATGCTCAGACTGCAGCGTACCAAAAGATCAGCTGGAAACTTTTGTGTACTTCTTGCTTCAGTGAAGTAAGCATTTACCGAAGACGCAGGAAGGGGCTGTGGGATTTGTTGGAGGGCATTTGTTCGTCGTGTGTCATTCCAGGTGTCATTTGGCCAGTCAACAGGCCTCGAGGTAGGAGTGCCGTGCCTTGATGCAGCGCTGTGCCTCGGAATGGTCTGTTTGCTAAAGCCGGAAGGCCCGGGGTGGAAACAAATGCTTTGATGAAATAGCTTATTCCACGTGTGATCTTTTAATTAATGACCAACATCTGGGCTTACTTTTTCTTAAAAAAATGTTTTTAATGTTTCCTTATTTTTCAAAGAGGAAGAGAGAAAGGGAGCGTGAGTGGAGGAGGGGCAGAGAGAGAGGGAGACCCAGAATCTGAAGCAGGCTCCAGGCTCTGAGCTGTCGGCGCAGAACCCTGCGCGGGGCTCGAACCCACGAACCGCGAGATCGTGACCTGAGCCGAAGTCGGACGCTCAACCGACTGAGCCACCCGGGCGCCCCTGGGTTAGTTTTGGCAGAATTCTACCTTTCAGATGTAATCATGGCAGATTGTCAACGATACGACTGAAGTCCAACGCAAATACCACCTGCTTCTCTGAGGACGCCTCACCAGTTCTCTCGTGGTGGAAGGTTGTGCCTCCATAGAGCTAGCACAGTGGCTCCTGCTTGTCGTGCTCTCACAGACCTCGTCGTGCCCTGTTGGTGTCATAGCCATTGCCCTGCGGCGACTTGCTCAGAAGGAACGCAGGCTTCACATGCAGGCCGACTGGCTTCAACACTCGCGAGCTGTGTGGCCTTGAGGGGCTGATTTAGCTCATGTAACTAACTTGCTTTCATTACTTCCCTTTCACAGATAATGGAAGTAAAATACTGCTTGGAGAGTTGGAATGAAGAATGGATATGAAACCTGTTACGTACTGCCATGATGTCTGACAGAAGAGATGGTCCATAATTACTAGTGGGTATATTTAAACATATTAAGTAAATGTACCTATGGGTTACATGTGTCTAGAGAACAGAGGCCATTTATCTTACATTGTGATACTTTCATACACATTAAAGACATTTGATAACTGTTCCTAAAATTAGAAATACTAATATATATGTGTGTATGCACACATTGTACACACACACACACACACACACATATATACATACACACACACATACATGCACACATATATACACGCACATATACCCACATAAATATATACACACACATATATTCACACACATACACACACATATACACACATACACACATATACACACATATATACACACACACATATATACATACATATACACACGCATATACACACACACACACACATATACACGCACATATATCCACATAAATATATACACACACATATATTCACACACATACACACATATACACACATATACACACATATACATACATATACACACGCATATACACACACATATATACACGCACATATATCCACATAAATATACACATACACATATATTCACACACATACACACACATATACACACATGCACACACATACACACACATATACATACATATACACACGCATATACACATACACACACATATATCCACATAAATATATACACACACATATATTCACACACATACACACACATATACACACATACACACATATACACACATATACACACATATATGCACACACATATATACATACATATACACACGCATATACACATACACACACATATACACATGCACATATCTCCACATAAATATATATTCACACACATGCACACATATATACACACATCACACACACATATATATACAAACACACATACATATACACATATCACACACACGTATACACACACACGTATATAATATGTACTAGCATTAAAACCAGGTACATATATTACGTGTATATTTCATATATTGCTCAACCATGGAATTCAGATATGTGGAACCCCAAAGTAGAATATCTACCACGTGGAATTCCCATTTCGCCTGTATTTTTATCAGGCGCTTGTCCCCAGCCACTTGATAATTCGAGGACCAACGTTGCCATGGTTTTGTGGTTCCGTGGCGGGAAAGGTGGACTCAGATCTTCACGTAAATTGAGAGAGAAAACCAGGGCTCCCAGTGCCGGGTCGGGGCTCCTTCCTGTGGGCCCCTGGCACTGCGAGCTGAGTGCAGGCATGTCTGCAGTCACACCAATGTACCCCGACAGAGATTATTTATTGCTCACTCTCCGACCGCTCATTTGTTCCCGTGTCACAAAATCTGCCTGTCAAAGGAGGCTCAGAACCCGATCTCCCACGCTGGCTGTGAGCAGAAGGAACAATCCTCATTTGTTCGTTGAGAAACGAGGCGGGTGATTGCCCCGACCACGGGCCCCTGTGGGAAATGAGCGGTGTGAGCCGGGGTGGGGCGGTGGGGGCTGAAGGCCTGAACCAGGAAATGTCTCACACCTTTCCACTTCAGAACACTTTGGCACGCACCTAATTTTTCCGTCGTGCCTTTTGTTCTGGCGAGGCTTTAGCTGCAAGGAAGATTACATACACAGCTCTAGCACCACACATGTATTTAAAGGGAAACAGTACCAGCTGCCGTTTCCATGTCAGTGAGATGGATTCTTTGGGGACCTTTCCCCTCCCGAGTCTGACAAGGCAGACAAAGATAACAGCCTTCCAGGACTGCGTTCGCTGTGGAGGCGTCACTACTAAGTCCCAGGAATGTGCTCCTAACTCCTCCTCTCTCTGCTGCTTGCCGTTGGTTTTTCAGACGAGCAGGATCTTGGGTGGGCGAGGGATCTTACTGGGGGATCTCTTAGCATTCCCTTCCCCAAAGCCCTGGGATATTTTACGCCTTATCCTTGGTGCCCAGCACTTAAGGCACATGAGAAATAAAGCTTTCAGACTGCAGTTGAAAAAGAATGCCAGAAATGGCATTGGGAAGCAATGAAATATGGCACTTGACAGATGAGACAGGCAACACGGCGGTGCTCGCCGTAGATTTCACGAGCAAATTTCAGGGTTGCACGGGCCATTAAGAGCAAAACAAAAACCATAATTGCCCTTAATCTCCATTCATTCTGCATGTGCAAATCTTGTTCAAAGGGAGATTTTGAGGGGGAAGATCAAGAGAAAAATAGGCATGCATCTTTGGACAGTGCCAGATTTGATCTTCTTTCTTTGAAGATCTGTGAAGAATAGAGATGGAACCCGAGGTGCGAGCTCTCCTTCAGGAGCTGATGCTGGGTGACAGGGCTTTAAAAGACTTGACTTCAGTGCATTGTCTCTGCCAGTCCCATCTGCGTCCACAATCCCCTTTTGTGTAGGTGAAATATTTCTGCTGGGTTTTTGGCTCAGAAGCTGAGCGAGATGGTCATGCCTACACGTGCGCTTCCACTTAACTTTCCATAAAAACAAAAACAAAACAACAACCAGCTCTGCTGAAATCACGGCAAAATTACGGCTTGTGCGCCTGAGGGGTGACAGGTTGGGAGTGGAAGCTGGAGGGAAGAGAAGGACCAATTTAATCTGGTTGTAGACCCAGGAAAAGTGTTCCCCTCGTGATTTAGGGCTCGCTTCCTCAGTGCCCTTAAGAACAGAGATTCTCACCAATCCTCAGTGGCCTTACTCAGGGTCATATTCTAGAACTGTGAGACGATTTTATGCAACGCTCCAGATTTTTAGTGAAACGAATGTATTATTTCTGAGATAATACAAAGCGAATGATACGAGTCTACATAGACTAGACGGTGAAGCATTCATTCTCCGATATACCTAGATTTCATGATCCTACTTAGGAATGTTTTGGATAGTTGGACTTTTCTTTAGCATAATAGACGCCTTGCATGGGGTCTGATATATTTTAATTTGCTCCGGCATCCTCTTAGGCAAACGTTTTGCAATAGAGTGACCCATAACGCATCAAAGTTTTGTTCTTTCCACATTTCCAGAAAATTGGATTGAGTTTGTTCGTTTGTTTGTTTGTTCTTAGGGAGAGAGGGGGAGAGAGAGAGACAAAGAGAGAGAGGGAGAATCTTAGACAGGCTTCACACTCAGAACGGAGCCTGACATGGGGCTCAGTCCCACGACCCTGGGATCATGACCAGAGCCAAACTCACGAGTCGGCCACCCAACTGACTGAGCCACCCAGGCGTCCCTGGCATGAGATTCTTGTGCCGATGGGGAGAGCAAGGCCCTCTAGGAATTTTCCTGCCTCTCCGCTTCTTTCTCATCTGCCTCCTTGTGCCCTACACTTTTTCCCAAGTGAAGCTCATTTATTCTCATAATCACATTTCTCTTAACCATCACTCCACCTTTAGATTTTAAGCTCTTCTGATTCTAATTATTATAGCCATATTCCCTTTCTCTGATCAACAGGTTGTCTGGTTTTTTTTTTCTCCATTTTTCTAAAAACCAGATTGGACCCTAAGGTTGGCTCTCAATTGTAAGCGAAAAGCTTGAATGGATATTATTTTCATGAGTCTTTTTCTCCTTGGAATCAGAAATTATGAACAAGGAGGAGGAAGACTACTTTGTAACCATTTCTGATGTGATTGGTGTTGGAGGGATAATAGTTTTCTGATAATTTGATTTCGATTACTTAGGCACGGGCTCATTTCCATGGGCTCTTGCATTCAGTTTGAAGCCTCGGCTGGCATCCCTCTCTTTCTGATGGGCCAGCACTGGGCACACAGCCTCACTTTTGGGTTCTCCACTGACTTGCAGGTCTGAAATCTTTGCCTCTCGCTCCTCAGTAATGGATAGGCCGGTGAGGAATTCTGACTTCTGTGCATTATGCCACTTTGATCAGTTAAACTTTAAAGGATGGTTTCTTCAAAAGATGTTGAAAGCTGCTTTAAGTTGAGTGACCTCATAGCAAATACTAAGCTGCTACTTTTCATCAAATTTCCTCTTCAAGGAGCATATGTAACTCTTCAAAACTTTCCTTTATTCAAATTGTCACACCAAACCAGATGATCATCCCATTAGAAAAACAGAGCCCATCGCAATTACCATCTCCCTTATAAAGTTAAAAATTGTACTCAGATTATTGTGCCGTGAGAAATTACAATTGAGGCAGACTGTGACTTGAGCCATTACATTGTTTTTGGTTGGTTTGTTTGTTTGTTTTTAATGAACTCAGGGTAGAAAGGAATTAGGAACTCCTTAAAACCCCATTGAGGGTAGCTTGACGTGTCCACAATGATTTCTTAGCTGGGAAATGACCTAGGTTTTTCCTGGTAGGTTTTTGAGAAATAATGGGAATATTTGCAAAGTATGCTGTGACGAAGAAAAAAGCTTAGCTTTGTTCCAAATAACTATTTAATTTAAAGAAGTATGAGCTTAGATAGAGCTAATGTAAAATAAAATAAACAATAAGAAAACAGGCAGATATTTATCTAATTTCTCTATGGAAAAAACCCTCTAAAATAATAAGCCATGAAAGGAATTATAGATGGAAAGACTGGTAGATTTCTTGAATAAGACCTTTGTGCATTGAAAACTCCATCGATAACATTTTTTAAAAAATGTTTTAATGTTTACTGTTGAGCGGGGGGAGGGGCAGAGAGAGAAAGAGGGAACCGAATAGGAAGCAGGTTCCAGGCTCTGAGCTGTCAGCACAGAGCCTGATGTGGGGCTTGAAAACACAGACAGTGAGATCCTGACCTGAGTCACCCAGGTGTTGCCACTGATAACATTTTTACCAATCAAAAAAAAAAAAAAAAGTTATTTGCCACAAATCTGATGCTGAAGGGTTATTCTTCTTAATATATAAAGAGCTCATATAAATCAATAGTTGGCATAGTCAATAAAACTATACAAACAAAGAAGAGGAAATTGAAATGCCTGATAAAGCAGAAATAATATTCAATCATGTCAGTTATCAAAAGAAATGCAAAAATTTTTAAAACTAAACTTGTGTCCAAAAAGTAAAAGAAACACGAAATACTGGCAATTAGGCATTTTCCAGGAAAATATATCACTGGTAGAATTGTAAACTGATATGGCCTATTTGGAAGACATTTCAGCACCATGCATTTGGAACATTCCAAATAGTTTTATTCATTTAATTTCATTGTGATATTTGTATGCTAGCAGAAAATCAGAAATAATTACATGATCAAGTAAATGTGTGTGAGTTATGGAATATATAACCAGCCAGTCATTGGCAGTTTTAGTCATAAAGGAAAACACGTGTGTTAATTGTAAAAAAAAGGAAGAATACAAAGTTATATGTTCAGTATGCCCACATTATAAAATTGTGGTCATATTACAAAATTGCATCAAGGAGCTCCAAAATATGAAGGGGATTATTTCTGGATTTTATTCTCTGTACTTTCCTGTATTTCCACTATTTAAAGCGATTTTTAATTTTTTTTAACGTTTATTCATTTTTGACAGACAGAGAGACAGACTGTGAGCAGGGGAGGGGCAGAGAGAGAGGGAGACACAGAATCCAAAGCAGGCTCCAGGCTCTGAGCCGTCAGCACAGAGCCTGACGTGGGGCTTAAACTCACGAACTGTGAGATCATGACCTGAGCTGAAGTCGGATGCTTAACCGACTGAGCCACCCAGGTGCCCTGTAAATTTTTAATGTTTTTTTATTTTTGAGAGAGAGCACGAGCAGGGGAGGGGCAGAGAGAGAGGGAGACACAGAATCTGAAGCAGGCTCCAGGCTCCGAGCCATCAGTACAGAGCCCAATGCGGGGCTTGAGCTCACGAGCCGCGAAATCATGACCTGAGCCGAAGTCGGACGCCTAACCAACTGAGCCACCCTGGCGCCCCGTAAAATTTTTTAAGTGGTATTTCTAGTGGTCAGTTAGAGTTCCCAAGCTACTTTTACATGTCCCTGCAAAGCTGGGGAGCTGTCCCATTTTCACCTTGGAAATTGTTAGTGTATATGTGAATAAAATTACTGTATGTATCATCAGCATCTGCAGCATTTATGCTATGTAGTAATAAATGCATACTATAAAATATAAACATGTTAGTATATTAGTGTTAATCTAGTACTTGTTAATTTGCATATTATTATATTAATACAGCAATAGGTTGATGTTGTTATGTTATATAACATACACATGTATAACTATGTATGTATTTTAGTTCACATAAAATGACAGCCGATCCCACATTCTCCTTCCCTGTATATATAGACAGGGGCCACATTACAGCTTCCTTACCCTCATGTCAACTCCAAGGATTTCTGAGACCCTTTGAGGGCTCCTTATACCCTAAGCAGCTTCTCTGCCACAACAAATGCCCAGCGCAACGGGGTTTTTTGGACGGTGCCCTGGCATCCTTCGTAATAGAGTATGACTTTTGTAAGGTGTTAAGGGTTGCCGTGCGAATGGACATTGTCACCCATAGCTTTAGTACTCAGATTAGCTAAATATGCTGCTTTTGAAAAAAGATTTAAGCTGATCTCCAAGAAAGGACAGACACAGGGGAGAATCAAAGGACTCTTTCAGATTTGTAAGCCTAATATCAAAGAATTTAGAAGTCTAACCCAGGCTTACAGGTGTCCTTTGCTTTGATCATTAATTAAAATGTGACTTCTATCCTCAGTGTCACCGTGGGACGACTTGACAAAACAAAGTACGTCAGGTACCTGACAATTTCTTATAATGCCCTGCAAGACAGGTGTTCATTCCTGCAAAGGCTTTGAAGCTAAAAATAAAATAAAACAAAATTTAAATTAAAGGATATTCCCAAGCACATAGTAATCATCTTAAGACATACACTTCAGGGCCTTTTTCCTCCCAGATGATGGTGGTGTGGTGGGTAGGAGGGGGGGGTGGTTGGTGTTAAAGACGGGCAAACCCTGGCTGGAAAGGAATGCAGAAAATAGGGTAAAGTAAAGCCTCGTAAGTCATTTGAGATCAATCGTCAGAGAATGTGTCTCAACGGTGTCATTATCAGATTAATATTTGAGTTCCAATTTAAGCTGGAATTATTTGGATAACAAAAATCAAAAGAAAAGTTTTTACAAACAATTTTGCCTTGCAGCAAAAGAAACGTATCAGGGATGGGATTTTGTATGTGTGTGATTTTTTTTTTTTTTTACCACACCTCTCAAATTCCTATAAGCTTGGGTTACTCCATAAAGAATCATGGACATCCCTACCTTCAGAGTCCTGGTTTGTTTATCTTGAGTTAAAATCAGATAAAAACAAATTTCTGCTAATATGATAGGCGTTTCAGGGGGACTGTGGACCTCTCAGCAAAATAATCTGCAGAGTACTTCTCATCACGGCAAAAGCATGATTTATTTCATGGGTCGCTCTAAACTGAAAATAAAAAGAAATGCATCTGTGGCAATAAAAGGCAACTTTTGGTTAGCTGATTGCTTCTTTTTATTTCCTCAGTAGCATTTACTGGAGCCAGAGAGCTCTACCGTGAGTTTGTTAATAAAATCCTCTGGGGGCACGTGTGCGGCTCAGTCGGTTAAGCGGCTGACTTGGGCTCAGGTCACGATCTTGCAGTTCGAGAGTTCGAGCCCCACATCAGGCTCTGTGTTGACAGCTCAGGGCCTGCAGCCTGCTTCAGGTCCTGTGTCTCCCTCTCTCTCTCTGCCCCTCCCTGCTCAGACTCTGTCTCTCTCTTTCTCAAAGATAAATAAACAGTAAAAAAATAATTTAAAACAAATAAAATGGCCTGAATTTCTAAGGAGCTCACAAAGAATAGTTGGCAGCAATCGGCAGATAAACACAGTCGGCGAAATACTTAGACTGGAAAACCGTGTGTAGAGGGGCTCAAAGAAAAATCAGGATGCATTCATTATACTTGCTGAGTCTTTTAGTTAAGAGAGAATTCCCTAGAAGGTGGGATTCCAGGGGTCCTCAGGGAGGGAAGAGTTCAATGCAGGCGAGTGGTGGGAACGTTGCAGGTAGGGGAGGCTGCCCGTGGCGACGTGTGTTCTTACCGAGGGGACCCACGGAGGACAAGCGATGGGGTCAAGAAAGCGTGCAGCATCCCAGGGGCACTGGGGATAGCCGACAAGACTCAGTAGACAGTAAAGGGCTTCACAGAGGGAAGCTCTCACAGGATTAATGCGCTCCGTGATTTTGGTGAGAGAAATTACTTTGGTCACAGCACAGATCACTCTGTGAAAGAACTTCTGTGAAAATCAGCAGGCCAGAGATGAGACAGTGGGTTTTGTTCAGACCTCAGCCTGTTCAGACCTCAGCCAGGCCATTAAAATCGTGTTGCAGCTGGATATTGACAAGGAAAGATGTTCACAATAGATTCATATAATATTCCCAGTTTTATAAAAAGTGAATACATTTGTAAAGAAAAGAGAGGCTCTGACAGACAGATGCTGACAAGGACAGGTGGTCACAATATGGGGGCAGGATATCCCCATTTTAATGAAAAGAATCCTTGCTTTGGAAAAGGAAAGAAAAACCAAGCTGGGGATTGCAACCAGTGGACGCTATGCTTTTTATTCTCTGAACACAGCAGTTCACCTTGCACTAGCTTTTGTCTTACGTTTACTTATGGAGGTTGGCCTTTTCGAGTAGGTTATTTTAGAGTGAAAGCAATTCGATTTCCCATCTATGTGGACATCTTAAGAAGAAGTTTTGTCTCCCCCCTCTACCTCCTCACACAGCGTCAACCCGTACCCTTTGGTTCTGCTTCCCTCAGTGTCTTGGTTATAGGAGGGGAAGTGGGTTTGTTGGAAGCTTTAGGACACACACAACCCGACCTCAGCGCCCCCTCCCCCCCCCCCCCCAAGTCCCCTTACTCTGGCTTGCGCCGCCATGTTGCCATTTTCTGGAACTTGAGAATCCGCAGAGGTAACAGCCTCATAGAGCTTTCAATGAAATGTTTCTGTCTGGCAGCTATAGGTCTTGTCTACATTATTCTCGCTGGTCCCTGACTGTGTGGTGAGGTCATTCCTGGGGATGGTGGCTAGAGAGGAAAGGTATGCGGTTGCTTACCTAACTCTCAGCGTGGAGACTTTCAGTGAGCTTTCCTAACATCTTTTTCTCTGGAAAATACTGAACGTGGTCAACCGAGAAACCAGCAACTGACTTCTTCAGAGAATGCGTCAGACTGTTTTCGTTGGTAGGTCAAGCTTTGACTTCATGCACGGCCATGGCTCCATTCTTTGTGAGAAACCAAATACCATGGATTGTGCTCTGCTGTTGTTCTTTTTAAATGAAACCAACCGTTGCATATATCAGTATTGATTGTGGTGATGATGATAATATACTCCTTGATATTACTTACTGCATACTTTCTACACCTCAGTCACTGGACACTGGATTGTATACTATTTGCCTCACTTCAGTCTCTACACAATTCTAGGAAATAGCTATTTTATGCTCATTCATCAATAAGAAAATGAAGTGTCAGAATTTAAGTTCACACAAGTAGAAAGCAGCAAACATACGATCACATGTCTCTGTTTTCCACCTGGTTTATAGGAGGGCACGCAATTTAGAGAATGCAGGTTTTTGGTCTCTCGATATTTCTAGTAAATATGAATGTCTTGAAATATAGCAAGCCTTCAATAATATTTTTTGAGTGGATAAGTGAAGTTGCAGGAATTTCTACCATAATTTTACAGCAAAGCCCAAAGACCTGTCTTGGCCATCCTAGGGGAAATTGGGATGTTTTCTGTAATTGGGTGTGAAAACTGTCCCTCTGAGATTGAGATCCATGGAAATGAGGTATGGAGGATGGCAAGGCGTTCACTTTCTTTCTTAAATATATTTTGACTTTTTGTCCTAAGTATTGACCCGATTTCACTAAGTGGACATATTTGATCACTATATTGGCCAATATCCTGGGATGATAAAGACAATACTGCAATTGAGACTGGGTTATTCCTCAAACCGCCAAGAAGAAATTTTTCAGATTCACTTTTTCTCCCTCCTATCCCTGCTACAGTTGAAATATGACCATCGGAATGATACCAAAGTGAAGTTCGAAGGTGTTCAGTAAAGTGTTGTAAAAGTAGTGGAATAAGACCACTGACAAAACGTGGAGACTGAGTCCACTGATGGGTTCAACCAAAACCAAAACCAAAACCAAAACAAAAAAAAACAACCCAAGGTTGATGACTTTAGGATTCCAGCTTCTGACAACAAAGCTGTGTCTCAAAAGTTTAGAATTATGACGTCTTGGTGAAATATCATGAATTCGAAGATCAACTCAAACTTCTTATTACATAAGTGGAGGTGGGAACACCTGAGCAAACTCGCAGGATCACATTAGCTGTGCTGTAACGTGCACAGTATTTTTTTCTTTTTCCCTTTTCATTCCCCTCCCCCCACCTTCTTGTTTTGTTTCTTGCAGAAAAGGCAACTCAGCGTGACAGGAACGTTCACTTGGCAGGTTCTGTCTCCCTGCCCACCTGAGGTGCTCCCCAGAACAGCCTGGGATCCCCGAGTAGTAGCAGGATGCATTGCTGTTCCCACAAACATACTGAGAATTTGGTATTTTTATTGGCTAGAGAGCACACAATGAATTTTTAAAATGTTTGAATGGTCCTTTTTTATTCTAGCTGATGAACTCTAGGCAGGTATGTAGTTGAAGCACATGGAAGGATTTGACATCATTGCTGCCAGAGCTTTTGTTGGACACAGGAAAATACAATTAGAATTCTTAGTTGTGTCACTGTTTTCTCCAGGTATTATAAAATTTCCACCTATAAGCAGAAGTGATTGTCTTACTGGACTTCCTTATAGATGGGCCATGGTATGTATTTAACACGTTAAAACCTGGTGGAGTTTCTAACCAGGGAAAATATGTACATTTATCCAACGTGAACTCAGGTTGCCATTAATTTGCTGATTTACAGGGTGATTAAATGCAAAAAAATGAACAGAAACAATTGCAAACAGTTTGGGGAAATGTTCTTTATCCTTCCCAGAATACTCTGATTTCTAGTATCATTAACATCTAAACATTTCAGTATAGATCATATGTTTTAACAAACGGCTTAAATACATTTTTTTTTTTTAAACTCTCACTCCTAAGTACTGGCTAAGTAAATTTTACTCATGGTGGTAACAGTGAGAGAGCAACCTGGTTATGATCAAGTTGTCAGCATTTCATTCATTTAAAAACACAGAGTGGCAGAGACTTTCCTCCCCTCCCCACCCCCACTGCCCAATCTCACCCCTGATTCGTTGCTCTCATTCTAGAGTAAGAAATCGAAGGCCTAACGGCTGCTTTCAGATTTAGTCCATGTGGACTCTTTTTTCTTTACATCCAGATCTCCTTGCTTTAATGGTTTGTACTATTCAAATGCTTCTGGATTGATCATCAGAACCCCATCCTCCGATGTAGTTCATTTTAGGGAAAAATACAATGGCACATTTATTTTTTGAAGGCCTTCCACATTCAAATTAGATTTTTAAAAGTTGGGATTCAGTGAAAAACGAAACAAAACAAAAAACTCTTCAGATCTGATCATCAAAAATGTGCCAAACCAAACAACTGGCTGATTAAAACTTTCCATGTTACAACTGTTCTGTTTGGGGCAGGTGGTCTTAAAGAAAAGAAGGAGGGAGCTGGACAACGAATTTGCTCTTCGATGAATGTTTTTTTGTTGTGGGCATTTCGTTTAAAAGCACAAGATTTTTTAAGGCACAAGACCTAGTTCATTACTTGATTTATCTGTCTCCATATCACGAAATCAATTAGAAGTATATGCCCAAAGCGAGTATTTGTGAGACACTTACTGCCTGCTGGAGGCCGTGTGGTGTTTGGGAAATGCAAACAGGATGGGACATAGTCCCTGCTCTGGACTAAAAGAGGTGAATGGACTCTGGGGTCATCAGTTACTACGTACTGGGCACCCAACACGTGTGCTGTCTCTGCCGTGAGAAAGCCAGGCAAGCCTCTGCTCTACCAAAGCTCAGAGCCCAGCAGCCATCATTAAACCCATGTTCAGGATGCCGGGCACCAGGTAGGATGAGGACACAGCCTCGAGAGGCTCGATCGTAGGGAAACTTGACTTGTCTGGGGGTTTGTCAAGGGAGAATTGTTTAACCTGATTTTTGAAGTGAGAGTTCCAGAGGGAGAGAGTGTTCCCGGCAGAGGAAACAGCTGGGGCCAGGCCAAGGAGGTGAGGTGGGAGAGAAGGTCAACCCAGGCAACACGAGGAGCCTGGCGTGGCCGCTGAGGGTGGGGGGACGGAAGGGTTGGCTGACGGCGGGGCCGATGGAAAGGCCTCCAGATGCCACGGTGCTGCGTGCCTGCTCCCAGGGCAGTGAGTGTGCAAATCAGCCTCACCATCAGTTGTCAGGGCAAGTACTCCCGAGGCACACAAACCAACAGGCCCACGCTAAGTCTCCGGTGTGTGTCCGCCTGAACTCATCACCGCCAGGGACCTTTTCATTAGCTTTACAACCATGTACCGAAGTCACATCGATGGCAGGAAAGTGCCAGCCTCCCATTCCTGGCTCGAGGTTACGGTGTTTCCAGACTTTTTACGGTAGTTTAAATTTTAGTCATATTTTGGCCCCTCTTCGGTTCTTTTCGCAAACCAGGCGTTTTGAGATTGCTCAAGCTTTCGTAGGTGGGATGGGCAAGGGTCCAGGAAAGGGGCACGTCTTCTTTCAGGAGGGGGAAAAGATGATAAAGGAAAGTGGACATCAGTGTGTAGGCATGAACTTGTGAAAAACATGTAAAAACAACTCAGATCAGCAGGGTCATTTTGGATGTCTTTTCCGTGGTTGAGCAAAAGGACTGCTGTCAGAGCTGAGGGTAGTCATTGTTTGCGTTGGGCCAGTTGTTTGAAACGAAGGTTTGGGTTTATTTACAGAGGAAGATAACAATTTGGGGAAGAGTCAGTGTGACTTAAGATCTTGTAGATGAAAACAGCACACCCAGATCTTAGCATCATGTACAGATATCATCTTATTCTACTCTCCTCCCATCCCTAAAGAAAAAATAAATAAAGCACATTCTCGGGATCTTTTGGATTACATGGTAGGTGTAATTAATATGTCTGTTGAATTTCCTGTGTGGGTGGCACTGTAGAACAGTTCAGAAAATAATGCTTCTTTCAACACTTTGAACATCATCAGTCATTTGATTCCACTCCTTTGCACACCATCAGCCTTGGGTCCCTGGGCTTGAGTTTTTAGTCTTAAAGCCTTGCTGATGAATATGTATCTGGGATGACATTGCCCACAGGTGTCTTTCTTAATTCTTTGGATCCACACATACTAGTGAGATTTGTAGTGTTTAAATGTTTATCTCATTTAACGCTCTGTCCCCCAAAACGGGAACTCCCTGAGTAGATACTGTGGTCCACATTCCCTTTTCAAGTTTGTGTTTTCTTTGATTGAAACCAGAGTACCTTTCACACCTTGGTTGAGATTTGAACCGTGAGATCATGACCTGAGCCGAAATCAAGTTGGCGCTTAACCGACTGAGCAAGCCAGGAGCACCTGTTATATTTTATAGTAATAATAATAAACATCACATATACCCAAATATCTTCCTCATCAGAGCTATCGCCTCCAGAAAGTGGATTAATACAAGAATGGAAGCGATGTATTGCCCAAGGACTTCAAGCTAAGCAAAAATAGAAGATGGGGAGCTACTGAAATGAAAGGAAGCAAAATCTGGGACCAGTAGATGAAACATATAGGAAGATACATTTCAGCTGGACTTATGGATGGCTTTTCCATTGAATAGATGCGTTGTAGGGTGAGTGAGATGGACTCATGAGGCCCTAGGCTGCTGGTCTGAATGTGTCCAAGCAGCCGAATGGTCACGGATCAGCTCTGATGCTACGATTTTCTCTGGGTAGGAATATGGATGGATAATCATAAAATGGTTTTTCTGACTCTAAGATTCTATGACTTATCCATAGGTGGTAGTGTGGATTGGAAGGGTGGGAAGACCTCTGAGTCCAATGTCAGAAAAGATTTCTTACATGTTTTTCTCTTCCCAAATACTCTGTTCTGGTGAATATGGAAGAAAGAAAGTAGTAGCTGAGATTCATTTATTTTCAGTTTAGATTCACACGTTCTGTAAGTTGGTAAAGTCCACAAAAGTTATCATATCCGACCTTTCATCCACTTCCAGAATTTCTTAGCACCACTGTGAAAAGTGGTTACTGAGGCCATTTGGTCCTTCTACGGTCGGGGAACTCACTTCTTACTTAACAAGGTTGGTCATGATGCTGTTGTACAACTCTAACTTCCTGCTAACTCTTTAATAGGTTGAGTGAAAAGACCTGAGCTTTCTTATCCCTGGGGGATAAATCAGGTTTCTGGGCCAACGATCCAACCTGAGACCTTGGCAAACTCACCAAGTTAATGGCCTCTTGGGAGGCTGTTTGCTGGTGTACCTTAGGGGACACAACAACGGGCCATATTACACAGTGAGATTAATGCTTCTTTGTATAACTGCCCCAATTACCACACTCCTCGGCATGACCTTTACGTAACCACACAGTACTGTGTTTTTGGTAAAGCAGGGTTTGTATGAAGATATTTTACACAAGAACACATTATTACCTTGTATATGAAGGGTTTTTCTTTTTAATCTTTACATTTTCTTTAAATGTGACTAGGCTAAATGTAATCTTCCTTTCAGATCCATCATACTATTTATTATGAATTCTGACTCTGTCTTCTAGTCCAGGGGTTACCAAAATACAACCTGTGGACCTCCTTTTTTTGCAAATAGGAAAATTTTTTTTGGAACAGACCAACACCCACTTTGTTTACACATTATCTATGACTGGTTTTCACTGCAAGGGTGGAGTTGATTAATCAGGACAGAGACCGTGTGGCCCCCAGAGCCTAAAATATTTACACTATGGTCTCTTGTAGGACAAGTTTTCTAGCCATTGATGTCACTTCCAGGCATGGTGCACAAAAACCTCTCACGTTCAATCCCGCCTATCTCTTCTTGTCTACTGACTTAATGGAGAAGACTCTGGAGACCTACAGGAGGCACAGCTATAAGATGGAGGGAGCCTTGATCCAGAAATTATGGCATCAGTCAAAGTGTGTCTGCTAACCCACATTGGATGTGGTGTGAGGGAGAGATAAACATGCATTATATCCAGCAATTTGAAGGTTGTTAGGCATGTAGACTATCCTAATACCATAATCAAACCAGTTTTTTTATCTGTCTTGTGTACAAGAATATCATATGAAACTTGTCAGATTATCTTTTTCTTTTTTAAATGTTTACTTATTTTGAGAGAGGGAGAGAGAGAGAGATAAGAGAGAGAGAAAATGAGCAGGGGAGGGACAGACAGAGAGGGAGAGAGAGAATCCTCAGCAGGCTCTGCCCTGTCAGAGCAGAGCCTGACGCGGGGCTCAATCTCATGAATCATAAGGTCATGACCTGAGCCGAAATCCAGAGTTAGATGCTTAAGTGACTGAGCCACCCAGGCGCCCCTCAGTTATCTTTCTCAAACTTAGATAAATGTGTTCACAATATTTCCTTAACCTAAGATGAACATTTATAAAAGTCAATACCATTTATCTTATCATAAATTATTCAATTTATTTAAAATTTAAAAAAAAAGCCAAAACCAGTTCATCCATTTTTTCCCACCTTTAAACTCCCACTGGTAAAATGCCATCTATACCTCCTCCTTGGTCAACTATTACATCCTCCTTATAAGCCCTTTTTCCCCCTAGGTTTTCACCAATTACCTGTTCACTCATCAACTCCTTATTTTGTTTCAGTGATCAAGAGGATTGATAACATCACTCCCTTGTTTGAAATATTGGATACCTGTAGGTTGTCTGAAATCTTTCGGGTCCATTTGTGTGTCACCTGCCTTTTACTTCACTCATGTCTCTTGAATCTTTTGGGAGATGGTTGGCCTTCTCTGGAGACTTGACTAAACCCATGAAGCAGCCCCCTACTATTTCTTCACACGGTCCTTAACCGTTTTCTCTCCTCTAACGGATTTTAGTGCAGCGACCCAGCTTACTCACATGGACACCAACAAGCTCATGCAACCCCAAGCATGTGTCCGTCTTCGGCCTGCTTGGCTTTCTGTTAAGGACCTTCATAGAGGGAAATGGAAATTTCTCTACGTCTCCTGGACTGTCTGTCCTTCCTCTAACTTTCAATAGCTGTTTTCCATTCTATGAAATGACAGGGTTTTGACCGGTGAATGAATAAGTAAGTATTGTTTCAATGATTCCTACCATTTTTATTCCTCCAGAGAAGTTACAAAGGGAAATAAAAAACCAAAACCAAAAACCTCAATAAACCCGTGTAAAATGGCTTTGAGGTTATTTCTCAAGAGCTGATGAATGCTTTCCTAGAGCTGGATTAGCTAAGAAATAGGGTGTGAATTCAAACAGGGGAAAGGACAACACTTCCCTGATTAAAAAAAAAAAAAAAAGT
This sequence comes from Panthera leo, assembly GCF_018350215.1. Lineage (NCBI taxonomy): Eukaryota > Metazoa > Chordata > Mammalia > Carnivora > Felidae > Panthera > Panthera leo. Next base: position 2,839,257 of record NC_056679.1, read on the forward strand.
GCTTTGAGCTGTTACATGATAGCATCACTTCAGAGAAACCTCACTGAGGACGTCTGATCAGACGTAGTGGCTTTAGTCTACCCATGACCGTCGGATCGGCCGAGTGAGAGCTGTTGTGAGGAGGTTCCTGTGTGCCAAAGCTGTCTCCTCAAAGGGAAGACCTTGGAATTTCTTCTGTTTGCCACGGGCACATAAACTAGAGTGGATGAGATGCCAGCTTTGATCTTCAAAAGTGTAGAGCTTATGGAAAAAATTAAGTTACTTTGAGTTCACATGTTTCACAAGATTGAGCCATCGAACGCACAGAGCAGTGAGGGAGATGAGAAGGGCCGGGTGCGGGGGTAAGAAATGTCAGATTCGAAACTACTTTACTTCTAAAGGTATACACCCTGATTAAATATGACTTGGTGACAAATTGAGTGACTTTGAACATCCAGGAGAGGCAGCCTGATGCGGGGGAAGAAACACAGGACGCAGGGTCCCCCTCCATGGCACCACCCAGTCTGGGTCTGTTTCCTAATCGATACCTGGTGACTCAGAATCCTCACCGCCTTTTGGGGATGTTATGAGGATCAAATGAGATAATGACTCTAGACTCGCTTTGAGATCTCTGAATTTTAAACAGCTGAAATCACTTTTCCCCTCTCCTTTAGGGAGGGAAATAAATAAATACATACATAAATACATACATAAATAAAGGTTTTCATATTCCTAGAACCATTCAAAATATGTTTTGAGATTTCACCTCTTTCTTCCATCTGGTCCCACACTCCAACTGATCCGTTACATAATCGCCCCTCACATTTGCCATGTCAGCCAATCATGTCCCTGGTTTAATGTCAATCAAGCTTTGTAATTCAAACTCCCAATCGGTTCCAAAGGGCCAATGTAAGAAACTTTCCTAATATCTAAAAATCTCAAATTTGCAAGTGCCTGCAAACGCTCAAAGGATCATCTTCTGTCTGCTGGTACATCTGGTCATGACTATGCATTTTGAGGGGGCTTGTCTGTCAGAGCAGACATCTCAGTGAGGCTAAGACCTCAGTGAGGTTCAGTTGTCACATACGATAGTTGATTTCCTCTATGCCATGATCAGGGTCTATACCCCGAACAACAATCATGCTACCTGTCTAATGTGTAAGTGAAATGCCTCTGCAAAAGATCAGTCCACAAGAAAGAGGAACATGTGAATTTGGTCATTCCTTCAGCAAATACGCGTGAACCACAATAGAGTGCTGTGTACTCTTCTAGACCCTTCCCTTCTTTGGCTTACAGACTGGAGGCAGAGACAGGCATTCCTGAAGTAGATAGTGCTGTGATGAGGTCATGTTATAAACGCAAAACGCATGGCCTAGGACAGAACCGTCACGGTATTTGAAAAAAATAAGACATCACAGGGCGCCTGGGTGGCTCAGTTGGTTGGGCGTCCGACTTCGGCTCAGGTCACGATCTCATGGTTTGTGAGTTCAAGCCCCATGTCGGGCTCTGTGCTGACAGCTCAGAGCCTGGAACCTGCTTCGGGTTCTGTGTCTCCTTCTCTCTCTGCCCCTCCCCAACTTGTGCTCTGTCTCTCTCTATCAAAAATAAAATAAATAAACGTAAAAAAAAAAGAAAAAAATAAGACATCAATATCTGTGTCGTTTTCGTATGTAAGGCTCCATAGAGTATAATAATTATTTTTATGATTCGTAAGACATGGCTTTGTTTCTATATTCACATAGCACTGAGAGCCTTACTGTAAAGAGCAAGAATTTTGTGCCGTTCAGGGAAAGAGTAATCAGACACCACTCAGCTCATTGTAATTGTTGCTTATCATTCCTCCGCTTGGAAAAAAAAAATCTTCCATAGCTGGGTGCTATTTGATTTAAGTCCTCTTCAGCCATGGTTGACTGTGTTGAAACAATGCCAGACTGAACATCGATACCAGGTGCCTGTCCTAGCAGAATCCAATATCACACCTGCAGATAGAGTGTAAGATTACATCATGTGTCGTCCTGAGCACCACACATGACTCTATACTTCCTCTCGAATAACATTATAATTTACACTTGGAGACTTCAGACTATGTGGCCTTGGCCAAATGAAAGTTTTTGCAGCCAAACACATCAAACTCAATATATTTTACTGTGCCAACGGGATCGGTGGGTTTTTTTTTTTTTTTTGAGAAAGTTGAACATAATTAAATCTATCAATGGCATTTCAAATAAAAAGTACCTGTCCTGCAAAGGTGGGCTTATGAACATTTGGCTGTCAATGAAGAAGAAACCAGAGACGCATGAAAGAAGGCCAGTGTGCTATGGGAATGAAACGAGAGTTCACAGAGGAAAAGTGGAACAATGAGATCTTTTGTTTTACGGAAATGTCATAGCTAGGAAGGCATACACTTAAAGTCAGAGAATCACTTCAGGCAAAAATGAACACGCTCCCAATTCAAACACGTTTCCGGCTCTGGGATGTAGCCTATGGTAATCTTCTCTCTGAGCTTTGGGAGACATTGTGTGGCTATTTCAACACCCGCTCGCTCTGCGCGCTCGAATTTTCACCTCTGCACTTGGGTGCCTGACAGGGGTTCCCTTAGAAAGCAGTCACCGTCACCTGCTCATGCTTTGAGCTGCTGGCTGGAAAGCAACAGCTCTTCTTTGTTTAGAAAGCCACCGCAAATGTTTATATGAACAGAGGAAGGGAAGACCGTCTTCATTCCCTTTCTTTCCTCACTGACCTCTTCAAAGGATTAGAGGAGCTTTCCACCTGGCTATTGGGTTTCTATGACTTCGGGATCCATTCTACGGTTTTCTTATTTTCTCTGGAATTGCCCCAGAATTTTGAGTCTTTTAGACATGTTTAAACTGGTAGCCAGTGATCTCTGTGGTCTGGGTATGATTGCGGGGTGCCAGAGAGATCTTTACCATCCCGCCTCCCCCAATAACTCTCTCTTAACTCTGTCTTAATTTTCAGTGTTTTCTTGGTATTTTAGACACTCTTTTAGAACTCTATGCATTCGTCACATGAATCCCAAGGATGTAGAACATAGGAAGTCAGGATGTTGCTTGAAGTCTATGTAACTTTGCAATGAGGATCCCAAGATACCCGAAGCATCCTGGAGTCTCTGGGGGAGGAATGTACTAGAAGGGAGTTTGAAAACAACTAGAGAAGTAAAGAGGTAGTAATGAGAAACTTGATTTATGTCACTGTGCTGTGTTCTATGACCACAAGCTACCGGGGGAAGTGTTTTATCATACAGCTGTGTATAAATCAGAGACATGTAAGAGTAGAGAGTATCTTTTCCACCTATAAGTGAGGAATGTATATTACCTTGTACAAGAACCAGACACATTTTCTTATCAGGTCTTCACGGTCAATTTTACTTGAACAATGGTTTTCTGTGAAATTATTTTTATTGACTCTGCCTCAGGAAAGGATATATATTAGGCAGTCTTGCTGTGGTAACAAATAGTTCACAGGTCGCCACCGTCTTCAATAATGTTTATTTCTTCTTTTCATTTCATACGGGTGACTGCAGTTGGCCGTGGCTGCCATAGCTCTGCTTGGATCTTCTTGGCTTTGTATCAAGTACCTTTTTATTTTATTCTTGGACCTAGGCTGAAGGATTGGCATCCATTTGGGACAACTCATCCTCATTGATGAAGAAAAAGACAGGAAAGCTAGGGGAAATCTGCAATACTTCTGCACACAACCACATCTGCTCCCACTTCATTTGTTCAATAAAGCCACCTGGCCAAGCCACACACAGTGGCACGGGGAGATGTGTGCTGCTTACATACAGGCACTGAACCACAGAACAACAGGCAGGAGGCACGTCATCTTACAGTCTTATAATCGGGAACGATAATACAGTGTTGCTCATCTGTTGTCCTGTGGCCTCTTACTCACTTTTATGCAAATTGTAAGCGGATTCAGCTTCAGAGATTCAGAAGGGTTGGTGCATATGAGTCCCGACGGCGTCTTCAAGTTCTTGAATTTTTAGGCATAACAATTTCGAGTCTGCGCACTGCGAGATAATCAATAGTTTCCAGTGCGTCCTTCGTCATTCATACTTTGGTTTTCAACTCCGAGTTGGGGTTCAACTCAGAGCTAAGTCGGACTGAAGGAAATGATTTTTACTGTACGTAAGCGTTTTTCTCCATTATTTACTCCAAATTTTACTCCATTATTAAATATATGATGATAAAAATATCCATATTTTACTCAGCGTGGACTCCATACAGTTAAGGAATTAAATAACAACATTTTCCACAAGTAGTGACAGTAATTTACATGTGGCTCATATCCCAAAGGATGTTCTATTGCTGTTCAGTCTCCCCTAGTAATCAGTTCTCTGACACCCCGAGGGATTATGTCATTAAAGAGTTCCTGGCACGTTACCTAAAGGCTTTGAGGTGTTAATCCTGGTTTCCTGGTCAGATTCCAAGTAGGGTAATGACTTGCTGACTTCTTAAATTACTCTTGTAATTTTGGCCAATCAGGATGTTCTCCTTGCTTTCTGTCCTATGTGTTTTCACTAAGTGGTTTTCTTGTTAGAGACATGTGCCATCTTCCTTTGTAAATGAGGTGAGGATAATTCCAAAGCACTTCTAGAACCTTCCGAGCTATAATGGTGTGCTTTGTTATGACTCTGTCATGAATCTCGATGTGGTCTCTCTCCTAACGAAGACTTCAAATATAACCAAACGTAGGTGTCGACTTTTCTCCCTGTAACTTGCGTGGATGGTTTGTCCCTGGGTGAGCTCACCCCACAGAGAATACCCAGTGAGAAGACCCTCTCTGGGTCCTGCCTCCGAATGAGGAGAGAAGAGGTTCTGAGGAAACTTTTTGGCGACTTGTCTCCTGGATGGCCAGACAGGTGCACACAATCTCTCTTGGAAGGATTGGTTGAACTGGAGATTATGGAGAAGCAACTTTATTAACCAAGAGGTACTCATAAATATTTCTTATCTTTTCAATGTCTAAGGACATATGTTATTACTTATATGTTAAAATATATTTCACTAATATAGTCTATTTAGAAAAATGTATATTTATGTGCACATATTTTAACAGTACAAGTAACTTGAATGCTAATTTTCTTATGAATAGAATATGAAGTGATTTGTACAAAAATTTAAACAAGGGCACCTGGGTGGCTCAGTCAGTTGAGCGTCCGACTCTTGATTTAGGCTCAGGTCATGATCTCGTGGTTTGTGGGATCGAGCCCCGCATCAGGCTCTCTATTGATGGCATGGAGACTGTTTGGGATTTTTTCTCCCTCTCTCTGCCCCTCCTTCTCTCTTTCTCTCTTTTTCTTTCAAAATAAATAAGTACACATTAAAAAAATTAAACCAATAATTGCTAAATGGATGTTTAATGACTACGTATGTATTTGATTTCCTAGGAATCACACTACCTTCCGATAGTTTTGCCAATAAAATCCACTTTAATTAGAGTTGTCCTATTGATGCCTAATTAGAAAGATTTTTGCTTCCTGAATAGAATGAATTAAGTAATAATAATTTTACTTCCTTAATTTCTATTTTTAGCAGAGACACATACAGTGAATAATCAGGGTTATTGACTATCCGGAGCTCACTATTAGACTGTAACCTCTTTGAGGGCAGAGATAATAATGTCTTTTCTTACTTTTGTTCTTAGTGCTGAGCATAGTGGCTGATACACTATAGATGCTCACTAAACATTATGGAGGGAGGGAAGGGAAGAAGGGAGGAAAGAAGGGGAGGAAGAAAGGGATGACAAGGAAGGAAGGAAGAAAGGAAGGAAAGAGTGAGGAAAAAGGAAGAGTGAATGGGTTACTAGCCTGAGTGGATATGATTCTAGTCCCAAACAGAGCTTAGGTGTTTACTTATCCTTTTTTTTTTTTAAATTAGTGTTTATTTATTTTTGAGAGAGAGACAGAGTGCGAGTGGAGAAGGGGAAGAGAGAGAGAGAGAGAAACACAGAATCTGAAGCAGGCTCCAGGCTCTGAACTGTCATCCTAGAGCCCAGCACGGGGCTCGAACCCAGAAACTGCTGAGATCATGACCTGAGCCAAAGTTGGACGCTTAACCAACTGGTGCCCCTAGGTGTTCACTTATCCTTAAAGATGTGTGTGTGTGTGTGTGTGTGTGTTTAACTTGTAGATTGGCAGTGCACTTACTTATGCTTGTTAATTGTAATTACTGGTTTTATTCCTTTATTGCTACAGTCTGACAGAATATTGCCTTTGCTATTTGTTTCTATGAGAATGTCAGTAGATGGGTTTGTATGTCTCTAGAAAGCAGGTGAATGTTCATTCTGATGAATAACAGCAGATACTGTTACTTTTATGGACAGCAGATACTGTAACTTTTATTAATTAATTATTAATTATTATTAAGTTATTTTTAAATTTAAGTAATTTTAAATTAAATTATTACTAAATTCAATTATTATTAAATTATTAATTAATAACTCCCAAGAAAGGCTATAGATCAACCATTGAACACGTCATCATTTTCGTCAGGATCCTTCAACATTCAACTAACTTAGGATCAATGTTCCATAAAATAAGTTAACTAAGTTTCTTTGGCAATCAGTTTCTTCATTATCATTTCATTCATTATCTGTTTATTTTGAAGTAGATAATAAAGTTAAATGTGCTATAGCTACTGAGGTTTTGCTTTTTCTGGTTTTTAAAAGCTGAAAAGAACACCTTATGGGTTTTGGACTAAAATGATCGTGGCCATGTTCTAGGAAGGAGAACTTGAGTGGGTGAGAGGGGAAAGCTTGATTGCTCTTTTGTCTATACTTTGGAAGGGGCTCGACCTAGATCTTCAGGAGACTCGAGGCCCGGGTGCTGTTGGGCCACCTCCATTCTGGAAGAAGCTGCCTTTCGTTCAGGTGCATTTTCTTACCAGGTTTCTTGATGACAAGAAAACCAACAAATTACAGCCGGAGAGGAAGACACGCACATGAAATATCACCTTCGCTACAGAGCAGTTTCATACCAGTATGACCAGCAACAAGGGATCCATAGATCCATTTGCTGGTCAGGGGGCAAAACTCCAAATGCTCTGATCTGGAGTACATACTTGGAGCTTGTTTGAGAAAAATGGCTAACACGGATGAGAGCATGAGATAGCTTTTGGTCTAGATTCTCTAAACCCTTCTTCCCCAAACCGGATTATGAGGCTTTGGCAATAAAATGTAGCCCGCCATTTTCCAAATGTTTCATCAAGGAAGTCTGCGGGGAGGAAGTTTGGAAGAACCGCATCGTTTTGGTCCCTGTGGAATTGATTTTCGGGAATTCTGCTTCGGGGTTGTGTTCTAGGCACACACTAATGGAAGCTTATGAGAGAGACTGATGAACCTTATTGGTGTTTGTGGTACAAACGTTAGAAATGTAGTTCATTTTTTCTTACCTAGTGCCTTTTTTTAGGAGGACATGGTAAGGTGCATAGGAGGATTTTCTCCTTCTTTAGTGCCAGAAATAGTTACATTTTTTCTCAGACGCTGTTTGTTTTCATCTTCTGGCCTCTCATAACTACGTAACTGATTGTCTCCCCATGCGAAGTGGCCGATTAAAGTTTATAGTCAGAAAGATTCCTTCTGCTAGAAAAGTGTGTGTTCAGGCAAAGCCGAGGTGGTCAATGAATTTGAAAAGGTCAAGAAAACACAAGGCTGGAGGCTAATTTGGATTGTCCGATGGAGTTAAGTTCCACGGAAAGGAATGTGGAGAGGGAGACTAGGAAGCAGGTGAAGACTTTAATGGATAAATGGGGGGATTGAACAGTGATGGTGATATGGAAGGCTAAAAGGTGGTGCAGTTGAATGAAATGAGTTCCAAATAAACGGTTTTTATCTGAGGGTCCAGGGATAACGTTCTGAATCAGGTAACGGTGATTAGAGGTGGTACTTCACTTCCCTATGAACACTGCAGATGGGAACCCCCCGCTGCCATAAACCAATGAATGTACTCTGATTCATCTTTCATATTCAACTAGTTAATCACCATGTGTTCACTACCTTCAGCTACAGAGCTCTGATTCATCTGGTGATGAATCCTGCCTCCCTGCCTTTGTCTGTCACCCATTCTAAGGGATCCACATTGAAAGTATCTCCAATCCCCTTCTTCTCTGGCATTAGCACCTCTGCCTCGATCCGTCCTTCAGTGGGTAAATAAATAAAATCAATCCTCCGGTGGATTTATTGCAACAGCTGCAAGAGCCTCCAAACTAATCTCCCTCCTCTTGTTTTCCCATAATTTCACCAACTGCACATTCATCCCAGTGATCCTCCTAAAGCATGCTTTGCTTCACCGGTACCCCACACACTCCCTCTGCTGCACCGAAGAAAAGGGGTCAACTTCTGAGTGGGGCACAGAAGGCCTTTGCCATCTGGTCCAGGCCAACTTCCCCGGCACCTCACTCTGCTCTCCCGTCGCTCCCTCACAAACCTCCACCCTCGTCCCGCTGAATCTCCTCCATCCTGGGCCCTCCCGAACAGGTCCTGCCTTCTCATCCATTAACGGGAAGGCAGAGTCTGTCTTCTCTTGTGAGGCTTTTCCAACCCCCCACTCTCACCTCAGCCCAGATGAGTCATCTCCACCATGGTACTGTCTCATCATTCCATTCATGCTGTGACTTTAGCTCTTGCTGCCTCGTTCCCATGACTATCCTTTTCACTGATGTAAACCCTCTAAGGATAGGGAGTGAATGTGATTCATCTGTTTCTTTCCAGGCCTGTTATCTTGGATATAGTTGTTTTTGGCCAAAACACACACAAATGCTTGGGAAGGAAGCATGTCCTTAGCAGATCAAGGTGCATACATTTGGAGAAAGAACCAATGATGTAGGTAGAACCTCTAGGATTTGTTCTTTAACTCGCTCTAAGAACTCAGCTGCTCGTATGGTGGACACCACTTGTATACATTGCCCCCCAAGATCACACAGAGGCTTTTTACAGGACAATGAAAGACATTTTACTGTTTACCTTCAGTAAACACAACTACCCGAGCCCCAGTATCTGGCCTCCTCTCTGACTATCGTATTAGGCCTTCCAGCTGGGTAGGTGGCTTCCCAGCTAACAAATGCATTTTTCTAGTCTCCCTTACGTCTTGGTCTGCCCACTGGCTCTAGATTCCAGCCGATGGGAACAGACGCAATGTGGGCAAATTCCAAATAAAAGGAGCACGTTTTCTCTTCCTCAGTTTCCTCTTTTCATGGGCCGCAAAGGTGGGTGGTGGAGCAGCCACCTTTGGTCACTTTGCTGAAGCCAAACGTATTGGGAACACACAGAGCACTGGGGGTCTGGGTTTCTATACTACCTATTGCAATAATCCAAAGAAGAGGTGGCCGATAAAGACTTGAATGACGGTAGGAGTGATGATGCTAAGGATCCAGATTCTTTCTGTCTTCTTACTAACAGCTGTGGTGCTGTTAGCTGTGGACAGCTCACTTGTGGGTTTTCACCACCTAGCTGAAGTCATTCTGATTCGGCTGACTTTGTTATAGCAACCTCACTAGTGTGTACTTAATTGCTACCGGTGAGCTCATGTATTATTAAGCTTCATCAGTAGGCATTTTCAACAAGTGTATGTTTTTTTGTGTGTGTGAGAAAATGTCCACTAACCTTAGTGGTATGAAGAAAAAGACTTTATATAGTCTAAAACAATCAACCCTTTTCTCCCATGGTTTACTTTCCCTTCAAGATGTTGGTGCCACTCTTCTGGTCTATCTTTTATCACGTTGGTCCAAGCATGTGGACAGTCCTTCCCTCTTCATTTCCTGCTATGGAAATCAGATCAGCAAGATTTTGCTAAACTTCCAGGATAATAGAAAGGAATAACTTATACAACGAATAATGTATAACTTGCTGCTGGATGGGGTTCTTCTCAAACTCTCAGGCATCAACCTACCTCATAGGGTCCCCTGCATTCAGTCTCATGGTAGAGCTCCAAGTCTACCATTTGTGGCAGAGGCCCACTCACCCCTCCCACCTTCCCACCCGGGACCACCTGAGAACACATCTAGACTATGAGGCTCCAGAGAGAGGCTGAGATTATCTTCCGGTCTAAGATAAAGATGAAGACTCACTTCTGGTCTCAGCATCTTCTCTTTCCAAGAGGTTCAGCACAGAGATGGCCAACTCTGGAGATGGTTAACTCGAGAGAGTTAACTCTAGTTATTCGTAGAGAAACAACTCTATTCCCAGGCCCAGGGACAAAAACCATGCCATGGGACAGTAATAGAGAACGGAATCATGCCTTCACGGCTATTGGATTTAATCTTTCCAATTTAACAGATGAGTAAATGAGGATCAGAGAATTTAAACCACATATCCTAAATCACATGGCTTTTAAGTTTCAGAACCGGGATTTGAACCTAGTGCTTATTTGAGGGTTTTCCATATGCCGACCCAATGACCTGAAGCAAACTGTCTGTACAGATGGTTCAGGGAGCTTGTTAAAATAGAGAGAAGTTGGGGCTCCTGGGTGGCTCAGTCAGTTGGGCATCCGACTTTGACTTAGGTCATGGTCTCATGGTTCGTGGGTTCGAGCCCCGCGTCGGGCTCTGTGCTGACAGCTCAGAGCCTGGAGCCTGCTTCAGATCCTGTGTCTCTTTCTCTCTCTACCCCTCCCCTGCTCATGCTCTGTCTCTCTCAGTCTCTCAAAAATAAATAAACGTTAAAAAACATTAAGAAGAAAATTAAAAAAAAAATACCTGATCCCACATTGGGAGGTATCTTTTAAGTAATTTTGGGGTGAGTCTTAAGTCTTTGAATTGTATTTTTAATAAACTACCCAAGCGATTCCAATATACTGCAATATTTGGGAACTATTATTTTATGCCATACAGGCATATTGGTCTCAGACTTTTTTCTAGCATTTTCTCACTTACTCTCTTACCCACCCCCCCCACAAAATGAATGATTCAAAATGAGAGCAATATGTCTCAAAACAAAATGAAACTCAATACCCTTTGAGGCAATGCTTTGGAAATTAATTATACGAATGCATCACCACTTTAGCTAGACTCTCCACCAAAGTTTGAAGGTTGTCTTTCTATCCATCCATTACTGCTTATTGCATGATGCTTTGTGACTAGGTTGTTATGCCCAGAATTCGTGATCCCCAAAGACCACCAGGGAGCTGAGTCCGATGCAAAAGCAAAGAGCCTTTATTCAAGCTAGCTCGAGCTCAATCCCCTACCTGCCCCGAAGCAGCAGTGAGATACCAGAGAGAGAGAGAGAGAGAGAGAGAGAGAGAGAGCGGGTTTCAAAAGCACAAAGGTTTTATAGGGATTGTGGCCTTAGCCGATTGGCTGGGGAAGGGTCATGGCCTCAGCCGATTGGCTGGGGAAGGGTCGTGGCCTCAACCGATTGGCTTGCTAGCTGATTGGCTGAGGAAAGGTCAGAGTCCGTCACGCAGGTTGCCGGGCCTGGTTTGAAAGGTTTAAAGTAGAGTGATTACAAAGAGGAAAGCCCATCCCTCTCCTGTCCTTGAGCTCCTGCTCTCAGAGTGTCAGTGGTCTTGGGCCTGCTCCCCCAAATCAGAAGAGTCTGGCCCTCAGGTCACCCAGCCTCTTTCTCAGGGGTGCAGAGGGAGTAACTGCTGGATTGTAGGGTTCTCTTTCCATCTTTCCACCTTCATCTGAGCTCTCCTTTCCCCAGTGACTCATCCCAGCCCACCCCCAGGTGAAACAAGGAAACTCAAGGCTTTCCTCCACCTGTTCTGCATCCTCAGGATGGCTCCCTGACCACAGATCTATGCCTAGGCCCCAACTCATGTTGAACAGGTGAGCGGGAAGTTACTCAAGGGGAGGAGGCGTGGTCTGAGGTTTGAGCAGGAACTTCTTTCTGCGGCCATGTCGGGGACATAGTCACTCAAGATGGAGGATACAGAACAAGATGGAGTCAGCCGGCCGAGGTCTGCTCTTTCAAGGTCTTCTAGGGAATAGAAGAATAATCCTACACTCAGATTGCTTGAGGTATCTACGAGGGAGACCAAATTAGTGCATTAAACAATTTGAGAGTGGTAAAAAGTAAGTAGATAATAAATTCTGAGTTATAGCAACAGGTATGAGGTAGAATAGAAACAGTCAGAAGTGAAAAATTCCAGGAAACAGAGGTAGGGGAGGTTTCATAATAGAGATAATGGTAGAACTAAGTCTTGAGGAACGAGTTAGGTTTGGAAAGTCAGTTGTAGAACGGAAAATCCACGTGGTGGGAATAGAGTAAGTCAAGGCACATCCTGTCATAAAGCAGCCTGAGGTGCTAAAGATGCTGTTATATGTAATAGATACTCATTTCCTGAGCCATTACAAATATCAATTGGAATATAAACAGAAACTCTTAGAATCGCACATTATCAGTCTAAAAGTGTGTACGTGAGGGAGGCCTGAATTGGAGGCTCAGGCCAGGTTTGCCTAGGAATGTGGTGAGAAGCGTTGTCACAGGATGACAGGAAGGAAGGGTGGCTCATACTTTAAGACTTGGGGGGAAGAGGGTGTCAGTTGCCAGAACCCATGTCTGCAGAGAGAGGGTGAGATGGGCCGGTCGAGGGAAGGTCTCTGTTAGGTCACCATGGTGCACGGAGGACATGACCCAGGAGGGCTCTGACGACTTTCCTAAACTCTGGGCCCAATGCTATGTTCTCTACCCCGTAGGTCAGGTTAGTTTTGGAAGTGAAACATTTATTTTATTCTCCCTTGAAAACAAACTTTACATCATTGATCTGCCGCTAAAAAATGTTTGTGCTAAATTCCTGCTTCTAAGCCAGTGCCTGTGACTCAGATGGTGTGCATTTCAAAATTCTCTCAACATAATTTCACATAAAAAAGAAACATCTTACATTGGGCCAACTCTGGTAAAACCAACTGCCTTGTATCACTAGTCCGTAGCTGGATTGATTCATGGTGTGCATCTTCAAAGACCTGGATAATCATCTTTGTTTGCAAATTCCTTATTAACGTGGAGATAAATGTTATCATAAATTGAACTTTTATATTAGGAGCTGAATTTTTTGGTCTTTAGACTCCATTTCCAGAATATTCGATAGCATGACTGTAAGGGCTGTATGGCACTTTCCCAATTGGACACAGTTCGAGATTTTTTTTTTTTTTTGTCTCCTTTTCCTTTAAGCAAGATGATAAACACTTAATAAGAAGATGGAACTTATGGAAGGTAGCCAGAAGAGAATAGCATTCTACCAATGGAATGCCACTTCAGATGCTGTGCTGGAAAGAAATCCTCCTCTCGAGCTCCCTTTGCCTTTTGATGATGGCTTTAAAAACTGTGAAAACAGAGAAAGCCAAGTGTGTGGTCTTTGGCAATTTCGTAATAGTCTGTGCAGGAGACAGAGGGGGTGGTTTGCTGGAAAAAATGATTAGCTTTTTCTTTACGATGACAGAAAACAGTTGCAATTCAAAAATGCCAAAGGTTCTGCAGCCCGCCCTTTTGGCAAATTGTTAGGTAATCACTCCTTCCAGGTGGTGCTTTCAATAAAGACCTTGGAAAGTCACGCCCCCAGAGATGTCCTCGGGGCAAAGCCATTGTCAGCTGGGAGAGACTTGTGGAGTCTGTAAGAGTGGGGTGGGAGGAAACACCGGGATTGGAATTTTCGTCAGGGGCATTTGCTCCTGATTTCCCAGCCTTTGGATGCCTTTTTGACTAATGGGCACAGAGCCTGGCCCTGAGTTTCTCAAGTGTAGCCAGAGAAACCGTCTCCACATTCCATTATTATTATTGTTGTTGTTTACTTTAAGTTTTCCCAGGAAGCATAAGGCTCTCTCTAATTGAGATATATTTCCATATACATGCGATCTACTGTAACAAAACAGGTTTGAGTCAACCAATTACCTTGCTGATAGTTTACCCACCGATCCTTTCTACCTAAAAATAAGTTTCGCCAAGACCGGTTCTTAAGTCATTTTGGTAGTTATTTAATTAAGCCAACCTGGAACTGGAGCCCCGACTTAGCTCTGTCCCTCACGGACACGCATGATCTCAGGCTCTTCCTGTGCTTCTGTCTTTGTAACACAGAGTGGAAATGCAGCAGACACCTCGTAAGGTGTGGCACTTGTGCCTGTTTTGATGGAAAAGCTGTATCTGTTGAGTCATTTCAACGTTCCTTTTCGAGCACAGTGCTAGCTAGGCCTAGGACACACAAAGGGATAAAAGGCCATCCACATCCTTGACAGCTCAGGGTCCGGTGAAGGGTGGACGTTGGAATATGATGTTAGTAGGACGGCAAACATTAAGCCAGAGCTATGTACATGGTGCTCTGGGTAGTTGTGGCATTCGGAGTGATAGGTTTTGTCTACATTAGACCATTCCGATGGTCAACCAACAGGTGTTGAACCCTGCTTGCGTGCGTGGTCATGTAGGTACCGAACAATATGCGGGTAGATGAAGCAGCCGTGATTACTCTGCCCCGTGTGCTCACGACGTGGGCACCACCTGGCTCAATCTTCTCGGCCTCGTGGTGGACAAGACCTTTCTCTGTTGCAGAATTCACAACAGCTCTGTTTCCGTTGTTCCCCGAAAGTAGAACATTGGACATTCCCAAAATGGACAAATTTTGCCAAAAATTGGACATCCCATCCCTATCCGGAGACTCCTCAGGTTTGAAAGGGCTCCTGAAAGCGAACTTTGTTGAAGCTTACTTTTGGGTGCCTATTCCTCAAAATACTCATTTTCTGCCCCTTCGAGATTCTGATCAGATTATTTGGGCAAAGTCCTCAGTAGCCCTAGACAATGTGCAACAAGTTAAAGCCGTTTGTTCCTCAGCCTCTCTAGGACTTACCATTCCACGAGTTGCAGTGTCGGGTTCTCTGGCAATGACAAATTCTCTTGCTATGAATGATAAGAAGGAAGAACTGACCAGAAAAACCATATCCACGTAGCTTGCTTAGACAAAGAGAGGGCAGCTAATTCAGAGAAGGTAGTCCTCGCGACAGCCCTCACTGTTACCCAGGGCCATTGAGAACTTCGTGTCGGAGTACAAGCGAGGTCCTATGTTAGGGCGAGCCTTCAGAAAAATGGGTGTGACGGGAATACGAAGTTGGGACCCGGGCCGTGCAAAAAACTAGTGGATGTGTCCCTTGCCTCTCTCACGTGGAAAGTTGAATGAGGGAGTGGGATGTGACTGCCCAGCAGTGGCGGTGTAGGGAGGGTGGTGCTGGTGGGCATGTGGACTATGGCATCGTTAGACAGCAAGGTGCCACATGACATGAAACTCTGGAAGAAAGGCTCACCGTCTTCGAGAACTATTATTTCACTTTGCCAGAAGATTCTCCTTTCAGTTAGAGTGCTTATAGACTTCTTCCTCACCAAAGCCCTTTTTGATCCCAGCCACAGGATGGTATTTTTTGGTCTTTGGCGCTTTGAGTTTTTCTTTCCATGCCTGCCTTTCTCTATCTAGTGGCAGGGTGATGGACAGATGGCAGGAAGGACAGTGTCAGCTTCCTTCACAGGTCTCCTGTGGTCCCCCGATAAAGTACTTATGAGAGGTGAGCCATAAATGCTTGTTGAGTTGAGCCATTGCCCGTCCCTGGGTGTTCAGGATCCAGGCCAGACAGAGGGATTCAAAGACTGGGAGACATCACAGCACCTTCCCCTTCCACAATCTTTTCATCAAATAAAAGCCCGTTGAAAATGAACAGTAAAGGCAACTGTTGAAGTGAAAAGTAATAACAAGGGGCTAAAATGTGCTCTACAGGGCATGTTTGGAACAAAGAAGGGGGTGTCCCCTCTTCATGCTCCGGTGAAAGTGCTGGTTTTAGGTTGACGGTTACGTGCATGCATAGTGTTGACCGCTATGCGCAGGCACAGTGGGACTTTCTTTTTTTTTATTTTTAAATCATCAGCTTCTTTTAAACAACCCTCTTCACTGCTTTTCCCTCTTGGCATCACTGCACCTACACCAACACCATAACGCTCTGGAGACCACTCTTGTGAGGCCACCGAGAGCCAAACACCCAACACAAACAGGAGGCACTCTTCCTGGTGAAGAGACAGAGCGAAGAGCAGGGACATCGGTGGCTGTCACCAGCACGCGAAGCACAAACAGAGCCTGACCTTCCAGAGGTTCGCTGCACACACCGCATCCCTGATTCCGTCTGCTGGGGTTGGACGTGATGCTGGCTCGACATTTGTCTTCACGTCTCTTCTTGACTCTTACGCCTGTCTTGTCCCTGGGCTGTTTTTGTAACCAAATGACTATGTGGATACGATGAATCCTTTCAATAAATTTACTCAATTCATTTAGTATGCCACCAGCAGTCTTTCGACAGACACCTGCTTGTGTGGCCAGTGGCGGAGCTTTCTGGCAATGGTATCTGAGATTAGAGTCAAGTTTATGCAAAATCCCGATGCATCGACCTTGTGCTTTTCTCTTCCTCGCGGCGGCTCACACTCACGTTCTGGAAGAGCCTGATGGGCTTCCCTGCCTCCCACCAATTTTTGCTTTCAGAAAAATCTCAGTCAGGTGCTTTTGAAATGACACGTTGCTTTCTTTTGAAATTACATGAAATTACGTATTTGCTAAAACCATTAACAAAACATTCAGTTGATGGGAAAACAAATCTAAAATGGTGTCTTTGACCGTTACGTTGGCAGGGCAGAGGTGATTTAAGGCAGAGTAGACGTGGGGGTAAGAAATATTTCTGCCCCCTCCAATTCATTTTCTGAAATCCATTGAACAATTGATCCTTACTCCGCATTTGTGCAAGCGTTGACCTATCCAGGGCTCTCAAATGTTATGGTTTCTTCCATGAGCAAATGTTTAGTGTGTCAGGGGATTGAAGAAAGAGCTGATGATATAAACCCTGACACAGAATGTAGTATTTTGGATGTAGTATACTAGAGTTTGTAGCCAAATTAGTGCATTCTCCGAAGCCGTGCTTGTTGCCTGTGGAACCACCGACCACCTTACTGCTCTTGATAAAAGGTTTTATTCTTGTGGTAATTTTTACCGTCACTCTACCCAGGATGGACAATTCCATCCAGTGGCGTTGTTTTATAAAATCATTCTATAAAACAGTTCTGCATACATTATTATGCCCAGTACTTTCTTTCCGATTTCTAAGACTTAGATTGTTATTGACTCCTTTCGATTTGATGTTGAATTACATTCTATTCTCCTGTTTTAATGGGGGGAGAGGGGTAAAGTCATGATCATTAAAAATAAAAAAAAATGGGGCACCTGGGTGGCTCAGTCGGTTAAGTGCGCGACTTCGGCTCAGGTCATGATCTCACGGCTTGTGAGTTCGAGCCCCGCATTGGGCTCTGTGCTCACAGCTCAGAGCCTGGAACCTCTTCAGATTCTGTGTCTTTCTTTCTCTCTCTCTCTCTCTCTCTCTGCCCCTCCCCCACTCACACACATAAAAAAATGTATATTTTTTAAATATACATTAAAAAAATTTTAAAAAAATTGAGCGACCAGCCCTCTATAAAGTGCAGTCTAACCTGCAATGAAAATAATTTTAAACGAATGCAAATGGACGGAATTTAATTTGACCTTTTCTAACCCCAGGTGGTACAATGGCCTCTGGATCTCAGTTTTAGGGGACCTCCTGCTTGACCTTGCTGTCTGCACCCATGAGTTGGGGTGGTGGCCTCTGGTTCTGCAGTGACCCATTTCAGCACACCGCTGGAAGGTGCTAGAAATGGAAACGCATTTAATCTAAGTTCCTGGGGTAAACTCAGATCATGGATCCCTTTTCCTCCATGGGTCAGCTGAACTTTGTGGTTTTCAGGGCACCTTTAATTGTAGTGCAATTCTTTCTTTCACCCGGGCAGTAGAAACTCCAGACGCCCATATACAGCTTCTTATATCAAATCCTTAGTTTTGAATTCTAGAGACATCTCCTTACATCAAAGTATGGCACAGCGTGGGCCACAGACCCAGAGCACTCAGACCCTACAGGGATTTCGTAGGAAGAGTATATGAAGGAGTGTAACGCCTGGGGGGAGAGTGTTGGAAACATTCGTGAGAAGCACCCACATCAGCTGCCTCTTCCAGGTGGCTCCCTGCTCAGGCCCAGTCTCCTTCCCCATTCTGGTAGCTCTTTGAGGCTGGGTCCCACCTAATCCCAACTGTCTCTGGACTCTGGCTTCTCCGTGGCCCTTTATGCTCCAAATGAATGCTAACTGCTGCTGTGGGCACAGGTGGCTTAGAAAGGACGTTCAGAAACTAGGAAGAGAGCAACCTGAATTCAGCCACTGGGTCCGTTTAAAATGCATCTGCAAATGCAAGAGGTATTTGTCCAATTTTGTTTATTTATTTGTTTATTTATTTGTTTATTTATTTTTGAAATATGGAACGCTTCACAACTTCGCGTGTCATCCTTGTGCAGGGGCCACGTTCATCTTCTCTATATTGTTCCCATTTTAGTGTATGTGCTGCCGAAGTGAGCACTTGCCCAATTTAGTTTCAAATGTAGCAAAAAAAAAAATGCTTTTTAGGCTGTGAGTTTAAAGGACTACAACCACTTTTTCTTTCTGCGTGGACTAAGGGAATATGGGAAGGGAGCTCTGGAGGCGGTGTGGGACCATGCAAAGATTACAGACACTGGGGCTTAACATTGGTGGGTCAGGTGTGGTCTATACGTGTTAGTTTTCATGCTCATTCTCCTATCACAGAGGAGACCAGCTCTATTTCCTCGGTTATAAAGTGATTATGCTTTTGGGGGAGTAACATTAAGCATCCCTCTTTTCCACATTGGAATTTTGAATGCAAATTACACCTTTGCAGTTCTGACAACTCTACCTCTAAATTTGGGCGTGTCCCCTAATACATCCGTGCTTTGTGAAGGAAACTCTAAAGCAGCAGTTTTCAAGGTGAGAACCAAAGAATGACATCTAACATCAGAACCCAACACCCATGCTTATGTGACGCAAAGTAAGACTTCTTGATTTGACTCAAAGACTGTACCTCACATCATAACCCAATGCCCATGTGTACGTGAAACTTACAAAGTATCGTTGTATTTTCGATTTCATTCTAATGCACTGAAGAAATGTCGCCTATGAGGCACTAATTTGATTTCACAGCCTACAAGATATCATGATACATAAGTTGGACCCTTTCTTTTTCTGACTATATACTATGTATTGACAGTTTGGGTTGAAATTCTTGGTTGAACCAATTATCCCTAGAGACTGTGTGGGGGCATGAGTAGCAGAGACTAATGAACACAGCCTGTTCTGGCTATCCTTGCTTTGAGTTCAACCACAATTACGTACTTTGACATGTAGTAAGAGCCCTGCTGTGAAGTCAAGGCTCTGTAGCCCCCTTTTTACTCAAGGGAGTATCTCTGTGCAAACTCTGATGATGGACAGGAGGTGGTGGCTTTCCAGGGGAGCCCACGAGTGCCACGTGGCTCTATGAGACAGTTTTCTTGGCTGTGTTACTTCTCCAAATGAGAAATACTCTCTGTCTGCAGAAGTCAGTTGCGACCATTTGCATAGTCATGTTCATGGGCGTAGAGCCACTGCTGCCCCTGGGTCTGTCCATGCCCTGAGGTGAAGCGTCAGAAAGTCTCAGGTCTATGTGCTGCTCCTGCCTCCAGGTGAAAACCTGAATTTGGGGCCATTTGTTTGCAGTTTCCTTGCTATCTGCCCTTTCCTCTGCACTTTAGCCAGCTAGAATTGACCTCTGGAAAGAATGGACCCTTGGCCTTTGCTCTGATCACCAAAACTCGACCTCAGAGAACATCATACTGCTTTACGTGACCCTGTCATTGAACTCTTGGAAACATGCCAACATTAGTTTCTTAAGCCTTCTATTTATTTATTTTTTTCTCTTGCCTTGGGATAAAACATTTTACCCCGACGATAGCACGTCGCACTGCACGGGGACCACAGGCCAATCTCCTCTGCATTCTCCAAGAATTGTTGCCGTGAAGAATGTTCCTGCCAGCTTGGATGCAAACAGGCCCGTGGATGCTTTGGAGTTTGCAGGTGAGTTTCCTAGAGCATCACTTGACCCGTCTTCACAACACGCAGCCCCTCTCACACCGTGACCGCCACTGGCCTGTGTGCATGCATTTCACTGTGTCAGCCAAGTATAGACGGTCGTTCAGGTCAACGCAGTGTTCTTCGAGTAAGTCTTCAGAAGCCTGCGTGAATTTCGAACTAACATGGCAGGATCTTTTCTGCTGAAAATGCTTGACGATCTCTCCCCTGAAGCCCCATTGGGCTTCATCGGGCTTGACGGCGACTAAGATGCCCTCACCGCTAGCCATGGTCTCTTCCCGCTCCAGCCGCTGTGGCTCCAACTCCAGCTGTTGTCGTCTACCCTAGAAATGTGCTTGGACCCCCCCACGGTTCCCGGCACCCGCCGGCCAGCCTTACTGGTCATCTCGGCTCACAGCTCCCAAAGGATGAGCAGTGACATGGGCACCAACACAGGGAGGTTGTACGGCTAATGCGTATTTATCCTGTCATCTCTGCTAGGAAAATAAGCACGAACAATCAGTGATACTGCCGTGAGCTTATCTTAGGACTTCTGTGCCAGCTCTTTTGCAAGATCCACTTAAAAAAGTGTTTTCTAACAATCAAGGGTATTTTTCTGTATTTCTGATGAAGTGTGAGGTTATCTGAGAGCTGTCAACAAAGTCAAAACAGCAGGCAAAACATGTTCTCAGGGACCAGGTTTTGATTCTTGTATACAATCATGCACAAAAACGTGTATAGTTTTGATCATAGGGGATAGGCAGGAGGCAGTGGAAAAATAAAAGGGGAAATTGTTGGGTTAACTCCCATGCTTATTAGAACATGGACCATCATCCAAAAACATACACGAATTAAAGAGAAAAAAGAACAAAGACCATCGTCATCATCATCCAGTAACTTGTGTCGATCATCCCTCTATTATACAAATTTGGCCCAATCTAAGATGAAAGAAATGATTTTGAAAGCCTCTGTTGCCAAAAGTTTACAATAAATGAAACTCCCAAGTTCACTTCGGTTCATTGTAAGTTTTCAAGCCACCTGACATTATCACCAGTTTTCTTTTCTCTTTCTTTCTCTTTCTTTCTTTCTTTCTTTCTTTCTTTCTTTCTTTCTTTCTTTCTTTCTTTCTTCTTTCTTTCTTTCTTTCTTTCTTTCTTTTTTTTTCTTTCTTTCTTTCTTCCTTTCTTTCTTTCTTCCTTCCTTCCTTGATAAATGCCAAAACGAACACACAAAATTGTTTTTATTGTTTTATTTTCAATGCTTTATATGTTAGCTTTACATCAAACCTATGCTATCTTCTTCCCTGAGGTCTGCTTCCTAGTGCATCAGGACCCGTCTACATAAGCCCTGCTTTGTTAGGCTTACGCTCCCCTTGGGCAGTTTCTCCTGAAAACTTTACCCCGACGTCACCTGTGCCCGGATGTGTACCTGCTGACGCTGCCCGTGAACGTGAGCCACGGGAATGCGAGGACGGTAATTCAGGTCTAGGCCAGGTGTACAAGACAAAATGTAGGTCAGCATGGCATCCGTCTCCGACCTTTGATATAGATGCAGGTCGAAGGGCTGGGGCAAGTCTCCCAAGGCCCCCAGACTGGAACTTGGCCTTCCCAGAGGAGCAGCCGTGTGGGAAGGGTGACTGGGACGCTCTCGGGGCCAGGCTCGGGGGCTGCTTACTGATCCGCAGGGATCATGACTCCAGCATGTATTCCTGGTACGGCCTTCCCCCCGCCTACCGGCTGCGTGCGTCGGTCTGGACCAAGCCCGCTGCGGTCACGGCTTTGTTTCTGGCATCAATACAGGCAAGGGCATTTTTCACGCCTAACTCTTCTAAATGCTAAACACCACTGCTGGGAGGTATGTCAGGCCAGTCCTGATTCCGGGATTAGAGTTTCGGTTTCCTCACGAATGACATAGACTGATAGGGCCGTTGTTTCCCTGAGCTGTGTCCAGGCTTAAGTGGGAGGAACCGACAAGCAAAGAAAACATGAAAATCTTTGACCTGCCAAGCTGACGATTGTCTCACTGATGCGCTATTGATTCTGGGTTCACAAGAAGATCCAAGTTTTCTGCTCCTCCTTTCCAGTCTCCGTTATCTCACTATTGAGACAAAGTCATGGTGGAGCTTACCGGAATCCTTTTGCGTGAACCGCAAACTTATTTTACCAAAATGCCTCGTTCATTTTGAACGACACTTACTGAAAATGGAGGCAGTTCTTCCGAAAGGGTCCTGTGTATGAATCAGTACTCAGATCCGGCTCCTGAAGGGAATGGCCTGGTCACAGGATCGTGGGTCCTTCCCAGAGTCAGCCACCAGTGCAGCCCCAGGGCCGGGCGGTGGGGGTGGCGTGGGGGGGGGCAGGGGGTGGTGTGGCGGGGAGCACAGCCCTGCTGGCTCTGCTAACTTTCTCTCATTAGCCTTGTTGCAGTTACAAGGCGAGCAGGGTTCTCCCGCAGCAGCAGCTGCGACTTTCTGGTTTGCCGTCTGTCTCCTGGCTGCTTGGCTTGGAAAGTGGCCACGGTCACTTCGTCGTTTACCTACAACATGCTCCCTGAGCTCCTGTAGCAGCACATCTGAAGGACATCCCCCCAGTAGAGCCAGACAGGGCAGTATAGCACCCACATCAGACCTCTGCTGCAAGAGGAAACGCTTGAGTCCAATGTGAGACCCGTTTAGAGACTATCTATGCCTTTTGCTTCCTAACACGGATTTCTGTTAGTGTTGCTTAATACTTCACTTTAAGCTTCTTTTGGGAAATTGTCAGGCATAACATAACGAGAAAGAATAGACTAATGGACCCCCGTGGACCCATCACCCAGCTTTTGTTGTCAATGAACAAGGGGCCAATCTTTTGTGTTTGTTTTTAAGTTTAATTATTTGTTTAGAGAGAGAGGAAGAGAGAGCGCGGGGCAGGGGAGGGGCGTAGGGAGAGAGGGGGGGAGAGAGAGAGAATCGCAAGCGGGCTTCACGCTGTCAGCGCAGAGCCCCACTCAGGGGTCGAACTCACGAACCATGAGATCATGACCTGAGCCCAAATCAAGAATCCAGAGGTGACCCTTAACCTACTGAGACCCCCGGGGTGCCCCGGGGGCCAATCCCGTTTTGCGTATTCGCATATTTCTTACCAAGCCAAATACTCACGGTACTGATATTTTCCAAACAACTGACTCTATTTAGCGATGATTTAGTGCAGTGAAGCCATCACCATGAGAATCCACAAAGCATTCTCTGCCTTTCAGCGAGGCTGTCATGGGAGGGAGGCAGAGGATGTGTGTATCCGGGGACCAGAGAAAGAACGCATTAGGGGTAAGTCAAGATTTTAACTTCGGCATATCAAGAACTTCCAAACAATGTCGGTGGAACCAATAGCCTTGCTGGCCGGGAGGAGGACTCAGGACCTCCTGGAGACGCCAGGAGGTCGGTAGGGGAGTGCAGGCTACCAGGGAGCGTGGGGGCCGGGAGTGCCACTCAAGGAGGCGATGTCTGAGCCACGTCCCAAAGAGTGTGGGCGACACAGTTCAGGGAGAAGGAGGACACCGGCTCTAATGAGCCTTGCAACAAACCAAAACTGAGTGGTTCACAGAGTGGAGCCCACAGTCCGGTCCCGAAGCACTGAAGGCAGCAGGCAGGAAGCAGGGCTGTGTTCAGGGACCTGGCGTCTCCCTGTCGGGGAACAAAGAAACCTTGGCTTGCTGCATTTGAATCCCAGACTTGTAGCCCCGGCAGGTCCTCTGTTCTTCTTCTTACGGATGGAAAAGGTCGGGGAGGCAGAGTGCCAAACCCAAGACCCCACAGCTGGTTAGGAGACTTGAACTTGGTTTTCTACATGATAACTCCCACCTTCTTCTTGAGACCACGCTGCCCCTGGCTTTGTTTAGGTAAGGAAATGATATGTACCTGCGAAGCGCCTACCCCCTGCAAGGTAGCTGACTGCTCCCTTTTGGACAAAGAAGGAAAGAATCCAGGCTGAGGGAAATACTGCTTCACTACCGTCATTCTACACAGTGACTAAGGTTGTTACTTTATATTCAACCTTCTTATAAGGTCAGGGAATGACAACACATTATTCACTCTTTGATGTTTGCTAAGCAAATACTAAGCTTGGATGTTGGCCTGTACCCAGTTTTCAGTTGGAGAACGTTCCAGTTGCAGTTTTTGGAGCTGTGGATGAGGCAAAGAGATAGACAGATGTGATAAGAAGGGGATATATCAGACATATGCCGGCCTAACCATTTTTTAATTGCATCGAAAAATGTTTTTGCCCTAATGTGTTTTGGCTAATACCTTCCATTGCGTTTGTACAGAGATCTACCCCGTGATGGGGCAGTCTTTAAAATAGGTGTCTATTCTTGGTTTCAAGAACTTCAGAAGGGTGCTTCTTTATTAAAGAAAGACTACATGTTTTTATGCTTTGAAGGAAAGGACTGTAGATTTACCGAATACAGGAAAATCAGAAGCCAGGCATTTGCACAGAGTTAAGATTGTTCAGGAGGGTAAGTGACTTACACGAACATGGAAAGAAGGGTCTCTTTTCGTCACACTATTTTCTATTTATTTCTGTAAGACCTTTTGAGTTGCCTTGCCTCGAAGGCTTAAGTCTGCTTATTGTTTTGTTAGCGTACATCCTTTCTTTCCTCTTCTTTTCTACTTCACGTTGGAATTTTGAACGATCTAAATCTGAGAATTTATTAAAAATGAAGCTAAGGAGAAATGTTGCCTGGCACTACAATCCTTTAAGGGGCCAAGGAGATAGGAAGTGAGGAGAAAAGGCTTCTTTTCTTAGGTTTCTTAGGTCATGACTCAGCCGAGACAATGAGTGAATTACTCCGATTCTCTTTGCTATAGTTTTCCCCTTTGTAAAACAATTTTAATAATCCCTGGGAGTGCTGCCTGCGGACTAATTCTATCCTCTCTGAAAAAAGGAGGTATCAAAATAGGGTATATGATTAGGTCATACCTAGCTTTTGATTTATACTAACATGACAAGTTTAGCCATATTTTTTTGGCCAGCTTTCTGAAAGAAATAGTTTGATTTGCATAATCACCTGGGCTTAGCAGCCCATGATGACCACAATGGCTCCGTGATTCAGTAGAATTACAAATTCTTCTCTTATTGTTCTGGGCAACCAACTATGCAGATGATTCAGCTTCCCCCCACCTTTTTTTTTCTTTTTTGGTCTCGTCTCATCAGCTACACATTCCAAGAAATTACCTTAAGATTTGTTTCACCATTAAAGCGACATTCTCAGCTGTGCTCCAATCGACTGGATAAAAGCAGAGAACCCATCAGAAGTTGTTCCTGGTTGACTATCACCTTTCAAAGTATGTGGATGTGGGAAAAAGCCCTCATCCCTCCCCAACTATTGTTAAAAATAAGTAATGATGTATTATAAGATGCTTCTCATGCCAGAGGGTTCCAAAACTTTTTGCGACTGCACATATAAACAGGAATTACTTCACCAGCCATTGAAATGCGGCCACCTCTTGGACTAAATGTGGCAGCTGTTTAATAATGCATAGCAACATTCCAAAACAGTGGAGGCCTGGAAGTGAGGGGCAAGTCTGCATCCAACTAAAGTCACCTGGGAAGTTTCCTGGGCTGAATTGTGCTGTGTTGGGAAGGATCTTTTGTAACCGCAAGAGGCCAGGACATTAGTTTCATGTGTCCCTCGGAAATTCAGCCCCATTCTGTTTAGTGCTGGCTCATGGTCACCTGCTAACTCATCCAGATCCCAGACCACAAAATGATGGACGTTCCTCTGAAGTGTGGCCAGTTTTCCACACTGGCTGATGGAGGAGGCTGGGCAGTGTGGAGAGGTGGCCTTGGATGAGGATCATGGTGGCCTGACCCCTGCAACAATATTTGGAACGGCTAACGGTCCAGGGTGATAGAACAGAAAACTTTGTCCAGTTCTTCTTGGTCACTGTAAAATGCGTTCTCTGCCTTCTGAGACATTTACCGCAAACTCATCGTTGAGTCAACACTGCTTCATACTGACCTGCTCAAATGTGCCCTGGTATCTCAGAGAAGACCCAGAAGAGCTTCCATAGAAGCCACACTTGTATTCCCTCGTGCCTTCTGTTCTCCCAGTTTACTGTGATTATGGCTATGGCTAAAAGAGGGAAATGAACCCAGCATACCAAAACCCATGAGAGGCAGTGAGGACAGTCTCCCGGGGAATTACAGTTGTGCACACATTCATTAAAAAAGAAGAAAGATCTCAAATTAATAACCTAGTTAGTCGGTGATTAGTGGATTCTCTGAAAAGTTGGTTCTTTGGGAAGATCAACAAAGTTGAGAAACTTCAGCTCGATGAGCAAAAAGAGGGGGGCAATCAAGAGTGGTAGAGACTTGTTTCATTCTAGGGGGTTTGATGGTACCAGGCTGGTCTCTTGACTCATCTGGAACTGAGAGCCTTTGTAGGACTCTCTTAGGACATGGAGGGTGGTGGAGAGACCAAGATCATTCCTGGGAGGTTGTGTGATACAGGTGAGATAAAACAGTGTGTTTTCTATACCCCAGTGATTCTTCTATGAACAAAAAAGGGAATCACAAACATTGAAGGCACTGTTACAGTAGAAGAGGGAAGCCTGGGGTTGGGCTAGAGGGTGGAGGGCAGAATTTGGGTTTAGTAAAATCAGGAGGAACCGGTGGTGGTAGGATGACCTTTAGAGAATGATTGTCTCACCAAACTCTTGGCTCACAGCTCTTGCTGGTGAATCCATCCCTTTTCCTGCCCTGAATCACTCCCTGGGCCCAGCAGTCTTGTCTTCTCAAAGTGCGGGAGTCAGGGCTGTTGTTTCAATTCACCATAACCTGGTGACAGTTCTGATTCTGCATGGAAAATTCCACTTTCCTAGCTAGGTCCAAATTAAATATTGCCTTTGCTAATTTTAAATCATTCTGCCCATAGACAAATGGCTTTGCTAAGGACATTTTGAAGAAACGTTTGAGCAGTCAACAAGATGCCATTTCTACCCCGTGAAATTTTGCGGAAGTGAGCAACAGACACGCGCTGCTCGTGACCTTCCCTGGGCGGACGGACAAAGTCCTGGCCCTGGAAACACCATCCCTGACCAACACTGGAGAAACTACGGGGCCTCGCTGGGTGTGTCAAACAGTGTCTGTTTTGTTAAAATGACCCTCTTTCCCTCACCTGCGACGTCAGATTGTTCTCTGAGTCCTGATGTTCTGTGTTGTCTTCTTCAGCTCTGCTTCAGAATTACAACATTTCTCCCTGGGCCATCGGTAGAGACTCCTGGTCTCTTCCTCACCTAACCTACACCCCCTCCAGTTTCTACTGTGCCAGTGACTGATTTTTACAGATGCGGCATGGTGGTTCACTTCCAGGAGGGCGCCTTGCTGACCGCTGACTGGACACCGGAGGCCAGCATCTGCCACCTGAGAAGCATTGCAATATGGAGAGGACCTACCTTTCTTGACCCATGTCCGTATCTCCAACCCCTCTCCGTGTACACCATGCGTCTAAGTCGTGCAAGACTCGTGGTTTCCTGAACTTGCAACCTTTTCCTCCTGTGCCTCCAAGCCCTCACGTGACCGCAGCTTCGACCGACATCTTGGCTGTGATTTCATGAGGGACCCTGAGCCAGAGCCACCTGGCTAAGCTGCTTCCAGATTCCTGGCCCACAACACTGCGAGAAATGAATGTCATTGCTTTAAGCTGCTCCTTTTGGGGGAAATTTGTTACGGGGCAATGGATTCCCCTCTCTGGCCTGGTGTTGTCATACGTCAGTAGAAGGATACAAGCAACCTACCGCTGTGTTGTTCAGAGTAGGCAAACCTATGAGCAGGGCAGCCATGACAGAAGGGCCCTCAGCCCCCTTGGCTCTGTGAGCTTTGTGTCAGCATCATTCAAACCAATGTCTGTGTGCGTTCAACAAATGGGTATTCAGATGGGCATTTAAAGGGTGTTGTGCTTTCGTCAAATTTGGGAATGGACAGCACGCAAACGACCTGGGAGTCCTGAGGTGGAGAAGAAGGTGAGGGCCTTGCTGAGTGAAAAGCATCTGTAGTGTCTGAGCTGCCTTTTCTGCTTCTCTCTGTCATGAAGGGACACAGTGGAGAGAAGAATGGATATTTTGAGAAGAGGATGGCTATTTGGAAAGTCTTCAGGAACAATAGAACGTGTTCATGTTCACGTGGTTTGTGTGGTAGCAATTGACCAAGAGGTCAGGGCACTGTGGAGTCTGACGGGAGCTGTAGCTTAGGTTTTCTGCCAAGTCATTTTGGTAACGCGTCACATCAGTGCGGTTGTGTGTGGAGTCATTTCAGAAGGAAGAACCGAAGAAGGCAGCGAAGGCCCATAGTATATGGCCTCTTGTCTGTGGCCTTCAAGCCCAAGGCCTTGCATGGAAACGTGGCCCGAGCCACACTGTGTCACCTGTCTCCTCTGTCCGCTCCCTTTTTCCTGCCACAGTGACCAGGACCCCAGGTCTGACAGTTATTGGGCACCTGCTCAGTGTGTTCTCGGCACTCACACGCTTCCTGAGCTATGAACGCTTGTGTGCAGGAGGGAATCTTTACGCATCCTCCATTACTGTGATGTGTTTTCTCGCCTGGGAGCCTCATTATTGTAAGCCTGGCCTCTGTGGAAAGAGAAGATTCTCCACGGCATATAAGGAAATCTGGATTATATTCTGAAGACGATGTTACGCCTCAGCAGACGGCGTAACAGGCATATTGCTCTGGTACGTTAGGGGGGTGGGGCCCGGAGGGGGCTGAGACTGGAATTTGGGGGTGTCAATCAGGAAGGGTGACATGGTAACCCCAAAGAGATGCTGGGGACCCGATCTGAAACGCTGGCTAGAAGCAGTGGTAGCTGCCTTACTCTTCCTTCACAATGTGACCGAAGTCGTGAGCGGAGCAGTCCTCCTAGACTTATCTGGTGATCGTTTGCGAGACGCACGCCACGGTGCAGGTGTGGTGCTGGGAATGGGGTGGGAGAGAGGAGCTGGCCTTCGTTCTGCTCTCGAGGGGCTCACGGGGGCCTGCTGTGCGACCCCCCTGCCCAGTGCGGGCAAAGCACTCACCTGACGGTGATTATGCATTTCACGCGGGCTTCCTGAGATAGTAGACTCGTGAGGTGAAAGCAGGAATAATTACTTAAAATTGAGGCAGGACGTTTCTCTATATCCTGTAGGTGCGAACATTCCGTGACCCAGACAGCATCTTGGAAGGCCTTCTCCTTTTGAGTCATGTCTAAAATATATACTAAACTTAGCTTCGGCGAAACAAATCAACAATCGAACGATCTTCTGTTCAACTGACCCACCTTGACTGTCTTTCCCAGAAATCATTTTTTTCGCACTCAGTGCAAGAATAGTAAGTACTTAGGTAGGGCTTTTAATATTCCAATAGTTTGTAGTCAGTCACTAATTACTAAAAAAAAAAAAAAAAAAAAAAAAAAAGGAAAAAAACCCTCCCCGAAAAGAACACCAAAAAAAACTTAGGTATTTTGCTCTCCAGCCATCATTCATTTTACCAATAAAATAAAATAATTTGCTTCGTTTCTTGGATAGGAATACTCGGTCTCTTTTTGTGTAAGTTTTAGAGGATTTCTTTTCAGCTTTGTCTTGCCTGCATATATCATGTTTCTGCAGTGGTCGGCCAGGAAAGGGGGCTGAGGAAACTTCCGGCACGGCTGGCACGAGTGACGACGTATTTGTGGCGATGAGGAAATCTCTCTTGACCTGGGCTGAGTCGGAGACCTGGGTGTGCTGGCCCGGGCCCGCCTGTCCCGGCACCCCCGGGCCGGCCTGCTCCCACTGGGCCCTCAGCCATGACTCAGCAGC
This sequence comes from Panthera leo, assembly GCF_018350215.1. Lineage (NCBI taxonomy): Eukaryota > Metazoa > Chordata > Mammalia > Carnivora > Felidae > Panthera > Panthera leo. Next base: position 2,868,994 of record NC_056679.1, read on the forward strand.
TCTCGCAGGCTCACTCCCACCCCACAACCACAAACCAGGCTCGGTGATGGGCTGACTGGCTAAATAACAAAAAGGAGACGCTCTCTCTTTCCGTATCCCTCTCACAGGAGAGACGTGTGTGTTGGAGTGGTGTGCTAAAAATTGTTTTTATGTTAGGCACGACCATGATGGTGACAGATTTTCAGCACTGATAATGAGGAAACCGAGAGAACCAAATGCCCTAGCTGACCCCAGGGATTTTTGTCAAAGCTCTGGTCTGTAGTTCCTGCCTATCAGCCGACACAGCTGCTCCTGGATAAGCCCCAAAGGAGCCCTGAACTTGACCCATAGCATAAGACTTTGCTCTCACTGGGCCCAGCAGTTATGATGGGGAAAAGGCTCAGGGGGCAGGGATTCACCCAGAATGGTGAGCCGTTCAATAAAAAATTCGTTCTTACTCTGCACTCAGAACCATTTCTGTTGTTCTAGGTTAGTCACGTCTAAAGAGGATTGACAAAACTAACGTTGTTCCTTAGATAAGATGATTTGTATTTTGTGGATTCCTGTGTTTTTTTAAAAATGTTTATTTATTTATTTTGAGAGAGAGAGAGAGAGAGAGAGAGAGAGAGAGAGAGAATCCCAAGCAGGCTCTGCACTGTCAGTGCGGAGCCCGACTGGGGGATCGATCTCACAAACTGTGAGATCGTGACCTGAGCCGAAATCCAGAGTTGGATGCTCAACCGACTGAACTGCTTTTTTAAAGTAATTTTTATTGTTTGAAAATTGCCTGGGCTTTAGAAATATTTTTCTTCATTGCATTTCTGTTAGGTTTGCATTGGCGCACATCTTCATTCATCGTAACTCCCCTGATTCCACGTTTTGACGACGTGGGAGGTGGACTCCAATCACCTTCCTGAAATCACGGTCTAAATGTGGGTTCTTGGCATTCTGTCTTTTTGGATTTTAAAACTGAAGCTCTCCGATGAAAGTAAACATAATTTTAAATACGCTCTCTCAGTGTGTGTTCATAGATTTAGATCCCTTATGTAAATGTTAAATTATTTTGATAGGTGGTTATACGTATTCTTAACATTCAGGCCATGAGCCTAAATGTCTGGTTGAGGTGGCTTCTGTTGCTTTTCTTCATTTTGTGGGGAGGTAGGTGGGTATCTGGAGGTAAGAAATGTGGTGAATTCAAAGGTAGACGTTGCAGGTGATAAGACTTTTCCTAAATTTGAGAAGGGACTGAGTGAACCAGGTTCAACAAAGCCAGACTTGTTCTATACAAAGGAAAAGTTTGCAGAAATAACAGAGAAACCAGGAGGTAAGTTCTGGAAACGCGGGGGAAGATGCCCCAGTACTAAGATTTCTTTTCTTCTTTTCTTTCTTTTCTTGGCTAAGTAAAGGGAGGGGAAGCGAAGACCGAAACGATTTGCTTCCTTTAGAAACACTGCTCAGCCACCTGGCATCATGGGAGGAAATCTCCCTGGCTATTTTTGGGGAGGTAATTCAACCCAGAGTGTAAGAAACGAAACCCTCTTCCACTTGCTGAGGTCACCAAGAGCTATGGTGCAAATCACTAGCTCTCTGGCCATTTTCAAGTAGCTGTTTGCCTTTGTAACAATAACCCCCATAAATCAGTGCTAGCACCGGGGTGTCCTGAGGCATCAGAATTAAGTGTGAGGCTTCCCATCACTGAGAATCAATCAGAATCGACCAGGAGGATCAGATGGCAAGGTGAGGAAATCACAGTGCAAGTGGGGGGTGAACAGAAAGTCTCCGCCTGGGTGAGGCCCCTGGTTCCCCTTTGTGAATCCACTCTCTCCACGGAAGCCGGGGGTTTGTTTTCACTTCCTATTATTCTAGTAGGTCATCATTTTGGGTGTGTGAGTGGTGACCTTCCCCAGTGTCATCACCAAACCTCCTCTGCAGGACACCCGGAGCAGCTTCCACTTTAGACGAAGGATGCTAACTCTGATGTGTTTGTTCGTTAGGTTAAGAGTCATCTGACTCTCGTGAGATGGCCACACAGTGGATGCAGAGTGAAAAACTTACTTCAGCCACTGGAGCTGTGTTTTCTTACCGGTGGGAGAGGGGACATCCAGGATGTTTGAAAGTGATTTATTTCCCTCAAGTGAACGAATTGATATTTTGGGCTCATGGCGATAAACTCAAGTTGCCCCTTCTTTATCTGAGTAGAGCTGCAAGTGTTTGTCCCTATGAAAGGTGAGCCAGCATCGCCAAAATAGATGAAGAAAAATGTCTGTTTGCACTTTCTGTTCATTTTTTTTTGTGGTATTTCTTTCCTATTTTCACCAGTGAAACAAAAGTTCCCTTGGAGGAATACCAAAGGAAGTGTTATTGTGACGAATTTCCTTTTATTCCTGGTTCTACATCATGGAGAGATATGATGTTTTTAATCTACGTTCAGCTTTCTCCCTGAGGTTTTTGGAGTCAGGCATTTACTCGTTTGGAAAGTGTTGGCGAAAAGTACAAGGATTCTGGAATAAAATCTGGTTTTCTCGCCATTAACAGGACAGGTTGGCTAAGCCTTTCTGATGCTCAGTTCCCTTCATCTATGAAGTGGGAATATCAACTGGCAAGATCGTCACAGGTTTGAAGCGAGTGTGTTTCCAGCCCCTGGAACAGTACCTGCTGGAGTGTGGGCATTCAGTGAGCAGAGCGATCATATTAATGCTCTGCTGCTCATGGTCAGAGCATTGGCAACAGTAGATGCTACTGCGGGGACTTTGTTACCATGGTGGTATGCATACCTTTTTCTTTGCTCTCCACTATAACTCATTTGACTATTTTTATCCAGGAACAAAAGGGAGACACTGAGCTCTCCCTGCTTTTAAAAGTGTAAACTGAGAGTCCTGTGATTTTTAACATAGTTGAGGTGTTTTGTAAATGGACTACTTAAAATAAAGATTCTTTATGATTTGGGTCATGGAAATTCAATAATTCGTGGCTGCCTACAAGACAGTGTGCTGTAATATCCTTATTCAAATGGATTTAAAAGCTATTTCCCCTCTGACAGAGGTGAATCGTTAGCAACGGCAATTGTCGTTGCTTCCAAAGAAACAACCGTGTTGTGGCTGAAAATATTCAGGCCACACTTGTCAGTAAGTTGGTATACAAAGACGGTCACCAGAAAATGTTAACAATGATGAGTTTTCAACACCCACATCATTTTGGGGTCTGACATTTTCTTTCTGGTGACTTCACTGGCAATCTTGGTATCGGCGACATTTAACTTCTGTACGTCAGAGAGTAACGTTTCCCAACTAGGTCTTCAATATCAGGCCCAGTATGTATCGATCACATACAAGAAGACAGAAAGCCAGTTCTCTTATTCTCATTTTTATGGCATAATAGTAAAAATGGCTTAGATCATGGGACATAGGCAAGGGTGAGCAATTAAATTAGTGCTCTCTTGAGAATTGGGTCTTCTCTTGGATTGGGTCTTCTCAGATGGGAGGCATTTGTTCAGAATGGTAGACATTTGGCTTCTATCTAATCCTGGAGAGTGGACGAGGATTTGAGTGGAAATAGGACCTTATGGGGAGCAGAAGCAGATGCCCACCAGGCTCGGAGGGCTCCAGAAAGGTAGGGGTGGGAGTGGGAACAAGGACTATAAACAAGCTAATTCTGAAAAGGGGCAGGGAGTTCCTGAAAAGACTCCAGGGTGCAATTACAAAGAGAATCACCAACTGATTGTAAGGCAGTACACTTACGTTAGAAATTGGACGCCATTGGGCTCTTTGGTGGCAGAAAAGGGTTGCTGGCAGGCGTGGGGACGGCGGTGTAGGAACGACACCCCTCTCTCACCATTTCCTACACTGCTCCCTCCAGTGGGATGGGGGACGTTTTGGAGCACATGTTTATCACCTCAACGGTTCAGGGACAAAATGATACCAAAAGCAGCCCAAGTTCCAGTTTCACAGAGAATGCCTTTGTTAATGTCTTGAGTAAGGAATTCTTTCTAAATCCTTTGAAATCTAATTCCTGGGATTTTTAGGTTTCTAGAGTTAGTATAGTAAGAGTTTATCTATTTCTCTAGTTTCAGTAAATTATTTAATATCAAAGTTCTAAGAAATGTATGTATATTTTTAAAGATTGGAGGGTCTATTATCTATTATCTATCATCTATCTATTATCTATCTATCTATCTATCTATCTATCTATCTATCTATCTGTTATCTATCTATCTATCTCTCATCTATCTTGCTTTCAACATGAGGATTGATATGTCCCTTATCTGTGCAGAATAAACTACAAATCAGTATCTAGAAGTGGTCATTCGGGTTAAACAGTGCTTCAAGAACAGAGTTGAACCAACTGGCTTCTCTCTTAACAGCTCTTCAAGGGCGTGTAGCCCCGGATATAAAGGAGTGTCGCCGATGAGTTGCTGGGGATGAAGCCTGTGGAGGCTTCTCTGAAAATCTCATCCCTGCTGGGCTATAGGACCTCAACATTTTCAGCTCGGATGGCTTCTCTGACAAAATCGAAGTGTGTTTGGGGATGTGAGTGTGTGTCACTGAGTTGAGTTCTTAATAGGCAGACAGGCATCGCACCGAAATTTTCCCTGTATTTGGAAGTAATTGGCGGCATGGTTCCATCCTAAGTGACAGAAGCAAAACCGAGAGCATGTACATGTAGTGACTGAACCGACTCCCACCCCCAGTCTTCCAGATGGTTCCTGTAGCTCGGGCTCACTCCTCACTTATGTGTATTAACTGATGGGCTAGTACAGAAAACCCTCATGTGCCTGATGTGTCATAAACAGAGGCCTCCATGAAGGATTCATTTTCTCAGGAAAGGAAGAAGAAAAAAGAAGTTTCAATTCTCTGTCTCCTACCTTACATTTCAGAAGAGGGAATTGGAAATGGTCCTACGTTTACAATCAGTAACCCTAGATCTGAGTTTCAGGTTTGAGAGGCCTAGCAAGGTACCTCTGGGGCTCACAGCAAATTGCCTAACCTGCTGGACCTTGGGGGCACCCTGGGTGGCACCTGTCACAGTGCCAGCACTTTGGCAACTTTGAGTCATTTAGACATGGAAAGCCACCTCGCTTCCTTCTTTGTCACCTAGACCGATGAAGACCAACGAGATAAAGTTATAAAATATAGATTCATAAAATAAGAGACGCTCTGTTTTGAGTGCTTTCTTTCTGCCAGGCACGTAACATATATGATGTATGTTAAGTACTTTCTAGCTATCGTCTTATTTAACCCTTACGGTCATACTATGAGGCGGGCACTGGATGAGGCTGATAAAACTCAGGTCACAAAGCTAGTATGTGATGGTAAATCCTGAGCCACACTTTGTTGTCTTTTACCAGATCGATGTTTAGCTTCTTGGAACTCTCTTGAAGGATGTGTTTCTTTCCTGGAGTGGTGAGGAATGAAGATATTAACTTTTCTCATTTTGTTGCTTCAGGTTGATACTTCTACAAATATGTCACAATTTTCTTTTTATGTGTACCATAAAAGCTTAACATAAACCTAGAATATTCTTCGGGAGACGGTATTTGCATCTTACCTTTGGTAGAACGACACCTTCTTTCTTCACCCACTGTCTTGTCCATTTGCAGCCCTGTTCCCCTAAAGCCCTGAGAGTCACTGAAGGTTCGCTCCAGAACTTTCTCTTCACTTTATCCCTATCATCAGAGGTGTAAACCAACGAAACTCTTAGCATCCACGTGTATCCACAGCTGTAGTGCTGTGCTCTAAGAGAGGCCATGTTTCAAACTCTGGAAAAACTCCGCTCGCACAGCTGTAATCTTATCAGAAGTTCAGTTTTGATTTTCTTGCTGTTGGTGCTGTGCTATCACTTTCCCTCCAAACATCGCGGTTAAGACAGATAAGCCTTCAAGAGTATGCTTCACTAAAGGGCTCGGACTGTTGTGGCAGAAAAGAACCCGCAAGTCCAAAAATGAATGGGGACCTCTCACAACAGTGCATAGCTTCACCATGATCTCCTTGAATCTTGTTCCACAGAAAGAACATGTTCTCCAGAATATCTATTATCAGAGACAGAAAAGACATCATCTGACATGGTTAAAGTTTTAGGCAGGTAATAATGTAGGAGGAAATTATTTAATAAGTGACTGAAGTGCAAAAACTGAATAAAGTGATATATTTTATGTCCTTAGTCACGAAAAGTGGTTTTTCCTTTGTTACACTGACTGCCTCAATAGCTTCCCCGACTCCAATTCCTGTTGCAACCCCAAGGAATTGTCTAAGTTCTTTTCTTCCCTCTTCTGGCACATCCACATTTGGTGTAGACGTTTCATCTCAGAGAACTCTCCACTGGGAAGAGAAGCTGTTTCTTCTGCTAATGGAAGGGAGAACAGAAGGTAGCATCTTCAATGGTGGAAGGAAGGCGTGTGAGAGGAAATGGAGGGACATCGCATCCCCTCAGGTGCACTGACGGGGGCCAGCTCTGGGTCCTGCTGGGGTGTGGCCGGAGCTCCCCAGGACCGAGGGCTGCAGAAGCCAGTTATGGAAGAGAATGGGGGCCCAAGCTCCCAGGACCAGGACCGGAACCCAAGACTCATCACGAGTTCACCAGGCATGTAGAGTCAAGCTGGGACAAGAGACATGCCCTGAAGACCAGTAGATGTCGCCAATACGCACCTGAGGACCAACACGCGGTCAGAGAGGACCACACCTCCCAACATGAAGATATGCCAGTCATCCCCCACCCCTCACGCCTGGGTACCACCTTAGGGGGTTGAGCAGAAGGGAGCAGCTAATGGGAATGGGGCCATTTTAATCCGAGAGAAGCCGGGTATCGCTTAAAAAAAGTTTCAGTGATCTGACTCTCAGGCCGGGCTAATAACGATGCAGTATGTTTTCGGGCACATTTGAGTTTAAATGCACAGTGAGTGAAATGGCACAGCTTTGTCACACCTGCTGCTCCCAGAGAGTGAGTCTGCAGATGGCATATCATCAGAGAGGAGGCGGAGTCCCTTTTAGGTTCATCCAAATCACACCTCAGGACAGTCTTCCTTGCTATCTACCTAAGGGACCTATGACCCTGTAGCCCATTTAAAGCCTCCATTGACAGTAAAACATCGTATGCTAAGTGAATCAGCATCTCAAGAAATATGCTGAATAAACCAGAGGTCTAACTCAGAGACCTTTCTGAGCACACTAAATGTTTTTCTGCAAATCCTCATGTCCTTTCCTTATTTAGCCTTATTTACCTCCTTCCTTTGTTCCTCTCTCACTGGGTCCCCACCAGTAATCATCTCAGACTTTATATGGAACGTTCCTGCTTTTCCAGCGTGGACTTCCTTTTGGAGGCTCTGCATGTGAATGACTCACCGACACGAACATGTCTCGAACACTGGTATTATGGCTCCAGCCACCTTCCGATGAGCTCCTATCCTGTTCCTTCAGTGGCTGTGTTGTCACTGTCTGACCCCGACACAAAGTTCAGCTCTGAGCCTTGAGGTTAGGCCGGTCTGAACAACTGAAATTAGAGAGAAGTTCACCTTGCTCTCACTCGACCCAGGGCGGGGGTGAGATTTACAGGTTTGGGCTTGGAACTAGAAAAGGTCTGAGTTGCTCGTCTGGGAAGAAAGCTGGGGCATGGCCCTCTGTCTTATTCCAACGTTACTTATGGTCTCTGACGTCACAACGTGTAGACAGCAATAAACTATTTCTACACATGGCCTTAGTAGCTCTTAACAGACATTCTGGGAAATATTGTTCAAGAAGCGTTGTTGGACCACGGAATTATTTTACACAGGTAACTTGTAGGACCAAAGTTTTTATTATTATTTTTTTTAATGTCATAAAATTTCCATGACTTCAGCACCTGGGAAAGCCATAGAGGCCAACTGGGCATCCCATTAGACAGGCCTAAAGGAGAGCAGATGGAAATTCTGAGAGTCAAGTAAGAACAGATGGGAGCTCTGCAGGTGAAACTTGAACTTGAATATTCCAAAGTTCACGATGCTGAACATAAAACCCCATTAAGCAAGTTCCAAGAAAGAGTTAAATCGACAGGCTGGAGCCTGGTGGCCGCCCCCCTCATGGATCGCCAGCGCACTTGGCCGTCAACAATTTCTGTGGCGGGGGTTAAAAAGCACTTCCTTCCATGCCGCCCTGCTCATTTGCAAACGGCAAATTTTTAAGCTGTGCTCTCTCTTACCTGGGACCGAATGGAGTGGCAGTGCTATAAACAGGGAGAAAGGATTTGGCTTCTTTCTTTTTCTTTTTTAGCCAGTCATTTGCCTCTCCCCTATAATTTTCCCCTTCTCCATTTAGACAGCGGTGCACCCACGGAAGCCGGGCCGGCCAGGCAAGCCGACCGGTACGCTGGCCAGTCAGAAGCCTTCTGGTGTTTTGAAAAGATGTCACCTCATCCCACAAACGTCCCCTTGTGTGAAAGAGGCCACGCTGTCTGACACAGCCATGGTCGCGGCAAGACGGGCCTGGCATGCGGTATGCTGTTAACTGGGGCCCGGGGGGATCTGCCTCCTGCTGTGTCTCAGATGGCACAGAACCCTGCGAGACATGGGAGACAACTCGATTCTAAATGTACCCAAGTCGGCGGGAGGCATGCGAATGGCCCACAGGGAGGCTCTTCCTCTGGTGAAGGAGGCAGAGCCTTACCTTGGTGACTCGATGCCAGACTGGAAGGGAGAACCGATGGAGAGCTGGGGATTGCAGCCGCTAACAGACGACGTCGTGTTGTGTTGGGTCTCTTCCGCTGGTGGTCCCAGCACGAGCTGTCTAGGATCCAACACTGGACTTTCCTAGGGGAAAGATGATACTTTTTTTTTTTTTTTAGATTAAATAGTCATATCTATTGCCTTGTCATGACCCTTTTACATCGTGGCTTTAAAAAATACGCATACCATCCGAATCATTATTTGAGAATATTTGCAAATACCCAAGGCCTTCCTCTTCTATTTTTTTAAACTCTAGTTTTAGTGAGATGTAATTTGCGTAACAGAAAATTCACCAGTTTTTAGTATATAAAACATAACCGTATCCACATTCGATTTTGAAATATTTCTATCACTTGCAAAAAAACACAAAAACAAAAACCCAAACCCATTAGACACGACTGCCTTTATCCTCTTGCCCCCAGTCCTCAGGAAATAAAAGTCTACTTTTTCTCTGTATGGATTTACCTATTCTCACCATTTGATATAAACGAAATCGTATGTGCTCTTTTTGACCGTTCTTTCACTTAGTGTAACAGCTTCAATGTTCATCTGTGTTGTAAGATATATTAGTACTTTCTTCCAATTTATGGCCCAAATAATATTTCATTGTATGAAAAGACTACATATTTTAAAAAAATGTTTATTGACCCATTTTGAGAGAGACAGAGAGAGAGAGAGAGACAGAGAGAGAGAGACAGAGAGAGGGAGAGAAAACACACGTGCAAGCAGGGGAGGGGCAGAGAGAGACCGAGAGAATCCCAAGGAGGCTCCATTCTATCAGCACAGAGCCCAATGCAGGGCTCGATCTCAAAAACCATGAGATCATGACCTGAGCCAAAATCAAGAGTCAGACGCTTAACTGACAGAGCCACCCAGGTGCCCTGAAAATACCACATATCATTTATCCATTCACCAGCTGGTGGTCACTGAGTTTCTACCTTTTGGATAAATTTCTATGAACCTTTGTGTACACGTTTTTTGTGGACATACATTTGTGTTCCACTTCGGTATATACCTAGGAGTGGAATTACTAGGTTATAAAGTAATTTTAGAACTAACATTTGGTGGAACTGGCAAAATTTTTTCCAAACTGGCACTATTTTACGTTCCTCCCAGCAATGTTTATGGTTCCCGATTTCTTCCCATCACAGTCAACGTCTGTTTTGTCTATCTTGTTTTATTGTAACAAGCCTGGTGAGTGCGGAGTGATAGCTCATTAAGGTTTCGATTCGCGTTTCCTTAACGACGAATGACATTGAGCAGGAAAGATGATACTTCTTCAAAGAGTCAGATAAAAAGAAAATAAAACTTCACTCAGTTGCTGAAGTTTCTAAACATGGTTTTAAAACTGTGCGGGATGTTACACATAGAGACACATCCGAAGGAGTGACGTTAAACTTGTCTAACCATCACGGCATGAGCAACAATGAGAGTCTGGTCGGGTGAAAAGTGATTCTGGCTTTGCACAAGCAGAACAATGACACTAGTGGCCACCAGAGGCGCCATGGGCTCTGTTCCCAGATGTGCCCACAGAGCAGTGCTCACCGCCTAAGTACCCGACTTAAAAGTTCCATGTTTTCGATGGTCTTTTAGAGCCAGGATCGATCAACGAGTCACTATTAATAAAATAGGGACCAACGCATTTGCTTATACATGTATTATGAAAATAACACCTGCCACGAAGTGTTCAGTAAATAGCAGCTGATACTATGATGCTTCAGCATCCTTTCATTTTTCAATTAATTTTTCTATTTCTATGTTGTCAAGGCCTCAGTGGTTGACAGGTACCTCACTTGTTTTGAGCACTGAACGTATAATAAACAAATGTAGTGTCAGGTTGAGGGTTTCCGAGATAAAATACGGGATATCTACTTAATTTGACTTTTGAATAAATAACAGAAAATTGTCTAGTATTTGTGTTGTTACAGAGATTGCATAAGATATTCTATTACTAAAAACTTATCCGTTGTTTATCTAAAATTCAAATTCAATTTTTTTTTTTTTTTTTTTTTTTGCTAAATATGGCAACTCCCACCAGATTAGAAGAAGCAATGGTTAGTTTTGGAGTGATTGACATATTTTAGGAAGCCATGCCACTCAGCATATAGAACATCATCAAAAGCTTGGGTAAAGGAGTGAAGGAGTGTGCGTAAGTATCGACCTGCAAGCTGAACCATGGTATTTTATATTCCACTACGCTCTAGGGTCTCTCTGTGCTGATTTCCTCTAAGTAACTTTATTTTCTTTGTAACTAAACAGTTTAGAGCCATGCAGGAGTTGTGGAAGCCATAAATGACTGGCTTCCACAAGGTTTGGATGAAATACCCAAACCTCACAGTCTCATTGATGAAAGTAGGTCAACCAGCAGAGTCGGGGTTAAAATTTGGGCAATTTGGATCGCAGAATCCTTGCCCCAGATATCCAGGGATAGACATCTCAGATACCTAAGATTAAACGACCATGTAAGACGTGAAAAGGGAGTCTAGTTCACGCGATGCGCTTTGAAAAAGGGAGAACTTGCAGCTTTAGTGATGGATATGATTAAATGGCTGTATAATTATTGTTTTTGACTTTTCGTACCTCTTTTATAATTCCAGGTAACACCTGGTGGCCAAGGAAATACTTACCACAAGATCAAAAAGTTCCAAGAAATGTTTACTAAAAATTTTTGTTGGAAGACATTTGTAACAACATTTGCCCCAAGGGTATGTTTACTCGATTAGACATTGTTCTTGATGTGCTGGGTACAAAGATCATTGCTACTCACCCAAGATTTAACCCATCAGTACAAATAACAAACAGTTTGGTCTCTGAGAGAAAAATATTCTGGTTTCTTAAATGTGCTTCCTGGGGTAGTCTGTAGTCTGTCAGGGCAATAGTGATTAAAAATTTTGTGGTTGAAGGACAACGGAGCGTTTGAAAATGGGCAGCAATGGCATGGAAAAATAGAAGAAAGCAAGCCTTTTGAAGTAGCATGTGGAATATCGCCGTCAAATAAGATCCTACAAAAATCCCACCGACAGGTTGAGGGGAAAAAATCTAGGATGAAAAATCTTCTACTAAAATTGAGAGAAGGAGGCTTAGAACAAATAGAGATTTTAGCTCCTGGCTTTTCATATTTGGTATTATACCACATGTTCCGATGTTATAGTTTCCTGTGAAAAGAATCACCAGTCTGTAGGTTTTCCAAGAGCAACACTCGAGCTCCTATATCTAGAAGTCTAGCATATGCCTTTTCTCAATATTTCTAGAAACCCTTAACTTCATGGGGTCAAATACTTGAGGCCAGAGGACTTCACATCTCTTATATGTCCTTTTGGGCTGTTCTGGGTGCAGTGGAGTTTCACCAGTCGTGTCTGGGAAAATGTGACAGGGCTGGGAATTCTGTTTCATTAGCTGAGGCCAACACCAGTTCCAATAACCGTCCGGGCCAAAGTAGTTCTTCAAGGTATGAGAAAGAAAAGAACAAACCTCTCTGTACTTGCTTTGGACCCCAGGGATCAGTGTCACGAATCAAACATTAGACCAGGAAGTCTGTCAATCATTTATTCCACACATGTTAAATGAGCACCTACTATGCGCCACGCCTGTGCTAGGCACTTTTTAATGATGAACAAAGTGATCATTCAATCAGCCTTCTAGGAAGCTTGATGTTTGTCAGGGAAGACCGATACTTATTGGTAGATAACAACGAAGAAGGTAAGTCAAGTTTTTTCAAAAGTAGACTAAAGGAAACCAATAGGGTTCTTACATGTGAGAGAAAGGAAAGGGGACTCTATTAAAATATGGTGTTTCGTGAAGGCTTTCTAATGGGATTTCTGTGATTTAAAACCTCTGAAAGGGCTCAACATGTTATATGCTCCCAGAATTTTCCCTTTGAAGCAGAGCCTCCCGCTTTTTGTCTACTCAAAGAAAAGTAGGTAGAATTTGATATTCGATGAAGTCAAAATGGCACACAAATGGGAACCGTCAGTTTCAGGTAAATAGCAAACCACCCCTTCATTTATAAAATAGCTCCTGGTGGTGACCGTTACTAGAAATGGCCAAAAAAACATTTTTCGTCTTCAGTGCACTTTGAGCATCTCAGTGAGGTTTTTTTTTTTCTTCAAGTTTTTATTTGTTTTGTTTTGTTTTAGAGAGAGGGAGAGAGCATGAACAGTAGAGGGAGAGAGAATCTTAAAGCAGGCTCCATGCCCAATGGAGAGTCCCATGTAGGGCTTGATCCCATGACCATGAGATCATGACCCGAGCTGAAATCAAAAGTCAGCTGCTTAACCAAATGAGCCACCCAGGTGCCCCCTTTATTTATTTGCTTGTTTGTTTGTTTCTTTTCAGTGAGGTATCTTTTTAGTTTATAGGAAAGAGAGGAATAATTTTAGGTCAGAGACCCTCAAGGTCAACATCATTTCTATGGTAGAACTAGCCTGATAAACTATGCTCACTCTCTCTCTCTATCTCTCTCAACTCCCCTTTGTCCCCAATCCTGGTAATCTTACTCAGCTTTATTACATTTGTTCCTCTGAAGAAACATTTCACATTTGTGTTGATCACAGCCGTCCCAGGTCCAAAACCTTCACGTTTTGGAAAGCAAAGTGCGCTCAATTTTCCGGAGAATGGTGGGTCTCCCCAGACGGGAGAAATGGAAAAGCTTCATTCTTCAAGTCAATAACTCCTTAGCTCCCACCTCAAGATGGGTCTCAGGAAAGGACAGCCTGTTTTTTTTTTTTTAAACTCGGAGAGCTATTTCGGAGCCCTCTGCAAAGTGACAGGGTCCACAAGTCCCTTCAAGGTTTAAGGACGAACACTTCATGTGAGTAATAGTTTCTACAGTGCTTTAAAGACTTTTACAATGTTCTTCCTCTATAGGCCAAATCAAAGAACATTTCCCATATCTCAGGCTCTTGCTACCTCTGCTTGTTAGGAAAAGCGATGTTTCCTTCGAATTCTGGTGATGGTCCACATACCTAAACCATTTTGACAGTTTTCAGCTGCTGCTGCTGCCTCAGCAAAGCCAAGAAAACTGAAACTCTTACAGGACCCCCTCCCCCCTCTGCCACCCACACACACACATAAGCAGAAATACTGAAAATCCCAAGGCTTTTCCCAGGCACGGAGAGATCTCAGGTCACAGGCTTATTTAAAAAAAAAATCTTAATGTTTATTTATTTTTGGGAGAGAGAGAGAAAGAGAGAGAGAGAGTGTGTGTGTGAGCATGGGCAGGGCAGAGAGAGGAGACACAGAATCCAAAGCAGGCTCCGGGCTCTGAGCCATCAGCACAGAGCCCGATGCAGGGCTCGAACTCACAAACTGTGAGATCATGACCTGAGCCAAAGTTGGACGCTCAACCGACTGAGCCACCCAGGCGCCCCACGGGCTTACTTTGAAACACAAATGACTATAGTTTGTAGTATATCGCACCCAGTGGACAAAAAGCTTCATTTTTAAATCTTAAAATCTCTTCCTTCCAACAAACTCGAAATGATTTCACTTTTTCTCATATCACTGTAAGGTTGGTAGAGCAAACACTGTCACTGTGATTTCACAGTTGGGAAAACTGGCCCAGAAGGTGGTGGCCTCTGTGGTTGACCGCAGGGCCAGGACCTCTATTTCAAATCCCACGGTGGTTTCCAGGAGAACCTGCTGCTTCTTTTACAGTTAAGTTATACTTCACTCGGGGAGACTTCCAGGTTCCCCAATGCCACATCATTCTAGGCCAAATAGCTTACCAGGCCATTTATTGTTCGACAAAATAATTACGTGATAATGATCTATTGAGTTCCGAGCTTCTTGCTGTTGTTTCTGTGGCAGAATCTGGCTGTTGCAAAGTTGGATCAGGTTCGATCTAAGACTCCGGATATTGCAATCCTTCAGACGTTTTATCATGGGGATCTTCCAGAAAGGACGATGGGAAATGTTTGTCAGGGGAAGGACTCGGCAGTGACTTGTGGATGTCTACGGCGGATAAGTTCTATGCTTCTCCGCCCTGGGGAGATCTTGCCTCAGTATCCAATTGAGTCAATGTAACTCCTGTGTCATGCTGATGAACAGCTGTCTCCCCCCGCCCCCATGAGTGATTCATGATTTATTTCCGTCTTGTGAAGATGCATTCTCAGATTGTGATGACACACACACGCCATTTGACTGAATTCAGAAAATATAAAGGAGAACAAGCCCCAGAGAACAAACAGGACGGTTGAATTCCACCCAACACTTCTTTTTATTCACAGGATCGCAGACAGCTACTTTGACTGTGGTAGCCTCCTTCCGATAGGCATCTCGGTATCCTAAAGAACGATGATCTCATTACAAGAGTGTCCCCATCCCCTTTATCCTACAAAATGTGGTTGTCATGAAAGGGAACTTGATTTTTGGCACGAGTGAATTACCAAACACTGAAACGAAACATTTTCATCGGGGTTTATCTCTTACAAAAACACAAAAACAAAAACAAAACAAAACAAAACACCAAAACATTTTCTTTCCTCGACCCTGCCGTGGGCATTTCATGAAACGTCAGAAACAGTTCGCTTTACAATTTGCGAAGAAAAAGCAGTGACTTGCCCTCCCCCTGGAAGGGTTTTTGTAGATGCGGCTTTTTATTGGCTGTGGGCTGCTGAAGTCCAAGGGCATCGACTTTTCAGAGGCTGAGAGGGAAGCTTCTGGCTTTTGCCTTTCTGGTTTGTGGATGAGACGAGGAAGGATGGAAGGAAGGTGTAGGTGGTGGTCTGGAGCTGACAGAGCTTGTCTGCCCGAGGATATCTTGACATCACATTTTACCAAAGCTTTTAGGAGTGGGAGTTTTGACTTTATTGTGTGTGTGTGTGTGTTTTAAATGTTTTATTTATTTTTGAGAGAGCACAAATGGGGGAGGGGGAGAGAGAGAGGGGCAGAAGAATCTGAAGCGGGCTCTGAGCTGCCAGCCGCCAGCCTGACGTCGTGGGGCTCGAACTCACGAACCGCGAGATCATGACCTGAGCCGAAGTCAGACGCTCGACCGACGGAGCCACCCAGGCGCCCCAGGGAGTGTGCATGCTGATTTTAAAGCAAGGGTGTTTTTTACTCACGTGGCACATGAGGAAGGCAGCCGGCGTGATGGGTATTTGGAAAATGTTTGCAAAGCTTGAATGCGTGGACTGTCTGGAAATTAGGGAGAGAGGATCCAAGAAGCCCGTTTCGCTTGCTGTGTCTGCGTAAAAAAATTATTTCAAACCTGAGTGGCTTAAAACGATGGCAGCGTTTGTTTTGTGTAGGGACCCACAGTTTGGGCGGTAGCCGTCGATATTTCTGTTCCACTCTGGCACCGGCTTGGGTGGTTCCAAGGCCGGGCTGAAATGCTGTGAAGACGCGTTCACTTACACTCCTGGCAGTTGGCTAGAGCACCTGCACGTGGCTTTTTGTAGAGCTCGGGCCTCCTCCTGACATTGCAACTGGGTTCTAAGGGCAACGACCCCGAGACCAAGAAGACGGCTGAGTGGAAGCGAGACCACCTCTTGGACCTAGTCTTGGAAGCCACACGGCATGACCTCCTCCGGGTTCTGCACCGAGAGGGTCGCAGAGTCCTGTCTGGGTCCAAAGAGAGCAGACCTTGATTCCCCCTCTCCACGGGGAACGGCAGGTTTCTGGAGGCGCCGATGGAATGAGAATGTGACCGTGGTCATTGTTGGAAAATGACTCCGCTTCTTCCCGGAGAGTCCATGAGGGGAGCACCAAGTGCGCGGGCAGGAAGGCTGAAGCATATGCTGTTCCTGCTTGGCCGGCGCCCCGGCGGAGCTGGAACACAGAAGTGAGGTAGTGAGTTGTTTTCGTTTTTCTTTTCCGTAGCTCCGAATGAAAACACCATTCAGAGGTGCTTGCTGTACTACCAGAAACTTGATAACAAGACATCGTTGGCATTATCAAATCTAGGCATCCCAACAACAACCTTGGCAGGTGGGAAAGGCAGGCATCCGACTCCCCATCTGGGGGAGGAGGAGGCTGAGGGCCGGAAAGAGGTAAACGAATTTTCCAGAACCTCAGCATTAGTAAAGGTCCATACTGGGGCTCGGACTCACATCTTCAGAGTTCAGATCCAACGTGCTTTTCTGTTCTAACCGTGTCAAACCGGAAAACAGAAGGACAAAAGCAAATAAATGATCAGATGGGAGCATTCTGGGATTGAAGTAAGGAAGGAGATAAGAGGGAACCGAGGGGCTGACTGGGCTAAAAGTTTTCAGAGTTCATCCTTTTTTTGCCACTTCAAGTGCTTTGTGTTGAGTGGTGATGTATTTACAAACTCAGTACGCATCTATTTAAAAAAAGGTTTTCCGAGAGCCTGTGATGCACACAGTGCTAGGCAGGCATAACTACAAATTGTATGATTATCGCTTTGAAGGTTCAATTAGGAGAAACAGACACACAGAAAATCATGGGATATGGCCTTTTTAAATGATACTGACAAAATGCTAGGTATTGTATTAAGCTCCCTTCCCGCACCAAAATTTCCTGAATACTTTTAGAAAAATATGCTTGAAAATAATACAATTAGAGCACGGCAAAACTTAACATGTGTCACAGAGTAATCTCGAAGTTTCGAGAGATTTCAGAAAGAAAGCACATAGAAATAGAAACAAAGAAAGACATCAGATATGCCCCTAAATAAATGCAGAACAAACCTGTTTCGTGGGTAAAATCAGTTCTCGAGGTAATTTAATCCCGTACTGAAAGAATAGCGGAGCAGGACTTTGATGGTGCAATTGTTAAGCAACTGATTAATTTTCTGCGTTTCTGACAGATGCCTCAGATGACTTGTTTCCCTCCCTGTGCTGAGCATCCAGCAGCAGTAACAGCACGTTCTCTCAGGATAAAGCCTGACAATTAAACAACCTGGGGACTGAATGGAAGAGAGGAGACCCCGGTCGTAGGAACTTTGAGTCTCTCTAACATCCACAGAGAGAAATACAAAGAAGAAAGAAAAGCAAGCGTCATAGCTGACTCCAGTATTGGTTCAGAGCTACAATTGAAGTGTTCTTCTGCAAAACAGGAATTCAGAGATGAGCTATTCTCGTAGTGGGCATGCGGTCCAGAGGAGCAAAGAAGATATTGGAGGAATATCCCCCATCACCAGATGTATCCATCGATCAGTGAACAAGAATTCTTCTTTGGGCTATAATCAGGAGAAACCCTCAGTCACAAATATAGACACCAGGAATCACCAATATTTAATTATGAAAAAGACACGCAATAACTTAGCACATATATGCACATACACAAGCGTGTGCGCACACACACACACACACACACACACACCCGAGAGTATCCATAAAAGCAGAGTTGGTAGAGGCAATTAAAAGAACCTAAGTTAAAATACAACCAGAGGGATAATCAAGGAGTCATCCCATCCATTAAACTAACATGCAATATGAAAAAAACATTGGGTGTCTTAAAAATGCTAAATATGATCATCAGAAACAAAGAACACAACTCGTTATGTTGAATGCAGAGTAATACAGCTGAGGTTCAATTATCAAAGTGGGCAGTTGAGGCGATGAATTATCTACCACAAGATGTTGGAGAGTTGCCACGGATGAGGGGCAAAAGGCTAAAAGATATGGAAGATGATCTGGAAATGAAACCTCCAGCTGCGGGTTCCAGAAGAGAAGGAGCAGAATGAAGAGTAGAAAATTTCCAGAAGCTAAAGAAGGTCGTGGCTCTTGAGACTGGAGGGGACCCAGAATAAGATGAGCAAGCAAGATAACACACCTAGACATGGTTTAGTGACATTGCAACTATCAAAGAGAAAGGTTTAAATTCTCCACCAAGGAAGGTCAGACAACTGAAAATCAAAGAGAATCAGATGAGCATCAAGCTTCTCATCGCGGATACCAGCAAATAATGAAGCTAACAGTGAGGCAATACCTTCAAAGTCATTTGCTAAAACAACTCAGAATACACAATGACCCCATGCCTACTTACTTGTTCATCTGACTGTGAAGGCTAAATAAAAAGGACGTTGGGGCCCCCGGGTGGCTCAGTCGGTTGAGCCTCCGACTTCGGCTCAGGTCATGATCTCACGGTTTGTGGGTTCGAGCCCTGCGTCAGGCTCTATGCTGACAGCTCGGAGCCTGGAGCCTGTTTCGCATTCTGTGTCTTCCTCTCTCTCTGCCCCTCCCTCACTTGTGCTCTGTCTCTCTCTCCTTCAAAAATAAATAAACATTAAAAAAATTTTAAAAAATGACGTTAAGTCATAAAAGCCTTATGAAACTTACCAACTATAGACATTTTATAAAATAATTATTTAAGGAGATGTGCAAACAGGATTAAGAAAAATATGAGGGGCGCCTGGGTTGCTCAGTCTGTTAAGCGTCCGACTTGGGCTCAGCTCATGATCTCACAGCTCCTGAGTTCGAGCCCCGTGTCAGGCTCTGTGCTGGCAGCTCAGAGCCTGGAGCCTGCTTCGGATTTTGTGTCTCCCTCTCTCTCTGTTCCTCCCCCGCTTGCACTCTGTCTTTCTCTCTCAAATATAAACAAACATGTAAAAAAAAAGAGAAAAATATGAAGATGTCATGGGCTGTAAAAAAGAGTGGCCCGCGAAGAAATCAGTCTACGTGCTAGCTGAATTTAAATACTTGTTTAAACAGAGAATGAGCACTGCCTCCCTCAGCAATCATTCAGAAATTAAATCTCATATAATTTGGGAAACTGTGAAAAGTGAGAGAAAAAGGAGTGAAACTGCTAAAATTCTTATCCTCGTTGAGGAAAGGTATAGATATGGAATAGTTCTGTGAATCAGCAGAAAAATCTGTTTTAATATATGTGTTAATGTTTTACAGCAACTATTCAAAACTATACCTAAAATGAATACTTTAAAATGCTAGGAAATTTGGGGGTAAGATTGATCAATTTAACCACAGTAACATTAAAAAAAGTCAAGGGAAAAAATAAAAAGGAAGCACGATCCATAGAAAATAATATCTACTCCTTAACCCCCCAAAAATGTGGCAGAAAATGATAGCATGTGAGTAATCATATAAATATGAGCAAGTCCATTTTTTCTTCAATTTTTGGCATGTGTTTTATTTTTATTTTTTTATTTTTTGTTACTTAGAAAATTTTTATTTTTTATTTATTTTAAAAAAAATAATATTTATTGTCAAATTGGCTTCCATGCAACATCCAGTGCTCATCCCAACAAGTGCCCCCCTCAATGCCCATCACCCACTTTCCCCTCTGCCCCACCCCCCATCCACCCTCAGTTTGTTCTCCGTATTTAGGAGTCTCTTATGGTTTGCCTCCCTCCTTCTCTGTAACTTTCTTTTAACCCTTCCCCTCCCCCATGGCCTTCTGTTAAGTTTCTCAAGATCCACATATGAGTGAAAACATATGGTGTCTGTCTTTCTCTGTATGACTCATTTCACTTAGCATAACACTTTCCAGTTTCACCCATGTTGCTACAAAAGGCCAGATTTCATTCTTTCTCATTGCCAAGTAGTATTCCATTGTGTATATAAACCACATCTTCTTTATCCATTCATCAGTTGATGGACATGGAGGCTCTTTCCATAATTTGGCTATTGTTGAAAGTGCTTTTATAAACATTGGGGTACGGGTGCCCCTATGCATCAGTACTCCTGTGTCCCTTGGGTAAATTCCTAGCAGTGCTATTGCTGGGTCATAGGGTAGATCTATCTTTAAGGAATTTTTTTGGGGGGGAAACTCCACACTGTTTTCCAGAGCGGCTGCATCAGTTTGCATTCCCACCAACAGTGCAAGAGGGTTCCCGTTTCTCCACGTCCTCGCCAGCATCTGTAGTCTCCTGAGTTGTTCATTTTAGCCACTCTGACTGGCGTGAGGTGGTATCTCAGTGTGGTTTTGATTTGTATTTCCCTGGTGATGAGTGACGTTGAGCATTGTTTCATGTGCCTGTTGGCCATCTGGATGTCTTCTTTGGAAAAGTATGTATTCATATCTTCTGCCCATTTCTTCACTGGATTATTTGTTTTTTGGGTATTGAGTGTGGTAAGTTCTTTATAGATTTTGGATACTAACCCTTTATCTGATATGTCAGTTGCAAATATCTTTTCCCATTCCGTCAGTTGTCTTTTAGTTTTGTTGATTGTTTCCTTTGCAGTGCAAAAATTTTATCTTGATGAGGTCCCAATAGTTCATTTTTGCTTTTAATTCCCTTGCCTTTAGAGATGTGTCAAGTAAGAAGTTGCTGTGACCGAGGTCAGAAAGGTTGTTTCCTGCTTTCTCCTCTAGGGTTTTGATGGTTTCCTGTCCCACATTTAGGTCTTTAATCCATTTTGAGTTTATTTTTGTGTATGGTGTAAGAAAGTGGTCCAGGTTCATTCTTCTGCATGTTGCTGTCCAGTTTTCCCAGCACCATTTGTTAAAGAGACTGTCTTTTTTTTCCATTGGATGCTCTTTCCTGCTTTGCCAAAGATTAGTTGGCTACACTTTTGTGGGTCCACAAAACAGTTCTGTCCACAAGACAGTTCTGGAGTCTCTATTCTATTCCATTGGTCTATGTGTCTGTTTTTGTGTCGATACCATACTGTCTTGATGATTACAGGTTTGTAGTAGAGGCTAAAGCCTGAGATTGTGATGCCTCCTGCTTTGGTTTTCTTCTTCAATATTATTTTGGTATTGGGGGTCTTTTGTGGTTCCATACAAATTTTAGGATTGTTTGTTCTAGCTTTGAGAAGAATGCAGGTGCAATTTTGAATGGGATTGAGCAAGTCCATTAAAAAGAACAAGGTATCCTGTACTATATATCTTTTATAACTTGTTTTACTTCATTTGATATTATGGTTCTGGCTTATGACTTAGTTGATTGATAATAGTAAAATTTAGGTTCCAATTATTTTATTTTTTAAATAGTTTCCAATTATTAATTGCTCCAAGGAATACGTTGTGTGAGTAAGTCACATTTTATCCATTCATTGCCCTCATTTAGAGGCAAGTATAGTTTTTAAATTTTTTCACTATTATAAACAATAATTCAGTAAACACATTTACATATTTTTGTGTTCACAAAGAGAGTTATTCTGGGTGAAATCAGGCAATAGAATTACCAGTCTCCAAAGATAAGCATCTCCAATTTTATGAGGCATGGCCTAATTGCTCTCCAAAGTAGTGAATTAATTATTTAAGTTATTTAAAGGGTAAATTCAAATTTAAAAAATGTGCAGAAGCATGCATACAGATGATACATACACACTTCAGAGCAGTCTGTATCTGTGAGGAAGGAGGGAGGCAAAGACAGGGGCACCTTTGGGTTGGATCTGTAATATTTTATTTCTTTAAAGGGATCTGATGCTAACATGATAAATTGTTACCGGGTAAAAAAATGGGGGTGGGCAGCACCTGGGTTATGGCATTTTCTCATCTTTGCTTGAAACATTTCGTAATGACATGTATTAGAAATTAAAATTGCCTATTACTTAAAATTGGCTTGGGTAAGCAAGGGGATGGTGAGAGAAGTTTTGAGTCTAACTCAAACTCAAACTCAAAGCGTTACTTACAGGATAAGTAACGCTTTCTTGGGAGGCAAGAGGGAAAGAGGACACCCAGATGAAGAGGCTGTGTGAACCAGGGCAGAGAGGTGGGAAAAGCAAGACGTCTCTGGGCTCAGGCTGCATTGGTAGGAGACTGGTGGGAATTTGGATGCAAGGACCAGGTTTGGGACAGATGATTAGAGGTCCTGAAATTCTGGACCGAACTGCTCAATCTCTTGGACTTTATCTCATGGGTAGTGCAGAGCCACGGAAGGCTTGAAACAGAAAGATCTGGGTTTTAGAAAGAACAGAGGAAGCCATCTAAAGATGAACGGAGGTGGAAAATATTTCAGGCAGGCAGACGCAGCAGAACGTGGAATGATGAAGGTCATGAATAAGCAGTGGCAGAGGAGCCAGACCTGGTGACCAACCCGAGGCAGGGCATTGGACACCGATGGAAAATCATAGAACAGTCCTTCTAGTTGTGATGATGGAGAAGGGCAGTGCCATTAATGAAGACAAGAAATACAGAAAAGAGGTGAAGGTTTGGAGGACAGATAAAAGAGTTTGGTTTATCTTTCTTATTTCGGAATTTTTTTTTGAAAAATGTTTTGAAGTTTTAAAACTTTTTTGAAAGCTGAAATCTTTTGCAATTTGAAATGCATGTGCCGTTTGGAGATGCCAGAAAGCAGTGGGAAAGACCTTTGACCATCAAAAGTGTCAAAAGATACGTGCTGCACACACAAACTATTCGGTTTATCCTGCACCAACTCCCAGTGCGCCTGGTGTAACCGGTGCGTGGGTTAAGTAACGTGTATGGGTTTGGGGCTCAAAACCAGCTTTGTCTAACTCCCAAGGAAAGGGAACGGAACAAGCTAACACGCGCTGGGTGCCTTCTGGGGTGTGGCTGATAGGAAGCATGACTCACTTACTCAATTCCCCGAATAGCTTAGATTCTACGGCCACCCCCACTTTACAGATGAAACAATGCTGACCTTACATACATTATGTAACTTGTGGTCACTTAATGTGCCTGAAAATGGGGTACTGGCTGAAATCATGGGCTCTGGGATCCAGCTGCCTGGTTTAGCAACAAGCCTCTTGGTGTTCCTGGGGTGTCCCGCTCCTCCTTGCAACCTTCGCTGATGACTGCGCTTTCTGAGTAACGATGAGCATGCACAGCACACGGAAGGATGCTTCACATGTAGTAAAGTGCTCAACACAAGGGCGCTATTGTTTATTATTAAACAAGGTCACCCATCCGATATTATTGTTCTCTGAAGAGTGATGGTGATTTACTGATGTACACCCAGCCAGCGAGTGGTGAGCTCACGCTGAAATGCAGGGTCTCCCATCCCCCAACTTTGTAGGTTTCTCCCATGGGCCTCTGCCTTTCTTTAAGACTTCCAGAAGTGTTTGATGCATGTTAGAGGGCTTTACTAAAAGTGCCTGGAGCAAACGTGTGTTGGTGTTTGAAAGAGGACGGGTCTTCATTTACCTGGCGAATCCATGTATCTGCCACCTTACTTACCCATTCTGTGTACCATGAACCCATTTCTGCCCTCGGATTGGTTTACACCACATAATTGTGCCCTCTGTTATTCTGCCCAGGATCTGCCATCGGCTGTTGAGAGTCATGTATGTTTCTAAGTGGCCTCCTCACTGGGGCACCAAACATTGGGTCCATATCTCAAAAGCTGTGAAGTTGTACAGCCCTGAGAGAACACTTTCCTTTTTCTGGAGAGGAGAATATCATTTTCAACACATTGCTGTGCAATTTGTGAAAAGAAAGAAAGAAAGGAAGAAAGAAAGAAAGAAAGAAAGAAAAGAAGGAAGAAAGAGAGAAAAGAAGGAAGAGGGAAAAGAAGGAAGAAAGAAAAGAAGAAAGAAAGAAAGAAAGAAGGAAGAAAGAAAAACGAAAGAAAGAAAGAAAGAAAGAAAGAAAGAAAGGAAGGAAGAAAGAAAGAAAAGAAGGAAGAAAGAAAGAAAAGAAGGAAGAGGGAAAAGAAGGAAGAAAGAAGGGAAGAAAGAAAGAAAGAAAGAAGGAAGAAAGAAAAATGAAAGAAAGAAAGAAAGAAAGAAAGAAGAAAGAAGGAAGGAAGGAAGGAAGGAAGGAAGAAAGAAAAGAAAAGAAAAAAGAAAAGAAAAGAAAAGAAAAAAGAAAAGAAAGAAAGGCTTATAAGTTTTCTGTGACATCAGATGGCAGCTGGAAGTTACCCTGGAAAGGAGTAATGTCCCCTGACACTGATTTGAGCATAATCTCCCCAAGAGGTATCGGACCACACATGTGAGGTTAGTACACTCCAGCTAAATTCCGTCCTCCTTCCTTCTGTTGAAAAGTTCCGCGGTTTCCCTTTCGTCCTCCAGAGGATATCTTCCCTTTGTGATGTGGACTGTGGCCACTGCCCACTCCTGCCTCCCATGATAAGCTCGTTTCTCCTTCAGATTGCACCTCTCAGCTCCCTGTTACGACAGTTGGCTTTCTTCTCGGTTCAGAGGCAGCCGAACTCAACATTTGCCCAAGAGAAAATGCTAAGCATTGAATCTTCCTCTTCCATACATTTTCCTCTTCCATGATAAAAGGACAGAGAGGAACGGCCTCCCAAAGAAAGCATTTACTCTGCTTTCTCTCTCTCATATTTGCAACTCAAGGCTTAGGTCTTTGTGGAGATATACTCAGGTGAAATTCTTTTCCCCTGGACTGAATGGTCGAGAAATTACTTACTGAAAGCCTGTACAAATATGACTATTTTCAGAATGTTCTAAATTTAAAAAAATCTGCCTTGTAATTTTGCAAAGAGGGGTGATTCAGAGAGCATAAACTTCCTGTGATTGTTCACTCCCCAAAGTCATTTTATTTAAGAATTTAGTAGTTAAATTTACTGCTTTTCTGTGCCCTGGCATTACCTTGATATTACTTCTGGACCCACTGGATTCCTTTTCATGTCTCTGTCAACATTTCTCTCTGTGGCTTTCAGCCTTCTTCATCCACTTTCCTTCATGTTCCTGGGGGACCTCTTGAGCTGTCATGTATGATTGACCTTGAACTGGTGCCCATGATGCTAATTCGTTACGACTATGCTTTGCAGCACAGTTGGCCAATCCAAGGATCCTATGACATCCATATTTGAAGCTAGTGATTTGCGAGTGCTTGAATTTTTCAGACTCATAACAAATATTGTAAGAATATTAAAAATAATGCAAATTGTTGTGACAACACGTTGGGTATTTCCTGTTAACTATGCCCAACTATTTTAGCTTTTGTATTCAACATATTCATTCAACCACTATTTGAACACTAATTTGACCCCAGAAGGATGCTGGAGGCAGGCATAGTGGGCATTGTTTCTTCTCACACTGAGCTTATAGTCCAAATAGCCCCTCACACAAAGTACAGTCACAAGTGCTAAGAAGGAGACACATAAGAGACTACAGGAACATGCTACTGGGCGGGAGAGAGTCTAAGAGGGCATGTCAAGAGAAGTCACCCTGAAGTCACCCCAAGCTGAGATCTGAAGGGGATCTTGGAGCTCTTGGGTGAGGGGAGGACATTTCAGTTTCAGAGAAGGGCAGGGGGAAGGGCTGGGGATGGAGGGGAGTATGGCCCACTCAGGACCTGGCAGACAGGAGGCTGAGTGGGATGCTGAGAGGGAAGAAAGGAGTGGTCAGAATGAGCCAGATTGCTTAGAACACTGATGGCCTCAGGAAGGATTTTTGAACTTCGTCCTGAGGGCATAAAGAAGCCTTCCCCTGGTCTCCTGGGCTCTTAGCTTTGGGGTCTCAGGTGCTCACTCGATAAAGGAATACAAGACAACATGTCCTGCCTAGAAAACATCCCACCAGTGGCAGGCCATAATGGAGGGCAAGGGTGTTCTTTTTTTTTTTTTTTAAGTTTTTAATGTTTATTTATTTTTGAGAGAGAGAGAGAGAGAGAGAGAGAGATCATGAGCAGGGGAGGGGCAGAGAGGGAGACACAGAATCTGAAGCAGGCTCCAGGCTCCAGTTGTCAGCACAGAGCCCAATGTGGAGCTCGAACCCATGAACTGTGAGATCGTGACCTGAGCAGAAGTCAGACGCTTAACCAACTGAGCCACCCAGGTACCCCAAGTATGTTCTTTTGGAAGTTTGTCCAGCAGAGGAGGGGTGAAGTTGAAGGGAGTTTTGGTGTCCTTGAGGCCTTCAATCATTCCACACACTATTTCTTCAAACCCATCTACTCATAATTGCTCTTCTGGTCTTTTCATTTTGGGTATGTAGATGCCACAGGGTCTTTCTTGAGTCTAGGCTGCCCTGCTTCTGGTTCCTTCCCTTGGTCACAGCCCACACGGGATCCTGGCCTAGGAGTCTCCCAGGGGGTCACTCTCGTTCTGGATGGAGATGTTTGAATAACAGCAGACATTGTCTTCTCCCCCACCCTGACTTACCTCCCCTAACTTTTCCTTTCCATGTTTCATCTCTTTTTAAGTCGTGAACCCCAAAACCCTTATGAGCCTTTTAATCGAACAACCTTTTGCTGAGTATGAACCATATGTTTGACTGTGTAGAGATGTGAGGGACTCAAAAAATATCATTGACCTAAGTGTCAGAAGTAAAAGTATAGAATTTCCAGAAGAAAATGAAGGAGAAAATGGTTGTGACCATGGATTATATGAAAATTTCTTGAAGAGGGTTCAAAAGCCCAACACAAAAGAAAAAAAAAGATGTATACATTGGATTTAATCGAAATCATAAAACAAAACAAAAGCTTTCTCTCTTCAAAACACTGTTAAGAACATAACAAATCAAGCTAGAGACTGGGAGAAATTATTGAAAACGGGTTTGTTTTGAAAAACACATAGAGAACTCAATAGTAAGAGTAATGAAAAAAAAAGAATATGAAAAATCTAGGGAAAAGAGGAGCAATGTTGGAGCAGATCCTTTACCAAAGAAATGATGCTTTGTATCATTAGTCGTTGAGGAAATGCACACGGAAACCACAATGAGATATCACAACTAGAATTCTCATCAACAGTGGGTAGGAATCCAAAACCGTATGTCCACTTTGGAAAATGGTTGGACAGTTTCATGAAAAGTTAAACACCTACCCACCATACGACCCACTTATCCCACCCTGGGGGTTTCCCCAAGAGAAATGAAAGGGAATGTCCACACTAAGACTTGTATGTGAATGTTCATAGCAACCTTATTTGTAGTAGCTGAATCTTCAGACAGCTACCGTGTACCCATCCAAGTCAATTGACATGAGCCATCACAGGGAAGTGTCTTAAAATGCCAGACCAAAGAGAAATGTGCATCATGTACAATTCCATTTATAAAATTCTAGAAAATGCAAACAATTGAGGAATATCTTGGGAAATAGAAAGGAGATCAGTAATTTCCTGGGGACAGCAGAGGGGGCAGATGACAGAGGGCATGGGGGAATCCATAAAGGCATAAGGAGTGTTATCTTGAGGTGGATGATCGTGTCATACGTGCAAAATTCATCCAGCTGCACACTTAAATATGTGAAATTTCTCATACATTAATTCTACCTACATAAAGAATGCTAAAACATATGAAAGCTGTTCTTGACTGCAAGGGGTTTCTGTTCTGATGGATCTGACCAGGTTTTGCTGACCTGATTTAGAAGTGAAGGTCTTTAGAATTATTTTAGCCCGTTGTGGGATCACCAAGAGGCCCTGAGATGACTATACTGCTCCTGGGACCATTCCGGGCTACAAAATAATCAATAGACACCCATGAGCTCATGCTTTGGCATTTACGAATGAGAAAAGCCTCCGTGGGCCTATAGGGAGAAATGGGTTGAACGGTATCTCACCCAAACTAACAACAGCCTACTGAATCAAAGTACATGCCAAATATTGTACGAGGTTTTCCGTAGGCAGTTCATCATCCCAATAACCTTGTGGTTCTCATCCTTGTTTGGTAGCGAGATAATGGAATCGGGGAAGATAAACCCCTTGCCCTTCAAACCTCACTCAGATGTACAGGGTTTATGGGATGGCTTCTTTGAGGCTTGTGCTAAGTCTCTGACAGCACTCAACTCGACAAGTTATTTTTTCGCATCATCTGCTACAGATCCTTAAAGCAATGTCAGCCTTGGGGAAGACAATGGCCAGCTCGTCGGGGAACCAAAGTTGATATCATATAATTTCATCCTCCAGGAAGAGAAGCTGCTTCCGGATGATGTGCTCAGGGCTATGTACTTCCAATTTATTTTTTACCCTGATATACGGTAACGTTCCCTCTTTTTGGAGTGTGGTTGTGCTGGTTACTTCTACGTGTCAACTTAACCGGATGATGGAGTGCCCAGAATGTGCTTAAACGTTATTTCTGGGTGTTCTGTGAAGGTGTTTCTGAATGAAATTAACCTTCAAATTGGTGGATTCAGTAGAGCAGTTTGCCTTCCTCGATGTGAACGGGCACCATCCAGTCCCTTGAGAGCCTGAATAGAACAAAAAAAAATATCGAGGAAGGAAGAATTCTGCCTTTCACGCCTGAGTACTTGGGCGGGGACGTCCATTTTTTTCCTGTCCTCAGCATTGCTGGTTCTCAGGCCTCTGGACTCACCACCGGCCTTTCTGGATCTCCAGCTTGTAGATGGTGGGCCACGGGGCTTCTCAGCCTTCACAATTGCACGAAACAATTCCCATAATAAATCTTTTCACATAGACAATATGGAGGCCGCAGACGAGCGGAACAGCTCTATTAGCTTTGTCAAGTGCATGGAGTCGTGTAGCCGCTTCTGTCGTTAAGAGACAGGACGATTCCCTCGTCCCCCAGATTCCCTTACGCCCGCTTTTAGGAAGCCACTTTCCCCATCCCAGATCCCCAGCAATCTCTGACGTCTGCTTCATTCCTATCATTTCATATCTTCTAAACTGCTATATAGGTGGAGTCCTAAGAGGATCTAGCCTGCGAGTCTGGCTCTTTTCCTCCTAGACTAAAGGCACTTGAAATTCATCAGAGCGGTTGTGACGTCACTATTTGTTCTTTTTCGTGGCCGAGTGTTCTGCTGCAGGCTGGAACCACAGCCCGCCTCTCCGCTCCCCAGCTGAGGCACAGATGGCTTGTGTCTGGTTTGGGGTGATTATGAATATAACTGCTATAAACATTAGCATACAGGTTTTTGTGTGCACAGAGATTTTCATGTACTTGCAGAAAATATCTGGGGGGCAGTCCTGGAGCCTGGATGCTCTTTTTTTTTTTTTTCCAGCTAAAAAAGCTGGAAAGAGAAAACTCTTTTATTTCTATCAATCTGTCTTCAAGTTTACGTTTTCTCTGTCACTTCCATTCTGCTACTGAACCCATCCTGTAAGTTTTTCCAATATTTCATTTTTTAGTTGATTTCTAGTTTAGTTTCTTTTTTAGTTCAGTTTGGTTTTAGTTTAGTTTTTTTTTTTTTTTTTTTTTTTACATCGTTTCTATTCCCCTCCGAGGTTTTCTATTTTATCATTCATTTCAAGGCTGTGCATTTTTACCTCATGGAGATGATTATAACAGCTGCTTTAACACCGTTGTCTGATAATTCCAACATCTGGGCATCTGTTGATTGTCCCCCACCCCCACCCCGGGAAGTTTTCAGATTTTTCTGGTTCTTGGGAGGCCGAATAATTTTGGAGCGCTTCCTGGGCATTTGAATATTGTGTTGTGAGACTCAGGTTACTTTAACCTCTCCCTGGGGGGTGTTGATTAGTTGTTTTAGCAGGCAATCGACCCCTTTCGGTTGAGACCACAAGTTTTGTCTCACCTTCCATGGGCTTTGGTTCAAATGCCGGTTCATTTAGCAAAACCTTTTCTGTGGTATTTGGGTTTGCCCCATGCAGGCTCCCCTCAGGGATTAGTCTGGGATCTGAGTGGTGGCTTGGATTGTACTTGACTTTAAAGCTTTTGCTATGCATCTGGGGGACTCGTCTGTGTGCAGAAGCCTGGAGGATCCTGGGGCAGCTGTGGGTTCATGCACAGAATGTGGGGACACTCCTAACGGCCCATCTGTCCCAGGGTTTCTCCACACGCTTGGGCTCTCCACGCGTTTTGTCCGTTCCTATGTCCAGAATGTCAGGCTCCTTTTTGAGCTTTTTCCCTTGGCCTTGTTCAGATTTGGGTCTCTCAGGGTGCTCTCAGGAAAGAGTGGAGAAAGAAAAGAGAAAGGGAAAAAAAATAATGAACGCTTTCCTCAATCTCTTCAAACCACAGGGATCCCTTTTCCTGTTTTCTCTGCCCAGAGAAATGGGTTTTCTCTTTGGATTTCAGATGGCCATCCCAGCATGCATGGCCCCTGGGGTAGTGCACCTCTGGGATGGACACTGGCATGGAGGCTGGGCCCGGAGAGGAGAGAGAGAAAAATGGGAAATCCAACTGCCTGTGCTGTAAGCTGGCACCTTGATGCAGAGATGCCAAGAAGGTTTGGATAGGGGCGCCTGGGTGGCTCAGTCGGTTGAGCGTCCGACTTCGGCTCAGGTCATGATCTCACGGTCCGTGAGTTCGAGCCCCGCGTCAGGCTCTGGGCTGATGGCTCAGAGCCTGGAGCTTGTTTCAGATTCTGTGTCTCCCTCTGTCTCTGACCCTCCCCCATTCATGCTCTGTCTCTCTCGGTCTCAAAAATAAATAAACATTAAAAAAAAAAAGAAGGTTTGGATAGATGCTGATATGTTTTCAAGGAACCTTATAATTGGAGTAGAAAGAATTTTGTCAAGGGCTGCTAGATTTTGAAAGCAAGGAGGTAGAGCATTTTCTGGGTGTGAACGCATACGAACACATACTAGAGCTGCACGGTAAAGATATGTGAACAGTACATTCAAAATGCATAGGTTTGGAATTTCACTCATGTAAAGAAAGCATCTTTTTTTTAAACAAATGTTTTATTATGTATTTTTGAGAGAGAGAGAGAGAGAGACACAGGGTGCAAGTGGGAGAAGAACAGAGAGAGAGGAAGACACAGAATTCAAAGCAAGCTCCAGGCTCTGCGCTGTCAGCACAGAGCCTGATGTGGGGCTGGAACCCACGAACCGTGAGATCATGGTCGGACGCTTAACCCGCTGAGCCATCCAGGCGCCCCCAAAGAAAGCATCTTAAAAACATTTTTTTTTGAGTGAACATTTTTGAGACATATTATTTTCATGCAGTTTTAAATCTCCATTGTCAGAAACAGAAGGGTGTGTATTCCAGAGAAATCAGATTAGAACCAGAGCCACGCAGGTGAAGTACGTGACCTGCTGGGGTTACATCAAGCCATTTGGAGAAGTGTGTGAAGCCCCCCCCCCCCCCGCTTGCTCTCCATCTCATTAGGGGAAGGAGAGAGGAAGGTGAAATGAAGATCAGAAAGCAAAAGGGGACACAAAAGTCCACTCCTTTCCAACAGGAAGAAAAGTCACAGGGCCAAAAGAAAGGGTCAATAGTAAAATATTTGAATTATTTAACTGGTAGTTTGAGGATCCAGTACCATCTGTGGATAGTCCAATAGGGAGTTGGATCATTAGTGATGTGGTATAATGTGTTTGGATGGCACATTTGTGCACTCCATGGTGTGGAATTATCTGGATGGTTTCCTCAATTGCCCTCCCCCGTTTTCATGAAAAGAGCTCAATCGGAGTTCATATTGTCTTTTCATTATTGACAGTATTGAAATGCATTTATTCAGCCAATAAAAATATCAGTTTGTCACCTTCCTTTTCTGTGCAGGTTTGGAACCAAAACATGGTAGGTTAAGGCACACACACCCCTGGAAAATGAACACCAGATTACTAGGAGTCCATGAATTATATATTTAATATGTGCCCGGGCCAACACCAAGTTCAGAATACTTTTAGAGTGAGTTAAATGGCAGGAACTTCATGCGTAAATGGGGTAGAGTTAAAAAAAAATTGACATCTTGCAAACAGCCTGGGGAGAAAGCCAGAGGAAATGGGCTTTCAGGAACTTGTGTGATAGAACTCAAGTCTGGTGCATTGAGGGAAATTTGGGGTTCCAGGGGGTGAACTTTCCGTGCAAGGGACCTTCACCATATTCACTTGGGAGAAATACAGAAGTTATGTGGGAAGGAGCTCTTCAGTGGTTCCTGGCAATATTGGGGGTCATGGCTCTCTGTTAGAGAAATTAATGGAGACTACTACCCTTCAGAAAATACCCATATGCAGAACACACGCGTGCACACACGTGCGCGTGCACACACACACACACACACACACACACACAATTGTGTTTATAATCCAGGGGATTCAGCCTTGGTGTGTCAGGTTTGTAAAAGCAGTTTTCTACCTTCATCAGCATTGTATCTGGCGCATAGTAGATGCTCAATGAATATTCATTAAAAGCATGAAGGAATGAATTTATTAAACAAATATATATACGCAATATGTATTCAATATATGTATTCAATGCCTCTGTGTATCAGGAATGGGTCTTAGCAGGTCTTGGTGCTGGGGACGTATCAGTGAGCCAAACAGATTAAAAAAAAACCCTCACCCTCATGAAGTTTGGGGAAAGACTGACAGTAAACAAGGTAACCAAGTCAGGGCTCCAGGATATAACATGGCAGCAAGTACTTTGGAGGAACGTAAAGCAGGGAAGGGAAGTAGAAGGCTTGCAGGAGATCGGAATTTTAAGTAGTTTGACCCGAGAAAATCTCATTCGAGGGCAAACCTGAAGGAAGTAAAGATGTGGCCATCGGCTTCTCAATGAATGATGACCAGATAGGACTGGACTGGGTGGGTAAGTGGGATGGGAGAACTGAGGTTTGTTGGGATCGCCTGGTGACAGGTTCTGAAACAGATGGGTGCCATAGAAAACCCCACTAAATGCCGCGGAGGAGAAGGTGTGCCTGTGTGGTGGCCGGTGGGTAGAAGCAACCTTGAACCCCTGGGCATCTCAAGTCCTACAAATGAGTTTAACTTTGGGAGCGAGTAACCTTGGACTTCTCTATTGCCTTAGAGATGTTTTTGATTCCTTAGAACAGCTTCAGATGGGTGAGTGAGGAAAGTCTGTGAACAGGATTAAGCGTCAGATTCAGAAACTGTATGTATTTTGTTGACTCGCCCCAAAATAAGTCTCATGTCGGCTGCCCCAACTGATGGGTATGCCGGAGTTCTTTCCCTTTCTCTCCACCTCAGTGAACGATGGAAGTGGAAAATGGACAACGATTGTGCAATATGTGCAATGTCATGGTAAATAGAGACACGTGGGATGGAATGAAACCTTGGGAAATCAGTTTGGGTGAAATTTTTAGCGATAAGGGTAGAATCAGTTTCACCTAAGTATCTGTTTCCTTTTACGTATGGAACAAAATCATTCATGTTTGGAATTCTGGAAAGCTTTGATGAGTGCTCTTGAACAACAATAGAACTAGAAGACAGAAGGACTCCAATATCGGGATGTCTTGCTGTATGACTCGTAAACCTTAGACGTGTCGGAAACCTTGCGCAAAGGTGTATTCCCAAGAGCTTTACACCACGATCCACAACTTTCAACATCTTGTATTGAGACTTTGATGCTGTGAATTGAATTTAAGAAAGTTGATTTGACATGAGTTTGACACAGAAGGAATAAGGAAGAATGTATTAGTCCTAAGCACTTAAATACTTAAACACTGTGTTGTCAAACAAATGAATATTTGGCTGTCTTTGCTAAGTGTAGATGTCTAACGATCTGCTCAACTAAAGCATTTATTTAAGACACACTTATCAAGAACTATGATGTAGAAGTGTCTGTTTGAATATTGATGTATGAGGAAGTTGATCAGTGGACTTTAAAAATGTTTCTCTGTGGGGTGCCTGGGTGGTTCAGTCAGTTAAACATCCGACTTTGGCTCAGGTCATAATTTCGCAGCTCATGAGTTCAAGCCTGGCATCAGGTTCTGTACTGACAGCTTAGAGCTTGGAGCCTGCCTTGGATTCTGTGACTCAGTCTCTCTCTGCCCCTCCCCTGCTCATGCTCATGCTGTCTCTCTCTCTCTCTCTCTTGAAAATTAATAAACATTAAAATAATGTGCCTTTGAGATTCCTTTCCTCCATATTTATAACTTTATCTCATGAAAAAAGGATGCCGTCTTTATGCTTTTATTGATTAATTTAGACGTTCTTAAACTTTCCTGATTCACAGCACCCTCAGTGTCTCAGTAATTTTTTCAGGGCACACTCCCGAACCAAAAGAAGTACCCAACGGTTTTGTTTGTTAAGTAGCTCAATCCAAATAATTTAATAAATATTTATAGCTGAAAGTAGCCGTTTGCAAAAGTACTGCACATATCAAAAGAAAGAATAATATTTTTCCCTCGTCCTTCAATAGCCCCAGTCAGTTGGTAATGGGACGTGTTTGCCTGTTGGGCATGGCACAACCTCTAAGACCTCGGGGTCATTGAGTTCTGCCACTCTAATGTCCTAGCTATATTGATCTTCATATTGTACTTGCCTTTTTACCCCAACAGTAGAAATTCAGCTCCACAAAGCTGTCATATTATTGAAAGTTATATGGTATTAGTTAATGCTGAAATTGTGAACTAACTTAAACATGTGGTTTGTGCAGCATTCAACCAGGTCTTTACTACTTCTGTGTTTGCCTTGGAAAATGAAAATTCCCCACAATGCCCCTGTTGTGGCATCTTGGGTTTGGAAACCACGTGCAAGAATTCATTGTACTTACAGTAATGGAATACTTTCAATGTACAATTCGACGTAACAACTTCTGAACCAACAATAATAATACAAAAACGACACTTTTCACCGAGGAGAACACTTCTAAAGCAGTGCTAAGAAATCTAAGTATCTTCTTCCATGGCCGTCCGATAGAAGTTTCTATGAGAACAGAAGTGTTTACGTATGTGCTGTCCAAAACTCTAGTCACTAGTCACATACACTGTAAAACACTTGAAATGTGGCTTTGGTGAGTGAAGAACTGAATTTTTCATTTTTAATTAATTTAAATTCAATAACCACACACAGCTAGTGGCTAGGACGTTGGACAATACAATAACATTTTCTCAGGCTGAAAATGGTTCTTGGTTTGATGTAGGGTGAAACACTTCCTACCATAAGATGTTTTATTTACATGGAATTCAGGAAGCTATTACAGAATGAACCGATGCTGCATTTATTTTTTTATTTTAATTTTTAATTTTAATATATTTAATTTAATTTTGATATATTTATAATTTATTGCCAAATTGGTTTCCATACAACACCCAGCGCTCATCCCAACAGGTGCCCTCCTCAATCCCCATCACCCGCTTTCCCCTCCCTCCCACCGCCCAATCAACCCTCAGTTTATTCTCAGTTTCTAAGAGTCTCTTATGGGTTCAAACTGCCTCTTCTTGGTTGTTACCATAAACTGGGTTTAAACCTGAAAAAAATCTACCAAGTTTATCCCCAAATTTAGACATCTACCCTGACAAGCTCACAGAAGTACTGATAATTATTTGTTTTTAGGAGTGTTCTTGTTTCCATTTTTTAATTCCTAATTTTTCGCTTTGCATTGTAATTGTAGAATTATTTTGGAATTTACCACTTTTAAAATTTTCTCCTTTGGTAGGATCTCTTCACTATTATGTTTTCTTTGTATGTGGTTTGCTTCTTTTCTTTTCTACATTTTTTTTCTTTCCACGTTTTTATTTAGACTCCAGAAAATTAACATACAGTATAATATTAGTTTCAGGTGTACAAGATAATGATTCAACACTTCCGTACATCACTCGGTGCTTGTCACAACGAGTTCGCCTCTCACTCTCCACCACCTGTTACCCCCATCCCCCCACCCACCTCCCCTCTGATAACCATCCATTTGTTCTCTATAGTTAAGGGTCTGTTTCTTGGTTTGCCTCTTTTTTTTTCTCTCTCTATGCCCATTTGTTTTGTCTCTTAAATTCCACATATGAGTGAAATCATATGGTGTTTGTCTTTCTTGGACTTATTTTGCTTAGCACAATACTCTCTATCTCCATCCATGTCATTGCAAATGGCAGGATTTCATTCTTTTTTATGGCTGAATAACATTCCATTGTATATATAGCCCATATCTTCTTTATCTATTCATCAGTCGATGAACAGACGTACAGATGGCCAACAGACACCTGAAAAGATGCTCAACATCCGCCATCATCAGGAAAACACAGATCTTTTTAAAATTTTGACCTCATCTCTCCCCTGAACCTTTCTACCCAGACTTGGGGTGCCATGGTCCCCACTCCTTAATAGTCACGATTGTCTATTGCTAAGTAAACATCCCCACAAAACTTAACTGCTCAGAACAATACACCTTACTATTTCTCTGTTTCTGTAGGTTCCCTGGGGCCCAGCTATGTGGCTCTGCTGTTGGTCTTTGCCCACCTCTGGGAGTTGAGTTGCCTTCTTTTTCCCCGAGGCTTCTCTCCAGTTGTCTCTCAACCAGTGTTTCAGTAGTCCAGCCCACTTTCCTACCTCGTGGCTATATATACATTTTTTAATGTTTATTTCTTCCTTTTGAGAGAGAGTGTGTGCACACATGAGCAGGGGAGGGGCAGAGAGAGACAGAGACAGAATTCCAAGCAGGCTCCCCATTGGCAGTGCAGAGCCCAACAAGAGGCTCAATCTCATGACCCTGAGATCATGGACTGAGCTAAAATCAAGGGTTGGTTGCTCAACGGACTAAACCACCCAGGTGCCCCTGGTGGCTAAATTCTGAGTGCAAAAGCAGGACCTGCCAGATATTCTTCAAGCTTAGTCCAGAACAGGGACAATGTCACCTCCACCCATCCCTTTGGTCGTGAGAAGACACAAGGCCAGTCCAGATTCAAGGGGTGGGGATGGAGATTCCACCTGCTGATGGGAAGTGGCAGAGAATTGCAACCATATGTCCGGTACAACAGCTAGGTCAGTTGTATTCCATGTTTCCTTTCTTATCTGCTCATTAATTTTGGGAGGTTTGGTGGGGTCCATCTGTCAGACAGAGGGATGGACTGAATATTCATTTAGAGGTGAAGGAGGCTTTATAATCCTATGAACTACCAAGAAAGAAAAGGAAAAGGCAGAACACGCCCATATAAGAATGATTATTCCGATAAATAATCAGAACTTAAATTTTCTGGTTTGTATGTAAGTATATCTGAGTGTTTCACTTCTCCTCTGCAAAGTCCCATTGATACCTAGGAGGGGTTTCCTTATATAAGACATAGCCTAACATATAAATCAAGAGTGATTTTCTACTTCAATAACAGAAAACCGAATTGGAGCGACTTCAATAAATAGAAGCTTTTCTCACCAAACAAGCAGCCCAGAGGTAAGTGGCTGCTGGCATTTGTTCAACAGCTAAGTGACATCAAGGCCAATGATGATTTAATTTTTCTGGTCTTTTCTCTCATGGCTGCCAAGGGGCTGCTGCATATTCAGCCACTGTGTCTACATCACAGCAGAAAGAAGGAGCTAGAGCCAGGGAGAAAGCAAGGGACTCCATCAGCAAAGCAAAAGCTTCTCAGGACACAGAAAGGTTACTGCTT
This sequence comes from Panthera leo, assembly GCF_018350215.1. Classification (NCBI taxonomy): domain Eukaryota; kingdom Metazoa; phylum Chordata; class Mammalia; order Carnivora; family Felidae; genus Panthera; species Panthera leo. Next base: position 2,906,597 of record NC_056679.1, read on the forward strand.
ATGTCTCATCGGCCAGAACTTTAACACAAGACCCATCCCAGCTAGAATGTGGCTTCTGAGGAAGGGAGCTATGGATGGAGGTTGGGCGTGACGGGCGCCTCCCCCAGATGACCCCAGTGATCTCACCTTCTGGTGCTCGTGCCCGTGTGTAGTCCTTATCTTTCAGTGTATGTGTTAGCGACTCACTTCTAACAGGAAGACGATGACAAGAGTATTGACATGTCACCTCTGAGGTTGACATGGAGACTGACATCTGTCTTGCTTCTCTTGCTTTCTCTCGCTCTCTCTTTGAATTGCTTGACTTGGGGTGACCAGTTGCCACGTGGTGGGGCAATGCTGGGAAGAAGCCCATGGGAGCGGGCTTGGATGTGGAGCTGCCCCATGTGAGGGGCCAGGAGAGGACTCTCCGGCCACATGGAGCCTCCGGATGACTGCAGTGCTGACTGACAACTTGACTGCCTCCTGCACAAAGAACTGGAGCCAGACACACCCAAGTAAGCCACCTCCCCTTCCTGCATACAGACGCTGTGAGGTAATAAATGTTTGCCATTTTAGGTGGCTACCTTCTAGGCCGATGTGTTTAGATAATTAACACATTGGTTCAACCAATTAGTCACATCAGTTACAAGTATATGTGATAATTAAAAAAAATTTTAAACATTTATTTATTATTGAGAGACAGAGAGAGACAGAGCACGAGCGGGGGAGGGGCAGAGAGAGAGAGGGAGACCCAGAATCCCAAGCAGCCTCCAGGTTCCAAGCTGTCGGCACAGAGCCCGACGCGGGGCTGGGTCCCATGAACCATGAGATCGTGACCTGAGCCGAAGTCAGACGCTTCACCGACTGAGCCACCCAGGTGTCCCTATATGTGATAATATTCACAACAACAACAACAACGACAACAACAGCAAACCCAGAATGAGGTAAACCAAGTGCACAAATCCTCCTTGCCCTCAAAGATGGTTATCTCTTCAAAGAATATTTGACCAACACAACATTGGATAGATTTTTATGGCGATTCTGTCGCTGGCACCTAGTGGAAGTGCCAGTTTAAATGTCTCATGGGCATGTTCTCTGCTTCCAAGGTCAATTTCTATGTCCAGGTTCTGATTTCTGTATGTGCAAAGCCCCTGAGTCTTCAGGATAACTTCCCACAGGCAGAAATTGCTCTGGCCATCTTCTGGTCGTGGGATTTTTGTGATCATAAATGATACCTTTCTTTTTTTTTTTTTTTTAGCATAATTTAATCTTCTCACATCCAAGTGGCTGCTTTAAAAAAATTAGTTCATTATTTTCAACTGAGTATAACTGGCACAGAATGTTAACATCAGTTTCAGGTGTGCAGCAAGATTCAACAACTTTATATATTATGTATGCTCTTTGGTTCCAAAACTTTTGTGTCCTAATGTCTTTCAAAGTTCTCTGTGATGTAGGCCAATCCTAAATATCCAAAAACAGATGTTTTTCTCCAATATACAGAGGGCAGGCTGATTTTCTTCTTCTGCCTAAATATGTTCTCTCATTCTTGCTTTGGGGTCTTTGAGATTTTTATACCATCGTGTGAATATTCCCTGCATACCAACATCCCTCACCCCCCCCCCCCAAAAAAAAAATCGCATCTAAATCTTCTGAACTCACCTCCAAGGCTTTACTGACCACATCAGTCCATGCTAGTCTGTCCTTTTGCACCCATTTGACCCTAAGCCATCTTGCCTGCACATAGCAGGGACAGAGTAGATGTTTCTGGAATTAAGTTTAAAAATTTTTATGGAGTTCTGGAACATTCTCTCTCTCTTTTAAAGTGTATTTTCAAGTTAGTTGACATGCAGTGTAGGCTTGGCTTCTGGAGTAGAATCCACTGATTCATCACTTACACATAACACCCAGTGCTCAACTCAACAAGTGTGCTTCTCAATGTCCATCACCCATTTTCCCCACCCCCATCAGCCCTCAGTGTGTTCTCTGTATTTAAGAGTCTCTTATGGTTTGGATCCCTCTCTGTTTTTATCTTATTTTTCTTCCCTTCCCTTATGATCATCTGTTAAGTTTCTCAAATTCCACATATGAGTTAAATCATGTGATATCTGTCTTTCCCTGAGCGACTTATTTCACTTAGCATAATACCCTCCAGTTCCATCCGTGTTGTTGCAAATGGCAAGATTTCATTCTTTTTGATTGCCGAGTAATACTCCATTGTATATATAGACCACATCTTTATCCATTCATCCATCGGTGGACACGTGGGCTCTTTCCATACTTTGACTATTGTTGAAAGAGCTACTATAAACATGGGGGTGCATGTGCCCCTTCGAATCAGCACTCCTGTATCCTTTGGATAAATTCCTAGTAGTGCTATTGCTGGGTCTTAGGGTAGTTCTATTTCTAACTTTTTTTGAGGACCCTCCACACTGTTTTCCAGAGCGGCTGCACCAGTTCGCATTCCCACCAACAGTGCGAGAGGGTTCCCGTTTCTCCACATCCTCGCCAGCATCTGTTGTTTCCTGAGTTGTTCATTTTAGCCACTCTGGTGTGGGTGGTAGCTCGTTGTGGTTTTGATTTGTATTTCCCTGATGGTGAGTGACGTTGTGCATCTTTTCATGTATCTGTTTGCCATCTGGATGTCTTCTTTGCAGAAGTGTCTATTCATGTCTGGAACACTCTCTTTTTTAAATAATAGTAATTTTTCTATTCCTAATAGAGAGTGGGGGTGAGAGTTATTAGCACCTACAATATACCGGGTATTTCCTATATGTACCCTACAAGTGATAACAATCTGTAAAACAAACTGTAACAATGAAAAAGACAATTACTCTGTTTACTGTACAAATGAAATCGGTGAGGTATATAAAGGTTAAATAATGTCCTTAAAATCACAGCGAGCGAGTAAAGATCGGAACTCGGGTGGTCTGAATCCCAAATCCTTGCTCCTCCCTCAAAACCACACTTCCTCTTTTTAGATATGGAGATGTGCTAATACCTTCCTCAAAATAAACCAAAATTGAGAATTAAGTACCTATGTCCTTCCCTTTTAATCCTTGAACAAATCCTTTGCACTTAGGATCAAAAGTAATTGCAATGATTCTCTTGTTGGACTTCTGCCTTTGTTAGTTTAAGAACCTTTTATTATTGGCTTCAGAGTCCCTTGTAAGGTGCTCCTTGAATTAATCTTTGGTATACCTAATTTCTAGTTTGAATTTGTCATTTTAGCCTAGTGTGGGTTTTACTGTTTACAGTTGGGTATTTTTTCCCCTTAAAAAAATCATCAACCCTTTTGTTAACTGAAATCTTAAACTATTTCATCCTTAGCCCATTGGTGAATTTCCTGTCAGCATCTCTTTGGCATGCTTTGGAAAATCTAATGATATTAAATATTCTTTAAATATATATTTTTAATACCCAGAAAAGGCTGTTCAAAAATTATGACAGAATCTGGCTTGAGTAGTGTCCATTTGGAACTGGTTGACAATGTTGGCTTGGCTTTTCTAGTTCTTACTGCAGAGCAGGTCACTGAATTGTAGACAAGATGACCCGTTTTGTTGAGATGTGTGCCTCTGTGCCTGTACATAATGACAGCCCTATTCTATACTACATCTCATTAAGTGGAAAAGGAGAAAGTTAAGGGAATGCCATATTTTCAAGTAGGCCATGGGAGTTGGTGGTGGTGAAGGGAATAGGGAAAATTTCATCTCTCTATGATTAGAGTGAGTGAATGTAAGAAATTTGACTATTGAATAACCACAACACCCATGAGCATTGGTGTCCTGAAATTTTCACTCTAGAATGCTTAGCACCAGAGGCTTAGAAGAATCAAACTGCTGGGGAAGATTCTGACAAAGTTATAAGCTATTCAAGTGGATACTGCAAAGCCCAAAGCACTTTGAGGGGGCTCAGTGTGCGGTGATATTACATTAAGAAAGTATTACAGGCAAAGGAGTTAAGATGGTGGGGAAGTAGAGGGATCCTGGGCTTTCCTTGTCCCTCAAACAAGCTGTATTGAGGTCAGATCACTTGGAACACCCAGGAAATTGATCTGTGGACTAGCAGAAGGGTCTCCACACTTGGAGGGAGACAGTTTGATAGATACAGGGTGTGTGGAAGTGAATTGGGGGAGAGAAAAATGGCGGTGCCATCAAGGGCTGGGAACCCTTTCCCTGGAGAGACGAAAGGGAGAGAACAGGAGAGGGGTTGAGATAGCGTGCTATCAAGTTAGCACAAGAGGAAACCTCTCTAAACTATGGACTGGGGAGCGAGAAGTATTGAGTGTCTCAGTTCTTTTTTGCAAACAGCATTTGGAGCTCACACTCTGACGTTTTGAAAGTGCATGACTTTTTCTGGAGCAGAGCTGTGGCACATGCTCCTGGGGAGGAGGGAGCTGGTACCACAGTGCATAGCACAGTTTAGGGATCTCTGGGTGCACTGGAAGAAGACATTCCACTTCCTGGAGTACTTTTGGAAGAGGCTTTATTGCTTCCCCAAGGACAAAAGACCTTGCAGGTGCCAGCCAAAGTTTTTTCATCAGCAGGGTGGAGAGGCTCTACTCTGGAGAAGGGGAGCAGATCCACACAGGGCTGAGTTCTTTGAGACTTTGGGTTTTGAATCCCAGCCTCGCACCAAAGAAAAAACGCAGGAGAGTTGTGCAGGGCGAGCTGACTGCCCTTGCTATTCTGTGAGGGCTTCCTGAACGGTGGGGGGTGTGAGATCTCTGGTCCAGGGATAAGAGATTGAGTGGCACCATTTTCCCCCCAACACCAACACAATGGGACTATAGAGAACAACTCAGTGGCCCCCAGTATAGGCAGGACCTGCTTACACCAGCTCCCTACCCCCACCCCGTGTCTGGCCACTGCTTATTTACTGGGGCAAGACTGACTTCAGCCAATGCAGGCGACCTCTCCTCCAGAACATCAGCACAGCCAGCAACCCCTATGCACCAAGTGCACTGAAAATCATGCCTCAAAATGACATGGGCAGTTCTTTTTTTTTTTTTTTTTATTGCTTTTTTTTTTTCATTTTGCAATCAGGCTCATAGTTTCTTGTTTGTTTTTTTTTCATTTCCTTTTCTCTCTTTTTTTAAACAGGGTCTTTTATTCTTTTTCCTTCTTTTCTTTTCTTTTGCTTTCTTTTTTCTTTTATTTTTCTTTGGAATCAACCTTATGGTTTTCTTATTCTCTGTGTGTTTTTTTTGTGTGTTGTTGTTCCCTTTCCTTTTCTCTTTTTGTGGGGCATCAGACTCCCCACCACCTCCTTTTTTTTCCATGGTTACGTCAACAAAGAAATCAAAACACACATAGTTAAAGGCCCAAATACTTCCCCACTGCAAACAAGGAGGAACACTGTAGAGAACCGACCAGTGGGAAAGTACAGCCTGGACGCAACAGAGTACACACAACATAAACCAGAAACACTTCCTGGAGTGCCAGGCCCTGGACAGTGTATGATCCCTTTTTAACATAGCAGTACTCTCAGGTGTAGGAAAAATAACAAGCTTTTAAAACACACAAAAGACAGAAACATAGCCAAAATGACAAGATGGAGGAATTCTCCCCAAAAGAAAGGTCAAGGAGAAATCACAGCCAGGGACCTGCTCAAAACAGATACAAGCAATATATCTGAGCAAGAATTTGGGACAACAGTCATAAGACTACAGCTGGGCTTGCAAAAAGTATAGAAGACACCAACGGAGCCCTTGCTGCAGAGATCAAAGACCTAAGAACTAGTCGGGATGAAATAAAAAATGCTATAACTAAGCTGCAAAGCAAACTGGATACAGTGACCATGAGGATTGAAGAAGCAGAGGAGAGAATAGGTGAGACAGAAGATAAAATTATGAAAAATAATGAAGCTGAAAAAAGAGGGGAAAATTATAGAAGTAAGCGATTCCATGAAATGAAACAATATCCATATCATAGGAGCTCCAGAAGAAGAGAGTTACCAACTCTACTGCTAAGACAATGGCACTAAATTCATATCTTTCAATGATCACTCTGAAGGTCAATGGACTAAATGCCCCAATCAAAAGACATAGGGTATCAGAATGGACAAAAATGAGATCCATCTATTTGGTGCCTACAAGAGACTCATTTTAGACCTGGGGACACCTTCAGGTTGAAACTGAGGGGATGGAGAAGTGTCTATCTTGCTACTGGATAGCAAAAGAAAGCCAGAGTAGCCATACTTATGTCAGATAAACTAGATTTTCAAACAAAGACTGTCATAAGAGATGAAGAAGGGAATTATATCATAATTAAGGGGAATGTCCATCAAGGAGATCTAACGATTGTAAATATTTATGCCCCCAACTTGTGAGAACCCGGATATATAAATCAATTAATCACAAACATAAAGAAACTCAGTGATAATAATACCATAATAGTAGGAGACTTTAATACCCCACTTACAACAATGGACAGATCATCTAAGCAGAAAATCAACAAGGAAACAATGGCTTTGAATGGCACACAGATGGACTTAACAGATACATTAAGAGATATTATATCTTAACAGATATATTAAGAACATTTCATCCTAAAGCACCAGAATACACATTCTTCTTGAGTGCACTTGGAACATTCTCCAGAAGAGATCACACATAGGGTCGCAAAACAGCTCTCAACAGATACAGGAAGACTGAGATCATAACATGCGTATTTTCAGATCACGATGCTATGAAACTTGAAAGCAACCACAGAAAAAATTTGGAAAGCCTTCAAATACATTGAGGTTAAAGAACATCTTGCTAAAGAATGAATGAGTTAACCAGGAAATTAAAGAACAAATAAAAAATACATGGAATCAAATGAAAATGTAAATGAAAACAGGACAGTCCAAACCCTTTGGAATGCAGCCAAGGCAGTCCTAAGAGGAAAGTACATTGCAATTCAGGCCTATCTCAAGAAGCAAGAAAGGTCCCAAGTATACAACCTAACCTTACATTGAAAGGAGCTAGAAATGGAGCAACAAATAAGCCTAAAGCCAGCAGAAGGGAAATAGTGAAAATTAGGACAGAAATAAATGATAAAGAAACACACAAGCAAGAAAGACAGAACAGGTCAATAAAACTAAAGGCTGTTTTTTTTTTGAAAAAATAAACAAAATTGATAATCCCCTAGCCAGATTTATCAAAAGTAAAAGAGAGAGGACCCAAATAGATAAAATCATGAATGAAAGAGGAGAGATCACAACCAACACCACAGAAATACAAAGAATTATAAGAGAATACCATGAAAACTATATGCCAACAAATTTGACGATCTAGAAGAAATGGACAAATTCCTAGAAACTCACAAACTACCAAAACTGAAACAGAAAGAAATAGAAAATTTGAAGAGGCCCATAACCAGCAAAGAAACTGAATCAGTTATCAAAAATCTCCCAATAAATGAGAATCCTAAGCCAGATGGCTTCCCAGGAGAATTCTACCAGACACTTAAGAGTTAATACCTATTATTCTTAAACTGTTCCAAAATAGAAATGAAAGCTTCTGGACTTATTCTATGAAGCCAGCATTACAGACTTAGACCCCGCTAAAAAGAAGAATTACAGGCCAATATCCCTGATGAAACTGAAAGCAAAAATTCTCAACAAGATTCTAGCAAATAGAATTCAACAATGCATTAAAAGAATTATTCACCATGATCAAGTAGGATTCATTTCTGGACTGGGGGGCTGGTTCAATATTCACAAATCAATCAATGTGATATACCACATTAATAAACGAAAGGATAAGAACCATATGATTCTCTCAATAGATGTAGAAAAAGCATTTGACAAAATACAGCATCCTTTCTTGGTAAAAACTCTCAAGAAAGTAGGAATAGAAGGAACATTCCTCAACTTTATAAAGGCTGTATATATATGAAAGTCCCACAGCTAATATTATCCTAAATGGGGAAGAACTGAGAACTTTCCCCCTAAGGTCAGGAACACAACAGGGATGTCCCACTCTCCCTACCAATGCTCAACATAGTGTTGGAAGTCCTAGCCTCAGGAATCAGACAACAAAAAGAAATAAAAGACACACATACATACAAATTGGCAAAGAAGAAGTCAAACTTGTACACTTCACAGATGACATGATACTCTACATGGAAAATCCGAAAGACTACACCAAAAAATTTCTAGAACTTATACGTGAATTCAGCAAAGTCACAGGGTATAAAATCAATGTACAGAAATTGGTTGCATTTTTACACACCAATAATGAATAATCAGAGAGAAAGTCAAGGAATCGGTCCCATTTACAATTTTAGTAAAAACCATAGGATACCTAAGAATAAACCTAATAAAAGTGGTAAAAGATCTGTATGCTGAAACTATAGAAAGCTTATGAAAGAAATAGAAGACATAAGGAAATGGAAAAACATTCCATGCTCATGGACCAGAAGAACAAATATTGTTAAAATGTTAATACTACCCAAAGCAATCTACACATTCAATGTGACCCCTATCAAAAGAACACCAGCATTCTTCATAGAACATTCTTCACAACTCTAAAGTTTGTATGGAAACAGAAAAGACCCTAAATAGCCAAAGTAATGCTGAAAAAGAGAACCAAATCTGGAGTCATCACAAATCTGGACTTCAGGCTGTATTACAAAGCTGTAATCATCAAGACAGTAGGCTACTGGCACAAAACAGACACACAGATCAATAGAACAGAATAGAGAACCCAGAAATGGACCCATAAATGTATGGCTAACTAATCTTTAACAAGGCAGGAAAGATTATCCAATGGAAAAAAGATAGTCTCTTCAGGAAATGGTGCTGGGAAAATTGGACAGTGACCTGCAAAAGAATGGACTTGGACCACTTTCTTATACCATACACAAAAATAAACTCAAAATGGGTGAAAGACCTAAATGTGAGACAGGAAGCCATCAAAATCCTCCAGGAGAAAACAGACAGCAACCTCTTTGACTTCGGCTGCAGCAACTCCTCACTTAGACACATCTCTGGAGTCAAGAGAAATAAAAACAAAAATAAGCTAGTGGGAAATCACCAAGATGAAAAGCTTCTGCACAGTGAAGGAAACAATCAACAAAGGTTGCTAAAAGGCAACCAATGGAATGGGAGAAGTTATTTTCAAATGACGTATCAGATAAAAGGTTAATAACCAAAATCAATGACCAAATTGTCAAATTCAATTATCAAATTCAGCAGCACCCCCAAACAAGCAATTCAGTGAAGAAATGGGCAGAGTAGACATGAATAGACACTTTTTGAAAGAAGACATTCAGATGGCCAACAAACACATGGAAAGATGCTCAACATCACTCATCATCAGACAAATACATATCAAAGCCACAATGAGATACCACCTCACACCTGCCAGAATGGCTAAAATGAACAACTCAGGAAACAACAGATGTTGGTGAGGATGGGGAGAAAGGGGAACACTTTTGCACTGCTGGTGGGAATGCAAACTGGTGCAGCCACTCTGGAAAACAGTGTGGAGGTTTGTCAAAAAATTAAAAATAGAACTACCCTACGACCCAGTAATTCCACTACTAGGTATTTATCCAAAAGATACAAAAAATGCTTATTCACAGGGGCACTTGTACCCTGATGTTTATAGTAGCGCTATCAACAGTAGCCAAATTATGGAAAGAGCCCAAATGACCATCAACTGATGAATGGATAATGAAGACGTGGTAAATATATATAACAGAATACTACTCAGCAAAGAAAAAGAATGTAATCATGCCATTTGCTATAATGTGAATGGAACCAGAGTGTATTATGCTAAGTGAAATAAGTCAGTTAGAGAAAGACAAATATCATATGATTTGACTCATATGTGGAATTTAAGAAACAAACAGGGAAGGGATCATAGAGGAAGGGAAGGAAAAATAAGATAAAAACAGAGAAGGAGGCAAACCATAAAAGACTCTCAAATACAGAGAAAAAAATGAGGGTTGCTGTAGGGGAGGTGGGTGGGGGGGGGGATGGGCTAAATGAGTGATAGATACTAAGGAGATTCCACTTGTTGGAATGAGCCCTGGGTGTTATATGTAAGTGATGAATCACTGGGTTCTCTTCCTGGTTTCTCTTCAGTGACACCAACACTACACTGTATGTTAACTAACTTGAATTTAAATAAATAAATTAAAAGTAATAATTCTGCAATAAACAGAGGAATGCATGTAACAAGGGAAACATGACAGGTCCATTTTGTGTACATTAGAATACACTTTTAAAAATTAATGGGCCATTATCCCAAGGAGGGGATGGTGTTGAGGGTTATGAAGAAAATTAGTCTTTACGAAGGGCCATGAGCGGTCAATACACAACACATGCTCCCAAGACAGAGTGTGAAACTGGAGAGTTCAGGCTGCCTGTGTAGACAGGTGGCTGCAATGTCTAGTAGGTCACCTGACTGTGGGTTAGTTTTTTAAACCCCTCTTCATCAGAGTGTCCTTATCTGTAAAGGGGGATAATAATACAACCTGCCTAATCAGACTATCGGGAATGACAAATGGAGTGGTAAGGATAAGGCCTTGACAACAATTCCCGGCACATAGTGAGCACTTGATAAATATTGCTCATTATTGACAATCGCTGCATCATTTAACTCTTCCTTGAACATGGGCAGCTAGGTATTATTATCTAGAATTTATACCTGAGGAAACTCAACCGATGGTTTGGAGATTTGAGCCAAGATTTGTCTGATCGCAAAGCTCACCTGCTCATCTACACAAGGTTTATGAAAAATAGTTTGACAATTATAAAGTATGATTTAAGTATTTCAAGTGAAAAGTTGTTTTCATTTGATTAAGTGATTAGGAAGTGAATTTTCCTAAATGTCTCAAGAACTTAACAAGTCAAAGATTAATCCCAAAGTTGACGAAATATAAAGCAAAAAAGATTAGCCTGTATTGATGGGAGAAATGTGGTGTTTGATTTAATACAATTCAGGTGCGTGAGTAGCATTCTCCGAGTATGTGTTGGGAAATGAGGTGAGAGTTGCAAACTTATATCTATAAAGTGACAGCAACACATCACATAAGCTAATTAAAATTCAGTAATTTCCTCTCCTGTTTCTGAGCATGCCAATCTAGACATTTTTGCCATTATTGGCTTTGTTTTCAAGATGACGTGGTGACAGGATGGGTAATACACTGGGGTCAGAGTCGGAATCTTAAAGTTCTCAATTACCTGAAATTACTGACTAGATCAAATTAGATTAAAAAGTTGCTCAAGTTCAGAGTAGAGAATGTGGGTTAAGAGCAATGAAAAGTAGGAGTTCTCGGTAAACATCAGGTCAGTATGACGTATCACAAAGTCTGATTGGGAAGCAATGCCTATGACATACGTTAGTCCGGTCACGTGTTATCTCCAAATTTCCCTTTTTACAAAGCGTTCTGGAATAGGCTTTATACAATGAGATTCTAAACTTGATGGAAAATCAGGCTACCTCGGGTGTGGAAATACCCAAGAATTGTGGATAAATCGTGGGGCACAAGAATAATAGACTTGGAGTTAGAAGCCATCTCAAATGTTTTTTGCTTCAGCTCTCTACCTGTGCATACGCCTACTTGTTTTCTGACCTCATTTTGAGGTTTATATTAAAAAATAAAGACAAAACAAGCTGACAGACAAACAAAACAAGACAAAACCAACCTTTGATCTCTAACAATAGGAAACTTAGTATTGCATATAGAAAAGTTATAGTTTTCAGATGACTTAATGGCTAGAATAATGCTTTATCAGATTGAGCAAAATCTATATTCAGTAACTTCATTTATCTATCTTATTTCAATCCACTGAAGGCAGGTTCAATTTCTAATACCTTGCTCAGATTTGGCCATGGTATGTTCCCCCCAGTTTTTCTTCAGGTCGATCTTTCTTATTATTTCAAAGCTTTCTTCACAGGCCATCTGGTTTTGAGAGTCTCAAAGAAATGGCCAGTACTGACTTTCTATCTTGTTGACATCCCTTTTGAAGTCTATTTTTTCGAAACTGAATACAGCTTTTCAGAGTAACCTCCACTGATAAGGTCAGAGTACTGAATGTGTGTCATTCTAGAACATGTTGCTTAAAACTCTGGAAGATTGTTTGATCACTAGGAACTATTGACTCTTATTAATAACAATTTCAGTCCCTTAAGTCTGTTTATAATTAGCCTTGTCTCCATGCTCCTGTATTTGCATAATTTGTTTTGTTCCTTCTTTCTTTCCTTCTTTCCTTCCTTCCTTCCTTCCTTCCTTCCTTCCTTCCTTCCTTCTTTCCTTCCTTCCTTCTTTTTCCCCTTTTTGGCTGAAACTAAGTGCTGGGCAGTATTTTTCTGTATTATGTTTCATCTGGTTCAATTTGTCCTATTTCTCCAGACTGCTAAGATAATTCGGGATTTTGTCTCTGATATCCTTTCCATTTGCTATTCTTATCTATAATTTGCAAGTTTGATTGTGGGCTTCTTACAGGAGAGTAAACTATCATGTGCTGCTGACTCACTCCCCTAGACCCGGCCCAGGAATGCAATACAGTACAGGTGAGGGGGAGCCTGGTGGTTCTCAAGTAACATTAAGAACTTGACAAAAACCCTGGTGTGAAAGGGATAAAAATCTGTCCCTTTCCGGATGGTTCCCACTGAGGCACAATCAGTTCAGGAGGCATATTTTAAATTTCTCTGGGTGGACCGCTACCTATCTATCAGCACTGCAAAGCGGAAACAACAGTTGGAGGTGAGAATGTTGCAAGGGTGGGTAGGAGTGCCACCCAGCTCAGGCCAAGTCATTGGTTAGCATTTTCCTCTCCCCTCACCCATCCACGCCCTGTGGACTGGGCGACCACCTACAGCTAAAGAGAAAAGGCTGAAATAGAGTGGTGTCAGCATGGAGGTTTAGACTGAAACACAGAAGGCTCCCCTTTCTGGAGAATTCTTTCCTCCTCAAAGTCATCAGAAGTGCACCAACAAGAGCCTGGAATTTACCTTCTTCCTCCAGGTACACATTACCTTAAGAGATGCTAATACCCTCAGGAAATACATTCTCACAGGGGATAATAATGAAATATTTTAGGATTAAAATCTCTATAAAAGAAAGACAACAAATAGAACAAACTTAGTTATTAAGCAGAATTAAGAAATCAGAGAGAACAAGAATAGAAACTAAGGATAACGAGTACCTTAAAAGAGATAAGAGATTATATGAGGAACATGAAGCAAGAATAAGAAAAATCAGAAATAAGAATCACTTAGAGCCAATGAGTATAAACATGTAACAGTTGAAATAAAGAACACGGCAGATGAGTCAAAGGGAAGAATGAATACGAATGAATTAATTGGTTGGAATGTTTTGTCAAGGAATTCTTCCAGCAACTGTCAGGAAGGGATAAAGAGAGGCAAAGTATAAAAGGATTGCAAAAAAAAAAAAAATGTGGAGAACAAACACAGAAATGCCATAATATAATAGTGGTCATGGAAATGAGAAAAATTGAAATTACAGTAACAGATTATTTCCTACTGTAACAGAAGGCCGGAGGATCTCAGATTGTAAGTACTGTTAGAATGCCATAAACCAAGAAAACCCACACTTAGATATGTGGTAATGAAATGTGAGAATATTAAAGACAATAAGAAGTTTCTAGTAACTTCCAGAGATAAAGAGCAACTCTTGTACTACAAAGGAACAAGGATCAGATTGATATCAAATTTCTTGAGAAAGGCAGTATTACAAGTTTAAAATGTTAGAAAACCATAACATGTAATTACAGTTTTATATTAACTAAATCACCAATTTAAATGCATACTCTTAGATAAACAAGGTATCAGACAATTTCCCAACTATCCTTTTTGAGAATCCTCTTTCAGGAGACACTAAACAGAACAAAACAAAACAAAACAAAAAACAAAAAATAAAAAATAAAAAACAAGGAAAGGTAAGTCCCAAAGGGCACTATTAGATGGGAAGTAAAGGTAGGATTGCTGTTAAAATAACCACTTAGAATAAAAAACAACCCGAAGTTATACCCTGAATAATTTTTGAAACCGTATCAATATGGCTGGGTGAGTAGAAGGGGTGGGAGGTATTGTTGAAGAACCAACAGGGCACTAGAGCTACTAAGTTATCACTTTGTCAAGGAATGGGGTGGTGGGTGGAGCTCTAGTTATTGAGAAGCTCAAGAAACTGATAGGGGAAAATAAAGCATGACAAATAATGAAACAAGAACTAACATGGCTAGGAATTGAAAGGTAAGGATATACAGATTGGATAAAAAACCAAATGTAATACTTATACAAAAAATATTCAATAAGGTTAAAGGGGGTAGAAAAAGATGATCAGATCAATGCAAGCTAAAAAGAAATATGTTATATATTAAGAAAAAGCAATAATATTTACAGAGTGTATTAAACATGAATATATATGCATTAAAAACTACATTAAAGAAATAAACAACTGGAAAACCTATGGAAATAATAGATGAATCAGCAATTAGGATTGGATATGTCAACCAGAAAAAATAAACAAGTAGCAGAGTTGAACAACTAATTGGTATAAACTACTTTCACCCAATAGAGAACATACCTTCCTAAACCTCAACAACTTTTAGAGAACCAAAATCACACATAGTATATACTCTGACTCTATGTGCAGTGAATAAGAAATCGATATTAAAAATAGCTGAGAAGTCTCATATGTTTGGAAACTTAAAGAAATCTGAATACTTGAAGAAGAAATCATAAGGAAAACTTCAAAAAAGAACAAACAACATAGCTATGACACAGCGAATGCAGTTCTTAGAAGGAGATTTATAGCTTTAAATATGTTTTTCCCCCCGGAAAATAGAAATAACAGGAACACATTTGATCAGCTTGTAATCATGTTTACATTCAAGTCGTGGGTAACAATGTTGAAGTGGACTGAATCCCAAAGTCATAAGACTTCAAAGATCTCCCTCTGTTAAACTGATCTATTAATTGGTAATCCCTAGAGCAGGTATTCCATCCTGACTGTAAAGGTTTAGACTGTAAAGGTTTAAAACTCAGGCAATAGTTTTTATGTCACAGTAAACACATCATCGGTATTTCTGTCAAATGATGCTTAAATACAGATTTATGCTGTCTACAGCATTCTCTTTTATGTTACAGGCAATTTTCAAAAAAGAAAAAAAATGAGGAGGAAGAAAAGGAAGATGGAAAGAAAGGTGAGGAGAACTTCCAGGACATGGTTATTGTGAATCCTTCCTGACTTCTGAAGACTGTCTCTTTACTTTAAAATTATTCACACACTCTTTATTTACTAATCTGTTGAAAATATTTCCTCAGTTTAACATCAAACTTACCAGCCTCGATAGTTTGTATTACCAATTTTATCTCCCTTTTTGAGCATTGCAACATTTATTCATCCCGTCTTTCTTTTACTTGTGTTTTCCACAATTCTTCTAAATTTCATGATCTAAAATCTCTGTGAGAGGTAGTAAGGTGGAAGCTAGGAACAAGGGTGAGAGTCATTGAAAATTAATCACACCAGACCCCTAAGATGATGCCTTCAGATGATTAGTTATGAACACAATAAGAAGAAAATCCAGGAACTATATTTTTTTCTTTTTTGATCCCGAATATTCAATGGTCAAGAAGGCCAATGGGCAAGATTGAGACAGATGTTGCAAATGAACTATTTAATCTGCTAAGGTAGAAAATAATAAATTATCTTAATTAAAAATAAGAACAATAAAACATTATTCTTCCTCTGCACACATGATCACCTACACCCACAACTCACTGTCTTGAGTGCTCCTGACCAAGGGGCACTTTTCTCATTTATTGCACGAACCCACATAAAATTGCTGAAATATAATTTTTTTTAACCTATGAAATGGCAATGTAAGAGCATGTTCAGGGAATTAGGCCTCCAGTAGAGAACAAACAGACAGAAGCTCTGCCCTGAGGAAACTTACCTTCTACATAGGGACAATGCAACAGAAGAAAGTCTCCCAAGCCCACAAAGTTTAGAGTGTGTATGTCATTCAAACCTGGATATGTTGAGAGTAAAAGTTTGGGGGCATTATTAATAATTATGTTGGGACATTAGGTCTGTCGAGGACAAACCAGGATATGTGGTCTCCCAACTTAGGATAGGATAGCTTTGTAATAATAGCAGTGCATTAAATGGTATCATTTCTTGAAACCTACATGTGCTAAGCTCCCTAACAAGCACTAGGCACATAACTTCTTTTACAGCCCTGTAACATGGGATATTGAGGCTCATAGAGGTTCCCAAGATGTTAGTATAGGAGTGAGATTTGAACCCATTGAAAGCCAAAGCCAGTGCTCATGACCAGTGTGCCTGTCATCGTGGCTATGAGTGGGTGCCATAAGTCCCTTAAGTAGGGGATGCTATAGAAACTTGAAAGAAGAAGCTTCTGGACATTTAGAGAAATGGATATTTTATAGGAAGGTTAGTCAGCTTCTAAAAGGCATCATGCCAAGAAGTGATACAAGATGAAAATATGAAAAAGCCCAAGAAAGGGTGAAAGCGATGAAGGCTGGGTTGGTGACAAATGACTGTGAGTTCAGGGACATTGACAGAGACTGTGCACTCTTTCTGGGTCTGTGTCATGAACAACGGCCACGATGTCTTCTTAGGTAGCTTGGACCACTGACCATTAGTCTTAACCCATATTTTTTATGTCGTACATATTTGGTAAGTAACAGGTTTGTAAAAGATGTTGACAGATGCGGAGAACTGAAATACTGTCGTTACACTTCTTGCCAATTGTCCACCTGTCAGCCCTCGCATCATTTGTCCAGGGCACTTGCTGTGTACTTTGAACTCTTTGGGGCTAATGATGTAAAAAGAATTTGAACTTTCAACAGTAAATATCTGCTAGATAACAGCAGCTGACTGGATAGAGACCATCTCTGGTTCTATGAACATCCTCCCTCCTGCCAAACATTTTTGTCCTGTGGAACACCATCCAGAACTCACTTCACATCCTGGAAACGTTCCCTGACTAAGCAGTTTTGGTCTCCGTGGTCTTATCTCTCACGTGGCAAACGTGTTTCTCCTACTAATGTGTGTTTATGTGTATAAAAATGAGGAGTTGGCAAGAAATGGAAATGGGCTTCTATAGATAGACTGCCTCTGTCAGTGCTAATACTTATCCATCCATTTTGCCTCACTCTGGGTTCCTGGGACTCTAGATGTAGAGACAATCTATCGCGAATTATACACAACAACTTAGCACTTACTATATAGGGTGATGGAGCTAACAGTACCTCAATAAATGCTCCTAGAAGATTATGATCTCCCAATCTCTGTTTTGTGGCCATCAACATAGAATCGACTGAAGTAATTTTACGGCATTTGTCATCAGGCACTCAGGAAAAGGAAAGCGTTCGAACGGGTATTTGATGACACAGTTCTATGCAGCAAGCTACATGTCGATGTCACTTTTCTCTTTGCTAAATGTAAAATGGCCCCAGAGAGAATTTTCACTAGGTCACAAAACTCTTCTTTCTTTTTAAATAAATATGGGTTCTTTTCCAATAGATAAGAAAGGAAATTCATTGGCTTCAGGTTATGTGAGGTGAGGAAATCAGGGGAGGCTATCCTATTTGAAAGGATAAGAATGTGCACAATGAAAATAGAGAATCCTGGTTCTGGTTGGCACCATTTTTATCCAGTGAGTGATAGCAGGAAACGGGGTGGATTAAAATCTCTTTTTCAGGCGAATTGAAAAGGTACATTCTCATTATTTTCCTCAGATCATTAGAGGTTCTGTTTATTTTCTACCTCTTTCCATTTGATACTTATTTCTAGTTGCCAAAGAAAACTATTCCCCTTCCCCTCCCCCAGGTGGTGGTCAATATACGAAGAATTCCCTGAGCCTGGGTGGCTCAGCCGGTTGGGCATCTGACTTTGGCTCAGGTCATGATCTCACGGCTCATGGGTTCGAGCCCTGTGTCAGGCTCTGTGCTGACAGCTTAGAGCCTGGAGCCTGCTTCGGATTCTGTGTCTCCCTCTCTCTCCCCCCCTCCCCTGCTCATGCTCTGTCTCTCTCTCTCTCTCTTTCCTTCAAAAATAAATAAACATTTAAAAAATTAAAAAAAAAAAGAATTCCCTAATTCTGACAAGTGGAGTTATTTTTCAAATTACCAACACCATAATAATTGTTATTACCACTCTAAAGATATTCCTGTTTAGATACTTTGAATATTACAATAAGGATCCTCATTATTAAAACTCATGACTTTGGAGTTCTATCACTAAAAATATATTAGGTCAGTTGACTCAAAGAAGGAGAACTCCCACTAAGACTTCAGTGACTGTACGAGAAACAAAATAGAACAGAAAAGGAAACAAAACGAAAACTCAATAAGCCCATAACCATAGGAAAAACCTCCAAAGTCTTGTGTTGGTATTTCAATGTAGCATTACTTTATTACTCATAAACTTGCTTTAGTTTATAGTTGTTAAAATCCAGTTCCATTGCCCAGACTGGTTAATACCCTACCTATCTATGAGGTTGGAGAAGTTTGCCTCAGTGGGAAGGTCTCTAATGATGTTTAGCTATTACCACATTCAGCCCTGGAGAGATTATTTATTTTGTAAGCACACACACACACACACACACACACACATACATACATCATCATCTTTGCTTCTCTGATACTTGTTAGCTTATGGCATGACAATAATTTGAAACTTTGTGCAGTCTTACATAATAACTAATACAAGATCTGAAGGCATTTCTTTTTTTTTAATGTTTATTTATTTACTGAGAGAGAGACAGAGAGCACAATGAGCAGGGAGAGTCAGAGAGGGGAAAGGGGGGAGGGGGGGGGAGAGAGAGAGAGAGAGAGAGAGAATCCCAAGCAGGCTCCATGCTGTCAGCACAGAGTCCGATGGGGGGTTCCATCTCATGACCTATGAGATCATGGCCTGAGCTGAAACCAAGTCTGTCACTTAACTGACTCAGCCACCCAGGCACCCATTGAAGAGATTTCTAACTGGTATTTTCTATGAACCTTTTAAGTCTTTTTTTTTTTTAAAATGTTTAACTATTTTTGAGAGAGAGAGAGAGAGTGAGCAGGGGAGGGGCAGAGAGAGGGGGAGACATAGAATCAGAAAGCAGCCTCCAGGCACTGAGCTGTCAGCACAGAGCCCGACGCGGGGCTCAAACCCACGAACCGTGAGATCATGACCTGAGCCAAAGTTGGACGCTCAACCAACTGAGCCACCCAGGTGCCCCTCCATGAACCTTTTAAAAGAGAGAAATTTGACTGCTTTTTCTTTTTTTCTTTATCTTCAGCCCTGCAGCTGCATCAATTCCTTTTTGAGAAGTGAATGTTGAATTCATTTAGATCTCCTGGAAAAATATCTTTCATGTGCAAAGCTAACGTCTCATCATTGATGTTGCAAAAACCTAAATTTCAAATTTCAAGGAAGGCAGTGTAGACTTTTGATAGCTTATCTAAGTGGGAAAGCTAATTTTGTAACTTTTTTTCCCTTAACTTTTCTACCTCAGACATCGCTTGGGACTAAATATTCTCTTAATATGAGTTCCATAACTAGTGTTATTCAAAATACTTTCTTACGATAGTATAGTTTTTCATGCAAATTGGTTTATTGGGTATGGTATTAACTTCACCTCTTAGAATGGAAGAATAAGATGGGTCACACTCTCATAGGACTTGTTTTAAGTTGGCTGCTTTTGGGAATCTTTTCTCCTAGAGAGGCTAGGGTTTAGAGTCCTAAAGTCGAGCGTAGGATTCCCCTACATGCTCCTCAGGCTCAACTCTCTGCAACACACGTTTGTTATTTTTGTCAGCGTGATTTAGTACCGTGACCTTAGTCAAGGTGTGGCCTTGCCAGACAGTAAACATGTAAAAAGAATATAATTTCCTTCAGGCAGTAACAGAGATTAGCTGAAGGAAGTTGGCTGGGACCAAGATAGAATTAGAGACTGAAATCAAAGGATTTGTTTGTAAGGGTCTAGAAATAATCTACTGTTTTCTTTGTAAAGAGGGCTTGGCATGCAGGTCTGTAGTCCTGGTGAAATCGTTTTGGGTGCATATGTGGCTCTCAGTTCTGTGTTTTACACCTCATCTGTAGAAGATGCCCATCTTAGCTTGGATAGCAAAACTCTTCTCTCGATACAGGTGAGTAGATTTCCAAAACCTGAAAGGTTCTAGTTTTTAAGAATTGAATCAGAAATGGATATGTTTACCTTGAGTGTAAGGGCAATTTGTCATCATCGAGAAAATCTACATGTTTCTGGTATCCAAAGTATATGTAATACTTAAGAGAAGTCGACATTCAGAGCTTTTGACCAATGTATCTCATGTTGAAAATTTTCAATGCGTGCTTAAGCAATTGATTCTAGACTAGAGATATTGAAATGTGTGAAAGAATTTGACTGAGTTCTAAAGTACAGGTTATAAATTGTTTACAAGATTTGTATGTTGAGGGGCACCGGGCTGGCTCAGTTGGAGGAACGTGCCACTCTTGATCTCAAGTTTTAAGTCCCACGTTGGGGGTAGAGATTAATAAAAACTAACACACAAAAAATAAATAAATATTTGTAAGCTGAAGTTAAAGCTGATGGAAAATTGTGGTTTTTTGCCCTTATAATTTTAATAATTTGCATATTAGCTTTAAAAATCTAGTGACTACAAATCATGGTCTCTGTAAACAAAAAGCCCCCCTCTAACATCAAAACGCTCATGATGACACTTTGTCCTGGTGCAGAGACAAAAGTCCTTTGGAAATAATGAGGAAAAAAAAGCTTTTTGATGGGGAAAACGATCCACCTTTAAAGACGAAACACTACATCTTTGTGGGGGAAATATTGGGTCGCTTGTTTTCAAAAAACAGTAGAAAATTATGAGATAACTATTAATGGAATAAAAAAGTTAAGATAGAATTGACTAATTAGAGAAAAAGAATAGAAATGATCAAACTAACAAAACCAAGGAAATTTTCTTTAAAAAACTGCAATTAGAAATGTCTATACATTTACATATATTATATATAATTTATATATAACTCTATTAGCCATTATTGTATATGCAAATGAACTGGATAGTCTTATCAAAGATGACTATCTTGTGTTGCAATATATACCCACTCTTCACTACTTATTTTCATTTATTTTTATTTTTTTAATGTTTATTTATTTTTGAGACAGAGAGACAGAGTGTGTACGGGGTAGGGACAGAGAGAGAGGGAGACACAGAATCCGAAGCAGGCTCCAGGCTCTGAGCTGTCAGCCCAGAGCCCGACGTGGGGCGCAAACTCAGGAACAGTGAGATCATGATCTGAACCGAAGTTGGATGCTTAACCGACGGAGCCACCCAGGCGCCCCTACTCATCACTATTTATAATAATCACACTTAAATGAATACAGAAAGCTTAAAAATAAGGGTAAGAATAGAATAATTTAAAAAGTAATATAAAACAAAATAAAACTAATAAAACACCTACCAAAACACCCTAAAAAGTAGAAAATGGGAAAAGCAATGTACAAATATGTAATTAATAGCATTCTATATTCAAATAATAATTTTGCATTTCAGATTAGGCATTAATGAGACTAGAGGAATATTAAGTGATCATAAGAGGAAACCATTGCAGTCTCATACCTCCATGGTAAAAAATACAGCATATAAGTATGTGAAACAAAAACCAGGCAGAATGCTGTATTTGGTAAGAGCATATTTATGACAAGAAACTTTGATAGACGTTTTTCAGAAATGGGCAGATCCAGCAGACAAACAATAAGTTAAGTCTTGGAGAAACGAATAACACAATCAGCAAACAAAAAAATAGCTGTGACTATAAGCTTACATCTCCCAAGCAGAGGCTATAGATTTTTGGTATGACTTTCACTCAGAAAAGGCTTCATTATTTAGCCATGAAGAAAAACTTAATAAATAGAAATTTCCAGGCCCCAGAGTCTGTTAAGAAGTCACTAAAAACATCTTTTACTACTCGAATTCCAAAAAAGCACACTCCCATAAAATCTTTGGATCGAAAACAGAATAAAAAGGGAAATCACCAACTATCTGGAAAGCAGTAAGAATAAAACTTAATACCAAATGTGATAGGGCAGGCACAGCTGACCTCAGAACATTATAGCTTAAATCATTTTGTGATTAATGGATGAGTACTAACAATAGGGGAACTAACGCAAAAGAAAAGAAACTAGGAGAGAATGAATGAAAGTCAAAGTTGACTTTAACAAAATAAAAAATGCACAACAAAAAGTTTCAAATGGGATAATTTAATTCAGAATCATTTTTTTTTTGAAAAGTCAGTAAAATACAACCTCCCAAGTGTCTTGATTCATGGAAAATGAAAAGTAAAAACCAAAAACTGACACATTCTGACAGACCATTTGTTATACTCAGTTTGAATAAACAAATTATAAAGAGGCAACTAAACTAGAGTATATTTCGTGACCCAACAGTCAGTAGATGCTGACAAAGGAGGGTATTTAAAAGGGGAGAGGGGCGCCTGGGTGGCTCAGTCTGTTAAGCGTCTGACTTTGGCTCAGCTCATGAGTTCACGGTTCCTGGGTTCAAGCCTCGCATCAGCCTCTCTGCTGTCAGTGCAGAGCCCGCTTTGGAAATTTTGTCCCCCCTCTCTCTGTCCCTTCCCGCTTGCTGTTTCTAAAAAATAAATAAACGTCAAAAAATGCGAGAAAGAGAAACGTTGCTGTAGATGAGCATATCCTTCAAAGACATTTTTAGCTTATCATGTGATGATTTATTGATGAATGCTACATTTTAAAGTATCTTTAAATTCAATTTAAAAAACGGGGGAGCCAATTTATATGTTTATAGTTATGACATTTGGTATAATGTTTATTGGCGTGCTGCACCTTCAAGATATTGAATATAACCTGGGCAATCCACGATGCAAGGTTACCCACATTTTAATAATTTCCTCTCGGTGTGTGTTTACACTTGAAAATACTGCTATGTCAGGAGAGAAGACTACTATTAATCAAGATAGATATAAAACAGATGGCTGAAAAATACCAATATGATAAAGGATTAAATACCTGGGATGTCTCTGATTTTAAGCAACAGTAACAACATGACTTGCGACTACATAAACATGTGCATTTTGTCACAGGTCAAAGACGAACGGTGGCTATTAATATACATGATACTTATTCTACATACGATCCTTTTTCACATAAAGTGAAATTTGACCTTTGAAGATGTTTGCATGAGAAATAAGAATGACTTTGTGTAATTGGAAAATAGAATTGAGGAAAAGAGCGGAAAGGTCTCGATTCCAGTCCTTTCCGGGCCTTTACTCCTCTTTCATGAGATACTCCACGAAGTTGTCATCTAAGAGAAAACAAAACCAAAAACAACGTCAAAAAAGTTTTTAAAGAAACATAGACATACAATACAAATAGTAATGAATTTGTTTGCCCATAGTATTTTGACATTAGTTGTCTTATTTGATTTTTTAAAAAACCTAAAAGGTATAGAGGGTATAGTTTTCATGATCTACACAAGAGATCTAAGATTCAAGTACAGCTCCTACAGTGGGGGTTATATCCCAATAAACTCATTGTAAGATGAAAATATTGTAAGGCAAAAAGGCATAGAATACCTAACCTACTGAGTGCCTTGGTTTAGTCAGCATACTTTTTTTTAAAAAATTTTTTAAATGTTTTATTTATTTTTGAGACAGAGCATGAGAAGGGGAGGGGCAAAGAGAGAGAGAGGGAGACACAGAATCGGAAGCAGGCTCCAGGCTCCGAGCAGTCAGCACAGAGCCCGACGCGGGGCTCGAACCCATGAGCCGTGAAATCATGACCTGAGCCAAAGTTGGACACTTAACCGACCGAGCCACCCAGGCGTCCCTAGTCAGCCTACCTTAAGCTGGCTCAGAGCACTTACATTAGTCTACAGTTGGGAAAAATCATTGAACACCAAGCCTATTGAACAATAAAGTGCTGAACAATCCAGGTAATGTACTGACTACTGCACTGAACGTGGCAAACAGAATGGCTGGCTGGGACCAGAATGGTTGTCACCGTGCAGGTTGTTGACCCTCATGGGCACGTGGCTGACCAGAAGTTGGTGCCACCACCCCGCGTCTCAAGAGAGCATGGAGCCTGGGGAAAGATCCAAATTCGACATTCTAAGTATGGTTTCGATTGAATGAGTATTGCTTTCACGTCATCATACAGTAAAAAAAAAAAAAAAGGTAAGCCGGACCATGTTAAGCCGGGGGACTGTCTGTGAACTGAGTTGATAAAGATAACTTGGCAAAACGATGGCACCTGAAGATTCTAGAAGACCAGCCGTCTCTTCCTGCCACAGAGCTCTGCCTAAGCCAAGGGGAATAAAGCTGAAGGCCGATTTTATTCGGTCTCATTCCATCTGGTAATCTATTAGTTTTTAGCATTTATGTGTAAGTAGACCCTGGTCATCTTAGGGGCAGGTGATACAGTCTCATGAGTGATGATTATGAGGAGTGTGTGTGTGTGTGTGTGTGTGTGTGTGTGTGCATTTAAGGACCTCTTTATGCAGCATAGCATAGAATAGCTGGGAGAAATCCAAGCCAAATAAAGTGAAAGTTGAAGGTGTAAGGACATATTTCCTTAGTGCTCTGGGCTGTGGCCTCAATTTCCACGGAATGACGTGGGCCCTTCTCATCTGAGCCACTTGAAACCGCCCTAGACAAAACACTCACAGTCCCAGCCCGGGGGATACGCTTGCCTTGGCAAGAGGCTGGACTAACCTATTTCTCTGATTCTTATTTTGACATTACAGTGAATACACAATCTTTCTTTTTAAAACACGCACGCACGCACACCAACGCGCAACCATGGCATCATTTTTCCAGGTGCCTACAGAGTCCGTGTGCGCAAGTATCGTCTGGACTTCACTGATGAGGGAGTTCGATTAAATCAATGACGGGCTGCTAAGTTTTCTGCCCTTTAAAGCGTTCCCTGACTTACACTTCCTGCATATGCGCCTTGAGGATGAGGGATGTAGCTTTTCTCCCAAGTGTTCCGAGGAGGATCAATGTTACTTCAACGTATGAGGAGAGAAATCTTTACGTTAGGTCTTTCCAATTCCTTTAGTTGGATTTCCAGCACCGTCGTTGCGGCCGAAATACATAAATATTTAATGTAATGGGAGCTCCTAAGGATTGTCTCTAAGTTCTTGCTCTCAGATTCACAATCCTTATCACTTAAAAATTATTTCTTACCTTAGAGATAAAATTCACATAACGTGCAATTGATCATTTTAAAGTGTACAATTCATTATTGTGTTAGTGCAGAATTCAGTGGCATTTAGTGTATTCACGATGTGCACGCACTGGCTTTCTCTAATTTCAGAATGTTTTCATTACCCTATAAAAACACCCTGTGCCCATGGAGTAATAACCTAATTCTTCCCTCCCCCCGGCCCTTTGGTTAACGTCTCTATGGATTTGCCTAGTTCCGGATGTACGTGATACGCGATAGTTAATTTTATATGTCGACTTCACTGGGCCACAGGGTGCCCAGCTATTTACTCAAACATCATTCTGGATGTTTCTGTGAGTGTATTTTTGGATGAGCTTAACATTTAAATTAGTAGAATGTATAAAGCAGATTGCTCTCCCTAACGTGGGTTGGCCTCATCTGACTAGCTGAAGGCTTGAAGAGACCAAACTCTGACTTCTTCCTATCTGATGAACTTCAAACTGGGACCCTGACATTTTTCCTATTGTTGGACTTGAGCTGAAACATTAGCTTTTCTTGGTCTTGAGCCTAACAGACTTTGGACTGAAATTAAACTTGGCTCTCCTGGGTTTCCAGCTTGCTGATTCACCTACAGACCTTGCCAACCTCCAAAATCTCATAAGCCAATTTTTAAATAATAAATCTCATCTTCTGTATATATCTCCTGTTGGTACTGTTTCTCTGGAGAACGCTGACTAATGTATCAGGCCACTAATGTGGCCTTTTGAGTCTGGCTTCTTTTACTTAGCATGATGTATCTGAGTTCATCTAAGGGTAACATGTATCAGTTATTTGATTCCTTTTCACACCAGAATATTATTTCATTGTATTTATTTACCTCAATTTATTTATCCGTTCATCCACTGATGAACATTTGGGTTGTTTTATACGTCTGTCTGTTACGAATAATGCTGCTTATTTTTGTGTGCAATTTTATCTGTGGGCATCTGTTTCAATTTCCCTTGGGTAGGGGTCTGGGTGGCTCAGTCAATTGAGTGTTTGACTCTTGATTTTGGCCCAGGTCATGATCCCAGGGTTGTAGGGTTGATCCCCGTGTTGGGCTCCATGGTCAGCATGGACCCTGCTTAAGATTCTCGTTCTCTCCTTTTGCCCCTCTCTCCTGTTTGCATGCCCTCTCTCTCTCTCTCTCAAATTAAAAAAAAACAAAATTAAGGAATAATTTCCCTTGGGTATATACCTACGAGTGGAATTGCTGAGTCATGTGTAAATTTTATGTTTAAATGTTTGAAGAATTATTACAGTGTTTTCCACAGTGGCTGCACAATGTTACATTGTCCCCAGCAATGCATGAGGAGGGTTCCTATTTGTGATTTTTCATTTTCTTCATTACAGCCAGCCTCGTGGATATAAAGTGGTATCTCGTTGTGGGTCGGATTTGTATTTCCTAAACAAGAAATGATGGTGAATCCCTCTTCGTGTGATTGTTGGTCATCTGTATATATTTGTTGAAGATATGTTTATTCAATTCCTTTGCTCCATTTTTAAACTGTGTTGTTTATTTGTTATTGCGTGTAAGTATTCTTTTTTTAAAAGTTTTTTTCATATGAAATTTATTGTCAACTCGATTTGCATACAACACCCGGGGCTCATCCCAACAGGTACCCTCCTCAATGCCCACCACCCACCCTCCCTTCCCTTCACCCCCCTCCCCCATCAACCCTCAGTTTATTCTCAGTTTTTAAGAGTCTCTTACGGTTTGGCTCCCTCCCTCTCTAGCTTTTTTTTTTCCTTCCCCTCCCCCGTGGTCTTCTGTTGAGTTTCTCAGGATTCACGTAAGAGTGGTAACTATTCTTTATTATTCTGTATGCTAGACCCTTAGCAGATATGTTATTCCTCACTCTTTCCCCCCTTTCTTTAGATTTCCTTTTCATCTTCTTAACGACATCATTTGCAACACACACTTCTTAATCTGATGAAATCCACTTTCTCTATTTCCTTCAGTTGTTCATACTTTTGGAGTCATGCTAAGAATCCATTGCCAAATCTGAGGTCATAAAGATTTACTCTTATGGTTTCCTCCAAGAGTTTGATGTCTTTAGCTCTTACATTTAGGTCGTTGGTCCATTTTGAGTTAAATTTTGCATCTGGCATTTTGTACAAGGTAGGGTCTCACTTCATTTTTCTGCACGTGTTTATTCAACTGTCCTCACACCACCTGTTGAAGGGACTATTCTTTATCCATTATACGGTCTTGGCACCGTTGTTGAAAAGCACTCGGCCATGGATGTGTGCATTTTTTCTGAACTTTCGGTTTTATTTATTCTTCCTGTGTCTGTCCTTATACTGGTACCACACTGTTCTGATTACTGTAACTTTATAGTAAGTTTTGAGATGGGGGAACATGAATTGTATTACTCTATTTTCCTTTTCAATATTGTTTTGGTTATTTGGGGCCTTCTGTGATTCTATATGAATTTGGGAATTAGGTTTTCCATTTCTGCAAAGAAGGCCATTGGAAGTTTGATAAGGATGGCATTGAATCTGTAGATTTTCTTGGACACTAGAACCATTTTAACGGTAAGTAACTACTACCATATCGGCAATATTAAGTCTTCCGGTCTGTGAACATAAGTCTTCCCATATGTTTCAGTTTTCTTTAATTTCTTTCAGCAGTATGTTCTAGTTTTCAGTAAACAAGTTTTTCGTCTACTTGGTTAAATTTATTCTTAGCATGCTATTATTAATGGAATCGTTTTATTCATTTCTGTTTTGGATTGTTTGCTCCTGGTGAGTAGAAACATGGATTTGTTTATGTGTTTATCTTGTAACGTGCAGTTTTGCTAAATTCATCTATTATTTTTAGCCTTTTTTTTGTGGACTCTGGAATTTTCTGTATACAAGCTTGTGTCATCTGTGAATAGAGTGAGTCTTATTCCATTCTTTCCAATGTCGATGTCTTTCATGATTTTCTTGCCTAATTACTCCGGCCAGGACTTCCAGTATAATTAATGAATACCAGTGGTGAAAGCAGACATCCTTGTCTTGTTCTTGATTTAGGGTGGAAATTTTAGGTCTTTTGCCATGAGTATGATGTTAGCTGATGTCTTTTTTTTTTTTCCTAAACGTCCTATATCATGTTAAGGAGTTCTTTTCTATTCCTAGTCTGCTGCGTGTTTTTGTCATGAGAGGCTGCTGACTATTGTCCAACACTTTTTCCATCTCTGTTGAGACGATCCACCTTTGCATTCCTGGGGTGACTTTGGCAAGTTTTTGGCCAGTATTTCTTCAAATATTTTGTCTGATATTTCTGTCTCTCCTTTCCTTCTGGGACCCCCATCACACATATGTTTGTGTACTTGATAGCATGTCATGGGACCCTAGCATTTTTTTTTTTTTCCTGCTCCTCAGACTGGGTACTATCAATTGAACTACCTTTAAGTTCACTGACTCTTTCCTCTGCCTGTTTGAGTTGTCTGTTGCACACCTGTAAATTTTTTGTTTTAATTAAAACATTTCAGCTGTTTTATTTTCAGCTCCAGAATTTTTGTCTGTTCTGTTTTGTAATTTCCATCTTTGTATGGGTATTACTGACTCATTCATTCATTGTCTTCAGATTGTATAAATCTTTTGCGTTTTACTGACTCATTCATATACTGTTCTGACTTCCTTTAGTTCTTTCTTCAGAGTTTCTTTTAGGTCTTCAAGCATAGTTAAGACAATTGATTTCAAGTCTTTGTCTAGTAAGTCCCGTGTTTGGGAAGGTTTTGTTAATTTATCTTCTTTTCCTGTGAGTGGGCCACGATTGCCTGCTTTTCTGTATGCTTTGTAATTTTTTGTTGTTGTTGAGAAGTGGATGTTTGAATATTATAATGTGGTAACTCTAGAAATCAGATTCCATCCCCTCTGCAGGGGTTGCTGTTGTTTTCGATGAAACCCGGAGCTGTCTCTTTTCTTAGTGACTTTTCTGATCTATCTTTACAAAAACATATTCCTTGTCAGATGTGGTCACTGGACGTCTGCTGTGTTGTCTCTGCAGTTAGTGATTGTCTAATCACAGACAGTTGTCTCTGCAGAGGTTTCCTTAAGTATCTCGATCCAATAAGAAAGGAAAAATTTAAAAACGTATCTCCCTTTTTAAATTTCCTCTATCTAGTGTGGTTGGAGAAGCCACCTTAGTCAGCAGGGGTTGATGTAACGGCCAGCCTATGTGCTGGCCCCTCAGCTACCAAAAAGCAATGGTCAGAATGGATAATCTCTATTTTTGGAAGACAAAGTCCTTTTTACCAAAACTGGCACTAGATAACCACACCAGGATCATGGATGCCGTCCACACAGCTGCCTGGGGTTTGGCGATGGGCGATGTTGTCACTGAGTGAAACACACACACACACACACACACACACACACACACACACACTCCAATGAAATGTGTTGGCCTTTTTATACCTCAGGCTTTCCCCTGGGGTGTTACAAGTGTTTGTCTAGACTCCAGAGTTCCACAATGGTTGTTTCAGATAGTTCTTGCTAGCTCAATCATTTTTTTGGTGGAAGGATCAATTCCTGGCGTTTCCTATTCAGCCATGTTTTTTTTTTTGTGTGTGTGTGATGCAACTCCTCCTCTGTTATTTTGTTCTTCTCTTGATAAAGAACTCAGCAATCTTTAGGCAACTGAGCCCAAATCACTGTGTAAAGTCTTGGTAGGAATGACTCATTCACTAATTTTCCTGCTTTGTTGCTATGAACCATAGAATCATAAGTGGGCATCTGGAAAGTATATCAGGATTTTCAAACAGCCAATGTGGATAAACCATTCCTTTGCATTCTGGAATCTCTTGGGGACAGTAGAGAACTATGGTGTTGTTGAAGGCTACTGTGAGTGAGCAGTGTGTTTGTTTTTATAATTAGTTATATTAAATTCCAGAGGAAAACATCTTTATTTAAAAAGCATTACATATTGTGCAAAGAGAGGAAAATTTAAAACAATTATTATTGTGGGAAACAACCTCATATCCATGAGTAATAGGTTTGGGATAAATTTACAGCATGAGCTGTAGGCCATTATGAAACATCTCTTAGAACTGCTTGACCAAGGTATCTTAGAAGCTTGGGAAAGTACACGACTTAGTACGAGGCTTTTCTTTTCCAAAGCAATACTGTTCTTTTCTGGGACACATGTCCAAGTCAGTAAGCTTCTTTAGAGGAGGAGATAATATCACACAAATGAAATTATAATTGACGTTAGGAAAACACACCTACTTCTTGGAACTTCCAACTGTCTGGAAATAACTACAAAAGATGGCTATTCACCAGTTTTTCCTAAGTCTTCAGGAAAGGAAACATTAACAAAATATACATTTTTTCTGTGTCGTGCTAATAACTCTTCATGAGGTAAACTGTTTTATTTTTTCTGATTACTCGTAGGTCTTAAAGAGATCGGTGCCTGATCTAGGTCTAACAAAATGAGTTTTAAAAGTCTCATCAGAGAGCAGAGTTTGTAGATAACTGAGTCAAACTCTCTCATTTTATGAGACCTAATTGAGCAAGAATCCAATTTTGTGTTTTGCTAAGTAAGCGAACAGTCGCTTCCTAGGTGACTCTGATTTGAATTGCAAAGTATATTGCACATTTTAACATATCCAAATCATGTGTTTTCCATAAAATTTGTATAAAGAGTTCCTAAATGGTTCCTTCTTCTCAACCAATTATATACATTTAGATCTTAAAAATTCCCTCATGTGGTAGATCGTAATTTGAAAGTCGGAACAGTAATAAGCATAGAAAAAGAGAGGTCAGTTTTTGAGATACTTGACACAACATTGGGTCTCACTGTGTACAAACAACCTGACAATTTTGTTAAAATTTCATGACCCAGTCAGCGTTTTAGAGGGAAGACATTTTGACAAAAGCCACATTGGATAACTTTTAGCTTCTGTGTTCATTAACTCTTTTGAGAAGCAAATGTTTCGCGTAAGGAGGAATGTTTCCGAGGCACTTCTGCATCTCACATGTGTGTCTTAATGAATCCCATGGTTTGAAACGTCTTATGCAATTTGACAAGGATTATATTGATTGCAGATAATTAAAAATATTATAACATAAAAACTCATTCCAGGTGCGTATAAAGAGCTGTCTACTTAGTTGTGCGCTATTTGGCATGTTTATAAAATGTTACGAAGAGAGTTACAGAGATGCGTACATATACGTATAAACGTATAGGACACGTACGCGTATGCACACATGCACGGCGATATTTTAAATTTCTCGTTCACGGTATGGGGGAAAATATAAACTTCGCTTAAAGAAAATCATGGCTTTTGACATCTCTTTAAAGATTTCGCCAGGCAGTGTGGCATGAACATCTGCTACGTGCTGAATTGTTCCTGATGGTGTTAACTGAGAAGGAAGAATCATTTCACCGGAGACTATGATTCTGAGCTTTATCATCTTGGAAACCCTTTGCTCTCTTGGGTTTGCAATTTCTTAAAAAGTCTACGTGCGTCTCCCCTTTCCTGCGATGGGTGTCCAAGATGGCAGCCTGTGGCTGGGCCCAGCAGCCCCAGTGGAATCCGTGCTCAGGAATTTGCACAGCTGCGGGAGCCTGGGCAGCGACACGGAGGGGACTTGGCAGCTGCTCAGCTGTGTGATACAATGAACACATGAAATATCCCCACCCGGGACCACGGCCACTTTAATGAAAAGTTACAGGGGGAGGGGAAGTATTATTATTTATTTTTAAAATTCTTTTTCACATGTATTCACTTTTGAGAGACAGAGTGGGAGTGGGGGAAGGGGAGAGAGAGGGAGACACAGAATCCGAAGTGGGCCCCAGGCCCTGAGCTGTCAGCAGGGAGCCAGACGCGGGCCCGAACTCACGGACCGTGAGATCATGACCTGGGCCGAGGTTGGATGCTTTACAGACTGAGCCCCCCGGGCGCCCCTGGTTAATCCAGTTTAAACCAGGTGAACTTTCTTCTTATCGTCAAATGGTTTCTTTCTAAACACACCGTGGTGTGACTTTTCCCCTTGCTTTAACATGACTTATGGATGAAGTTTCAATTTATGTGCACTGTGAGGGGCCAAAAGATTACTTAGGTACTTTGTGGAACGTATTTTCTTCAGAGCTTCCTGGGTTCACTGTGGAGCAATTTTGCTGGCAAACTGAAGATCTTAAATGAGCTCTAGAGGTCTCTTCTTAGAACCCTTTATGAAGTGATAAGTGAGTTTCACTAGAGAGTCAAACCTCAGCAGGGACTCAGGACAAGTGGTGAAGGAATGGACGGAAGAAAATCTGCCTTTCTGCCTTTCTCTAGCTGTTTCTTGCTCTCCTTTGTCTCGTTTTTTTTTAAACTTGTTTAACCCTTCCTGCCTGCCTTCCTTCCTTCCTTCTTTCCTTCCTTCCTTCCTTCCTTCCTTCCTTCCTTCCTTCCTTCTTTCCTTCCTTCCTGCCTTCCTTCCTTCTTTCCTTCTTTCTTTCCTTCCTTCCTTCCTTCTTTCCTTCCTTCCTTTCTGCCTTCCTTCCTTCCTTCCTTCTTTCCTTCCTTCCTTCCTTCCTTCCTGCCTTCCTTCTTTCCTTCTTTCCTTCCTTCCTTCCTTCCTTCCTCTCTGTCTCTTTCTTTCTTTTTCTTTCTTCCCTTGGCTCTCTTTTCTTCTCTCACGATTTATAAAGAATGTAGCCTGTTTTTCTCATCTCTGGGTCCTCTGACCCCCTCCCCGAAGCATTTGTGTCACATGTATGTATTTATTGCTTTAAGAGATCAACCAAAGATTCTGATGTGATGTGACTGAGAGGAAGATGCCAACATGATGCTTAAAGAAGAGTAATGTTTTCTACTTCATCAGAGAATCTGGTAATTTTTATGAACCGAGTGACAATAGTATTGATGAAATAGTTTCGTGAATGCAAAGGAAGCCCAGAGCCAGGATCTGGGCTTAAAGAGAAATCGGTGTTGGGGAACCGGTACAGCCTCTTGTCCACCGTGCATTCAGAACACTCACCAGCTCGCCACTCTGAGAGTGCTTCAGAAGAAGGGTGTCCAGGCCTGGGCTGGGGACTTTGCAGAAGGTCATCCAAGGTGAGGAACTGACCAGTGTAGAGCCTCGGAATGATGCTACCAGGAGGCGAGAGTTCTGAAGCAAATCTTCGTGGGCAAACTATTAGTCTTGGTAAATAACCCACTTTACTTGGCTCTTGTCTTATTTTCCTGGAGCAAGCAACTTAGTTATTTTTGCGTGTTCTCAGTGTTGTTTATCATAGGGACATAAAAGTATTTTGGACTCATTTTTCAGCCTGCATCACCTTGTCGTGGGTGAGCGTCATGATGGCATATCACAACTATTGCAATGACATTACGCGTCTTTTCCGTAAGACTGAAAAATGAAGAGCACATCCTCTTTTTATCATGATAAATATGTTGCCTGGTCGCAATTTTAAGCTAAATTTTGAAGTCAAATGGATACTTTCATGACAACACGAAACAAAACCATCTCCAAAGCCTTCCTGATTCCCACCTCATAATGAAGCACCGTGATCCCAGGGTTCTACAGATGACCAGACAATCTCAGCCCTTGGGTGGTTCCTGGCAGGTGAGGTTGGCAGGGTTGAAGAGTAAGCGTGAAACTGTGTGATGAAGGTGAACGGGCTACACTGATTATTTCTGCAAGGGTGTATTTTGACTCCGCTGACTTCTGCTGGTTCCCGAGGTCAGCAGGCGTACCCACACCAGGTCTCCCGAAATATGTGTGTCATTGCACACACGTGGGCGGATTTTGTAAACTCTACTAATCCACGCCGTTTACTCAGGAGTGATATAGAAAGACCATCCAGATCACTAAGGGTATTTATCAAATGCTTATTTGGCAGGTCTGTACCACGCCCCTGATGATTCCCTATATACTGACGGAGAGAATTAATTAAATTATGGTTCCTCGGAGCGAAGCATGCCAGATTTAGTATTCTAGGGCAGAGGCACTGTATGTAATCAAAATCGGCAAATAACTCAGTTTCTGAGCTCAGATTTATTTTCTCTTGACAAACTTGGGCCTGTCCCGAGAAGCATCGGCAGCGTGGCGAGCCGGCCTAGAATCACGTAATACGAAGGCCAATTAGAAGAATTAGGCAGTTTTTAGCCTGGGGAAGAGAAGTCGTAATGGGGACAAGATCGTTGTCTTTAAACATTTGAGAAGCTGTCAGATGGGAAAGGATTACGCTGGTTCCGTGAAAACTCCGGAGGGCATGAAGACGTGGAAGTTTCAAGGAAGCAGGTTGGGGTCGACAAGGAATTTCTAACAGTCTGAGTGTTACGGGCCAAGTGATGAGTCCTAAAACACCGCAGGGTGGTGTTCACGGAAGGAATTTCTGCCCCAATTGATCCACGGACTCTTGGATCAGGCATCTTGGAAGGTAGCTTCCACTTCTAAGATTCCGTGATGCTTGGATGTGAAAACTCCACCTCACGTAGAGTCGGTCAGCTCTGTTGGCAATCGGTCACAAGGGCACGCTTGCAGATGTCCTGACACCCAGACTGAAACGTGGCCTCCGAGGACCCCGTAGACACCACCTCCGACAGTCTCTACCCTCGTGCGGTCAGACGCTCCTCCTCGCTTTCCAATGGGCTGCCCTCCTGCTGCTTCTAGGCTTTTCTTTTCGGCTCTGAGTCGTCACGCAGGCTTGTCCTTCAGCCTAGAATCCTCTGCTTTCACTCTTCCTCAGCGAACTGTATACATCTCCGTGCCAATGTCTCTCTCCCGGGGATGGCTTGACTCACCAGGCTCACTCCCCAGTGGACAGCCTGCGTGGAGCCATGCACTCCCCTCTTTTCCAGGGCTCTTCCCTCCCTTTGAGAGCTATTTGTTCACCGTCTGTCTTTCCTACAAGACTCGAGGGCGGGACATGTCTCCGGTTCGTGGCTTTATCATCAGTGTCTTGGCACAGTGCTGAGCACGGCGTTTCCCCCAAAATATTCGCTAGATGAATGTTGCCCCAGTGGATTTAAAAATGCTCGGGTATATTGATATCAGACTTAGTTTTTTAAAGTTTCCAGAACTCCTCATCGTGTGTCTCTAGGAGGGAGCTGAGACAATTCAGGCACTGGAAAGCTTTTATAAGTTTTATAAGCCTTTTTTAAGTGCTATATTTTTCCAGTGTTGCAAGATTCCTTTCCCATGGCACTCACTGCCTTCAGAGTTTTTGAGGCAGCTCTCACGATGTATCACCACAATGGTCCACCCGACGGGAGCAAAAGAGCCCAGTCAGATTTGCCTCATCTGGGGGGCAGAGAAAGCCCAGAAGGGAAAGAAGTGCCAACAGCGAGAAAGGTGACAAAGGGAAAAGGCCAGAAGCGGCTTTGCATACAATTATACTTGCCTTGCTTCTCAGCTGCAGTGAGAATTTCCCCTTCCAGTCTCCGGCCGCACCACAAGCTCTCAGGACCTGATAACTGAATACACAGGAAATGTTCAGCTGTGACCTCCAGGAGGGAAATTTACAGTACCTGATTGTCATTCACTTTTGTTTTCTGGAAACTTTCTCTTCGCGATGCCTGCCGCCTTTACCTAAGAAAAGTTAGTTTGGGGGCGCCAGGGGGGCTCAGTCAGTAGAGCATCCAACTCTTGATTTTAGCTCGGGTCATGATCCCACGGCCGTGGGGCTGAGTCCCACGTCAGGCTCTGCTCTGAGCGTGAAGCCAGCTGAGGATTTCCCTCCCTCGCCCCCTCGTGCTCTCTCTTTCTCTCTCTCAAAAAAAAAAAAAAAAAATTCAGTTTTCTGTCTCACAAATGTTTTCAGCCTGTTGACAGGTTTCCAGACCAGTTGGCATGTAAGATCACTGGTTCATTTTCACGGTGGAGCCCGGATCCACGTTTACCGTCTATTACAAGTTCATTGCAAGTGCCTTCCCCGATCTTGTTTGGTAGTTTTGAGACCAGATTGGAAAGAGTTTATTCATTCCTTTGAACTTGTGTGATTTCATTTCATTTTTTGTCCTCCTGCCCACCCATTCCTTTTTCTCTTGCTACAAGAAAATAACCCCAATCTTGTGACCGCCCTGATAAAAGCATAAGCCCTTCGGTAGGCAATTTACCAGATGAAACACACGCCCAGATTCATGTATAATGTTACTAGGGTGAACTGCTTACAGAGGCCCTTAAAAGTTGTTTTATCCAGGGAAAACACGGTAACACTAGTTATGATCCCTTTTGTAGCATTTGCCATGGTCCTAGGAATATCGACCCCAAATTGTTGCTTTAGTAGTGACAATGGAAAGAAGGAAACAGCAAAGGAGCCACTGTGGTGCCTGCTGCCCAAACGGTGTCTTGATCCATTTTCAGTAGGGAGTGGGGTTTGAGTTATTTTTTCCAGAACTGAAGATGTGTCTATGATGAGTCATCCTTGCTCTCGGTTGGTTGTATTCAAGTCAACAAATATTTCCTGAGAAATTTAGAGGAATACTATGGTGAGTAAGAATCTTAGGGGCGCCTGGGTGGCTCAGTTGATTGAGCGACTTCGGCTCAGGTCATGATCTCGCGGTTCGTGAGTTCGAGCCCCGCGTCGGGCTCTGTGCTGACAGCTCGGAGCCCGGAGCCTGCTTCGGATTCTGGGTCTCCCTCTCTCTCTGCCCCTTCCCCACTCATGCTCTGTCTTTCTGTCTCAAAAATAAACATTAAAAGTAAAGAAATAAATGGGGTGCCTGGGTGGCTCAGTCGGTTGAGCGTCCGCCGTCAGTGCAGGTCATGCTCTCACAGCTTGTGGGTTCGAGCCCCGCGTCAGGCTCTGTGCTGACAGCTCGGAGCTGGAGCCTGCTTTGGATTCTGTGTCTCCCTCTCTCTCTGACTCTCCCCCACTTGTGCATGTGCTCTCTCTCTTTCTCTCTCTCTCTCTGTCTCTCAAAAATAAATAAACATTAAAAATTGAAGAAAAAGAATCTTACACCAAAAGATCTTCTGGGCTTGTGGACCTCACTGCATTGTTTGGGGATACCTGGATTGGATGTGTGACCTTAGTCCCATTAACAAGATGCTCAGGTCAGCAGAGCCAACAGGCGTGTGGGTCTGAGGCACATAACAGAACAATAGAGTCTTGTGGTTGTCTTTTGTCATAAAGCAGCAACTGGAATGCAGGAGGGGGGCTTCCAGATGAAGTCCTGGTGGGAAGGGGTTGGTTGGCCAGGAGCTGACAATAACGTGACCCATGTGGCTGTTGCACAGAAGCTCAGATACACCATAGCAGTCCGGGCGCTTTGGTAAACAACGCTTTGGATCCTAGAGTTGGAAGAATAGTGCCATAAAGTCAGATGAGAGGAATAGACAAAAACTGACCAGCGAGAAGATGGTTAAAACAATCGTCCTTGCAAGAACAAGAAATGCACCTGAATCAGTCTTTGCTGGCACGCCCTTCCCTGCTGTGACCTCAGCTAGCTGGGGGCTCTGCGCGTGGTCGCTCTAATCCCTAGGGTGGCTCTTTCCAAACTGCTGTGTGTCCGTGTGTGTGTGCATTCCTGCAGAAGCCTGCAGCCGCACGTGAATGCAGGATCCTTGTCTCTGGGACTGTCAGGCTGTCACGTTTGATGAGTCTTAGGCTTGAAAAGGAAAAAAAGAAACAAACACTCACATCAAACCAAGATGCAGTAGCCAGAGCCGAGAAAGAAAATAGGCCACACCGCGGGCCCCCCTCTCTCCTCTCTCTCTCTCTCTCTCTCTCTCTGTCTGCAAAAAAAAAAAAACAAAAAAACGAAAGTCACATGCATTCAAATTTGGAACAAGACTGCATTGTCCGCAGTGCTGCCTCCCCGAAAGCCTCGGGTGCCCATGGCTCTGCTGCAATGCTCAGTCTGGCAAAGACACAGGGAGGTGATTCAGGACAACCCGAAGCGGTGCAGGGAACCTGGTGCTAAATTTAGCACGAAATCTTGCCATCCTGCGGCTGGCTGGGTCCGTGGCTGGGCAGGATCTGTCCACACAGCCCTCAAGGACAACTGATGGAGCCCTGGCAGAGCGCCACAGGGTCCGGGGAAAGGCTTTCTGATCTCTTACTCTTGTTTTCTAAAACGTGGACGCTTTTTCATGTGTTTAAAGGCTGGAAAGATCCCTTTCCTACTGGCCTCCCGTTACCTAATTAAAATAAGAACAGCATGTGAGAAGGCCGTAACACAGAAGAAGCAAGTCACTTTCCTCTTGGGCACGTTGGACTTCCAAAGCTTGTAAGATGTTCCCCTGGCGGGTGACTCACACCCTCAGGATTACCACTCCCAAGCACTTCAGAGAGAGCAACATTTGGTGTGTCAAAAGAAAGGACGTGCGAGAAGGGGGAGAATTTTCCACAAAAGTACAGCTTCCTGCCAGAGAGCACACGGGAGGGCCGAACATTTGGGCATAAACAACTCACACGTCTGAAGGAGAGCAACTCAGAGGAGGCTGCCGAGAGGGCTGAAGAGGCCCATCTAGTTTTCAGAGTGTGGCCAAAGTCCTCTGTGGTGACCCTACCTGAAGCAAAAGGGTTAACGTGGACCTTTATTAGGGTAAGCCAAATGGGCCCTTCCCCTCTCAAGAAATAAAGTTAACGAAAACGTGGGCCAGAAGCTGGAATCCTGATTTTTCATACGATCCTGAGGATCTGGCCTGAATCTTTTAGGTTTTATCTTCTTCGTATTTATGTGTAAACGATTTTATGACTTCTCTCTCCACCTCAGGGGGCCCTGAGACGATTAAGAAGCGAGGGTCACAGCTCTCCTCCGTCTACTGCAGAGGGTGTTGGGTGCCCACTCTCGCCGGGGCGTGGTGAGGGCTTCTCCTGGGGGAGGAGGCTGGATCAACCTGTCACTGACTGAGGACATTCAGTCTAAGTGAGGTAACTGGGGTCAGGCGGTCGAGAGCCACGGACTGAGTAGAAATGAAGCTGCTCCCCCTTCCTGTTGAGCCTTCCTACAGCAGTTTCACACTCTTGACAATAGAAACATTCTTAGGGGTGTCTCTCCTGAGCTTCTCACCCCATCCCCATATGGGTCTCTGCTTCAGCTTCTTCCTTTGGAGAATTCCCTTCGTGTCGTTCTTCTCCGACCCCATTCTCTCAGGGCCTGGCTCTGGCTGCTTCTCCCTCAGTCCTGTGCTCTGTGGCGATGTCCTCCTCCCGGCCTTAGTCTCAGCTCCCGCTGGAGGGTCTCAGTCCTCCCCCTTTTGCTGAGATTTTCTGCTGGAGCTCCAAGGCCTGATACACAACATGCCAACCTGGCTGCCTTGTGGGGACCCCCTACACCAATATCTCCCAAATCATACATAGTCAATGATTTGCTTATTAAAAAGCTGGTATATGCCAGATCCTGTGCTGGAAATGAGTGGCTAAGCCAGCTGTTAACACACTCAGTGATAAAGCCGCTTCACCATCATTTTGGGGAGCATGGGCTCGGGAGAGGAAAGGCTGGGTTTTGTCACTTTTAAAGCATATGAACTTCAACAAGTGGCAGAATTTCCCAAGACCTTGAGGAATGTATTCTTTACAAAAAGGGATAACAACGTTACCGTCTTGAGGTGTCATTGCAAGAATTGAATGTGATAACGTTTGAAGGTACATAAGCAATGTGTGGTACATGGCTGAGGTCAGTAAATATTAGTGGTTAGGAAAGAGATTGTGGAAAAGAAGTATAGGGACAGCTAACGATTCTTTAGTGGGTCCGGGATGGCTTCATAGTGATGGAGGGGTTGAGATCATCCATCAAAGATGACAAACAGTCGGCCAGGTGGGAGTAGGGAAGGGTGTTCCGTTCCCCCATTTGCAAAAGCACGAGGAGTGAAATAGCATGTGACGTTTGTTGAACCTTAAGCAGTGCAGTACCAAGAACAGGGAGTTTGGGGGGATGAAGGAGGAGAGTTGAAGGTCGAATTTATGCAGGCAGCTAATCGTGGAGCATCTTGTGTGTTAAGCTAAAGAATCTCAACTTGCTCCTGGAAGCGATGGAGAGCCACTGAAGGAATTGCAACGGGAGAACGACGTGATGGGATCTGCATTTCAGAAAGAACACATTGGCAACTGTGTGAAGTAAGGATTGGAGCCGTGCCAGGCTTGAGGCAAGGAGACTGGTTATGAGGCAGTTGCGGTAATCCAGGCAAGAAGTGATGAAGGCCTGGATTAAGGTAATGGCTTTGGGGATAGACAAAATGGCAGAGAGTTGAGTGGCTATTAAGGAGGTAGAATCTGTAGGACTTGGTGTCTCACTGTGAAGGCTAAATGAGAAAAAAAGAATCTGGGATGCCTGCCAAATATTTGCTGTGGGCAAGTAGATGGATGGTAGTGTCATTCAATGAGGTAGAAGAAGATTGAAAGAGGAAAATGTTTTGATATTGGGTCTAGTTTGGGATATAATGATTTCTCTATAGATTAATTTAAGGACTGATGTCTAATGGAAGTCTGGGCTTTTCTTGCAGATGTAAGGACCTAAATCCAGAAGATGATAAGCAGTGTAGTGTGCTCAGATGAAGAATCGGGTGTCAAGTGAAAAGAGCCAAAGGGGGAATAATGGACATTTAGGAAGGACGATGACAAATCGGTGACATAGTCTAGAGAGACAAGTCATGGAGCTCAGAAGAGAATCAGGAAAGGTTAGCATCACAGAAGGTGGACAAGGAGTGATTCATAGAGTCACAGACACAAATATATCAAGTTAGGGAAAAGGAAACTGACCACTGGTTTGGGAAACATGGAGGCCATTAGTGAACTTGGGGAGAACAATCTCATTGGAGTTGTGGAATGATGTCACAATACAGTGAGTTGAAAAGCACGTGGGCAGTGAGAAAGGGTAGATCTCTACTGAGTCAGGAAGCTTTATCATAAGAAAGGGAAAAGAAGAGAGAATGGAATTTAGAAAGGGATTTGAATTTGAAGAGAGTAGGTTTTTGTTTTTGGAGCAAATGTGGAAGAACATTCTGTGTGTGTGTGTGTGTGTGTGTGTGTGTGTGTGTGTGTGTTGAGAAGGAAAGCCAATAGAAATAGAAATATAGAAGATAGAGAAAGAATAAATGATAGAGCACTGCCGTTGAGAGGGTGGGAAGGAATGGGTTGCAGAGCATGACTGATGCCACAGACTCTGGAAAGAAGGGTTACTTTCTCAACTGAGAACAAAAGAAAATGAAGAAAGACCAGTGTATGCTTAGATTCATTTTAACAGAAGAAGGAAAGAATTCTTGCTTGATACACTTTGTTTCTGTTAATCAGGGGCAAGTTCATCCATTGAGAATATAGAGGAGGTGGGCTTGAGGTTAGGTATAGCCCTTTAAATAGCATTGGGGTGGGATGGAATTAGGAAATAGCTAATATTTGTTGAATGTTTACTGTGTTCTGGTTAGAATTTTAATTGATTAAAATTTTTTTTAACTTTTTAAATTATTTTTGAGAGACAGAGAGAGACAAAGCACGAGCAGGGGAGGGACAGAGAGAGAGAGGGAGACACAGAATCTGAAGCAGGCTCCGTTCTCTGAGCTGTCAGCAAAGAGTCCGACGTGGGGCTTGAACTCACAAACTGTGAGATCATGACCTGAGCCAAAGTTGGACGCTTAACTGACTGAGCTACCCAGGCATCCCTAGAATTTTAATTGTTGTAAACACATTCACTTTTTTGATTCTCACAATAATAATCTCTACTTTAGAAATGAGAAAACTGAGGCACAGAGGGATTATCTTGACAGAGGAGGACTTGAACTCAACATTTTGACTCCATAGACCATCTTTTTATGCACTAGTCTATATAAACAGCACTAATGTTTCATTTATTCCTTCATCAAATGTTAAGCAAATGCTTCCTAAGCACGTGTTTGAGTCACATCAGATGTGCTGATAACCAAAATAGTCAAGATGCTCGTGTTCATATTTAATGACGGGAGACTAGCAAGAAACAAAACAGCAAAACTGTAGTTTGTAGTAGATGATAAGTAGTATAGAAAAAAAAGAAAAAAACATAGAACAGGTTGAGGGGCTGGAGAGGTAGGTTGTGAATGTCATTAGGGGTATAAAGAACTCATTTGGGATGATAACATTTGAGCAAAGACTTGGAGGAGGGGAGGGGTTAGCCATGTAGAAAGTGGAGAGAGCATTCCAGTGCCCCAGGCACTACTGTGGTTGACATACTCAAGGAATGAGGAGGATGCCTTGGCTGGTATTTCTTAAGAAAGGTAGGGACGGGGAGGAGTAGGAGGTGAGGTCAAAGAAGATGCTATGAGGAAGTTCAGATCACGTGGGAGCTTTGGGTTTTACTCTGATTAAAATGGGGAGCATTGCAGGGTTTTGAGAAGAGAAATGACATATCATTCTTAGGGATTAAAAAGGCTGATGTGTTGTGAATAGACAGAGGGTGAATAAAGAAGCACGGAGACCAGAAGGGAGACTTTGGCTGTCATGAAGGTGATTGGAGATAGTAGCTGGGACCAAAATAATGGTATTAGAAATGGTCAGACGTGGTTGGATTCTGGATACATTTAAGAGGGGAACCCACAAAATTTCCTGATGTTCTGGAGGAAGAGTGTAGAAAAGGAGAGAGGGGAGCACCCGGGTGGCTCCGTCAGTTAAGCGTCCGATGAGCTCAGGTCATGATCTCACGGTCCGTGAGTTCGAGCCCCGCGTCGGACTCTGTGCTGACAGCTCGGAGCCTGGAGCCTGCTTCGGATTCTGTGTCTCCCTCTCTTTCTGCCTCTCCCCTGCTCATACTCTGTCTCTTTCTCTCTCTCAAAAATAAGTAAACATTAAAAAAAATTTACAAAAGAAAAAGAAAAAGTAAAGGGCAAATATAAAGATAATTCCTATGGGTTTTGGCTTACGTAATTATAAATGGAGTTGGCATAACTGAAATGGGGAAGAAGGCGTACGTTCTGGGGAGGATCAGGTGTGACGATGTTTCCAATCGAGGAAGTTTTCTCCCTCAGTATTTGGCATCCCTTATAGATGGGAGAGTGCCATGAGGGAGACTGACAGATCAGATATTAGGGATTTACAAAGTAAATGTAAAGGAAGGGCTAGGGGTAAGAGATTCTGGAGTAAAATAAGATTCAAGAAATTTGGAAGTAATACAAGCGATGGGAAAAATGGAGCATGGATTCCAATTTTCAAAGAAAAGAACATTAAACCTCAAGGAAGAGAGTAGCGTCACCAGATACACAGGAGGTCCAGGCTGGGTGTTTTGGTAGAGTATCTGTGTCCTCACGTGGGGTTGTGGAGGGAGCTGTTAAGTGTGATGAAGAAATTTAGAAAAATTGCAAAATATCTAGATCGTGGGGTACAGGCGTTGAAGCGAGAATAAGGAAGTGAGTTGGAAGGACTGGTTATGTGAGTAAAGTGAGGAATTAGTTTGAGATTGCAGAATAGCATGAACTCGAGGTAATGGCCTCGTCCGGGATGTAGTCATTGGAGGGGTTGCCGAGGTGAAATGGAGGCAGACAGATGTAGCTACAGTCAGCTGAGCATGTTAGATGGGGTGATCACTTAGTTTTTTAGCTTTATTGAGACGTAATCGATGCAGGGTACAATGCAAATATTAAAGCGTGAAATTGGATAGCTTTTGACTTAGCATACCCTCCTGGAGCCATCACCACAATCAAGGTAATGAGCATGTTCGTCACCCTCAAGAGTTTCTCCATGCTTCTTTCTAATCCCTCGCTCCTTGCCACTCCATTCTGCCCACCCCCTTCCCAAGCAACCACTGACCTGCTTCTGTCACTACAGATTAATTTGTATGTTCCTAGAGTTTTACATAAATGGAATCATACGACATGTATCCTTTTTCTCAATGTTTATTTTTATTTTTGAAAGCGAGAGAGAGAGAGAGAGAGAGAGAGAGAGAGAGCCAGCGAGGGAGGGGCAGAGAGAGAAGGGGACAGAGGATCTGAAGCAGGCTCCACTCTCACAGTAGGGAACCCCGTGCAGGGCTTGAACTCATGAAGTGTGAGATCGTGACCTGAGCCGAAGTGCTATGCTCAACTGACTGAGCCACCCAGGCACCCCACAATGTGTACTCTGTTGTTGTTGTTGTTGTTGTTGTTGTTGTTGTTTGGTTTCTTTCACTCGGCATAATTATTGTAAAAATTATTGATGTTTCTGCAAGGGTCAGTGTTAATTCACTTTTATTGCGGGATAGTATTCCATTGCATGGTCATACCTCAGTGTTTTATCAGGTGAATAATAGATGAATATCTTTAAAAATGTTTTTAATGTTTATTTATCTTTGAGAGAGAGAAAGAGACAGAGCGTGAGCAGGGGAGGGGAGACACAGAATCCGAAGCAGGCTCCAGGCTCCGAGCTGTCAGCACGGCACAGAGCCCGACACGGGGCTTCAATTCACAAACCATGAGATGGTGACCTGAGCCGAAGTTGGATGCTGAACCGATTGAGCCACCCAGGTGCCCCCAGGTGAATATCTTTTGGTAGACATGAGGATTGTTCCAGTTTTTGGTGATTACAAATAAAGTTGCTGTAAATATCTACGTACAAGTCTTTGCGTGGACATATGCTTTCATTTCTCTTGGATAAATACCAAGGAATTGAATTGCTGAGTCATATGGTAGGTGAATGATTCACTTAATGAGAAACTATCAAATTGGCTTTCAAAGTCAGAATGGGTTGGACCATTTTACCTTCCCACCAGCAGCGTATGAGA
This sequence comes from Panthera leo, assembly GCF_018350215.1. Classification (NCBI taxonomy): domain Eukaryota; kingdom Metazoa; phylum Chordata; class Mammalia; order Carnivora; family Felidae; genus Panthera; species Panthera leo. The sequence continues at coordinate 2,951,386 of NC_056679.1, forward strand.
GTTGCAGGCGCCCTATATCCTAACACTTGGTATGGACGATCTTTGATTTCATCCTTTCTAGTTGGTGCGCAATGACATCTCATGGCTTAATTTAGTATTTCCCTGGTGCCTAAAGATGTGGAGCATTTTTTCATATGCTTTTTTTCTAACGATACGTCTTTTTTGTGAAGTGTCCAGACACTTTTTTGCCATTTTTTTATTGAGCTGTTTTCTTCTTCTTAAGTATGAGTCTTTTAGAAATGTTCTTTTTACAAGTCCTTTGTCAGCTATATGTTTGCAAACATTTCACCCAGTCTGTGGTTTGTTTCTTCATATTCTTAACAATGTCTTTGCAAGAAGAAAAGTATGTAATTTGGATGAAGTCCAATTTATGGATTTTTATTTTATGGTCTGTGATTTTTTTGGTCCTATTTAGGAAATCTTAAGCCCAAGGACATTAAGATTTTTCTCCTACATTTTCTTCTAGAGGATTTGTTGTTTTAGCGCTTACAGAGGGTCTAGGATTCATTTATATATTCATTCACAGATATATGTGAGGTAAACAGTAAGCTGTTGTTTTATTTTGCATATGGCTGTCCACTTTGTAGCACAATTTGTGGAAAAGATTATTCTTTCCTTATTGGATTGCTTTGAGACCTTTATGGAAAATCAATTGATCATATATATATGGGGGTCTACTTCTGGGCTCTGAATGCTTTGCCATTTATATATCTGCCCTACCTGTGTCTACCTGTATGGCAGGACCATGTTGACTTGATAATATGTAGATATAGAATAAATCTTCATATCATGTAGTGTAAGTGCTCCAACTTTGTTCTTTTCAAAGCAGTTTTGACTAATGTAGATTGTTGCATTTCCATATAAGTTTTAGAATCAGATTGATTCTATTTCTACAAAATCCTACCGAAATTTTGATTGGAGAAGCCTTGCCCCTGTGGGTTAATTTATGGGAGCTTGGGTTTTAGTAATTGGGTCTTACAACCCTTGAAAATGGTATTTCTTTCTTTATTTAGGTCTTTAATTTCTCTCATCACTGTTGTGTAGTTTTCAGTGAGCAAGTCTTACACATCTTGTGTCAAATTTATTCCTGAGCATTTCATATTTTCTGTACAGATATTTTTATGTAAATAGAACATTGTAAAAGTATTTTGACACTATTGTTAATAATAGTGCCTTTTTATTAATAGGCTTTATTTTGGGAACAGTTTTAGGTGTACCGAAAAATTGAACAAATATTTCAGATATACTCAAATATTCCCGTATACTCACCAGCCATATGCGGTTTATTCTATTACTTAACATCTTACATTAGTATGGTACACTTATTATGATTAAAAAAGCAATATCTGGGGGCGCCTGGGTGGCTCAGTCGGTTGAGCGTCCGACTTCGGCTCAGGTCACGATCTCACGGCTGGTGAGTTCAGGCCCCACGTCAGGCTCTGTGCTGGCAGCTCAGAGCCTGGAGCCTGCTTCAGATTCTGTGTCTCCCTCTCTCTCTGGCCCTCCCCCATTCATGCTCTGTCTCTCTCTGTCTCAAAAATAAATAAACATTAAAAAAAATTAAAAAAGCAATATTTGTATAATATACCATGATGACGTATATTCTTATTAATTGAAGTCCGAGGTTTATTTGGATTTCAGATTTTATCTCATATCCTTTTTCTGTTTCACGATCTCACCAGAATACTACAAAGCATTTAGTTATGATGTTTCCTTAAGCTCCGCTTATTTGTCACGTTCCTCAGACTTTCTTTGTTTTTAAGGACCTTGACAGTTTTGAGAAGTAATGGTCAGTATATTATAGGATATCCCCCCTACTGGAATTTGTTTGATATTTTTCTCATGTTTAGACTACGGCTCTGTGTTTTTAGGAGGAAGATCAGAGGGATAAGGTGCCATTGCCATCGTATCGTATCAAGAGTCCGCACTGTCAGCACGATGTAGGAGAGTTAATATTGACCTTGACCATCTGGTTGCAGTAGTGTTTGTCGGGCTTCTCCACTGTTATATACAATAAATAAAAGTCACTTTTTTATTTCCCCTTCCTGTACTGTACTCTTTGGAAAGAAGTGGCTATGCACTGCATACCCTGGCAGAGGGTAGGAGGTTAGACTTATCCTCTTTTTGAGTGGAGGAGTTACATAATTTATTTGGAGTCCTTCTGCCCCGGAGATGTGTCTCATCCTCATTTTTTAATTCTTTCATTCATTTACTTATATCACTCTGGACGGAAGGACATTTATGTTATTCCTTGGGTTGTGATTCAGTACTAATTTATTTATTTTGTGTGTTAAGTTGTTCTAGCTGTGGTCATTAGGAACTCCTACCGTGGCTCCTATGCCCTTTTGATATACCTCCATCGCTGCGGATTCTTTTTTTTTTTATGTTTTTGAGCACTTACTTTCTGGCACTCTAAGATGCCTCAGGCTTACTTTGTGTACTTTGTGCCCCAGTCCTAGAATCAGCCATTTCTCTAAGGACCCATATATATATATATATATATATATATATATATATATATATATTTTTTTTTTTTTTTTTTTTTTTTTTTTTTAGTAAAAAATGATCATAGAAACCAGGATTTGGGTGCTAGGTATGCTTGTCGCTACTAGGGTGGCATTTCTTTTCATCAATCTCAGCAGACAGAGCAAAGAAATGCATGTATTTATGTTAATACATGCAGCTCCTTCTGCCCTCAGTCCTACCATTTGTTTCCAGAGTCATTTGGATCGGCGCCATTTCCTGTTGCCTTCCCTGAGATTATTTCCTACGTCTGCAATATAGCTAGGTTCTCTTGTCAGTCTCCAGTCTTTTCCTGAATCCCCCAACCTCCTAGGTGACTTTTAGACTTGCCTACATTAAGGTTCACTCCTTGTGTTGTAAAGTTCTGCAGGTGTGGACAGCTGCCTAATGTCGTATGTCCACCATGATGGTATCATACAGAACAGTTCACTTTCCTAAAAACACCCTGCGCTTCTCTTATCCCTCCCTCCCCACTCTCTTTATACTCCCCGACCTCTTCACTCTTTCTACAGTCCTGCCTCCTCTCAGGACGTTATATAACTGGAATCACACACTACAGACGATCTTTCAAGCCTGCCTTCTTTCACACGCAAATGCAGGGAAGGTTCCTTCATGTCTTCTCGTGGCTTGATAGCCCTTTTCCTCTTATCGGTGAATAATGGTCCATCGGACAGATGTACTACCATTTGTTTATCCAAACAGATGCTTCATGGTATACTATGACTAGCTTAAGCTTTGTAAGTGACGGAAAGGTTGTCTTCCAAAGTGGTGGGAGGCACATTCCCACCCGCAGTGAGTAGGAGCTCCTGTGGCCCTGCTCCCCCGCCAGCATCCGAGAGTCAATTTTTTGGCATCTTAGCCATTCTGGTGGGTGCGTAGTGCTGTTTCATTATTGTTTCAATTCACAGTTCTCTGCTGGCAAATGGCGTGGAGCATCTTCCCATGTGCCTATGTGACATTCACCTGTCTTTTCTGTTGAGGTGGTGGGTCCAATCTTTTGCCCAATCTTTAATGGGTTTGTTTGTTTTCTTCTAGTCAGATCTTAAGACTGTGTTTTGGACACAAATTTTTTACAGGTGCATGTTTTTCAAATATCTTCCCCCTATCTGTGGCTTTTCGTTTTATTCTCTTAGCGGCGTCTCTTGCAGAGAAGTCTTTAATTTTTTTTTTTTAATGTTTATTCATTTTTGAGAGAGAAAGAGAGAGACAGAACACGAGCAGGGAAGGGGCAGAGAGAGAAGGAGACACAGAATCGGAAGCAGGCTCCAGGCTCGGAGCTGTCGGCCCAGAGCCCGACGCGGGGCTCAGACCCATGAGCTGTGAGATCATGACCTGAGCACAAGTCAGACATTCAACCAACTGAGCCACCCGGGTGCCCCGAGAAGGCTTTAATTTTAATAGTCTAGGTTGTCTATGTTTTCCTATCATGCGTCGTGCTTTTAGAGTCTCTAAAAGCTCACTGCTAGATCCCAGATCACCTAGATTTTTCTCCTTATGCCATCTTCTAGCAGTTTTGTTGTTTTACATTTTACCTTTAAGTGTATGATCCATCTTAAGTTAGTTTTTGTTCAAGGAACCGGTCTGTGCGTAGATATACATTTTGTCACATGTGAATGTCCGATTGTTTCAACACTGTTTACTGAGAAGACAATCTTTTGCCATTGACCTGTCTTTGCTCCTTTGTGAAGGGAGCTATATCTATTCTATCGCCAGTGCCACTTGGTCTTGCTTATTATAGCTTTATACTAAGTCTTGATAAGGGTAGTCCTCCTACGGTAGTCCTACTAAGGGTAGCATCAATCCTCAACTTTGTTCGTCTTCAGGATTTTGTTTGCTACCCTGGGTTTTTGCCTTGCCTGTAAAACTTAGAGTCCCTTTGTTACTTTCCACAAAATAGCTTGCTGATATTTTGAGGGGGGTTGCATTGCATTGATAGCTTGAGTTGGGAAGAACGGCACTTTGACAACCTTGAGTTTTCCTATATGCGTACTCTTTATTTAGAACTTCTTTAATTTCTTGCATCAGACTTCTGTAGTTTTCCGCATCTAGATCCTGGATGTATTTTGTTAGATGGATAGCTAAGCATTTCAGGGTGTTTTTGTTGTTGTTGTTTTTTGTTTGTTTGTTTGTTTGTTTTGTTTGATACTGTGTTTTTAATTTCAAATTCCAACTGTTTATCTCTGGGGTATGGAAAACAATGTGCTTTTGGATGTTAGCCTTGTATCCTATGACCCTGCTAAAATCTAGGAGCTATTTCTTTATTTTTTGTCAGATCTTTGTGATTTTGTACATAGACAGTCATCTCTTCTGTGGCCAAAGGAAGATTTATTTCTTCTTTCTCAATCTGTATACCTCTTATTTCCTTTTGTTTGTATTACTGCATCAGCTAGGGTTTCCAGTACAATGTTGTTGTTGTTTTTTTTTAATTTTTTAATGTTTATTTGTTTCTGAGAGAGAGAGACAGAGTGCAAGCGGGGAGTGAGGGTGCAGAGAGAGAGGGAGACACAGAATCCAAAGCGGGCTCCAGGCTCCGAGCTGCAGCACAGAACCTGACGCAGGGCTCGAACTCACGAACCGGTGACATCATGACCCGAGCCGAAGTCGGACGCTTAACCAACTGAGCCACCCAGGCGCCAAGTACTATGTTGAATAAGAGTGGAGAGAGGGGGCATCTTTGCCTTATTCCTGTTTTGAAGGGCAAAACATTCATATTTTTTCACAACTAAGTATGATGTTGGGTCAGCTGAGTCTTTTGTAACTGTTCTTGAGCAAGTTGGGGAAGTCACTCTTTATTCCTAGTTTGCTGAGACATTTTGTCACGAATCACCGTCAGGTTTGATTTCATCAAATGATTTTTCTGCACCTATCTATACAGTCACACGATTTTTCTTCTTTTTTTTTTTTAAATTTTTTTTTTCAACGTTTTTTTATTTATTTTTGGGACAGAGAGAGACAGAGCATGAACGGGGGAGGGGCAGAGAGAGAGGGAGACACAGAATCGGAAACAGGCTCCAGGCTCTGAGCCATCAGCCCAGAGCCTGACGCGGGGCTCGAACTCACGGACCGCGAGATCGTCGCGGGGCTCGAACTCACGGACCGCGAGATCGTGACCTGGCTGAAGTCGGATGCTTAACCGACTGCGCCACCCAGGCGCCCCACGATTTTTCTTCTTTAGTCGTCCATTATGTTAATTGATTGTTGAATCAATTCTTGTTTCTTGACTGTTGAACCGGCCTTCCAATACCTGGGTGGGGGGACCCACGTGGTCACGGTGTGTCATTGTACAGAAAAAACCTCAGCCTTTTCTTTCCTGAGTAGGAAAAAAACCCTGTTCTTCCCTGTTGTGTTTTTCACCCGTGAGCCTCCCGCGCGACTCACAGAAGAATGCTTTGACTTCTCACGCTCTGGTCACCAAATGCGTGTGAGTTTTTCCCCACCAGAAGCAATTCTCTGTGACCTCAGCGGGGTGTCCTACAATTCAATTCAATTCTGACGCTAGCTACCTGGAGACAGCATCAGATTCCCCACGTTGGGGGCAGAGTCCCATCAGACAGCCCCATGCCTCCTTCAGATGCCACTCACGAGCCCGCCAATCTGAAAGGGAGCCAGAGGACATGAATGGAGAGTATCGTGCCTGCACCCTCAGAAGAACCGACCTCGAGAAGGGAGACACTGATTTTTCCTAGGTGCCTGAACGATAGATCAAGACGTATCTCTTGACCAATGAACAGCTGCCAAGAATTCCCCCCCATCCGCCAGCCAATGAGCTTACTGCTTGGAATTGGGCTGGCCGTCTCCCTCTGTGGTCTCTTTGCCCGTAAATACAATGCACCCCAAACCCTGAGAGGATCTGCCTGCGGCTGGCCCAGGACACGGTTCTCCTATTGCAAGTCCACTGCCATTCCTGAAGAGAGTCAACTTTTGGTGACTCGATTTTGCCTCAGTTTACCTCTTGTTTCAGGGTGGCAGTCTACACTTCTGACCAATCAACTGTCCTTTGGAGGCAGCCACGATGCCCCTCCGTGGACTTCAGACACCAGCCGCAAATCCGGGCTGTCACCGGTTGGCTGTGAATCAGAAGTTCCCTGGGGCGCCTGGGTGGCGCAGTCGGTTAAGCGTCCGACTTCAGCCAGGTCACGATCTCGCGGTCCGTGAGTTCGAGCCCCGCGTCAGGCTCTGGGCTGATGGCTCGGAGCCTGGAGCCTGTTTCCGATTCTGTGTCTCCCTCTCTCTCTGCCCCTCCCCGGTTCATGCTCTGTCTCTCTCTGTCCCAAAAATAAATAAAAAAAAAAACGTTGAAAAAAAAAAAAAAAAAAAAAAAAAAAAAAAAAAAAAAAAAAGAAGTTCCCATGACCCCCTCCTCAGGTTTGGTTCATTTGCTAAGAGCAGCTCACAGAACTCAGAGAGACATTTTACTTACCACGTTGCCTGTTTTTATAAAAGGATATAACTCAGGAACGGCCTGATCGAAGAGCTCTGCAGGGCACGGCGCGGGGAAGGGCCTGGGTGTTCGCCAGCATGAAAGTTCTCTGAAGCCTGACCTCTTGGGTTTTTATGGAGGCTTCATTACACAGTCTCGATGGGTTAAATTATTGGCCGTTGGTGATTTATTCAACCTACCTGCCCTCTCCCCTTCCTCGAGGTTGAGGGGATGGGACTGAAAATTCCAACCCCGTAATCACTCGGTCGATCCTCCTGGCAATCTGCCTTCATCCTTAGATGGGGGACAAAAGTCACCTTATAACGAGAGACACCTTTGTCACTGTCAACCCTTAGAAACTTCCAAGGGTTTGGGGAGCTGTTTGCCAGGTACCATGAAGACCAAATACAGGTGAGAAATACATCTGAATCATCTGAAAGACCAAATACATATTTCTGTAATACGTGAGAACATCGCAACAATTCCTTTTCTGTACCTACAAATGAACATAGTCACATGTCACTTCTAATGTAGCGTCCTGCCTGAACCCCTCGGGAGTTTATTGTTTTCTACTGTGGGACTCACACAAAACTCTGCTCTTCTGCCTTTATTCTAGGCCTTAGCATAGAGGATTGTGTTTATACGTTTTACGTTCCGTAGCAATGCTGTGAACATCTGAGAACAGAGCTGTTTTTTAAAAGTTCTTTCTCTTTGGACCTGTAGCCCTCAGAGCGTGACTGTGTAACAATCATAATCCTTATTAGTGTCTCCTTCCCTAATACTTAGTGCTCTGCCAGACATATCTGAGTAGTCAAAAGTTTGTTGAAGGCAAAAAAAAAAAAAAAAAAAAATTCAGTTCCAAACATGAAACATGTTCCAAAGCCAGGCAGTAAAATGCTGAAACATTTTAGTGATATAAACCTCATGCGGAGGGTGACATATAGAAAAGAATCCCATTTATTTTTAGTGACATTTTAAATTAATAAGCTGGCCGACTTTATCAGCAAGGCAGCTACAGATTTCTGACCTTTGAACCCCTCAGGGCTGGGAGGAGCAGAGAAGGTGGCATTGGGACTTTATCGCTCGTCTGGGCCCCCAGAGATAGGCACGGGGTGTATATACTGCTCTGTGAACGTGCTGACATTGCATAAGACGCTCGGGTTGCTTCGGTGACCCTGTCTTGTCTCTGAAGTCAGCCACTCTTATCCCATTTCCAATCTGTCTTCTTCCATCTCAAGGTGGAGGAGAAAACAGGAGAAGGTGTTGTGTATAATTGTTATTGATTGGAGAGGCCTAAAATAAGTAGCACCGTCTCCAGCCTGTGGAATGGATCGGGGGAGGGGGTCACGAACAAAAGCCATCTCTCTCTCTCTTTTGAAGTTCCTATGAAATCATAACAGGAAAGAAGGGGAATTTTAGGCCTCTTTTATTCTCCTTTCTTGTAAGTCAGAAATTTTGGAGACCCTTGACTATTCCTACTCTCAAATCAAGACGCCAGCTGTAAAATGTGTATCCCAACCAAGGATCGTGGCCATGTTTCTAGAACATTCTTCACTGCATGTGAGACCCTTTGCGATCTTGTTTTCTTTTTTGTTTTCTTTTTTTTTTAATGTTTTTATTTATTTTTGAGACCGAGAGAGACAGAGCATGAGCAGGGGAGGGGCAGAGAGAGAGGGAGACACAGAATCAGAAGCAGGCTCCAGGCTCTGAGCCATCAGCCCAGAGCCCGACGTGGGGCTCGAACTCACGGACCGCGAGATCATGACCTGAGCCGAAGTCGGCCGCCCAACCGACTGAGCCACCCAGGCGCCCTGCGATCTTGTTGTTTTCATCGGGAATGCTTTATAGCATCCACGAGAAAATCCTGGGAAAATCCTTACGGAGCCAAGCAGAAAACACACCTAGGATGTCAGCGATACTTATCAGCTATTTTAGTGAGAACTTTCTCTCCAGTGTAGTGGAATAGACATGAAAAGCAGCCAGCTAACGGCAGTGAATTGCCTGAGCAGTGTTATTTTTGTCTTGAGAAACCACTACCCTGGCCTACATGAGCTAGACTATTCCTTTTTGAGCAATTACCATCATCATCTTCCCTGGTTGTTTCCCGCTTTCGTTGAGTAAACCCATTTTGTAATCCTATTTATTGTTTTTCTCACCTTAGGACTTCAGATATACGTAATTACTTTCAAAGACAGCGCGGTCGTATAGAAGAAATTATTTTGCCAGCATTGTCACTTACCCTTATTTCAATATTCCCATGAGGTTAAGGTTAAGGAATTAAAGTATACTAAGACAATTTTTAAGGTCACACATTTGTTAGGACTACAGTGAGTTAGAACCTCAGCTCCCTGACTCCTACACCGGGACCGTGCCGGGAGACTGCAGAGAATTGAACACAATACGGGCTAAGGGCTTTTCACATATTCATTTCTAACTGCAAGGTGATATCACGATGTCAATCTCACAAATCGAGGGGACCGAGTCCCGGAGAGGTAAGGCGATGTTCTCCAGGTGATGTAGTCATAAGCTGTAGAACAAGTTGATCCCCGGACATGATTGGTTCCCAACTTCGAGCTATGTGATAACACCTGTGTAGCCTGGCCAGAGCGGATTTCCTATCACCAGTGTCACCGTATTTGGCTGTTCAGGTAATGCCCTGTGCAAAAGTACCTGACTTTTGGGAATCACTCCAAGGTTTACCGGCTGCACTTACCTAGCCTTGCACCATGGCAAGAGGCAGCGTCATCAGGGAGGAGTGTCTTAAATTGGAATATCCAACGGGGATGGGGTGGTTACGTGTCTGACTCTGGCTCAGGTCAGGATCTCACGGTTCACGAGTTCGAGGCCCATGTCGGGCTCTGTGTGGACGGCTCAGAGCCTGGAGCCTGCTTCGGAGTCTGTGTCTCCACCTCTCTCTGCCCCTCCGCCGTCCGTACTCTGTCTCTCTCTCAAAAATAAAAAAAAACGTTAAAAAAAATTTTTTTAAAAAGGAATACCCAACGGGGACACTTTTTTTTCTACTTGGTTCGTTGGAGGGGTGCCTTTTCTGCTCCGTTCAGAGAAGCCATATGGGCTGGCTGTGCGCCTGCCAGGATCCCTCACATTGAGATCATTCCTCTTGCCGTCTTAGCCAACCCACCTGTAAAATGGGCCTGGGATATAGCCAGGAATTCCAAAGTTAGTTTATAACTTTGTAGCTACTTCATGAGGGAAAAACAAAAGCGATATTCAGTGGAAATCGTGCTACCTCTTTACTGCCGTCGGGCAGAACTCAATATCTAGGTTTGAGATTGTGTACTTTTATAAAGAAACGTCAGAGCTCATTGAAAATGTTATCAGTTACCAACTCACTACTGATAAAAAAAAAAGACTATAATATTTACTAAGCAGTTAAAGTATCAGGCTACAAACTGTGAACGTGCCTAATACTGATATCCAATGTTCCTGGTGAAACTCAATTCAGTGCCCGAGATGATACTTGGGAAGTCCATAAAACTTCAAAGATCTATAAACAAGTCAACTTAACTACCTCAAATATCCTAACATGCCACTTGAACTTCAGCTTTTCCACATGTTTACTGAGACATAAAACTCAAACCACACGCGGGGGTTTGAAGCCACGTGGGTATGCGAGTTGGGGAATTCTGAGCTAACAGGCATGTAGAATCATCGAGTCCCCGGATTACCCAGGAGAGGTTAACCTGGTGAGCTTGTGCTTCTTTTCAGTCAAAACGAACGGAGGAGGTTTTTGGCCAGTAACTTGACAAGCGCCGTTTACACAGAGTCTAATGATGGGTCTGACGGCTAGATGTCAAGAAAAGTCAGGGAACTCAGTAGCTCAGTTGGCTATGCTGTGCATTTGCATTGGACTGGTCAACTTAACGCCTATTGCAGGAATGGAAAATGCTACTGACACATGAGTTATGGTTGCTGTGAAAACCATAACTTTGAGTTTATTGACTTTGGTGCGTTTAAGGTTTTACGTGTTGTGTTAGCATGTTCAGTGGGGGTATGCAGAGTAGAAATCATGTCACATTTTCAGGTGGAGACCTATTCCACTTTAAACTTCTTCTTTTCCCTCGAACAGGTTCTCTGGAGCTACAGACAGCTGTCAGCTCCTTCACCTCTGGTTCAGTCGCTTGATTTCCATTGGCTTGAATCAGAAAATACACCAGCCCTGTGTCCAACTCACAAAAGTTAGACCCAGAAGGAAAAATAAATTCCTTGTGAGGTCATCCCTCTCGTCTGAACACTATCTGGTACACTCCTTGAGCCACGAAAATGGCAAAGATCTTGGACGTCTGCCCAGCTGTCGGAGGGAATGGAAGAGACGAGGAAAATGGCCAGGAGCGGTGGTGCACGGGAACACGAAGCCTGAACAGCCAACACAGGAGATGGACCAGGACTGCATATTGATTCGAGTTACTTCCATGGGAGCAGAGACAAGCAAATCCTGTGTGTGTGTGTGTGTGTGTGTGTGTGTGTGTGTGTGTGCGCGTGCAGATGTACCCATCAGGGGAGGCGCGAAGAGTGCCAATGAAAACCTTTTCAGAGAAGCATAAAATGCTTATTCATTTCCTTACAGGTATTCGGTCCAAAAGAGCGCCAGAAAATCCAAGAACATAGCTGGTTGCCCTTTGTCTTGAAAAGCCAAACCAAAAGTAAGGGGCTAGAAAAAAGTAGGGGCAGAGCTGAGATGTTTGTAAGCTGTATTTGGTAAAGTGATCTGGGTGGGAGTATGTGTCTGCAAATTCTAGCTTGTTCCTCAGTGCTCGACACTTCCTCAGTCTGCGTTCACAGCCAGCAGTCTGATTACTGACCTTTAGAGAAAGGAGTCTGCAGAGATGGGGAAATTTCAGCCGGTTCGCTAGCAAGCTCCAGGCGGAGGGGATCCTTCTTTCCGCCACTTTGCTTTTTCAAATGGGCTGATTACTCACCTGAAGGGGGCTGAGGGGTCCAGCAACTCTTGAATCCTGACCCTGTGAGCTCGAGACGTGTTTTCCAAGAAGGCTCTTTTAAGGCGTTTGGGAATATTGAGGACATACAGCCATGTTTATTTGATTTTGTTCTTTCATTTCTCTAAAAAGCAATTTGATACATTTGTATTTCTCTCTGGATAAAATCATGCGAAATTATTTTATCCTACTTGACAGACTGCATTGTTAACCCTCCTAGTATGTAGTATGTGTCAAGGAATGCATTACATAGAGCACACATTTATTGGACACACTGTAGTCTCTTAAAATAGGGGTAAAAGCTGCTGTAAGCATCAAAATATCTCTGTTCTCCCAAGAGCAGTAGATATTGGGTTACTGCCTGTTGGTCTGAAAGGTACAGTTTAAACACTTACTTTAAATAAAAATACATATAAAACAGAGTCCATTTTTGGATCACCTTTGATCTGTAAGTGGTACCAAAAGGAATAGATTTTAAGGGGAACTCATCTAGTGTCTATCAAGTTGATTGGTTATTCACATGTTTTTATACAAGATGACTATTTTGTTCATTGTTTGAAATTAAAAGAAGTTTCCATGAAGGTGTTTTAATGTACGTTTTCTTTCTAAAAGCTTTTTCTGACTTGCTAAAGTCTTCGCGCCTGGGCGTTTCGTACCTACACCTCCCTATCCCATTTCAGCCAGATACCTAATTGAAGCTGATGTCCACCAGGGAGCATTAATGAACCCACGAATTAAGGTTCTGCAGGCATTTCCATTATCAGAGTAAAATCTTTGTTGGTTTAAGTTAGATCTTGTATGTTACAGGAGCCACAATATGGAAGGGTTGGCTGAGACTGTATTTCTAATTTTTCTTTGCTGAGAACGCTCATAAAAATTCATATCTTTGAAGATGGAAAAAAAAAACCAATAATTCCCAGGTCTGGATTATGTTCTGGATATGTTCCTGAGAGTACAAGCATTTCTCTGCCCATAATTAGTAGGGAGAATTAGGCTGACAATGGCTTATTTAAAAATTGTATGCTATATAGATATTTAAAAATTCCATAAATCTAAGAACTTTACATATACATAGCTAAAGTCATATGTATAATGCTAAAAGCATTTATATATTCATATTCATATATGCATGTGCCTGAAAGAGGTGGTCTTTTAAGAAAAATACCTTAATGTAGTCGTTTGGAGAGACTAATCAGGCTCCCGAACAGTCTACAGAAAGAGGGGACATGAAAGCCTTCTAGAAAGCTGAAACAAGAAGAAAAAGAACTAAGTGCATTTCTAAGAATAAGTATGTCTGATATGAAAATACATAAGTGGTTTGCGTTGCCCTGATGTAAAGCTTGTTGTGGGTTCAACTCTTCAGTAACTTTTCAGGTTGATTTTAGATATGGATTCAGGCTTTTTATTAGTAGGATATTTCACTGTGTTGTTTTTTGAAATCTCTTCTGTGCAAATGTAATTATTTCCATTAAATATGATAGAAACGATGTTTTAAATGGCTTTAGAAAATTGACACAAAACGAATCCTTGCTTGGGGAAAGTATCTTATATACACATACAAATAGAGAAATTTTTTAAACATTTGCAACACATACCAAACAGGTCTATGAAGAACTCTGTGTAAGTGTAATTGTGTAACATTTACCTTAGCTTCTTGTCAGTGAGTGACGTTGGATGTACTGATTCTGCAGTCCAGTGGGAAGCTGGCATCGTAGACATCAAGTCATGGTTCTGTACAGAAGGCCTCTTCATGAATTAGATATTCAGTAAATGCCAGATTGAGAGGGACCAGAATCAACCACATAAATTGAACCACTGAATTGCATCGATCACTTCGATGATTGTTCAAGGAAACATTAACAAAAGAAAATACTTGAGTTATTAAACAATGGAGTTGACAACAGGCTCTTAATAGTTCAGACACCTTCCCCAAATTTGCAACTGTATTTTGAATGGCATCCAGTAGGCAAAGTTTTTATTGGCCTAATTACCCGTCTTCCGCACGGATTACACGCCTTCGTGGTCAGTCCCCATGTGCCTGCACATTGACGGCACTGGGAGAGCTCTTATGACTACAGATTCTAAATTTGTAAATTTGAAGTTGAACTTGCTCACTGAATGCTTTTCAAAGTGCCCCTGGGAGATTCAAATATGCAGTCAGGGGATTAAAAGCCATTACTCTACTGCATTTGGTTTTTTTTGTTGTTTTGTTTTGTTTTGTTTTTTAACTTGTTTTATTTTTTATTTTTTTTTAAGTTTACATCCAAATTAGTTAGCATATAGTGCAACAATGATTTCAGGAGTAGATTCCTTAATGCCCCTTACCCGTTTAGCCCATCTGCCCTCCCACAACCCCTCCCGTAACCCTCGGTTTGTTCTCCGTATTTATGAGTCTCTTCTGTTTTGTCCCCCTCCCTGTTTTTATACTATTTTTGGTTCCCTTCCCTTATGTTCGTCTGTTTTGTCTCTTAAAGTTCTCATATGAGTGAAGTCATATGATTTTCGTCTTTCTCTGACTAATTTCACTTCGCATAATACCCTCCAGTTCCATCCATGTAGTTGCAAATGGCAAGATGTCATTGTTTTTGATCGCCGAGTAATACTCCATTGTATATATATACCACATCTTCTTTATCCATTCATCAATCGATGGACATTTGGGCTCTTTCCATGCTTTGGCTATTGTGGATAGTGCTGCTATAAACATGGGGTGCATGTGCCCCTTCGAAACAGCACACCTGTATCCCTTGGATAAATACCTAACAGTGCGATTGCTGGGTCGTAGGGTAGTTCTATTTTTAGTTATTTAAGGAACCTCCATACTGTTTTCCAGAGTGGCTGCACCAGTTTGCATTCCCATTGTTTGTTTGTTTGTTTTAATTTGTTTCTTCAATTCAGCAGTCAGCTTTTCAGAGAGATGGGCATTGCCAAGGACTATATATATATATATATATATATATATATATATATTCCACATTATTAGAGAGGACCAGGGATGGGTATCTCAATGGTGGGTATCTCAAATGAGGAGGGAATGGCGTAAGAACCCATACCCAGGGTTAAAGGAATTGGTTGTCACCCCAGCTCTAATGATTGCCTAAGAATGCCTCAGGCAAGAAGCCTGAAGAGTTTTTGTTTTGTTTTGTTATTAAACAATTTTTTTGAGAACGTTTATTTATTTTTGAGAGAGAGAGAGAGACACAGCACGAGTGGGGAGGGGCAGAGAGAGAGGGAGACACAGAATCCGAAGCAGGTTCTGGGCTCCAAGCCGTCAGCACAGAGCCCGACACGGGGCTCAAACCCACAAACTGTGAGATCATGACCTGAGCTGAAGTCAGACGCTCAACCGACCGAGCCACCCAGGTGTCCCTTGAAGAGATTTTGTTAGCTTCTAACCCAAACAAGTTTAGATGACACCAGGGCATAGGTGTCCAGCAAACTAAAGCAGGCAAGTCAAAATTTATCTAGGATTATGCACTTTGTAATAGGCAGTTTGTTTTTGGTTTTGGGTTTGGGATTGGTTTTGCTTTGCTTTTCTTTTATAGATTTGAGCTGTACCAAGAGGTTAGTTAGTTACCCAGGCTAAAATAGTTACTATGTGGCCTCGTTGTCATTTAGAGGGTGGATGGGTGATAGAAACACAAAGAAAATGCCAACCGTGCAGGTTTGTGCTGTCTTCGGGTCACAGAAAGGAGACACAGAGACTCTCATAGGGTCCTTTCCTCACCAACTCCTATTTCAAAGTCACAAACTCCTATTTCAAAAAGAAGTCTCCAAGGCACGATGATGGGAGCACTCGTTTATCAGGCTGGAAACCTGTTTATTTTAATAACAACCGTAGTAAAATATGGGCTCAATTATAGTCTTTCCTTCCCAACTAGGAGGGGACATTTTCCACAAAACTTCTTATAATTGGCAGTGAGTTCTTAGAAAATCCTCAACCTTTAACAACTACGTTAGCACTATGTAAGCAAAAGATAAGGAGGAAGAGTAGGGTGTGTGTGTGTGTGTGTGTGTGCAAATTAAATTTGCTTGCTTGCTTTGTGCAGACTAAGTCTGCAAATACTGGGTTGTGGGATTCTTTCTGTGCTCTCTGGGGTGTTTCATATTTTGACACAGTTAGATATCTTCTCTTCCTCCTCCTGGTTGGTCTTCAACTGTCAAATTTACCCTTATCCTGTCCTGTATGTTGTATGCTTAGTCTTTCTATGGCCTTTGGGTTAATTGTAGATTGCATGCAATTCACCTGGATCTTTGGTACTTTTCGGATATTTTTTTCCTTAAAACCCACGGTAGCCATAAATTCCGATTTTAGTCGTACACTGCTCTGTAATCGACAGGTCATCACCCTGTATATTACTCCTCTTGTTCTTTGGTTTCTACGAAAAAGACAAGACCTGACTTTGCTCACAGCTCTGCACAATCTTGTTCTGACACTTGAGGTATTACTTTGTTTCCACATCAAAGGTGGCTTGTCGGTGAAAACTCTTGCTCTGATTTCCAATTATATTTATGTGCTGTCAGTTTTAGCTCATCTTCCTATCTGGTGCTAATTACTTGATCAATTTAATGATCAATTATTAACCATATAGAAGGAAACCATCCTGAACTAGATGCTTATAAAGGTGAAAATCAGGAGTATAAAATGTTAGTGATATTTGACAAAAAAGCGCTGAGATATTGAACACTTCCTTTAAAAAAATTTTTTTATCATTTATTCATTTTTGAGAGACAGAGAGCACAAGTGGGGTGGGGCAGAGAGAGAAGGAGACGCAGAATCTGAGGCCAGCTCCAGGTTCCTGGGCTGTCAGCACAGAGCCCGACGCGGGGCTCGAACTCATGAACCGTGAGATCATGACCTGAGCCGAAGTCGGACGCTCAACCGACAGAGCCGCCCAGGCGCCTGAGACACTGAACACTTCCTTTAATCAGACACCCATCTGACCAGGTCCCTGTACAGAGAAGAAAGCACAGACATTCCATCTTTCATATTAGCAATGGCTTCTGCTGCCCAGCAACATTGTAAATCCTCGCCGACCCAGTACAATTCCATGGAGTGCTGTCTTTAGCAGTCACTCTGAATGAACGAGAACAGTGAACACGTGCTCATCTGTCCGCAGCCACCCCAGGACCCAGCCTCATCTCCCCTTCTTCTAAGCCAGTGCATGGAAAGGCCAGTGTAGACTTCCCCGTGAGAAAAGCCAGAGGAGAGCAGTGAGCATGACAGTTTGGCCTTCATGGAAAAATGCAAATGGCTTAGAAGACTTGTTAAGATCCTTCCTAGCTGAGGAGGGATTTGGGAAACCGGGGTATTGCTTCCCAGGCCTATCTTCCTCATCCTCCTCAGCCACATTAGGGAAGAGAACTTTGAAAAAGCAGGGAGAGAGGCTGGGCCTCTCCAAGGAGGAGATCCACACCGCCTGAAGTATCTAGGCTCCTTGGACGAACAGAATCAAGTAGGTCATGAGTAAGTGCAGATTTTAACTGAAGACTAGCCAGGCTTCTTGTTTCCTTGTGGGAAAGGTTCAGCCCAGGCTTTGTTCATCTTTGTCTAAATACACATGTGTGCCCACTCCTGAGACAGAGAGAGAGAGAGAGAGAGAGAGAGAGAGAGAGAGAGAGAGAAGGAAGAAGAAGAAGAAGAAGAAGAAGAAGAAGAAGAAGAAGAAGGATGGAGGGGAAGAAGGAAAGGGAGGGAAGAGGGAAGAGCGGGAGGGGGGAGGGGAGAGGGGGAAGGAGGAGGAGGAGGAGGAGAAAGATTAGGGGTTAAGAAGGAGGGGGAGGGAAGAGGGGGAAGGAGGAAGGAGGAGGAAGGAAGGAGGGGGGAAGGAAGGAGGAGGGGGAAGGAGGCAGGAGGGAGGAGGGAGGAGGAGGAAGCAAGGAGGAGGGGGAGGGGGGAGGGAGACAGAGACAGATTTAAGTACAGACAGAGGGCTAGGCCCTCTTTCAAGGGAAGTAGAACTGACTTCTCTACTTTTTACGATAGCTGGGAGAACAATCCTCGCGTCTTCGTCTCTTCAACCTGCTTGAAAACCTCATCTTGGGGTGGGATGGGGGTGACTGAGAGGCAAACCGAGAAGATGGCAATGTGAAGGAGAGGAATCTTCTGTTCCCTCCCTGTAGTTTCCTGTGAATTCCATTCCGAACTGCTGTCAGTATAGAGCTGCTTAGAGAACAAGGTAGTTGTCCCTTCACTTTGTAGCCCCTCCTCCCCCCCCCTTTTTTTTAATTCCATAGACTTCTTTGTCAATCCTGTAAAGCCTAAGGACCCTTTCAAAGAACAACGCTTTTAAATACATAAAATAAGTTACAGAGGATTACCAAGGACATCTATTATATTGAAAAAAACTCCTACCAATGGATCCCTAGGGGCGTCTATGGGGCCCAGGTCAAGAATCAGGGTTAAATACGGTTGTGCCTAAGTCAGGGTCCCTGCAGGAAGTAGGGGAACGTTCAAGTTAAGATGATTTGAAGGGTGTTTAATAAAATGATCTTTACAAATCATAGGCAGGGTGTCGGGAACCATGCCGGGTTGAGAAGTACATGGTTCCAGAAACTGCAGGGCTATTATTAACAGCAGAGACAAAGGGAGGTGGGGGAGAAGCGTGTAGTGAGAGGAGTGACTCAGTCTTGGGAATGGGCCACCACGGGTGACCCTTATAGGAGTGGAGCCAGGAGCACGTGTACCTGACCTCATTCCTCTTAATCCCCAGCCGGGGTTCCCCAGAGATGCTGTATATTAAGCCAACTTAAAAAGCCTAAATCGATTTAGGCCTCAACATTTGTCCTGTCTTTCCTGGAGGGAGAGACCCCAGGTCTGTCACCTTCCACTTGGCCCTTATCCTGTGTCTCGTGTTCTACAATCAGGAGCATCATGAAAAGGTAGCATGTGGGAGCAGGTAAATTACCACGCACAGAGGACATTGGTAAGATGTTCATTTGTCATAACCCGGTCTTTATTTTTGTTGGCGAATATTTAAAAATACTTTAAACCATATGTGGCGTTAGAGTAATTGATCCTCTCCCCCCGCTCTTTTTGCTACAATAATTTTTCTTTTGTGATTGATGTAAAAAACAACCCTCACTGATAGATTTCTCAGGAAATCTCATTATTTGCAGGTTAGCTGGCTCAGGACGTCATCTGTCTGTGCCGAAGGAGAAATCCTTTACAAGCTTCATCTTGAGAAACGGTTAAATTCATCGACTTCTTTGGGAGCAGCTATTTGGGCTCTGCAAACGTAGGTGGAGTACTTGGGAACCATTTGAAAAGTCATTTGCTCCAAGGGTTTGTATTGTCATTCTACAAATTGCACAAGACTCTCTAAAAAGGAAAAGAAAAAAAAAAAAAAAAAGGAGTGATTATTATCAGCCCAGGGAGATTCGTTGAAAACGTACACCCAGTGTTCCGTGAAAAGGAAAAGGTTTTTCCTTTTGTGATCACAGAGCAGTAAGGAGGATCCGCCCCGGAGGCGACGGTCCAGGCAGAGAGGCGTGTGGTCAGTTACCTGTGAAGGTAGCCGCCACCGAAATGGAAAGCACTTGCTCTGGGAACTCAGCCTGAGCTGCTGTGAAATGATTTGCATGTGGTTGTACCCGGAGTTCCCAGAACTGCGTTCCCGGGTGTTCCCTCCTCTATTTCCAAGGCTGGCTGGCTGGTGCTGTTTGGGTGTATGTCTGCATGTGTCATGATGTTCTGTTTTTAAAATACCCCAAAAGTTCAAGAAGTTTTGCTTCCTTAAAGGCAAGCTTGGTGCCTAGAGATGATATACTGAGCTGCTTTCTGTAGGGCCTTTTGGTTTCCTTTGGCTTTGAAAGCACAAAGCAGTTCTCTAAAACTGATCTACCCCAACCAAGGGTAGGCTGTTAAGCGCCTGTCTGACACTGGTGTCCCTAAAAGCCACATTGCGACCGCAGGCGTTCTCTAGCCTTAGTGTCCTTTCATGGAGATCCTAATACGGCAGGTGACTTGACGGCTGGAGAGGGTATTTGCAGATGGGGTTTTTTGAAAAATTTTCCCTGTTCTTTTTTGTCTTTTTTTTTTTTTAAGGCAGTGATTCTCTGCAAAAGGTTTTTTGTTTGTTTGTTTTTATGAATTCTCAGAGGGTGAACAGAGGTGGAAAAGGGAAGAGTGGCTGAATATTTCTGTCTTGACCAGAAGCATCCTAAAATGTTCTGTTTATGGACACGGGGGGACAACGGTTTGTGTAAGGTTAATGCGGGGATCCCTGAGCCTGGTTACCCCTCCGGTGGCGTCTGAATGCATTAGAAAAGGGTGCCAGGAGCCCATCTGTTAGCAATACATGCCCAGCCACAAACACAACTGTCGTGACAACCACACCGAGTTAGTCTTTCAAATAAAACTTGTTAAAAGCTACTGCCCTCCAGCCCCCGCCCACTGCAGTTAACTGCATTAAATCGCCCTCGAACTAGTATTTATTTTCTTAGGCGGTGCCTTACTGGTGCAGTTGTGGGATGGCAGCCTTGGATTTCAAGTAACCCCACCAACATGAGCATTTACAGTCCCCCGGGAGGTCAGGATACGTTCAGGGCGACGTCTGAAAGCGGGCTCTCTCAGGCTGTGCTGCCTGCATCGGAGGCCCTCCGACCTCCTCTGTGCTCCGGGGTCTTTCAGTCTGGGAACTGACGCACCAGCTGATTTCTCCTAGATGACGGCCAAGCATAAAGGCGGCCTGAGAGCAGGGCTGTTTCGTGTGACGGGTGGAAAGACTCACCTCAAGCCGCTGCCCCTCCCCAGGCTTCCCCGGTCTCCCCATTTTGGTGATCTGGGGTGGCAAGGGCAAGTTTGGGCTAATTTCAGCTCAGCTGTGAAATGCGAGTTGAGGACAGAATCGAAGCTTATGATGACGGACCGCATTTTGCACTTCTGAACGCTTTGTAGCTTTTGAAAATGAAACAGCGAAGAGGCTCTTCTGATTGTCAGAACACCAAGGGGCCATGCCGGTATCTGAACGATGTGGTCAGCGCCAAACCCTTGGGAAAACAGTCACGGCTCAAATACTAGAAGACAATTAGTGGTTTCAAAATACCAGATTCCAGCTCCTACGCAGCGGGAGCCTTGTGCTGTGCCTGGTATGCACTGATCGCTCGACAGTTTCGGAATGAACTGGGTGGGTGGATGGGAGGGGAGGAAGACGAAGCTGGCATGAAAGAAAGGACTGCAATATTCGGTCTGAAGCGCGAAGATGGCTGTCTCGGAAGGTGGATATTCACCTGGTAGAAGGCTTTGGCATCCTCCGGAGTCGCCCCTTTGGTCTGAGGTTTCGGGATGTCTACTGCGCCCCTGTCACTTGGTGGCGGGGGCCTAGGAGGACGGATGACAGGGGCTGGTCTCAGCTCCCGGGGCATCTCTAGTGAAAAGGCTGAGATCGCAAGCCGTTTAAGCTCACCTGCCATCAGCCCGTAGCTGGTCCTGCAGGGATGAGGGGGCGGCCGTGTGCTCATCTCTCTCTCTCTTCTTCACTCCTTCTCCCCCTGGACCCTTACCTGTCCACTTGCGACACCTGGGAAGGAAGCAATGGAGGGGGCGGGGGGCATGTGACACAGCAGAACAATGGCTGGTTCCTCCAGGCCCGCGCTCTGTAGGAAAGAGAGAAATGACATGGCCGTGGCTGTGTGGACAAAAATGCTCGTGGGGGAAACACAATAATGCGAAATGTGCCTATTCAGCTGCATTGAATGCATCTGAGCTAAAATTAGGATTGGAGGCAATCAGTCCTAACCATATTGCTGTAGTCTGCTTTGAATAAAACTCACAGACGTTCAGAAAGAAACCCCGTAGGGCCGCTTTCCTGAAATTTCAGTACCTTCGTCAAAAAGGATGTCTGCTATTTCCTGTCTCTCAAAGGGGGTTATTTCTAAAACTTCACTTTGTAGGTTGCGGGCTTTGAGGTTGGTCCTGCAACCTGTAGCCCTCAGTCTGAGGCACGACCCACCCAGGCGGGCTCACCAGGTACAGCAGAGAGCGTGCTCGTGCCTTGCTGACGAGGCGTCGGGAATCATTTGTGGGCGTCGTTTGTGACCTTCTGGGAGCGCACGGCCGACGTGGCTATGGCAGTCCCAAAAGCCAAACTCCGGGAAATATCTACAGTGTGCATGAAACAAAGTTAATGCTGTTACCCCCTCAAGGGATGCTCTTAAAATCGGGAAGATATAAATACAGCTGAGAGCGAAATAAAGGTGTGTCTGGGGCCCACATTGCCGAGCCCCGTGGGTTGGGGAAGAGGCATTGGGGACTGTTTGTGCAGCATCCTGTGGGGCGCGTTTGGGGTTCTGACATCAGTCTCGTGCAGCAAAGAGGCTCAGCGAGCGGGTGGAGGGAATGGGACGGGTTGTAGCCGCATTTCCAAAGTCCCCTGCTGGCCAGAGAGCAGGTGGGAGAGGCTGGGATCACAGCCTGTGTCGGCAACATCAGAAGGGCCCAAGGCAAGGCGGGGGTAGAGGGCGCCTGGGTGGCCCAGTCAGTTAAGCATCAGCTCCTGATGTCAGCTCACGAGGTTTGTGAGATCGAGCCCCGCATCGGGCTCTGCACTGACTGCACAGGCCATGCCTGGGATTCTCTCTCTCTCTCTCTGCCTCTCCCCTGCTCATGCACACGGTCTCTCTCTCTTTCTAAGTAAAGAAATAAATTTAGAAAAAATAAAAAAGACAGCAGTAGCTGGAAAAAGCCTGGAGGTTGTGGCACTGAAAGACAGTTATCGGAATGCACGAATCTTTAGGAAGAAACGTCGGCAGACTTGACGGTGGTTTGGATACAGGGTGGGAGGGGGGAGGAGGTGCAGGGCCGACCCCTGGGCCTCTATCTGGCTGACTTCAGCATTGCGGGCCGCCTGCCTCACCACCACCAGCAACGGGTGCCGGGAAAGAGTGGGCGGTCGCTGGGGTGGGAGGCGGGAATCACAAGTTCGGTGTGCTCGTTTCCCGCCCGCTCAGGAGCTACCCGGTGCTCCCCTGGTGTGGCCACAGGGAGGGCCGGGCTGCAGGTAGAGATCGATGCTTATCCGGCCGCAGGTGGACTCCAGGGCACGGGTAGAGAAAGGGGCCAAGGACCTAGGACCTCACGCTTGGGGACTTCAGGATTCGACATCCAGGTGGAAGATGATAGATTTGGAAGAAGCTCAATAAAGGGAGGGCCAGGGGGCCAGGAGGAAAGTGAGAGGTGACTGCGTCCCACAGGGGAGAGAGCGCGAGCTTTCTAAGTCAAGGGCGTGGGCCGCTGCTGAACCCGGCTGCGGTGTCAGCTGGGCTCAGTGACACCAAGCTGACGGGAGACCTTAGCCAGAATTGTCTCATTATAGCGACAAGGGCACGGTGGCGGGCAGAGTGCTGCGAAGTGAGGGGAAGTTAGGAAATAAAGGCGACAAACAGAGAGAGGTCTTTAAAGAAGGAGGGCTGTGAAGGGGGAAGAGAGAGAGAGGAGGGAGAGGGAGGAGGAGGGGGGACAGACAGAGAAAGAGAGAGGAGGGAGGGGGGAGAGGGGAGAGAAAGAGAGAGAGAGAGAGAGAGAGGGGGAATGGGGACCAGACTCGGCAGAGTAGATCAATGGAAGGACGTTCAGACAGAGGAGGGCCTGGGCATAGACAGCCTGGAAGAGAAATGGCTTTTCTTGAGTGACAGGAGGGAAAGCAGACTGGAGCAGGGTGTAGACGGAGATAGAATTCTCGGCTTGGCATCTGGAGACAGTGGGGGTTCCCATGCGACGGCTCCAAGTTTCCTCCGTTACGTAGGAGTGGCTGTTGCTAATAAGCAGGGAAGAGCCAGAGGAGAGGTGGGTGGATGGAAAGACCCTCGTGCAGAGTGGACGGTGGGGCTACTGACTGGACAAACGTCAGAGCAGAAAATCGGCTCAAGATGGCAGACTGTTCTTCTCTCTGCTTCAGGATCTTGTCTGTGTTGATACGAAGCAAGCGTTCCTTTGCGGCTACAGGAGAAGGCACTGTATTCGCTGGCTAGAGCGGCCATAACAAGATTCAGCAGCCTGGGTGGCTCATACAAGAGGCACTCACCTCTCACAGTTCTGGAGGCTGGAGGTCCAAGATCGAGATGTGGGCAGGGTTGGGTTGCGCGAAGCGTCTCCTTGACTTGCAGAGGGATGCCATCTTGCCGTGTCCTCGCGTGGCCTTTCTAACCGGGGTGCCCATCCCTGGGCTCTCTCCCTCTTCTCAGAAGGACACCTGCCATCTTGGTCCACCTGTAGGACCTCACTTAACGCTAATGACCTCCCTAAAGGCCAGATCTCCAAACATGGTCACATTAGGGGCTAGAGCTTTGACGTGTGACTCCTGGGAACACAATTCAGCCCATAACAGGTAGATAAAGATGAATTTTCTTCAGAAAGTGGCAGTGCTTTCCTTGCTATCATCAAAATTTTCCGTATAGGTTCCGGGTGAGTGCTTGTTCTGTTTCGTTTTGTTTTTAATGTTTTATCATAGTTTTGTCCCATAGTTTGGTCCCTTTGCACTTTAGTTACACCTTTCTTTCCTTCCCACATATAATAGCAGATGCTTCATAGAAATTTTCCATACTTTGTCCTAGTCCAAAAAGAAGTTTGTGGGAAGACAAGGCAAGTGGAATTCATCCCATTCTTTTTCAAGTACATCCAGAGAAATGACATTGTTTTTCCTGCTTCCCTAAGAATTTTCTGGAGCAAGTTTGCTGTAAAATGCTTTTCAGAGGAGCTGAGTTAAAAATGTTTACAACAACCAGTCTTGCAGTAAATATAGGTTAAAAAAAGAAAAGGAAATATTGATTTTTTTTTTTTACTCTAAGTGAAATAGTTTCAGAACTAGTTTTCTGAGGAAATTTGCAAAATATTGACTTCTTGATGGAAGTAAATGCAGAGAGGTTTTTAAAGGTTAGATTTGTTTTCCCCCCAATTCTTCCCTCTTTAAAATTTCTGACCTTATTATGACTTTATGAATTACTATCATATATAACCCACTATACTCTTTATATTCATAGATAAAACTACTGAGAGCTTATTAGGATGCCGGATGTATCACTTCAGATTAGGTTTGGTTGAGTCACAAAAACCTGGAAAAAATAAAGTAGGTAAAACTGGATAGGAAAATTGTCATTTCCTCATGTTCATCAGCCCAGAAAAAGGGTGTCCGGGACTGTGAGGTGCTGCTCTAGCCAGAGGGAACCCAGGCTTTTTCCAGGTTTCTGCCCATATTAAAACAAACAAACAAACAAACAAAAAAATAAACAAGGAAAAATAACGAAAAACAACCCTCTTGGAGTCTAAGGTGGCTGCAAGGACCCCAGCCATCGCGTCTAAGTTCCGGACAGAAGTATCAGTGAAGAGATGAATCTTCTCCTCCTTTCAGGAGCACTTCTGGAAATTCCACCCGCTTCCAGGGGAATGTCACCGGCCAGAACGTGCAGCTCGCTTGCTGGGAGCCTGGAGAGGGCATTTGCTTCGCCGGGCACAGTGCCGTCCAGGATCCATTCAGAGCTCGGTTGCTAAGGAGGATGGGGAGGAAGGAGGCTCCGGGCCCTGGCGCACCGTGCACGTGCCCGTGGCTCCTCAGGAGCCACCGGGTGCAGGGCCCGGGCCGCACAAGAGCGGTCCCCGTAGCAATCCCTTCGGAAAACGCGTGAGCTTTGCTATCTTGCAAAACCATCTCCACAGCCCTTATCGCAGTCCTCAGGGCGATGCTCTGCGCTGAACACTCCTAATTCTTTTGTAAAGTGTCCAACACAGTGCAGCCCGGCACACATGAGGCTCCTATTCCAGGATCTGACTTGAAACTCCGTGTGCTGTCTGCCTGGCCAGGCGGCTTCGACGTGCCTAACTGTACCCCAGCACCCCGGGGGCCATCCTGGACCGGACCCTTTGGCTCAGCCTCCCCTGTGCAAGCTTCACCGGCCGCACGATTACCCTCCAGTCTTACTCCTGGGGTCCGTGCGCCCTCTCTTTGTTACCGCAGCCACCAGGTTGACAGGCTTCTCCACTATTCTCTTAATGTTTATTTATTTTTGAGAGAGACGGAGATAGAGTGCGAGTGGGAGTGGGGCAGAGAGAGAGGGAGACACAGGATCCGAAGCAGGCTCCAGGCTCCGGGCTGTCAGCGCAGAGCCCGACGCGGGGCTGGAACCCACGGACCGTGAGATCAGGACCTGAGCCCAAGTCGGGGGCTCGACCGACGGAGCCCCCCGGGTGCCCCGCTTCTCCACTGTTCTCAACTCCCTTCCCGATGATCTTGTAGAATGCCAATCCAGGCGTGTCACTCACGTCCTGAAAAACCCTCCGAGGCTCCTCTTGCCTCGGGGATCCGCCCAGCTTCGGTGGCAGATGCAGCCCTCCACTGCCGGAGCTCATTGGCCTTCAGTCTTACCGGCCGTTTTCTCCCTCTGGGGTTCCCAGCCGGTTGGGGAGACGTCCATGGACCTGACTGTTGTGCTCCCTCTGCCTCCTGTCCTTACTGCCTCTTCCTCGACTGGCCCCTGTTCATCCTTCAGAGCTCCGTCCGGACTTTGCCCCCTCGAGGGAGCCCCTGACCCAGCAGAGCCTGGCTAGGCGCCCTGAGTGCTCAGCCCTGTCTCGTGTTTGTTGTTGTCGCGTCTGTTGTTTTGTCTCCCCGGCCAAACAGCTGAAACTCGAGGGGGACGCGTTAAACGTGTCTTTTTATCCTGCTGCCTTGACATCCGGGACCTTGCCGACCCTGCAGGGCCTGTCCTTCCCAGGGTGGGCCAATTCCTCTCGACGGAGAAGACTGGCCCGTGAGCACACCCTTCATGCTCAGATTAGCCCATCAAACCCCCGCACCTCTGTTATCATATTCCAGGCCACTATTTTCCTGCCCTTGTCACCCCGGGTCAGGTAACTCGGGACAGCTCCTGTGCCCAGAATCCACCGGAATGATGCAGACTCGCCACCCCTAGCCGGGTTACCTGTTCCTTGCCACAGAGACAGCGATGAAGTCTCTTGCCCCCGTTTCCCCCACATCCCCTGCCTCCTGAGTGAAACCCAGTGCCTCCCTGGACGGCCCTGCGTGCCACGGCATGCCCCCTCTGCTGGGACCTGTGAGGGGGACGTTGTCTTATCAGCGGTAGAGTCGTCTGTAGGTCTGTTGACCACACTGTGCCTGGATGATAATAAAACCTGCAGTGCAAACCGAGAGAGGGCTTTATCTCAGCCACCATGTAACTGATGCCCGTGCCGTGCTGGCCAAAGACCGGATGTTCCACACTGGCTTCTTAAGATGGGCTAAGGAAGGCGGAGTGACCAGATCGGTCTGGGGGAATCCAGGAAGGACTTCCTAAGCGGTGTCATGCGAGCGGGGCTCGAGGGAGAAGCGGGATTTCCCTAGGGGGAGGGGAAAGGGGCGGAACATTCCAGCAGGGTTCAGAGCTGTCCCACCTCCCTCGGCGGCCTATGTGTCCTTGACGCCTCGCCTTCCAGTCACCTCCCCGGGGGGCTCCCCTGACCTAAAAGCGCCCAGCTACGTGGATTTTCACAACACGGTGTCACTCCCTTCTCAGGACCGAGAACAAGGCACGCCTTCCCATTTCCTTGTGTAATTTGACGGCTGGTGTGCACGTCTCCACTAGACTGTGAGCCCCGTGAGGGGAAGGGCTCTGACTCCGCTAACTCTGGTATCTCCATCCTTAACAAACGGATGCTTTTAGTAAAGCTTCAGTAAATAGGTGTTGGCTGGAGGAAAGCATGGGTGAGTCCCGGAAGGAGAGAGCCCTGCACGGCTGAAGCAGGGGGAATGAAGTGGGACACGCGAGGACGTAGCCTGGCCCTGCGGGGGCAGCTGCTCAGGGTTTTCAGTCATATAGCCGTGGTTCAGAACCAACCATTCTCTAGACAGAAGCTGAGACCATCAGTCAGGATGAAAATGAACCAGGGGGCAGAGGTGGGAGCACCCTGGAAACAGGTTAACGTGTCCGGGGTGGGGGTGGGGGTTGAATATCCAGGAGGGGGTCTGCATAGGGGGGAGTTTGAATAACTCAGACTGCGTGGCAGGAAGCTGAGGTTGAAACCCTGCAGGATCTCTGCCCGGCCCTACTTTCCCGGCCTCAACTCCTCGGCCATGACTGGCCAGGAGCTTCCTCGGGTCCAGGGATGGGCAGCCTCATCTCAGCATTCTGTCACCTGCCCCTTTGCGGCTCGCAGCCGTTTCTCCCTAGCCCTCTCTCTTTTGTTTTTTGTTTTTTTTTTCTTTTTTAGCCAGAGAAGAAAAAGCTACTGCTTTCCAAGAAAAGTGCAGCACATTCAAGAAAAACACATACAAGCAAAATGTAGAGCCATTTTTTCTTGTGATGGCTCATTTGCAAGGCTAAATTGTCAGACTCTTTTAATAGAATCCATCATATGTACGCATGGTGCTATATAAAACTCTCACGTTATTAGGTTTTACGCGTTTTACACTGTGAGAAGGAGAGGATGTGATCCTGATTCTTCTATTTGCGATTTAAAAAAAAATAATGACAAAGAAAACAAAGGGCAGAGTCTTGAGCCCTCAAGTCCCTAATTAAACACATGCACGCACACACACGCGCACAAACGGTAAACTTCAATCCACCATGCTCCGTACGAAGAAAGGCCAGAATGTCACAGATTCTCTTTGCTAACAATTCCGCGTTATCTCTTAGCTGGGATGGATTTAATAACTGGGAGACTGAGAGCCATTGAGATTTGATGACCCTTCAGTGGCCTCAAGTTATAGGACAAAAACTAGTGAGGAAATACCTTCTAAGGACTTTGCCTTGCTGATTTCCGTAAATGACTCCACTTTAAATTGCTGGGATTGTGTGGCCTCCTACAATTACTGGTGTTCTAATTTCCTGGGACTAATTTTAGAGGGTGGAAGATTTTAATCATGGAAAGGAATTGTTTCCATTGTTCAGACTAACTTCAGAAGCCGAGTTGAAAGCAGGCGCCCGAGCAAGCCCCCAGAAAATTCCCCAGGGACTGGGCGGGCCGGGCCTGTCTCCCGCCTGAAAGAGAAAACCCTCCGCCAGCCAGGGCCTCTGTGATTCTCCCACTGAACCTTTGAATCCATTGAACTTTCTTTGTGTCACCAAGAATCGTGGCGTCTAAGGATTTAGCGAAGATCCTCAGAAGGAGTTTATATGTATCGTTCTTCCCCAGAGAAATCTCTAGAGGTCGGAGAGGCCCCTGGTACCTTTTTGTGACCTTAGGATGCTGACCTTCGATACTGCTGTCAACAGAAAGACCTTGGTGGGGGGGGGGGTTGGGGGGGTCTGGAGGGAGCAACAGAGGGTGAAGGGAGAGGGTGGCTCCCCTCTCTCGCTGTCCCCAAGGCTTAGAGCTTTGTTTACTCCTTTCTCTTCACGTCACACTCCTCTGAGCAGGAGATGACAGGAGGTGCTGGCAGGGCCTTCGACAAGGTGGCCTTCCCATTATGGACTATTAAAGGGCTCTTCCCTGAGACACCTGGAAACCTACTTCAAAGTCGGGCCTGCCCACGGCAGAACTCGTCAAGCCAAGTGAACTTCCTGTGCCCTCCGCACGACCTCCTGAGAGGTAATTTCCTTCTTTCTGTCCTGTTGGTGTTGACCCCACCCCCTCGCCCCGCACCAGCATTCATCAACCGAAGTTTAAGATCTATGATTCATGGGAAAACAGCTGTCCCCTTGAATACTGTCACCCACTAGAGACACCGAGGGAGGTGGGGGGCCGGACGGCGCGCGTCCTGCGGCTCCTTTGCGTGCTTGGACTGCACGGTGGTACCGTGCAGAAAATGACAGCTGGAAGAAGCCTGCCAGTCTCGTTTCCCTCGAGAGATTCCCCACGCCGCCTCCCTGCCAGCGGATCCCCAGTTTCTCCTTGGAAACTTCCAAGGGACACCTGCGTCGGCAGAAAACACTCAGCTCAATAAATTCACAACACACACAAGGTAAAAAGAAGATCGACACACAGAAAAAAACCCTCAGTGACATTTACACGGAGTGGAAAACTAAGGAAGGGCATCAGAAGTGTTTATTCTTTTCTTTTCTTTTAAAGTTTCTTTCTTTTGAGGAAAGGAGGAAGAGGGGCAGAGAGTGAGGGGGAGAGAGGAACCCAAGTTCCTCAGTTCGGGGCTCAATCCCACCAACCGTGAGATCATGACCTGAGCCGAAATCAAGAGTCAGACGTTCAACCAACTGAGTCACCCGGACGCCACTATTCTTTTTTTTTTTTTTAAGTTTCTATTTATTTATTTATTCTGAGAGAGAGAGAGAGGGAGGGGCAAAGTGAGGGAGGGAGAGAATCCCAAGATCCCAAGCAGGCTCCACACTGTCAGTGCAGAGCCTGCTGTGGGGCTCGAACCCACAGAACCGTGAGATCATGACGAGAGCCAAAAATCAAGAGTCGGATGTTCAACCCACCGAGCCTCCCAGGCGTCAGGTGCTTCTCTTGTTTAGTACGTCTATTAGTGCTTTGCTTTCTCCTGGTTCTCTAAATCTTCCGTGAGGAAAGTACATTTTGACCATTTGAAAAGAAGCCATATTAAAATGCATTGGCCCATGGTAGCCTGGAGGGTCTACTCTGCCAGGACAGCTCTGGTAGCAGAACCTTGGCTTTGCAGCAAATGTTACAGGTTTTCCAGTCCAGGATCCCAACTAATCCAAGCCCATGTTTTCCTGTGAATCACTGGACAGGGTCATTCAGTCCCTGCTGGAATGCTCCCAGTTAAGGGGGGACATCACTACCCTCCCGGGCCGCAGATTCCCATATTGGGCAGCTCGATCGTTAGAAGAAAAAGAAAGAGTCAAAGTGGGTCAAGGAAAGAAGGGAAGGAAGTGGGGGGGAGGATAGAAAACGTTGATAACTAGTTGAATTCAGCTTTCTGTAATATTTAGGTCTTTCACCTGCTTTCCCATCTGAGCAGCACAGAACCAGTTGGCACCTTCGTAGGCGTCTCACCTTCCCTTTTGTTTTTCTACCCTAAACCTCCTAAGGTCTTCAAGTATTCATTAAAGGCTTTCAGCCACTCACCGTTCGAATTCCTTTCTTCTAGGGGAACTGTAGTTAACGTTTTCTTTACAAGTGCATTTCCCGAATTGCGCCTGGTGCCCCGGAGTGGGTGTGGGCGATGCACTGTGTGACAGCACGAATCCTTCCCTCCATCTGGACGCCATACGTGGGGGTCTTCAGCTCAAGATGGCATTAGCATTTCTAGTGGTTACGTCACACTATGAACTTATATCGAATTTGTGGTCGTCTCCAACCCCTGCTTGAATATCACACTTATCAGATGGGGGAGTCAGGATTGCGGGGGGGGGGGGATAAAAAAGCTTGCATTGTGTCTGTGCCGGAGATCCAGACGTGCAGCGTGTCAGGTAAAATCAGGGCAGCTAACATCGAAGATTTGGCCCCGGGAGAGGACCAGCAGGGAGGAGGGTCCCCTAAGAGGAGGGAAGTGGACCTCCAGCTGCAGCGTTATGAAACCCCTTTCGGACGCAGACCCCCCTTTGGCTGGGTGTGTGCTCTGGGGAAGGAAAGAGCTGGATGAAATCTAAGGGCTCCGGGGGGCCTGGGGGGCCCAGTCGGTTAAGTGTCCGACTCTTGGTTTCAGCTCAGGTCGCGATCTCGAGGTTTCGTGGGTTCAAGCCCCGTCTCAGGCTCTGCCCTGACGTCGGGGGGGCCTGTTTGGGCTTCTCCGTCTCCCTTGCTCTCTGCCCCTCCTCCACTTGTGCTGTCTCTGCCTCTCTCAAAAAAATGAGTAAACAAACTTAACAAAGAAGACTAAGGGATCTACATCCAGGACTCCAGGGTGCCTGCAGCAGGCGCTGCAAACCCAGAGAACACAGCGGTCACAGGCTTGTCCTGCAGGGCAAGGCAGTTTTGCGGGACTCGGTGTGGTGGGGCTGCGGCTGAGCCACAGTGGGGCACAGAACAGGCGGGTATGGGAGAGTGGCAGCGACAGAACAGCTGTCTGGAGAGGTAGAGTGGGTTTGGGAAGAAGTCTGGAGAAGGCAGGTTGCAGGTGTAGGGCAGCGACCCAACGGGTGGGGGCAGCGGTGGCCGTCCCCAGGGCCCCGGGCAGAGCCCAGCACTTTGGTGGGTTAGGGATGGTGGCCTGATAGGACCCGCAGCATCAGCCTGGGACACGTGGATGTTGGGGGCGCAGGGAACGGTCCACGGGGATGTCAGAGGCAGATAGAAGTGCCTCTGACTTCCAGGAAGGCGCCTGAAGGATGAAGGGACCTCAGACCGGGCACACACAGAGTCCTGCAAATGGCAGATGAGAGCTGTTGGCTCGGCAGGTGCGACTTCAGCCGTGGTGCATAAGACAATCAGGCCTGGGGTGGCCGAGGCACTTCCTTACACCGAAACGTTTTCAACTCACCGTTCGGACGTTAGTTTTAATGGAAGATTGGTGGTAAGAAAGAATTGAGTCAGATAGCTGTTTGTGGCTGTGACTTCTCCAGCCCCGTCGCGTCCAGGATGGTCCGCGCGTGCGGACCTCTCAGTGGTTTTGCTCACCGACCTGCTCTCAGCTGACGCTGGACCTAAGCTGGCGGCACAGCCTGGAACCCCCAACACCTGGGAGGAGAAAGGGTCTCCTGAAGGCTCGTGGGACTGAATTGCTTGGTGGCCAGGCCAGACCACAGAGGGACGCTTGTGTAGAAGACCGGATTCCTCGCTTAAATCTTAAGGGTTTGAGAATCAGGCCATTTTCACGTGTTTACTTTGAGATTCAGTCGTGTCGTTTCCAAACTGCTTAATTCAGTCTTTTGTAAGCGTATCAGTTAGAGAGGACTCTCAGGTGAGATTTTTCTGGTTTATTCTTTGACATTCCGATCCCTAAAATCAGGCAACAGATAGGATCACTAAAAAGATGTTAAATTGTGCTATAATAATTCAGGGGGCCCTTCGGAAACCCATTCGAATCGTCAACATACCGTTTTTTTTTTTTCTTAATGAAAATGTACAGACATGCTGAAAAAGTGATTTTACAAATGTATCAAGTTGAGATCTTTTTTAAGATATGTAAAACATCTCTCTGTAACTTCTTCCAGCAAGGATTTCCAACGTATAAGCTAGAGACTCGCTCCTCCTCCTGATGTGCCTCTTATTTTGTGCCCAATTTAGTATCCATCTTACCTCTGTTATTTCTGCATTTATTGGATTGCAACTGTCTTAATGAGATTTAAATGAAAAATCCTGACGTGCCCGGTCCAGGCGTCCTATTGAGCCCACATGGCTCGCTAAAGCAGGTACCATACCAGCGGGGATCCCTAGCTGTCACAGCTGTGAGTAGGCTCCTAATTGCTTGTGACATGGGGGCTGCCTTTTGATCTTGACCATGTTCTCCTAATTATTTAATCTTTGACAACATGAAAACATGTTTCACCACATACCATGAATAAAGATCCAGCCTGACTTTTCTCCCGGGGCCTGGTTGAGGCTGCGTATTCTGAACGCTAACAGCAGCGATGGCGAAAAAAATGTTTATTTCCTGCGCTCCGCTGCAGAAGAACTTGGGGGGGGGGGGGGGGGGGAGGGGAGGCCTCTCCGCTCCAGACTTCTGCTGATACATTTCCTGCTGGTTCTGAATGACTCTTGAAGCTGTCCCATTCTCAAGCAGCCTGATCAGGTTCACACTGGCTGACAAGAGTTTCCTGGCCTCGGGGAGGGAGAAAGGTCACTCTAGACAGACAAAGAGTGGATTCTGCCGTTTTCTGCTACATACCGTGCCCATCATTTCTCTTGAGGAACATTCACATTTTCTTTTGTTTCGTTCACATGTCTGTTTCCTTCAACTGACTCTAAGCTGCTTACTGGTAGGCCTTTACTTGCTTAGCTACGTATCACCCGTGCTTAGTAAAGACGCCCTGAGCGAATGAATGAACGAGCAAGTTAACAGTGTCGTGATTGGATGGGTGCGTGTTAAATGATGTTTGTCTTTGACGACTTAGCCAATGGCAGAAGTGTAAATCCTGCGGCCTCCGAGTGAGAAATGCAGAAGAAAACCCGCATCTTTTCCTTAATTGCCGCAAAAATATTTTCACGTGAACATTTCCCTCCTGGGTCTCCGCAGCATAGCCCAATGTTCTGTAAATGACCAAGGCACTTCACACTTTTTGCTGTGGAGGATAGTTTAAGACGCCAAAGCCCAGAATTTACATGTTCCTTAGTAATGTCTCACTTTCGTTTACATACGCTGGAGGTATTTGTCTCAGGTCCTGAACTATGGCCGTTTGCTAGCAGAGGTGTTTATTAGCATGACAGGTTGTCCGTGTGTTTTGTTTAATACCTGTGTACCTCTGTGCCTTAGAGGACTGTCCCGGGTTGTGAGAGCCTCCACTAAATTCTGACCCGGCCAGTTCGCACACCCCTGATGCACGCTCTGCTCTAATTCTTGTCATTGGATCGGCGATCTCTCACATCTGGGGTCGCTAGATGTTTTCTGTGAAGAGCCAGGTAATAAATAATTTGGGCTTTGTGGGTCTCTACCACAATTGCTCGACTCTGCCGTTGTAGCTCAAAAGCCAACATGGACAGTACCTAACAAATGGGGAAGGCTGTGTGACAATAAATCTGAGCTTTGAATTTCTTGCCATCTCCATATCACTAGATATTAGCGTTCTTTTGATTTTTCCCCCCCAATATGTACAAATGTAAAAAACACTCTGAGCTTGCGGGCTATAGTTTGCTCACCCCTGTTATCCATGGAAAGTGTGTAATATGGAACCAACGTGCAGCCTACGTGGGTCAGAATGAAGGCAGCAAGCACCATGAATGGAGGAAACCATTTTTCCCGAAAGGACAACACGATGATTCACTGTGAACTTCCTTTCAATTGGCTTCCGATAAACTTTTGTTGGTTCTTATGGCCGCTCCGGGCTTTAGCATTCTGCATGTGCTCTGTGTTGCCCTGAGTCCCTTGGGGTCTCGCACAGGCTTGAGCCTCAACTAGGAGGTGCCAGTGTTCTGTCTGCACAAGACGTATTTCTGCCAGTGCCTTCTCTTCTGTGTTGAGAACATCATGACTGCTGTGCCTGTTGCTTTGGCTGCAGGGAGGAGAAGACTTTTGGAGGGAGAAAGAAGATTCCTAAGGCGTCTATAGCCCTGAGAGGTGAACCAGAGCTGTTGGAGAGGACAATCCGCTGGTCTGGACAAGATTCTCTTTGGCCTCCTTGGATTTCTCTGCACACCCGGGTTTCTCCAGTCTGTGTGAGGTCTTAGGTGTCCTATTCTTAGTAATAAGGGAAAGGGGAAGCATAAAGAGAGGTTCTTCTTTCTTCCCCGAACAGCATTTTTCTAACTATAAGTGAGTGAATTTAGCAATTCACACATCCTGAGGCCTTTACCCTTAGTCTACATAAAAGTCTAGATGTTACGGCAGCTGGAGATTTCTAAAAGACCACTCCTAAAATTTAGCCCCCAATTTTTTTCTTTTTTTTTTTTAAAGCTTTTAACTTTTAGACAATTTTAGATATTCACAGCAAAATTGAGGGGAGGTACGGAGATTTCCCACATAGCCTCTATTCACACACATACCGCCCCCCCCAATAGTCCCCACCAAGGGAGTACGTTCGTTACAACTGATGAACCTACATTGACATAACATTATCACCCAGTTCCAAAGGCTACTTAGGGTTCATTCCTGGTGTTGAATATTCTCGGGGTTTAGACAAATGCATAATGACAGGTGTCCATCATTATAGTATCATGCAGAATACTTTTCCTGCCATAAAAATCCTCTCTCCTTCACCGATTCATTCTTCACTCCCTGCTGAACCCTGGCAACCATTAATCTTTATACTGTCTCCATAGTTTTGCCTTTTCCAGAATGGCATATGGTTGAAATCATACAGTATGTAGCCTTTTCAGATCAGCTTCTTTCATTCAGTAAGAGGCATTTAAGATTCCTTTGTGTCTTTTCATGACCTGATAGCTCATGTCTTATTAGTGTTGAGTAATACTCCATTCTATGGAGGTACTACAGTTTATTTATGCATTCAGCTACTAAAGGAAACCTTAATCATTTCCAATTCTGGGCAATAATAAATAAAGCTCCTATAAAAGTCACGTGGAGCGTTCTGTAGGGGAGACATTTCAGTCCTTTGGGTAAGTACCAAGGAGTGCAATTGCTGGCTCATACGGTTACGAGTATGTTGAGTTTTGTACAAATCTGCCGAACTGTCTTCCAACATGGCTGCGCCATTTTTCACTCTCAACAGCAACTAATGAGAGTTCCTGTTGCTCCATAGCCTCACCAGCATTTGGTGTCATCAGTGTCCTGGATTTTAGCTATTTTAACTGGCATATAGTGGTATCTCATTGTTGTTTTGATTTGCATTTTCTTGATGACACATAACGTGGAGCATCTTTCCATGTGCTTACTTGCCATTTATATATCTCCTTTGGTGAGGCATGTGTTAAGGGTCTGTGGCCCATTTTTAAAACCGGTTTGTTTTCAGGTTGACTTTTTAGAGGTCTTTGTATATTTTGGATAATGGCCCTATGTCAGATGTGTCTTTTGCCAATATTTTCTCCTAGTCTGTGGTTTGTCTTCTCATTCTCTTGATGTCTTTTGCAGAGCAGAAGTAATTTTAATGATGTCCGACATGTGAATTCGGTCTTTTAGGGATCATGTAGGTTTTCTCCTATGCGATCTTCTAGGATATTTATAGTTTTGACTTTTACAGTTAGGTCTATGATCCATTTTGAGTTCATTAAGATTTTTTTTAATGTTTGTTTTTGAGAGAGCATGAGTCGGGGAGGGACAGAGAGAGAGAGAGGGAGACACAGAATCCGAAGCAGGCTCCAGGCTCCCAGCTGTCAGCACAGAGCCCGACGCGGGGCTTGAACCAACAAACCTCAACATCGTGACCTGAACCGAAGTTGGACGCTGAACCGACTGAGCCACCCAGGCGCCCCCATTTTGAGTTCATTTGTGTGAAGAGCATATTGCCTGTGGCTAGATTCACTTGTTTGTATGTGGATGTCCCCTTGTTCCAGCACCATTTGTTGCAAGACTCTCTTTGCTCCAATGCACGGCCTTTGCTCCTTTGACAAAGACTGACCGAATGTATTTGTGTGGGTCTATTTCTGGGCTCTCTATTCTGTTCCATCAATCTGTTTTCATCATCACCACTACCACACTGTCTCCATTACTGTAAATTTATAGTAACTCTCGAAGTTGGGTAGCATCAGTCTTCCGACTCTGTTCTTTTTCTTCAATATTATGTCCCTTAATTACTTTTGTAAACTTACCTTTGACGTGAAATGAAATGAGACATAGAGACAGTAGGATTTGGAATCATCAGAAATCAAACTCACCCTGGGATATTTTAATTCCAGGAATATTTTTTTCTGGAGCTCATTCCAGAGATAGACAAAGAAATGGAGTAAGGCTGAGGAAAGATTTATGTACATCTTTTTTTCTTTTTCAGTAAGTCTTGTGTTCCAACTCCCATTTGTCACATAGAGCCACATTATCTGATACTTTTTCTTGAAAATAAAAAATGATACATTCACATAGAGACGGAAAGGTATTTTCTTAGAAACTCAAGGAGCAAAATCAGCTGTCAATAAGCTTTTGGAAGGAAGGCAAAGGATTTGCTAAGAATGTGAGCGTGATAGAGCATTTCTAGCAATATTTGAGACACTATTTGCAACACCTGTTCTAAACTAAATAGAACATTCTATGGAAGCATTTGGAAAAAGCAACTTCATCCCGCCCACATCTTTTCTGTTATCACAGAACTACAGAATGCCAACATACTCATATCATTATGGACACATGTGTCAAATTGATCACACTCCAAAATCTCTATGATCAAAAAGTTCTCAAGTAATTTTAGTCCTTGACATAATCCACTTCTCAGTTTCAAGACCTTTTTAAACTGTTTCCACGAAGGCCGACTTAAAGTCACCCATGTGTGCAGAACGAAGAATGGAATGAGAAACATCACATAGCATCAAAATGCAGAAGGGGCTCTCATTTCAAAACAAAACCAATATTTGGGTTTGCCTTGCCCGCACAACTGTACTTTTGCACAAATGTCTTGGTTTCGGGCACATGGTTCTTTTATTCAAAGGTTAAGAGTAGGGGCCAGGGTCTGTTCTGATTTTACGGTTCAATTTTCAAAAATTTGTAAGCCATAAGGACGAGTTCACTCTAACTTCTCCAAACAGTTTCCATACAGGGTTACCATCACTGGAGAAAAATGTACTTCACGGTGATTTGTTCTACGTGGGCATCACACAGAATTTGGTAAATGGGTCCAGGCCCACTCAATCCACGCACCCATAATCTAAATAAGACACATAAGCATTCAGGGGGACCGAGGGCGGCTCATCCTGCTGTGACAGAACTGCGTCTGTCTCCACGTTAATGACTCTCCTCCGCAAGTTTCCCCCTGGGACACCCCTCTCAATGGAGAGTTAGTCCGTCCAACAGAATCTAAGCGACACTTCAAAGAAGTGAGTTTTGAGAAAGAGTAAGAAAACAGCTACCCGGCCCGACGAAGCGAACATTTCTGGTAAGGCCTGCCGGGCAAATGTTCTTGGATGCCGGGGCTACAGTCACACAAAGCCTGACGGCGACACTGTCGAAGACACGGGCAGACGGAAGCATGAAATACGTGAGAAAAAGCGGGGTCCTCACTCTCAGTGCTTTCAGAATCCGGACCAGGTAGACTGGCTGTGGGAAGCGGCCAGACACAAAACACAAGGTAGCAGGGAGTCTCGCAGCCGTCCAGAGAGCATCTGTGCCCCAATCCTAGGGGTTAAACAGTTAATGCACAGCCCCAACAGCAACTGTGCGTGGACCCTGAGCGTGCAACCCCACAGCCCAGCGCTGGCTCGGAGCAGGGTGGGGCTCCCAAAGGAGCACAAAGTCACAGACGGAATGCGAGAACTCCGCGGAGCCAACCGGGGGCTATAAATAGAGTCAGATCCTGCAGTCACCGCTGGATCTTGGCAAAGACATCTCAAGATCACAATCGGAGCGCGGGGGGCACCCAACCTGCCAGGGGAGGAGGGACAAAGTAACACTTTAAACGCCGCGGGAGGGTGGGTGGTGACTCACCGTCCATTCACTTATTCACCCCACGAAAGAATAGATCGTGGTTTGGAGTCAGATGCTGCCTGCTTTTACCAGTGATGTTCCCGAACATCAGGGGATCGCCTCTCTGGGACGATGTCGAGATAGAATCAAAATGGCAAAAGTGATCTCGGGGTGACAATCCGTACTTTGTTATGCTGGACTCGCTCCTTGCTTTGGGGAGTGTTTAAGAAGAAAATTCTGTTTCTTGCTGCGGCCCCTGCGTCTATGGCCCCGTGGGCCCCCGGGGACGCTGAGCTGACAAGGTTGCCTCACAGGAGAGGAAAGCCTCGTTCCGGACGTTCGAGAAGGGCACCCTGAGGGGGCATCTGACGCCCTGGCGGCTTTCCGACAGCAGGTGGCCTGGGGCGACTTCTACAAGGCAATGGACAAAATATTCACAACCTGCTGGTGTTTTACATTACAACGAGCTTAGAAGACACGGGGGAAGGTACATTTCTCCTGAAATTAAAAACAATAAAAGAAAAAGTTAGTGCGGGCCCTCTATACTATCAAACCTGGATTATGCCAAGCGTTTGATAAATGTTCCCTAGGGGACAAAGGTAGCAGTATGCTGGCAATCAGTCAGGGAACGGGGTGCAGAACGGACTCTTAGAGAACCACAGACCCTCGGATGAAAACGTCACTTGTGATGGGACTACCGATGGTTTTAAAGCTGCAGGCCCAGCAAGTTTGGTAGACAGCCTCACGGAGCTCCACACGCCCTCACCTGGCTCTCTCGGTTCTCCCCTCTTTCCTTTCCTTTGTCCCCCGCTGTTCCTTCCACCTCCTGCCGGTGCCTTGGAGACCAGGAGATAATCACAGAACCCCGGCGAGCGATTTCTTCCCCACCCTGGGGTACTGATTTTTCTCAACACGGGTCTGGAGACCACCTTGAGGGGTGACAGGGTAATTCAATTTCCAATCCCATTTCGTTCTTGGTCTCCGAGTAGAGACTGCCCACAAGGCACCAATTAGGGGAGACAAGAGGCCAAAGGAAAATAGAAGTTTGCTACTGTATTGCATGTGTGTGTTTTGACATTTAGTTTGAACTTCAACCTGGCCTGTGCTCCTTCGGGAGCTTTTAAAAAGAAATAAACTTCGTCTCATTACCATCAGATACAATGATGGGGGAAATGGGCTGGAAAAATCCTGAATCTTTTCTGAGCCCTATTTTGCGCCTACAAAGAGAAGGGCAAATTCTTTACTGCTGTGCCACTCGGCTATTATGTTTAACAATCTAATTAGAAAGGCGGGTAGCCTATTCCCATTGTAAAAGCTAAGACAGTACGCACAAGCAAATCCAATTAGACAGCTGTCCTTTACAGATCGGAGCTGCCCTCCGGCCAGGTTCTAATGAAGGACCCGCCACCCCAGCCCCTCCCCGCAGCCCCCAGGAGATGGGTTTTGTCCATAAACTGGGCCAGATGACAGTGGCGGTACTTTCGGGGCTCCCCACCCTGCGGCAGGGGGCGTGGTTACCTGCTTGCCCGCACCCAGCAGGAGGCCTCCGCCCGGGCTCCTGGCCAGCTGAGCCTTCTCGGGTCGCGGCCGTCAGGGTCTGCCCCACCCTGAGTGCCCTTCTCCTTCTGGACGGTGGTGCCCACCGCGTCCGAGCGGGTCAGACTCGTGCTAACAGGTGGCAATAAATCAGAACCGTTGCCTTCACTTTTATGAATGTTACTTTCCGCACGCCAGGGACTTATTTAACTTGAAACAGACCAAAAACTATACATCGAGCCGCATGCTCTCCATGCCTTTGTTTTTCACCACGTATGGCTTAAATTAAGGCGCCCTGTGTTGAGCAGATTGCTCACTGCAAGCTAGCGATCTGTTTAGTGTTTGGCATGTCCCATAAGGCAGTTGTGGTTATTCACAAGTCTATTAATTAAAAGGAGAAACCAGTAAGAGAACTGCTACACGGGCCGGGGACCGTGCGGTCACTTTGAATAAAAAGACATATTAAAATGAGCGCAACCAGACCCTCCCGCGTTCCCTCCCTGGAAGCATCTGATCAGTAGTCCTTGCTGGAACTCAGCGTGTGAAAAAATGCTCTTGTCATCACCGCATCCAAAAGGAGGAGTTTTAGGACAAAAATTAGAGCGACGTTGTCTGAGTCGATAGGATTGAAGGGGTGTCAAGGTTTCCATGTTTGAAGCTCTGTTTTCATCAGGCAATGACTCATTGAAAAGCATCCACCGCGTGTTGAAATCAGGCCTTATCAGAGCAGAAAGCACAAAGGATCCTTACCTTCCCGGAGAAGAAAAAGAACACGCTGCGTCTATCAGCAAGATAGGTACTAACAGAGACTACCCTTATTTTCCTTGGTATTTCGGGGACCAAAGTATTTCTCATGTCATTCTATCTATCCCGCAGCCACGTCCCAAGAACCCTGGAACCAATTTGTTTTATGTGGGAGGAACCGAGTGATTAAATAGTTTTCCCAACCTCCCCAAAAGAGTTTGCCAACCTATATAGCCATGGCAGAAGTGGAAATTGTTGGATAACCACCATTCACCTCCTTATGAGTTACCGATGCCCTTTTGACCAGGAAGAATTAGATTTTGAAACTGTCCTGTAAAGCGAGTGTTATAAAATTTATATTTGGTTAACATTTTGTGAAAATGGCGATTTGCTTTTGCAAAGATGTTCTACGTTGGACAGTTCCGGCATCATGAGCAAATCAGCGATACCTCAACGGCAAATCAGCTGGCAAAATGTACACTTGGCTTAGTGAAGATTTGCAGAACCAAAGAAAAGAAGGGGTACAGACATAGGCTTACTTATCCGTGGCTTCCAGGGACTTATAATCTAATGGGGAGCCAGACACTTAAACATGAAAATATAACCGATTGTTCAGAATAGCCAACGTTATACGTATTGGAAATGGGGGCCGTGTTGCGTACCGTTTGATATGGCCGTGGCCAGTCCTCATCAAGGTTTTAAAACAATTCGTAAATAAATAAAGCTATGAGCAACATATTCATCAAATTCGAAAAGTCCTGAAATTTCAGATGTAGTTATGTGCTGGATGAATGAATAAGTATCTAAGGGCAAAATGACAAGTTGGAATAATGATTTTAATAGAGCAAAATTTAATGGGAACAAAAATAGAGACCTCAGCTGATATCCCCAAATACAAATACTGAATTACTGAGTGGGGGAAATATTTTACAGCACCCTTAGAAAAGG
Source organism: Panthera leo (assembly GCF_018350215.1). Classification (NCBI taxonomy): domain Eukaryota; kingdom Metazoa; phylum Chordata; class Mammalia; order Carnivora; family Felidae; genus Panthera; species Panthera leo. The sequence goes on from NC_056679.1 coordinate 2,993,514, forward strand.
ATAAAGGAGTTGAGAGTGAAGGAGACGAGGACCAATACTTATTAAGCAGCTACTGTGTCCCAGCCACTGTGGTAGGTGCTTTTCCCAGGTTTTCTCAGTCTTCACAGCAATGTTGGCATCTTAAGCATCTTGCATCGGGTGAGCATTTTATATGCACCTTCTGTTTGATTTTCACGAGCATCTCGCAGGGTGGATGCCACCTTCATTTTACAGAAGAGATAACTAAGGCTCAGAGAGGTGAAGTCGCTTGGCCAAGGATGACCAGGGAGCAACTTAGGATGAAAAATGGGACTCGCCATGAAGCCTCTGTATTTATTCTTCGTTTCGTTTTGTTTCGTTTCGTTTCATTTCACTTCACTTTATTTCATTTCATTTCATTTTTCCCATACCGTCTGTCTTTCCAGCAGGCAACGTGACTTCATTGAGAGGCATGTAGTACCCAGAATAAAGAAGCGAGCAGTTCTGTTCTGTTAGAAGAAGGCTTTGTCAGAGTACTAAGTGCATGGATTGTGCTACCAGATGGCCTGGGCTTCCTCTGAAGCTCTGCCACTTACGAGCTGGGTGGCATTGGACAACGTATCAAAATAACAACAACAACAAAAATCTGTGAGCCTCAGTTTTCCCATCTCTAAGGTGAGGATAAGTGTGGTACCTAACCGCTCTGTGGTTGGTTGAGACAACTCAGTAAGTTATTGTTTTTTGAAATGTGTTTTTACTGAGATGTATTTGACATATAATATTACCCCAGTATCAAGGGTAGAACGTAATGATTTGACCTTTGTTCATATTGTCAAGTGACCACCTCAATAAGGCCAGTTAACATCCTTCACCGCACACAGCTACCGATTTTTTTCTTGTGAGGCAAACGCCAAAGATTTACCTTCTTAGCAACTTTCAGATGTGCAGCAGTGTTATTAACCATAGTCCCCACGCTGCACGTCGTATCACTGTGGCTTACTTGTTTTAGAACTGGAAGTTTGTGCTTTCACCCTTTCGCCTGCCCCTTATCCCTGCCTCTGGCAACCACCAGTCTGTTGTCTGTATCTGTGAGTTCAGTTTCTTCTTTTCGATTCCACATATAAGTGAGATCACACAGTATTTGTCTTTCTCTGTCTGACTTATTATTGTAAGATTTTATTTTCTTTTATGGCTGAATTATATATACATATATATATTTATATACACACACATATATATATACGTATATATATATACACACACACACGTATTACACACACGTATATATACCTATATATATGTGTATATATATATATATATACATATATATACACACACTGAGTATATATATACATATATACGTGTGTGTGTGTATATATACATATATGCGTATATATACGTGTATATATATGTGTATATATACATATACATATATACATACACCTGTGTATATACGTATATGTACATACACCTGTGTATATTATGTCATATCTTCTTCATCTATTCATCCATCAATAGACACTTAGGTTGTTTCCATACCTTGGATATTATAAGGCTGAACATTCAAGTCAGTGTTTTTGTTTTCTTTAGACAGACATCCAGGCCCAGCTGGGTCATATGGCAGCTCTATTTTTAATTTCTTGAGGAACCTACATACTGTTTTCCACAGCAGCTGCACCAATTTACATTGCCATCAACAGTGCACGAGGATTCCCTTTTTTCCACGGCATCACCAACACTTGTGTTTTTGAGGACTAAGCCATTCTGACTGGTACGAAATGATGTCTCGTTGTGGTTTTGATTTGATAACAATGATTTGATGTTGAGTGCTGTTGAGCATTTTTTCATATGCCTATTGACTTTCTGTATGAAAAATGTCTATTCAGATCCTCTGTCCCTTTTGTATTAGTTGGATCGTGCTTTGTTTAGTTTTCTTTTGTTTCTATTGAGTTGTAGGAGTTCTTCGTGTATTTTGGATATTAACGCTTTATCGGACATGTGATTTGCAAATGTTTTCTCCCATTCTGCGGGCTGCCTTAACATTTTTGAATGGTCTCCTTTGCTGTGCAGAAGATGTTTAGCTTGACGCGGTCCCACCTGTTGACTTTTGCTTTTGTCGCCCTTGCTTTTGGTGTCAAATTTGAAAAATCATCACAAAGACCAACGTCAAGGAACTTACCCTGTATGTTTTCTTCTAGATTTTATGGTGTCAGGTTTTACATCAAGGCTTTAACCCATTTTGAGTTAATTTTTGTGTTTGGTTTAAGACTATGGTCCAGCTTCATTTGAATAAGTTATTTTATGGAAAACTCTTAAAGACTGTCTGTACACCGTGATTTCTCTGCTCACGTCAGGTCTTACCTAGAATCCTGGGCCACCATTTGAAGGGCACATTGGCAAATAACTTGTCCCATTAAAGCTTCCCCCAAAGCGATGACAAGGCTGGAAACAACTTCCCTGTAGTACCATGGCAGGCTCTGAAGGCACTTAGTCTGTGTGATGAGAGCCATTCAAAAATATTGAAACTAATCTTATTCTAAGTTTGACCCTGTAGAAGACTAATAGAAGAAAAGGAAGAGTTCTTTGTTTGGTAGTCTCTCTCTAAGTCATGGCAGCAGACGACTCTAGGAGCTCCAAAGGACTTTCAGTCTCGGGAGATGCTGTTGAGGCCATTGCTTTAGGGTTTTCTATTCGCTGGCACAGTGCTCTCCTATCACACGCCTCCCCGTGGTCGATGTCCTTCACACATGATGCAGGGATGGTACTTTTATTGCCTGTGACACTGACGAGGCTCCCGAGTTGTGCAAGAGTGGAGCAACTTTCCTCACAACATATTAATTTGCTAACAAAATATTTGTTGAGTGTCTATGATGGTCCACGCATCGTCCCGACTACTTGAACAAAACAAGCCCCACTCATTGCCCTGATGAGGCTGGAATTCGCTACAACCACCAGCGACGGAACCGGGAGCCCAGTTCAGCACTGCCCGACCTTGAGACCTCACACGTGGGGAACAAATGAGCTGAATGAAACTACAAGTGCAAAGACTAGACCTTCAGACTATCTGACCCTTCCTCATCAGCCAATTTGATCCACATTAGGCTAACCTATTAATTATTCGTTGTGTTACATACTATATATTACTTCAGCGCGAGGCCCGCTTCAGATCCTCTGTCTCTCTCTCTCTGTGTCCCTCTCTCTCTCTCTCAAAAAAAAAAAAAAAAAAAAAAAGAGTCATGATTCTGCTCTTACTTCCAGAAAGTACCATCTTATGAGGCTGTGTTTCTTTGCTGTATTTTCACTGTCACAGAGCTCATCACATCTACCGTCCCCACACAAGATACGGGAGTTGGGGAACGTTCCCGCCACACAGATAGATGGGATGGGGGGAGTTACTCAAGAGGCTTAGGAAATCACTTTTTGATAGGGCCTCTTAGGGGGGCGCACACCCTAAGAAAAGCCCAGCAAGGGGTGGAGCCCGCTAGACAGTGCAGAATGCTTATGCTCAGGGGGGCGGTTGCTCTGAGCTGCGCGGCAGGGGGCGGAGGGTCCTGGAGGTGATATGTGGGGCATTTTATAGCACCCTGGAGCAGGAGACGAGGCAGCACAAGATTCTGTCCTGTGTCCAGAAGCCTCATGTTAGACAGAAAGCAGGAGCTCAGAGCAACACAGGTCTGTGCCGGGACGTCTGTGGGTTTCCTTCCGCACCTCCGTGAATATACCTGTTTGGGATGGCTTTCTTTGGCGTCTAGGGATCTCTCAGAAACGTTCTTCAGGAGCTCAAAGTTTACCTTTGCGTTTAAAGTTTTAAACTCATTCTTTGCTGCTGGTGCCACGTGAAACAGTCCCTCTCCCCCAGGGGTGCCCCCACCCTCGAAAGCCTTGTTGTAGGCAGAGAGCACAGAGCCTCTTGCCTCTCGTTTCATGCTCCTGTCTGCTTCCAAACTAATGTTTAGCCAAGTTAGACACATTTATTTTACTTTCTTGAATAGCCGATTCTTTCTAATTAATCTCGGGACCCATCTCTACTCCAACCGCCTTATGTTGATAATAGTGTAGCATTTTAAAATAAGCTAATTTGCACATGTAGACACAGCTATGAAATCCACAAGTTATAATGAGGATATATATACACTTTGTGCATCTATATGCAGCACCTTCTGGAAAATGCCACTTCTAGACTCCACCCAACCCTGTCGACTCCCATCATAGAATGACAGAATGGCAAACATTTTTAAGGCCCTTGTCACACATTCTTAATCTATGCCTGGAGACAGCCGCACAGACACAGTGTTTAAATGTTGGCTCTTGTTATACAAATTGTTTGCATGAAAATGATCACAAAAATCACTTATATGGGAAAGAAAAAAACACCTTTCGTTTGGAAAGTCTCAAGAGAACAAAAATGAACGACAAGTTCTCATATCCACATAGGAACTTTCCATTAGATATTCTTACAGGAATGATTTTAGGGGATTCGAGTGAGTGCAACCAAACGAAATACGGGTTACCTGGGAACCACAGAATGCCCACAGGGCCGTTTGGAAGAGAATTACAAATATATACGCACATGACTAGTAGCACTGGGGGGAAACCCCACCGTGAACACCATTGTGGTCTTCGGGGTCTATATGGACCTGGGAAATAGAGAGAGAAGGCACTCCATAGGCCGGGAATACGTCTCTCACTAGCACCGTGCTGCCTGGAGAACCGCTCCCATTAGCATGAAATGAAATTGCACTGAAGCACTGAAGGGAGGAGAGCATCGAAAATAGTGTGCAAATGAAAAGGCCAAGAAGACCGGTCCTTATCTCAGGTATGCACACACGCGCATTATCCCATGCGGCTGCCAACTGGGCATTTGGGCCCCGGGATTAAGGCCTAAAAGGATTCGTTCTCCTAATGAGAGAGAGTGCCAGGGGTTTTTCTTGCCTCCCGAAATAAGCTAATTCCCCCGAATCAAGAAATAACGAGCAGGGGAGCGGCTGGCAGGGTGAGTGGGGCTCGGACAGGTGCCTCTTTCAAAGGAGTCTGAAGAACAGAAAGGCAACCGCACACGAAGGAGCAACTAAATCTCCGCCTGTCACGCCAATCTAATGTTATTAACAGGCCGAGGTAGGACACGATTCGATTCGATCGGGGTGGGGGAAACAGCAATTGATTGGAGACGGGCTTTAAGTGTGCTCTCTGCTCAGGAGCTGGGAGGAGCATTAGGGTTGAGGTTAACCCTTTGAGAGCCGCCTTCTGCATAGATGGCCATAGACACCAACAGATGCGTCGGACTCCCCTTTGAACCCAATCACCCTGAATGTCTCCTTGACCTTGCCGGAGGGAGCGGTCAGTCCTGTTCAGCGTACCGTGCTGTGGAGGGATTCTGACCTAGACGCAAACCGCATCGGGCAGCAGGTGGTTCTGGGGACCCAGATTCCCTGGGGTGGCTCCAACTGCTATCTCAGAGACGGTGCCATCGCAACACCTCCTGAAACATGGTCCGGCAGGGAGCAAACGCTCGGTGAATATTGGCGGATGAGTGAATGACTTAAGGAATGCTGTTCAGGTGCCTCAAACTCCTTTTTGACCTGGGCCTCTACCCAGAAACCTGACCGCGCGTCCGACTGGCTACACCAGGAGGCCTGTTTCAACACCCTCCCCCGTTCTGCCCTATTTCTTAAGCTTCTTACCTGTACGTGAGGTTTGTGTAGGATCCCGGGAAGACATAAGACACAAAAGCCTTCTTTCTTGGCCTGAGAAGAGATTTTGCAAAGCTCTCTCATTCCACTCCCGCTCCAGCTGAAGTCATTATGTCTCGGAACATTTCTGGAGCCCCGGAGGAGTATTTGTGTTGCAAGACTTAGGGCTAGCCCAGATGGAGGTGCTGCAGACCTAGCAGAAGGATGTTTTTATCCCCCCAAGAGAATTCACATGAAGTCCTAACTTGAACGTGATGCATGTGACGGGGGCTTTGGGAAGTAATGAGGCTTAGATGAGGTCATGAGAGCGGGGCCTTCATGATGGAATTCATACCCTGGGAAGAAAAGGAAGAGACAGGAGTTCCCTCTCTGCCATCTGACCCCACAGCAAGAAGGTGGCCGTCTGCGATCCAGGCAGGGATCCTCAACAGACACCAAATCTGCCAGCACCTTGCCGTCGGAAGTCAGCCTCTGAGACCGTGGGGCAGAAATACCTGTTGTTTGAGCCACCGAGTCTATGGCATTCGAATAGAGCGGCCTGAACGGACTATGGCTGGAGGCAGGGAGAGGGTGCAGAGGGTGCTGCCCCACCCCTGCAGCTCCCGGTTGGTTCTCAGCTCCAAGGATGACAGGTGCAACGCTCTCCAGCCTGTACCACGTGGTTCCCAACTTCCGAGCCCTACCCTCTGCTTGAGAGCAGCGCGTCTCAGATTTAACGCACGCGTGCGACACGTGGGGATCTTGTTCACATGCAGGTTCTATTCCAGGAAGTCTGAGGCGGAGGCCTGGGTCTGCGTGTCTAACAGCTCCCGCAGGTGATGCCGATGCTGCTGGACCTCGGGCCACACTGGAACTGGAGCAAATGGAAGCTGCTGGAAGACAAAGCCAGCCTCTGTTGTAGTTCTGATGCCTGATCGCAGCCCCATCACATGGCAAGGATTCGTCCTGCGGCTTGGTGGTACCAGTGGAGGACTTTGCTATCGACACCCATTGTAACTGCCCGGAATGTGGCCCTTTGAGGGTGCTGGCTTCTCAGCGAAACTTACACATTGGTAGATGATATACCGTCTGATTACCTTGACCAGGCCTGCCACTGCAATTGACACACACACACACACACACACACACACACACACGGCAACCAGCAACAGGTTCCATGACCGTGGACTGACTTCACTGATTACTCGCACAGCACACACCTGTGCAGCTAGGCCCCACAGTCACAGGGCTGGCCCCCCTTGTTGAAGAATAATGTCTCCTTTGACAAAGCCTAGCAGTTTACAAGGCTGTTAATCCTCTTGCCAATGTAACATATGAATATCCAGTTTCTTTAAGAAATACACACGGTATCTTTGTCTAGGTAAATTTCGGACTGGTGAAATTATTTTGACATTATTCCCGATGGAAAGCGTTGGGGGAAAAGAATAACCGCCAACAGGTAAGCAATGAAATAAACAAAAACACGGTAGATTCCACTCACTGCAAGTCATCAGCCATCAGCAGTTTGAGGACGGTGTTCCTTGTAGGCGCTGAAGGACGGGTTTACCAGGAGCTTCAACTGAATGCTGTCTTATGAACATGGACAGCCGGAGGGTTCACAAGAAGCCCAAGGAAACGTTTCTAGACAAAAGCAACCCGCTGGCCAAAGCCTGTTCCCACTTGGCGAGAACGAGTGGCCTGCTCGTCTCTGCCCTGTCCAGGCGCGGATGTCCTGTTTTTTCCCGTCCCAGCATTGCAATCAGTTCTCAAGTCAATTGGGAGACATCGCCGGAGCCCTCAAGTCCTCCAAAGTCGGTAAATAATGTGCATTGAGCATCCACCATGTGCAGGGTTGGGATTGCGAGAACAGGTAGAATGGCCGCCACGGTGGAGAAGTAGCCCGCGGTGCCATCAGGGGACCGGCAGAGGGTCCTAGTGCCGGAGGAACGTGCCAGCCATCTAATGCACCCACCACCGGGACAGGAATCTCAGGTAAGCTGCAGAGGCCTGTTTATACCTCCGATATGGCCTTTCCAGAGTGCACGCTCACACACAGACAGACTGTGCTTTAAAATGTCATTACGATGAACCATCACTTGAAAATCTCCATGATTTTGACAAAATTGGAACAAGTGATATAAAAATAAAAGGTCAGAAAAGCCCTGTATGACAGAGCTTAGCTGGCCCGGTATAGATTTCTTCAAAGGCCTCTTTTGCTTACCACTAAAGCCAACACGATGTGTCAAAGTTGTTTAAGATAGGGATCAGTTTTAATGAATGCGACCTCAGCTTTCCAAGGTGTTTAGGTCTGGGAACACTTAAAGTACATCTGTTATTATTTTGGTTGTGCTGAATTTCTTATTTTACATGGTTTCATTTCAAGAGGGGCTGTTTGAAGGAATACAGAGGTAAGCTCCTATCACGGTGTTCTGATTTAATTTTCGAGGATTCTTTATTTCTATAGTTCGTACTGCCTGATATTTGCATTTGCTTTTCGTAGTAATTGTACACTGACATTCGATTTTGAAATTTACATCTCTGCCCTTTGTGATAAAACTCAGTGCCAAATTGTCTCTCAGTGGCTTAATCTATATTAGATTTATCATCCTATCAAACCCACATTAAGTACGCCTTTTACTCTGTAGACTAGTTCCTTTATGAGAGGATTCACAGAGATCTGGCCCTGCCACTTGGGAGCTTAGAGTTAGAAAGTGATAGGAAACAATCAAACTATCATTAAACATGTTTGTGAGCTAAATAAACAATGGAGGATAAATTAAGGCTTGACTCTCAGGCAGAAATGGTACTCCTCTCCTTGCCTCTCCTCTTTTCCACCCTCTCGTATCTATTTTTCCGCTCTTCTGTGTGTCCTTCAATCTCCATCCATCCATCTGTCCATCTGTCCCTCCGTCCATCTTTTATTATATACTGTCGGCCCATCTATCTGTATAAATGGGTCCAAAGAGTAGGACGAGAGTTGGGTTTTGTGATACGTAATATGCCCTGTAGCCTCAGGTGTTACTGTTTTGCCAGATCACGATTGAAATGGTCTCCATATTGATCTGTAACAATAACTGGACAGGTTCTTTTGCTAGACCCTGTGTGACACACCCTTATTAGCTGACCAAAGGATTGTCCAAGAAAACAAAACAGCATGACTGTACTGTTAACTTGGGTATAAACAGGGAGTTTTGATATTAATATTGGTTTGCTTAGCCTCACCAAATAATTTGTGAAAACCCTTCACCTAGATTTGGTTAAAAATTAGACTTCCTTCTAATTTGGTCGAGGCTCCACTTCTTGGGCCATCAAATTCCTGCTCAAATGTTGTTTTCCTCCCCACTAGCCTGTTACCTTCTTATTTCAAAGCCGCTATCGCTCTTTGGGGGAGATCTTTAATTTCTCTAGGTTCACTCGAATTCCAAATCTTCATCTATATTGTACCTTTGGAAGTGGATATGCCCTCTAACACATGCTGGTAAATACCTGATGTTGATTATTTATTACCTGGCCGTGGGGTCTTATCTGCTCCTTGTTGCCAGCTTCCCCTTCCAGCTCTGTGTTTGGTGTAAGCAGCATCCCCTTTCTCTGCATTTTGCTCTCGGTGTCTTTGTTGTTCTAAGAAGCAGGAGAAGGATTATGTCTCTCCCTTTCTTCAGACACTTTTTGATCTGAACAGCCACTTCCGGAATGGCGTCTAATCCTCTTTTGAAAGCAAACACTGACACTCCCATGTTGTATTCTCAAACAGCCTTGGAGATAACACTAGTTGGATGGCCATTATTTGGGATTTCGTTCCCTGGGTCCTGTGGTTCAGAATTTATTCGGTTTAAAAGTGATTTTAAGAGTAAGAGTAATCTTGCAAATCTGTTTAAGGGTAATCTTGCAAAGTCCTCTCAGTTCTCTGGAGTCCTACCTGCTGTTGGCATAGGCCCTTGGCTCTGCTTTCGGAAGTGCACTCCTTCTAGCTTTGGCTGGTTTCTGCACTCCGGCCAGGCTGTGTCCAATGGCGCCCGTGAATAGTTACCCGTTAGCCCATTTGGCTCCCAGCTGAAATCCCTCTCCCGTTGTCTTTCTCTTGCCTAGAGATTGTTCCCTGTGGACCAAAACTCTGGGATTCAAAAGAGACGTGGATGGGAACTGGACCCTAATTTCTCCAGGTGTTTCATATATGATGGTTTCATTACGATTTGATAGATTTCTCAAAACACTCTCTTATTGAACTATGTGGGAAAATCCAAAACGCATAATCATGTTCAAGTGTATCAAATGGGCCCATTCCCTTCTATTTGAAAATTGATAGTCCACATAGGTTTAAAAACAACAACAACAACAACCAGTCTGAACTCAAAAGCTAGCTGTGGGACTCAGGGCAAAGTCCTCAAGCTTGCTAGACCTCTGTTGCCCATGTGGTAAGTGGAGGCAACACCACTTTCTCCCTTTTAATGAGGTGCTGTTGGGCTAAAAAACACTTTCATACTGTTTAAAAAGGTGAGCCCATTCTAAATGTTATTTGTTAAAGCACGCCATTCCATTTTTTTCCCTCTGGGATTGCTCACAACCTGCATGCTAAACTTTGAAAGTAGTTGTCTATTTTACTACCTGTGCGTTATTGAGACAAATGCTTCATCTAAAAACATATATTTGCCATTTTTGAATGAATTAAAACCATTTTATTCAGAATGAAGTGGCCAATTCCAACATGCTTTCCTAGTTTCTATTTTTTTTTCCTCCTAAAATTACCTGCAGGGCATGACCTTATTCAGGTTCAAACATAGAAAAAGAGCAACGGCGAACAAATCAATCTCCCTGATCGCTGTCACTTCCCATCACACGCTCTTGGTGCCTGCTCCTAACTGTTACCGAAATATCTCTGTTGAAAAATGAAAAGTGTAGTCTTTAAAACAGCTACAAGGTAGGCCCCCCAAAACTTGGGCCTGACAAAAGATTTCCTGATTGAAAAAATATATAATTTCCTTTATTCTCCAAGCTTTAGAAATACAACTTCCAAAGGCAGAACAATTCAAAAACATCTTTACAAACCCAAATTCCCCATGAACGCGGGGGGTTCAGTGGGGGTCCTTTGGCTTGATCTTCCCAAGAGCCATGAGGAAGCTAGTTTGGTTTTTTCATTCCCATTTTATAGATGAGAATACTGAGGTTTGTACCAACTCACTCAAGGTCACATGGCTAAGTGGAGCGAACTCGGGACTAGAACCCAAAGATCTACCTTCAGTTCTAATCTTCCTTTTATCATAGCCCCAAAGAGAAATGTCTTATAAACCTTCTCTATAGGCCACTACCTGGAATTGTTCAGATTCAGCTGGATTTCTAGGCATAAGTTGGGTTATTTTACATTATACAGAGACCAGCCTATTATGGCTTAATCTTTTTAAGGTCTGCATCAGATCCTGGGCTAACTCTGTCTGACTGCTTCTACGAAGGCTTAGTTTGGGCCACTCTTTATAGAAGCTTAAGACACTGAATTACGTATTTTAGCGGTACAGGAAAAGGTTTGTTCCGGAGGTTCTGTTCCTTTTAACAACTAAGGATTAGAGTGTGGTAATTTATGCTTTGGTACTTAGAAAGTTTATTTTCTGTCCCGGGTTACTCCCTCTTACTGCTGGCCACTGGAGCGCTTAGGGGAGCCGTGTGGGTATTTTGACGTTTCAAGGTTGGCCGTGTCACCGCATAGACACAAGGCTGACTGTAGCCAGCACATTATTCCCTGCAGAGTCAGGGCAGGTGTTTTCTGGTCATAACAAGCTAAAGACCTTCGAGGGCTTGGTTGTGTTTATTCCCTGACCTCAGAATCTTCACCGGGCATCATGAGGGTTCGTAGGAACACATGCTTTTGTTAAATCCCTGCTCACCCAAACCTTGGCGCGAGGCTATTAATCAGGGTGTATCATTTCCACGAGGGCACGGCCGCCTTTCCTTGCCGCCGGAGGACGGTCTGAAATAACCACTGCTTTTCTTTTCTCTGTGGACGGTCCGCGTGGGAAAAGGATGTGCCGACATTAGAATGTAATTATTCCTCCCCTGGGCTGCCTAAAATGTGGTCGGCCAGCCTTCTTTAGATGCCCGGCGTGTATCCCGCAGGCTGCGGTATTTTATTTCTGAATGGCCCAGCCTTTGTTTTTGTTGCATTATGCAATTCATTTTCATCACACATTCGAGTATGTTTCCTATTTTCCAGCTTATTGTCCTCATTCACAACACATTGTCTCCGTTCCCGCTCCCAAATTCTCTCTCTATTTTCTCCTTCCCTCTCTCTCATTTGAAATAGGAGGGATCTTACAGGAGCGGGCACCAGGGCAGCCGTATCCTTTGAACCACTGGGCCTGGGCTGGCAAACCCCCTCGCAGTTGAGAATCGCTTTAAAAGAGTCAGCTCTGGGCTGGGGGCGTGGAGGGGGGGGCGCTTTCCAATTAGTGTTTCTCATCAACCTGACCACCCTAAGCCATTAAGCCACTGTAATAGTTTTGCTAATTTGATTTCCTGCACATAAACAACCTTTGCTGGGCTTTGAAGTTCTCAGGAAAGGTATGAGGGGTTTCAAATTGCAATAATTCAACTCCAAGCATAAGGCTAATTCGTCTTTTTTTTTTTTTTTTTAATAAATCAGTAAAACAGAAGTTAATTAAAGTGTAAACAATGGGCAGCATTGTGGCTGAGAGTCACAGAAAAGGAACCTTTGAAATTCTTTGTGTAATGGATATTACCTGATTACACTCAGAGCAGGGGGTGGGGGCGGGGGAGGGTGGAAAAGATCACATTACCCAGCTCTGAAACCAATTTGACAATAAATTTCATATTAAAAAGAGACAGAGAGAGAGAGTGCGAGAGAGACAGAAAACCAACAACAACAGATGCTTTTATTTATTTATATATTTATTTTTACTTACTGAGCTGGCTGGCGGCTTCCTAAACCCAAGCTTGCCCAGGGGGGCCCTGCCGCCCCAGCCCTGGGGAGGGCAGGCCCCGCGGGGAGCCCTCACCGAGCTGGGCGCTGCACAGAGGGCAGTTTCCGGGCATTGCTGGTAGACAGGATGTCACCGCAGAGTGATTAACACCAGGCCAGGTTGTGCAAAGGCCACAGACTGGGACTCCCCGGGGCATGGATGCCATTGGGTTTTGGGTCTCTGCGGGGGGCAGGGATGAGCAGCGCCCCCCTCCCCCCTCAACCTGCAGGCTTGGCCGAGAGAGGTGCCAGGGAAGGAAGATGTGGCTAAAAATAGCCCCAGCCGCAGAGTGTTTTCAGGACTGGTCTTCTTGTATTTGATCTTGAGAGAACAGAAAGACGAGCCGCGCCCGGAGGTGACGCAGCAATTGCAGCACTCTTGGCAACCGGACTCATTTTCTTGGCCGGTCAAGGGGTGGAAGGAGATGCCACGTTTTATTGAAGAAGTCGAATCCCACGGAAGAGTAAAGTGATGTTGCGTGGCGTCACCTGTCACACTACGCTTAGAAAGTCAACGCACTCCTCGGTGGTGCCCCCTGACTGTGCACAGAGCTGCGCGTCCGCGCACGTGTGCGTCTGGGTCTGCACACACGTGTAAACGCGTGTGTACACGGACATGTGCGCGGGCACGCGTGGCTCTGTCCAGGGAGCCCTAAGTGGGGAGCGGAGAAGAAACTAGAGCCGAGGTCGGCAGAGGGGTAGGTGGTCCCCCATGTGGAGTGCGTTAAGAGGTTCCCAGCAGTCTCTCTCGCAGAACAATCCACTCCAGAGGGTCCCCCCAAAAATCTGAATTTCGCGTTCGCTGACCGAATTCCTGTCATTTACGGTTTACTTTTACAGATGATAAGAGTCGCTTTCAACAGGCAGGCGTTCCTCTTAAATGTCGACAAGCCATTGATATCTTAGGATCAATTAGTCTAATGGAGCGATTTCTGTATAATAGCAAGCTAAAATGTCAGCTTAGTGGAGAAAATAAGGGAGGCTAGTTTTTAAAACATCCAGGTGGGGGGTTGGGATAAGGATAAGGTCTCTGGGGAAAAGAAGAGGGGTGGGGGGAGCTGCAATCAGGGGTGGAGAGTGAAATAGGGGGATCCTGAGGAAATACGTTGCTTCTCTACTGGGCAGCCCAGGATATGGACAAGGAGGCCCAGGTAGGATGCCCAGACTGGCGGCTGGCACAGGAGGGCGATACCTGCCCGGCAGGTGGGAAAGGGGCCTCTCGTGGGGCCTTCAACTGCTCAGAACCACGGTCGAGTGGCCTGGAACTGACGGGATTCTCTACAGAGTCGCTGAAGTGACCAGGGCCCCCCTCCAGCAGTGTGTCCCCTGTGTCCAGGAAGGACCCCAGCAGAACCAGGGCACCCCAGGCCTCGAGGACCACTTGGCAATTCTCCTGACAGAAGTAACTTGTTCAAACGCTGGACTCCGGCGTTCTCCCGCGGTAAGATTTGTGGACTTCTGCACTTGTGCTTTTTAAAGTGTTTTCTTTATTTTTGAGAGACCGAGCGTGAGCTGGGGAGGGGCAGAGAGAGGCGGTGGACAGACGATCCGAAGGGGGCTCCACGCTGACAGCAGCAGCCTCTACGCGGGGCTCGAACCCATGAACCGCAAGATCATGACCTGAGCCCCAGTCGGTCGCTCAACCAACTGGGTCACCCAGGCGCCCCTAAAAGTGTTTTTTTAAAACTACAGTTGACCTTTGAACAACACAGGTGTGTTGTGTGTGGGTCCTCTTACACACAGACTGTTTTCGATGAATACAGCACAGCACTGTAAATGCGTTTTCTCTTCCTTCTGATTTTCTTAATAACATGTTCTTTCCTCTGGCTTACTTTATGAAAGGAATGGAGTATGGAATACATATAACATACAAAATATGTGTTAATCGGCTGTTTATGTTATTGGCCAGGCTCCCAGTCGGCAACGGACTATTAGTAGTTAAATTTTGAAGGCGTCAAAAGTTGCATGTGGATTTTCAACTGCATGGGGGGTCAGCACCCCTAACCCCCATGTTGTTCACCACATGAACAACCCGTTTTGAACTTTAACGACTTATCTACCTAAAAGCTTACCCATAAAAGCAAGTGTTTTTGAAAGATTTATCGTTAGCGACGAAATTTACTGCAGCTGACAGAAGGTGAAACCACATTTACCAAAGTCCCCTTACGTCTCGAGTATGCAACAAATCGTATTTCGATTAATCTAATCATCACCATAACTCTGTCAGGTCAAGACCATCAGTCCCATTATATAGATGAGGAACATGACTTTCAGAGCTCCTCAGCGTTAAAGCCAGGATGCCAGTATATTCTTGCCTGCCTCCCAGGCTGGTGTTCGTACGTGCTATCTTGCCTAGCTGAGAATTAATGTCTAAAACATGCAGACATTGCAAATCTAAATGTTGATCACACTGAAGAAAAGCATTGACCTTTCTAGACAATATATGTAAGAACATTCTTTTCACTCCC
Source organism: Panthera leo (assembly GCF_018350215.1). Taxonomy (NCBI): domain Eukaryota; kingdom Metazoa; phylum Chordata; class Mammalia; order Carnivora; family Felidae; genus Panthera; species Panthera leo. The sequence continues at coordinate 3,008,573 of NC_056679.1, forward strand.
TTTTTCTCAATGTACAAACAGAGCTAAGATTAACGTTGAGCCATATGGAATTAAAGGAAAGTAAGAATCGCATCTGTCCGGCTAATTTTTGCCGGTTGCAGAAATGGTAATCTGCAATTCAGGAAGCTAAGCAGAATGTGCCTGGTGTCGCTTATTCCTCTCGGTTGCCAACTAATCCTCCAGACCCCTGGCTCCCGTCGGGAGCAGTTGTGTGTATACCTACAGAGGTAGAAAAATCTCCAGGATATGCCTGCAAATGAGCCCAGTCTGGTCCCTGCCCTTACAGAATTTACATTCTAGGAGGAGGGACCAGGCCCTGAACAAGTAACTAAAAAAACCCATGATAAGACACCTTGGTGCCCAGGAAAATGGACGCGTCTGTGTGTGTGTGTGTGTGTGTGTGTGTGTGTGTGTGCATGTGTGTATGTGTGTGTGTGAGACAGAGGGTCATTAGAGTGTCGCCATAGAGGATGCATTCTGAAGTGAGCGTATCTGTTTGAATATCTGAGCTCTGCCAATTCCTTATTATGGGATCTTGGAAAAGTTCCTTAATGTCTTTGTGCCTCAGTTTCTTCTGCTATAAAATGGGGCTAAAGATACTCATGAATTCATAGAGTTGTTTCACGAATTAAATGAGTTAATATGTATAGTTCTTGTAACGGTGCTTGGCACGCAGTGAAGGCTGCATGCATGTTAGCTAAGGGGGGTCTCAGGGTGAGAAGCAGATGGCCACGTGACAGGTGGAGGGAAGGGATATCGCAGGGAATCAGAAGAGTGTGCACAAAGTGTCCAGTGAAGAAGAGACCCACTTGAGAAGGCTTTTTCCACGTAAGAGGATTTTCCTTTACATTTATAGAAAGCTTACCCGTAATATTAAAACAGAGCTAAAATTTTTAAAAACGAGTTTTCATATCAAAATAAATGTCATATGGGTCGTTTTCAGCCATTAATTACGTCCTTAAAATCGTCTGTTGTGCGATGATACCAGTCAGATTTGGAGAGCTTCTTGTTCCCCAAACTAAATTGCCCCAGGATTTTGGCTTTATGAGCTAATTATCTTACGTTTGTCCTTTTCTCTCTCTGCTCACATGGTCACGCTCTTAGCTGTCTTTCTGTTTTTGGCATCCCTTGCTATACCTGACTGCAGCAGCCTAGAGCCCTTCTAATATCCTGATTTTTAATCTGCTGAGAGGTGAGCAAACATGTAACTGCATTTGTACTTGGACGGGAGGCAACGTCAGGAGGCTCTGAGGGCGGGGCTAACGGACTACAACACGCCTCCTTGGATCCTCTGCACCTAAATCTCTAAGAAACACTGTTGGCTGGGGGCGCCCGGTGGCTCAGTCGGCTAAGCCAACGACTCTTGGTTCCGGCCCAGGTCATGACCTCACGGTTTCGTGGGTTCAAGCCCCGCATCGGGCTCCGCATTAGCAGAGCAGAGCCTGCTTGGGATCCTCTCTCTCGCTCCCTCTTCTACCCCTCCCCCACTCATGCTGTCTCCGTCTCTCTCAAAATAAACAAATAAACTTAAAAAAAAAAAAAAAAAAGGAACGCTCTTCACGTACTTATGGCCCGTCTCTTGGGTTTTGATGTATCTGCAATAGTGACTGTCACATAATTAATTGGAACAGTATTGTTCCAGTGCTTTGTGGCACGTAAAGGACTCCAGTGGGATTGGTTAACGCCTCTAACTAAATAAGGAGAGTCTTGATTTAGGAAAGTTTGCGTCTGCCTTTTGAGAATCCTAGAATCTTAGGGCCAAATGTAGCCGGGAGGAATCTAATTCCATGCCCTTCACCCACATACGACAGGCCCAAGGTTAAAAGAGGGGCAGGCGACATATTTAAGGTCACACAGCATCCTCGTGCCAAGGTGACCATGACCTTCCTTTTCTGGGCTTTTCTGCCTCACCAGAACTGCTAACTCAGCAAGTTCCCATAAGCCTTGGATCCGAAAACCCTTTGCCTCCTCGTCCCCGGGAGAACGAGTCTGGGCGCTCGTTAGCGGGGGCCTCCCGAGTGCCATGGCTGCCCCCGCGGCCTCTGGGCTGCCTCTTCCATCCAAGCTTCCCAGTGTCTGAAGCAGGAGATAAAACAAAAGAAGGAAAAACAGTCTGTGGGTTTGGAATTTAAATAAACAGGGAGGTTAACCAACAGGCTGGTTTCAATAGATTGGAGGCAAAAGGGATTCCTACAGCTGGAGGCAATTAAATAAAACTAAAAAAGGATTCTCACACTCAAACTACCAGACAAGCTCCAGAGACCAAAGGAGGCTTTTGTTGACGTGAACAAACCCTCACTTTGGCCCGAGACTAACAGAAGCAGCCTTTGTGGGCATACCTTTTGGGGTGAGAGCTGGCCTCCATTTTCGTGGTTGCTTCTCTAGTTACTATCATGGTGAGAGTCCGCAGAGAAGATAAGCCACTAAGTAGGATCAAATGATGTCACATGCCAGCAATACAGGGCTGGGACGTGCCTGAAGATCAGCTGGTCAAGGTTAAACAACTGGCTTTCCCCCGCAGATGCAAAGAAGTGAAAAGGCCCCGATGTGTAGTATTTACCCAGTTTCCATGGTGGAAATACTCCACCACGGCTGGTTTGAAGCTATGAACATGAAGTTACTAGTCTGCTGATTGTCCGGTCGGGAAGGAGAACTAATGATCAACTCTTGGGCCAGGTACTGGCTTCACCATGGACCATCTGAGAACGCCAGGAAAATTCTCACATGTCCTTGCAGAGAGGCCAAAATAGGTCATCGACCCGCACACATAGTGTAACTTGAACTCCATCTGTCTGTCTATCTATCTGTCTGTCTATCTATCATCTTCCTACTCACCTACCTACCTCATTGCGCCTGGTTGTAAAATTCAGTGTGGAACCAGATGATCAATAAGACACTTTATGATTCTATTTTTTTTGTGATTGTATTCACGATACGTTATCGTACAGGAACATTTCATTCCTGGCTCAACCCAGGGAGTTTGCTGTATTCTTAATAGTGTCTAGGCTCTCCTGTATTTGTCTTCAGAGCCTTCAACACCTCTTAACTCCTAAGTATTGACTTGTTATTGTGTGTTTTCCTTAGAAGCCGAGCTCCTGAGGGCAGGATGTGTGTTTGGCTCACTGCTGTACCCCAGCATGTGCAAAAACGCCTGGCTCTCGGCAGGTGCGTGCTAAATGACCTAAGCCAAACTCCTCCTTACGACGTCATCCAAACTCTTCCTTATACGTTGACAGAAGCTTTAAGGAATGATTTTCCTGAAGTCACACAGCAATCTGTGGCAGAACTTCATGTAAAAGCTTGCAGTTCAGGTCCCTTCCCTAAATCCTTCTTTGGCTCATCTTACAGAGTCTAAGGTCTAAAAAGGACACATGTATTTCCAGATTGCAAATTACAACCCGCAGGGATTAGTGGAATAAACAAAGCTGTGGTCTACTTGTTCTGCTCTGCCTACTCTCATACCTTCACATCACACTCTTCCCCCTTTGAATCCTATCCTCTTCAGGAAAGGTGGGTGACGTTGGCTTGCTTTACGGGATCAGGTTAACTTATGGTCTGTATATATCTCCATGGAAGTGGAACCCTGGGGGCGTTTATATCATTTTATTTTATTAAAAAATTTTTTTAAGTTTATTTATTTATTTTGAGAGGCCCAGAGAGTGAGCGGGGGAGGGGCAGAGAAAGAGGGAGGGAGGGGGAATCCCCGCACTGTCACTGCAGAGCCCAGTGCGAGGCTCCAACCCATGAACCGTGAGATCGTGACCGGAGCCAAAATCAAGAGTCGGATGCTCAACTGACTGAGCCCCCCCAGGCGCCCCCATTTGTATTATTTCTATTCCAAGGACCATTGTCTGTAGGTCTCATCATTATCAGAAGACCTGCTTTTTGGTCCAGCCCCGTGTTGATATCAGCAAATATTGGTATCAGGTACTATTTTAAGTGCTGGAGCTTTCGAGATGAGCAACCCAAGGCCCCTGATCTTTAGGAGCGCACGTTCTTCTGGGGGGACTGATCAAGGGTTCATAACGACATGCTGTGGGCAAGTGTGATGACAGAGGAAAGTTCCAAGACATGGGAACCCATAGGCGGGCGACTCCACACAGAGAGTGACCGGAGGCCCTTTAAAAAGACTAATGTGGGTCATCATGAACCAACTGCTTAGGAGTTTTCTCGTCTCCAGAATGAGTCACGTTCCCGAAAATGAAGGTCTCTACGAAAGCAAAAGCGCGAGGCTCTGTAGGGATGCTTTGTCATCATATCCCTCTTCCGGATAGCGTAGTCAGACTGTGGACCATATCCCCCTGAACATCGGGTCCGCTCGGTGATTTGCAGGCACGTCCTATGACTGCTTCAAGAGACAGCGGCTCTGATTTAACTCCCGCAATGACTCCTTGGTTGTGTCCTGAATGGAAAATGGCAATGACTCATTAAAGCATCTTAGCTTAATTAAAAAATACAATAAAATACTGGATGGAGATTCCACTGACTGAATCAGCAAAACCCTTCGGTCGCAAAGAAATTTACTTTATGTGTGGAGTCGTTGTAAAGTTACTGGTTTTACAACTTATTGAGGGTCTGCAGGCCCGGGGCTTTAAAGGGGTGAGGGTTGGCAACCTGGCTGGGGGTCAAGTGTGGATTTTAATCAGATGGCAGAGTCGAGCATTAAACGTCTGGAGAAATTGTCACTGAATAGCTTACTTCCTGGCTTACTTTAGGCTCTCTGAACTACGACCCACCCGAATCCACACACGCAAACACAGAGTCAGCGAAACTCAAAGCGTTTTTGCGCCTCGGGCGTCATAGGTCATCTCAGGTAATGGTGTGGTAGGAAAATGGTTTTTGTCTCAGCCCATTGGTAATGGGGGAAGGTTTACCTGTCGCGGACTGAAAGAGAACGGACACATCAACATTCACTTATCTGACTTGATGAATGTTATCATGTGGAAAAGGTAAATCAAGAGTGGCTGACATCAAACATACCAATCTCCTTTTGAACACACAATGCCCTCATTTATATAAATCTTGGGCGCTGGACGGCGGCCCCCCGTTGGAACCCTCGGGCGGCCAGCCGGGCTGAGAGGCCTTCCGTGTTAGGGTGCCGACCTGGAGAGACGTTTAAGTACGAGGAGACCGTGGAGCCTACAATTCCAGTAGTTTCCTAATTAATGTGTTAATTAAGAAGTAGAGCGGACTATTTAAAGTTTTGAGTTCCTGCCTTCCCTCCCCCTCCACAGCTCCCCGGCCTCCTTTCAAAGGAAGGTCTTAAGTGGCCTACTGGTGACCCCAGGCGAGGGAGGCTGGGCAGAAAGGATAGATTGTGATCTGCTTAATTAGGCAGCTCTGTCTTATTCTTACACCTTCAGCTCTAACATTGTTTTCCCCTGAGGCTATGTTTCTGTGTGAAGTTGTTCAACAGTTTTTAAAGAGAGGATTTGAAAGCTGCTGCAGGAATTTCTAACTTTCCGAAGGCTGGTCCCCCCACCACCCCATGCCTCCCAACACTCCTTCATTTACACCTTCCATTTCCTTCCTTGCCCACGTTGTCTCCCAGGTGGGCCCTCTGTCGTGTCCAAGTGAGTGCCCTCAGCGGGGACAAAGGGGCCCGGAGAGGCCTAGCTGAGAGAAGCAACCAGGTGAGGCCGGCTAGGGCCTGCCTGACCTCCCCACGGGCACCATACCCCCAGCCCGGGCTCCTCAGGGCGGCCCCTGTTCCTGGTCAGATGGCCTTGAGCAGTAGGTTGCTCTGTTTTTCATTTGCTGTTCTTCCTCATTCTTCGGCTCTTAACATAGTCTGGACACCTTTCTCTGCTTTTTTCTAGAAGGCACATTCTCTGCACCGGGAGTCGGCTTCATTGCAAGATCTCCAATTTAGGCATTTGAATGTGTATAAAAAAAAAAAAATTGGGTTGGCAAATGATTTAGCCTTAATCTACTAGAGTTTTAATGAGCACTGATCTCGGATCGTGATAGCTGAGGTAGGCCGGGTTGCTTTTATCTTTGAATACGAGAAACTTGATACGTTTCAGAAAGCAAAATGGTGATTTAGGGTTTTCTCTGTTTCTGAGACAAGAGCTCAAGAAAAAATGAGGGGGGGGGGGCGTGAGTACAGGCTCTTCTGGTTTGATACATCTGTGATTTCAATTTCCTTATACTTCTGTGGCCCTCCATTATCTGCCCCTGCCTGGGGGCCAAAGCTTTGAAATATTTTCAAACAATCAAAGAAAGACTTAATGCCTTCAGGTTAGAGGAAATCTGGAAGGCTACCTTGTGGGCCTTCCTGCCAGCTCAGAGCCCAAGCCACCCCCCCCCCCCCATCTGTAGTTCATTCTATTCCCAGCAGAAGTAGGAGCCCCCAGCGAGGGAGCGAGTGGATGTGGCCAGCACAACATGTGCTGTGCCTTATTGAGGACCCTCAGGGTGGCTCACCCTCTCAGTGCCTTCTCAAAGGATTTCAAGGCTTCGGAACAGATTCTCTAAAATGCAGGGCTGGGGACCATGTTCCAGAGATTCCGATCAATAGGTGTGTATGGTGAGGAGCTAGGATCTCTTCTTATAGAGCAATTCTAAGTTCAGAGGTCACACTGTGAAACTGAAAAAAGATGGTTTCCTCATAAACGTTTGAACACTTAAAATGAGAATTCACTGATAATTTTATTATGCTGTATTTAGAGCCCTGCCATTTGAAAAATAAACACAGGGGTTAGTGAATATATATCTGCAAGCATCTATCTATATGTCTATCACCTTCGTACCTACCTACCTACCTAGATAATACACCATCCTCTTTTGTAAATAGCTGTTGAGTCAAATAATGGTGATGTTGTTAAAAAGTCAGCCTCAGATCCTCAAAATTCTCTCTCTTGGTACCAACAAATGCGTGGGGCAGATCTTTAAGTTCAGACACTGCTACGACTTTTCTGGATTTCACTGTCAGGTAGTAACATTTTGTTAAGACCTATCTGAGGAGGAAGGCCAATGACCCATACGGGGATGACACATGGGGACAATATATGTGGGGGACAATTCCCCGCCTCACTGGCTGTTTTTGGTACTCTGTCCATTGTAGGACACACACGACGCCTGCCTGCCTTACCTTCATCCTCTTGGTCCCCCTCTGCCATGCCCTCAAAGACTTTCTTGTGTTTACATGTGGAGGACCCTTTTTCTTTCGGGTACTTAGGCTCTCCTTCTTCCATCCGACAGTTCTTATCCATCCCATAAACTCCAGTCCCCTCTGCTTCCCCTTCTCCTGTGGGGCAGTCCTCTTCCCAGAGCTGCTGTCTTATGACAGTCCAGACCTCACAGACCTAGGTGACAGTGCTTCCCACCGTCACTGTCCCTGGGTCCTGCACAATATATCATGCCTCTTGACCCCTTAATACGTCCGTGTTCCTTTTCTTTCTAAGAACGAGAGCAAGGATATTACCAAATTTAGGACATTTAAGATTGATATAATATTGTTAACCTAATCTGTGGCTCATATTGTAATGTCATCAGTTGTCCTGATAGTGTCTTTTAATAATATTTTTTCCCCAATATACCACCTAGCTCAAAGTCATGCACTAAATTTAGTTTTTTGGTACATAACATATAACTGTTAAGAATGGCTCTTCTTGGTCATATTTGCCAACAAATAATAGTGGACATTTTTGCTAATGAAAAACATTGGGTTAATATATAAAATTTAGTTGGTTTTATATTTTCCTCCCACCAACCTCTGTGGACTCTTTGACATTGGATACAACATATCTGGGCTCCATACTATGGAGCTACCTGTTTGAGTTGCACTGCTACCAGCCAGATTTTATACTGAACTGGGCCAACTATTGGCAAGCCTTTGTGTTTAAAGTCTTTCTTCCAGAATACTGGGGCATGCTCTGGAATGTTGCCTCTGTGTTTTCTAGCTTAATGCTCTTTGGGTTTAATCATTGTTCCTTCAAGAAGGATGAAGAAATCGCCTGCTATGGAGGGAGCTCTCACCTTGCCCGAGAGCATTATTTAAGAAATGGGGCTTGGCTCTCCTTCACAAAACACCTGACTCAGGCAACGGTATCAGTTTCTCACCCGAGCAGTACATCTGAACAATTCTTTGCCGAAGGTAAATGGTTGCTTAAAATACGCAAAATCAGGAGTGCCTGGGTGGCTCAGTCGGTTAAGCATCTGACTTCAGATCAGGTCATGATCTCACAGTTCATGGGTTCAAGCCCTGTGTTGGATTCTGTGCTGACAGCTCAGAGCCCCGAGCCTGCTTCTGATTCTGTGTCTCCTTTTCTCTCTGCCCCTCCTCCACTTATGCTCTCTCTCAAAATAAATAAACATTAACATTTATTTTTTTAAAAACAGGAAATTTCTCTCTAAGTCAGTGCCTCCAGTTTTGCTTGATTTAAGGCTATTTTATCCTTGGTTTTGGTGTTTATTTCAAGAAATTCAGAGTAGACAAAATGGATGTTAATAACCAGCCATTCAATAAAAACATTGCGGGACTGTTTGTAAAATCTGTACCACTTCTCACTTACCTTGTACTCTCGTGGCTCTCTCCGTAATGGAGGGGTTTTGTTAGCCACGTTCTTCCATCTTTTATTCCCCTTCCCCTCCTACATGTTAGCACTCTTGGTTTCCAAAGATCCTTTTAGAGATGTGTCACCCCGTGGGTCAGTAGATTGCCTTTGAGGGGAGAAGAGGGCAGAGCTGAGGAAGGGAAGGTCTGAGTCTACTCTCAGTCCTACCAATAGCGCCGGATCAAGCCTTTTACTCTCCTTGAACCTCCATGTTCTTTTTTTCATTAAAACAAAAATAAGAATAATTGCCCTTAACACTTCAGTGGATATTGGAGGAGGGGGAGGCGTCAAATGAGATAGTCCCGAAGAAAGCAACTTGAAAACCATCCAGTGCTGTGGAAATACAAGGTCCTATTGTCATGAACACTCACTCCCCGAACAATCGGGGTTATAGGGAAGGTGAGGGGGGTTACCATGGAGCAAACTGAATAAGAGAAATGGAGAAACTGTGTTGTTCAGGCCGTCAGTCACTGGGAGATCTTTGAGCTTTATGTCCGTTTGCTTGTAAAGATATTTGTCCATCACTAAGTCTTTTCATTTTGGTTTTATTAGCCATGTGGTAATAGATTTGAATAAAAGGTTGTTTTTTATTAAAAAAAAATTTTTTTAACGTTTATTTATTTTTGAGACAGAGAGAGACAGAGCATGAACAGGGAAGGGCAGAGAGAGAGGGAGACACAGAATCCAAAGCAGGCTCCAGGCTCCGAGCTGTCAGCACAGAGCCCGACGTGGGTCCCGAACAAACAAACCGCCAGATCATGACCCAAGCCGAAGTCGGATGCTCAACCGACTGAGCCACCCAGGTGCCCGGTTGTTTTTTTTAATGTTTATTTATTTTTGAGAGAGAGAGAGGAGAGAGAGAGACAGAGAGAGAGAGAGACAATGCCAGCAGGGGAGGGGCAGAGTGAGAGGGAGACTCAGAATCAGAAGCAGACTCCAGGCTCTGAGCTGTCAGCACAGAGCCTGACTCGGGACTCAAACTCACGAACCATGAGATCATGACCTGAGCTGAAGTTGGATGCTTAACTGACTGAGCCACCCAGACACTCCTGAGTAAAATGTTTTTTAAAAAATATTTGTTTAATTGTGGAGTATTTCATCTAGGTATAAACTGTATATTATCTAGCAGATAAACCCGAGTGTTTGAACTATGGCCATGTTGCCACTATTTACTTTCAGTGTATCTGCAATTTGTATATAATTTGAGGTTGTTTTTCTTCTTTGAAAGAGGTTTTTTTTTTTTTTTCATTTCTGTCACAATTTTTTTTTTTCTGGTGATGCTCAGTAGTGCACAGTATTTGCTTATTTATTCATTATTTTTATCTTCTGGCTTCCTTTACCCATTTCTCCAACCTCCCCCCACCCCCTCCTCTGCCTGTGGCAACCACCAATCTGTTCTCTGTATCGATGAGTTTGTTGTTCGTTTTGGTTCTGTGTTGTTTTGTTTTTAAGATGGAACATGTAAGAGATCACACAGTATTTGTTTTCTCTGACTTATTACACTCAGCACAATGCTCTCAAGGTCCATTCACGTTGTCACAAATGGTAGATTTCATTCTTTTATACGGCTGACTAATATTCCATTGTGTGTATATACCATTTCCTCTTTATCCAATCACTCATCGATGGACCTTTATGTTGTTTTCACGTCTGGGTATTGTAAATCGCGCTCTAATGAACATGAGGTGCATATATCTTTTCAAGAGTGTTGTCATTTCCTTCAGGTAAATACTCAGAAGTGGAGTTGCTAGACAATATGGTAATTTTTTTTTAAATTTTTTGAGGAATCCCCATTATGTTTTCCACAGTGGCTGCACTGGTTTCCATCCCCACCAACAGTGCACAAGGGTTCCCTTTTCTCTACCTCCACACCTACAGTTATTATTTCCTATCTTTTTGGTGATTGCCATTCTGATAAGTGTAGGGGGCGCCTCGATGTGGTTTTGATTTACATTTTCCTAATGATTAATGATGTCAAACATCTTCTCATGTACCTATGGGCCATCTGCATGTCTTCTTTGGACAATTATCTATTCAGATCTTCTGCCAATGTTGGAATCAAATTATTTGCCCCCCCCCTTTTTTTTTGCTATTGAGTTGCGAGTTTTTTATGTATTTTGGATATTAGTGCCTTGTTGGATACACAATTTGCAAATATTTTCTCCCATCCAGTATGTTGCCTTTTCATTTTGTTGAGGGTTTCCTTTGCTGTGCAGAGGCTTTTTTAGTATGGTGTAATTCCATTTATTTATTTTTGCTTTTGTTGCTCTTGCTTTTGAAGTCAGATTAAGAAAAATAATTCCATGACCTATGTCAAAGAGCTTACTGCCAAGGTTTTTTTTTTTTTTTTTGTCTTGTTTTGTTTTGTTTTAGGAGTTCTATGGTTCCAGGTCTTATGTTCAAGTCTTTAGTCCATTTTGAGTTAATTTTTGTTTAAAATAATGGTCAAGTTTGATTTTTTTGCATGTGGTTGTCCAGTTTTCCTAACACCACTTATTGAAAAGACTATCCTTATCTCATTGCATACCCTTGGCTCCTTTATGATAAATTAGTTGACCATATGTATGTGGTTTTATTTCTGGACTCTATTCTGTTCCATTGATCTATGTATCTGTTTTTTATGCCAATACTTAATCACTGTAGCTCTGTAATATAGTTTGAAATCAGGGAGCATGATACTTCTGGATTTTTCTTTCCCAAGATAGCTTTGGCTACTCCATTGTTTGTGTGTGTGTGTGTGTGTGTGTGTGTGTGTGTGTGTGGTTCCATACTAATGTTAGGATTATTTGTTGTATTTCTTTGAAAAATGCCTTTGAAATATTTATAGGTATTACATTGAATCTGTAGATTGCTTTGGGTATTGATTTTAATGATATTGATTCACCCAATCATAAGTACAGAATATTTTTCCATTTATTTATGTTTTCTTCAATTTCTTTCATTAATGTCTTATAGTTTTCACCTCCTTGGTTAAATCTGTTCATATGTATTTTATTCTTTTGATGCAATTATAAATGAGATTCAAGCATTTTTTTTCTTTTAGTTTGATGTTGGTGTATAGAAACCACAGATTTTTATGTACTGATTTTGTAGTTTGCAACTAATTTTGTGACGGCATGTATATTCCTTTTGACTCATTAACAACCTGGGATGGAGCTGACCCAATCTGAGATCTGTGGCTAGAATGCATTGGTTTGAATCTGCACAATTGTTTACATTACTGTAGCTCTTTCTTGTACCTTACAAAGTAGAAATGAAGGGCACATTTTGTTCTCTATGGCTTATGTCATATGTGCAGAATTCTTAATCTCTATCCCTGATCTTTACAATGCTCCCTATAGTATATGCCAAAAAAATGTAACCAAAGATCTTTATGGTCTCAGAATTTCATTTCTTTCATTATGTCATACTAGAACCTATAATCACAGAACATCACTAACTTCTGAATTAAAAATTTACTGTGAAGTTGAAATCTAAGTCCCACTCACATGAAGCAAACAATCTTATAAATGACACTTGAACTTTATTTCCTATATTAGCTTCTAACCTTTGAATTATAGCCTTAGGCTTGCTAAATAATATACATCCGTAAATATGTAATGTAATTAACATGGGTTTCAATGTCTTGAAAACACTTAAAGACATAGGCAGCTGTGGGATTGTTCCATGGGCCATTCTAGTCATCACTTTCAGTCAGGATTATTGGCCTTGGTCTTTTATACCATGAATTAAGGCTAAAGATTCAGAGACTTGAACTTCTCTGATCACAAGGTTGAGTAGGTGCTTTTATTCCCATCGCTTTCGTGTAGACATGATTTGCCACCTGGGAAGATTTTAGAATCATTTTATCACTCTCCATGTGGAAGCAAGCAGGCATTTTTAGACCATTTCATTTTCTTTTATTTTTTTAAAGTGTTTTTTTCCTAATGTTTATTTATTTTTGAGAGAGAGAGAGAGAGAGAGGGCATGAGCAGGGGAGGGGCAGAGAGATGAAGACACAGATTCCAAAGCAGGCTCCAGGCTCCGAGCTGTCAGCACAGAGCCTGATGCGGGGCTCAAACGCATGAACTGTGAGATCATGACTTGAACCGAAGTCAGACACTTAACCGACTGAGTCACCCAGCCTCCCCTTCACTTTCTTTCTTATGGTAAGTGTTGATTCTTCTATGCTGCTCCAAGATTATGAATAAGTCAAAAGAATCCCAGGCACATAATTGCCTTCTTACCTTCATATATTTCTCAAGCTCTATCTTTACCTTTAAAGCAGATCAAATGTGGTAGGAATTCTTGATTTTCCCAAATGCTAGTGTTTTTATTAGACTTTTTTTTTATCGCCTCAAAATGAAAAAGTGGAAATTATGAGGAAATAGTCATCTTTCATTCTTTATATATTCATTTTATGTTAACTTTGGGGCAGTGTTGTGCACAGCTTTGAGGAAATAAGGATAAATAAAGTAATGCTGCCTTTAAAGACCTTAATGTCTAATGGAGAGAAAGTCCTCTCTCTAACTGGAGTATGATAAGGACTAAACCAAGGTAGAGAAAAAGAAGACATAAAAACAAAGGTTACGACTAGCAATAAAATGAGTATAAAATATGTCAAGGTGAGTTGTGATTTATGTGTATGTCATGATGGCAAAGCTATATTAGATAAGGGCTACAGAAACTTTTTATTTCACAATAAGTGTAAGCATGAGCTTATTTCAGGAGTTTTGGGGACATTACACATACTAATAATGTTAATACTAATAGTAATAAGAAGTAAACTAATTGTGAGTGCTTCTTATGTGCCAGATACCTATACGGTGTTTTATGGGTGTATCACATTTGATCCTAGAAATAAAACTATGTGTCAGGAAAACAATAAAGCACTGAGGCTCATTAAAACGACTGGGATCGGACCTCCTCGGCTCAAATCCTGCATCCGCTAGTTCCCCACATGACCATACGCAAGTTGCCTAAATCCAAGTCTGTGGTTTTTTGTTATGTGGTGTTATTTTGTTTTGTTTTGTTTTGTTTTTGTTTTTGTTTTTGTTTTTGTTTTGTTTTCTAATGAGGACAACATTGATGACTTAGTCAGAGGGTAGTTATGAGAAAATTGAGTTAATTTACGTAGCACTGTGTTATTTTTTTTTTTAACAAATAGGAAAAACCCTGATTTAGATCGTTTATGTAACTTTCCAAATACCACAGGCAAGTTTAGCAGCAGAGCTGAGATTCACCCCAGATCTGTAGACTCCAAGCCAGTATTCTTTTTACTTTGTGTTGGACATATTTTAACAATAGTCATTATATTTGTATGATGTATGTAGTTATATATCATATAAATCTTAACAACTTCCAACCTCAACCACCGTGACATCCACAAATGAAAGTTGATTTCACTTCCTCATTTTAGATTACAACTTGTCACTTCCTCGTTTTAGATTTCAACTTTATTTGCGTGCACTTCTCGTGTGTCTAATAAGTTTAGCTTTAATTAAATGACATAATTTTAGGTGGTATCACAATTTGGCATGTCTAAATCATCCCATTAGCTGATATCAGATTAGATTTGGAAAACTTTATGTTATGACTGAGATGTGTAAACACTGATCTACTCAGACATACAGCTGCATAAGTGATGCTATCTTTAGGTTTATTAGTTTTGGAACATTTTGGAGAATGTGATATTACAGCTAAATAGGGAAACTAATATTTAAGTAATGCTGACACAGCATTACCAAAACCAAAACGAAAAGTCTCTCTGTTATTCTCTTTGATGTCGTCATTCAAAGGAACGTGTTAATAAAAGAGGGCGTGGCAACCAAGGTAGAATGGCAAGGTTGACAGCCACAGGGGGCACGCCTCATGCTGCAAAATTTACAAAATTTACAAAATGGAATTGCTGCCACACATGCTTCATTTTTCTTGGAATTCTCTTCTTTCTTTCTAATATCCAATCTTATAGTACCAAACCAAAGCATTAAAGCACTAAGAATTTCCGATAAGCTTTAGGGAAGGGAGTCAGATTTCTATTTTGCCACATGACACCACAGCCTACTTCCATGAGTGAAGGTGTATATTAATTTTCAGCATTCTTTTCTGTTTATTTATAATTATTATTATTATTACTATTACAATTAATTTCATGATAGCTCAATCCATGAATACTCTGAGGAAGGGTGAATATAATTCAAATATCAATTAAAGGAAAGAAAGAATGAATGAATGAATGAATGATCTGTGTTACAGGTTTTTTTTAAATTTATTTATTTATTATTTGAGAGAGAGAGAAAAAGCATGAGTGGGGGAGGGGCAGAGAGATAGAGAATCCCAAGCAGGAGCAACACTGTCAGTGTGGAGCCCGATGTGGGGCTCAAGCCCATGAACCATGAGATCATGACCTGAGCTGAAGTTGGACACTTAACTGACTGAGCCACCCAGGCCCCCCACATTTTTTCTTATGGGAGGAGACAGAAACTTCTCCTAGTTATGTGAAAAATAAGAATTCCAGATCACATGAAGACAGTATTTAGAAATGCACACCGTATCCTTCTCTTTTGCCTCTCTTTATCATTCATATAGCTGAAGAAGGAAGGTCATGATTGGACACGTTACTTACGATTACTGAATCCACATCAACTCTAGGAGCTGTATTACCCAACATTTCATCTTGATTGGTTTTCCATATTCAGTTTCACTGATTTCTGTTCTTTATTATTTTCAGCTTTCTTTGGGTTTACTTTGCTCTTCATTTTCTAGGTTCTTGAAATTGGGGCTTAATTATTTATTTGAAACTTTCTCTTCTTACTAATATAAACATTTAATATTATAAAGTTTCCTCTCAGCACTGCTTTAGCTATGCTCCGCAAATTTTTATTTTCATTTAGTTCAGTGCATTTTTTAATTTCCCATGAGACTTCCTCTGTGATCCATAGATTATTAGAAATTTGTTGTTTAATTCCTAAATATTTGGAGGTTTTTCCGTTATCTTTCTGTTATTGATTTTTGGTTTGATTTCTTGTGGTCATAAAACACACTGTATGATTTCAGGTTTTAACATTTTTTTGAGGCTTGTTTAATGGCCCAGGATATGGTCTATTTTGAGGTATGTTCGATGCAAAGAATGTGTCTGCATAGAGTTTTCTGTAAATGTTGATCAGATCCTATTGGTTGATGTGTTGCTGAGTTTTTATAGATCCTTGCTGATTTTCTCTCCAGTTGTTCTATCAGTTGTTGAGAGAAGGATGATGAAATCTCCAACCCTAATTGTGAGTTTGTCTATTTCTCCTTTTAGTTCAATCTGTGTTTGCTTCATTTATTTTGCTGTTGTTTAGGACACACAAATTTAGGATTGTTGTGACTTGATGGATTAACCCTTTTTTCATTATGTAATGTCCCTCTGTCTCTGGTAAATGTGACTCTTGCTTGCTTGCTTTCTTTCTTTATATATATATATATATATATATATATATATATATATATATATTTTATGTTTTATTTTTTATATTTGAGAGAGAGAGACAGAGAGCGAGTAGGGGAGGGGCAGAGAGATAGAGAATCTGAACCAGGCTTCAGGCCCCGAGCTGTCAGCACAGAGCCTGACGCGGGGCTTGAACTCACAAACTGTGAGATCGTGACCTGAGCTGAAGTCGGATGCTTAACCGACTGAGCCACCCAGGCGCTCCATGACTCCTGCTTTCTTTTGATTAACGGTTGCCAAACATATTTTTCTCATCATTTTACTTTCAGCCTACCCGTGTCATTGTATTGAATTGAGTTCCTCATAGACAAAATGTAGTCCTGTTTTCAAGTTCAGTCTGCCGATCTCTGTCATTGAATTGGTACATCTGAATCATTTACATTTAATGTAATTATTGGTACATTAGGGCTTAAGTCTGCTATTTTATTTTTGTTATCTGTTTGTTCCCTCTGTTTTTAGCTTCTCTGTTTTCTTCTTCATGCCTTCTTTCTGTGGGTTACCTGAACACTTTTTAGAATTTCATTTTGAGTTGCCTTTAGAGTTTTTGAGTATTTCTCTTTGTATAGCTTTTCTAGTATTACTCTGCAATTATCATAAATATTTTCTCTGCTTATGTTTTGAACCAAATCTGAAGTGCTATAGTTTTTCCTCAATGTTCAAACATAATTTACAAACCCAAGAGTAACAAAATGTATTTGCTTATGTTTTTATTCTTTCTCTTGTTTTGTTTTTCCTTCCCCCTGATGTTCCAAGGTTTTTCTCCTTTTATTATATCTTTTCTCTTTAGAGAACTTCCTTTAGGCATTTCTTAAAAGTAGATCTGCTGGTGGTAATTCTATTAATATTCCTTCATCTAAGAATGTCTTGATTTCCCATTCATTCCTGAAAGATCTTCACTGGATATAGAATTTGCAGTTCTTCTCCCTTTTTAGCATTTGAAAAATGTGTTACTTCCTTCTAGACTCCATGATTTCTCATGAGAAATCTACTGTCACCCAAATTATTTTTTCCTGAAGGTAATGAATTATCTCTCCTTTGCTTTTTTAAAGATTTATTTTCCTTCAATTTTCAGAACTTTGACTATACTGTGTTTTGGGATGGATTCTCTGACTTTATCCTGTTCAGATTCTTTCAGATTCTTGAATCTATAGGTTTCTATAGGCTTTTGTCAAATTTGGGAAGCTGCAGCCATTATTTCATTGAGTAGTTTTTAAATTGCACCGTCTTTCCCCCTTCCTTCTGAGTTTCCAATGACAAGGATACTAAGTATTTTGTTATAGTCCCAAAGGTCCCTGAGGCTCTGTTCAATTTCTTCAGTCTGTTTTGTCTCTATTCTTAGGATTGGGTAATTTATGTTGTTCTATCTTCCAGTTCATTGAGTTTTTTCCCTCTACCTTCTTCATTCTGCTATTGAGCTCACCCAGTGAGTTTTTATTTCTGTTATTGTATTTTTCAGTTCTACAATTTCCATTTGGTTCTTTATATCTTCTATTAACTTGATGAGATTTTTTTTCAAACCTTTTCAGATGTATTCATAATAGTTCATTGAAGCACCTTTACGATGACTTCTTTACAATTGTAACATGTTTGTCATTTTTGTGTTAGTACTTTTGATTGTCTTTTTTATACCAGCTGAGATTTTCCTTGTTCTTGGTAGGATGAGTAATTTTTTATCGAAACCAGGACATTTAGGTATTATGTTATGAGACTCAGAATCTTATTTAAACCTGTTTTAGGTGGCTTCTTCTGATATCTCTGTCAGAAAAATGAGGGGTGGATTATCTCATTATTATCAGGTATAAATAGAAGTCCATTCCCTTGACCTCCATTGATACCCAAGGTGGTGAGAGCTCCTTGTTACTGCTGGAAAATGATAGGAGTTCTGGTTCCCAAATTTATATCTCCCTGGAAAGGAGAGATGAGAGTGCCTCATTAGTGCTCCCCATCAGGGAGGTGGCCTTAATCATCACTGAGTAATCATGAAAGACCTGACTCTCATGAGGCTTCCTGTGACATCATCACAGCTGGGAGCTAGGGAGTTCCTCATTCATACTGGGTCAGAGTGGAAGTCCACGTTCACCACAAGATCTCCACTGACACTGCAGTAGGGTCTTATTACCATTTGGCAGTTGTGAAGGTCCCAGCCTCCTACTCAGCCTTCTTTGTATCATAACAATAGAGAGGATCAATGTGCCTCATTTTAGCCTGGATTAAGTGGAGTCTAGGTTCTGCACCCCGTTTTTTTTCAGACATGGGTAAGGGTAGGGCCATGGTTTCTATTTTAGCTGGAGTAAAGCAGTTATTGTCTAAAAGTTTTCTGTCTTGCTAAGCTGCTCTTTTACTGGTTCTTTGGCTAGAAAGAGGGCTTTCCTTGGGTCTTATTTTTGTCTGTACCCATTAGCATTTTGGGGTTGCCAGCTTCTCTAGCTCTAGCTTCAGATATATAAAGAAAAAAACAAACCACGCCAAAACCAAATTCTAAAAACTCACTAACATACTATTCCTCTGGTTCTAGAGTCCCTTGTCAGTGTGACTTCACCACCTTTCATAGCCTTCTTAAATTTATTTTATATAGAATATCCAGGTTTTTCATTGAACTTAGTAGGAAGAGCAAGGAGAAATATCACTATTTATCTGTCTAGAAGTAGAAGTCTGGCTGGTTGATTTTTATTTTTATTTATTTATTTATTTTTATTTTTTTTTAATGTTTGTTTATTTTTGGGACAGAGAGAGACAGAGCATGAACGGGGGAGGGGCAGAGAGAGAGGGAGACACAGAATCGGAAGCAGGCTCCAGGCTCTGAGCCATCAGCCCAGAGCCCGACGCGGGGCTCGAACTCACGGACCGTGAGATCGTGACCTGAGCTAAAGTCGGACGCTTAACCGACTGAGCCACCCAGGCGCCCCAGTGGCTGGTTGATTTTTAATCACTGGGGACAGTTCTTTGATGAATAGTCAATTCTGCATTGGTGTGACACATGAGACACCCACCAGATAAGGCAACATTGGTAGGACAAGATTCTATGTGTCCTGCATGTCTCAGTGATTGGCTTCAGACCCTGATGCAACAACTGGAGAGGGTCTATGTGGTCAGAATATCACTCTGTACTGGGACTATGAGTGGGCATTTAACTTACTTTATTGTGACAGCAACATGTATGTAATCAGAATAAAAGAATCACATATCATGATATCAGAAATATTTCATGTGTTATGTAGAAACTGAAGTATATTTACATGCATCGTACTAAATATAATAAACACTAGATTCTAATATTAACTAGTGCTTCAATCTCACAAGAAGTTGGTGAAATTCTTAAGAAAACCGTCTGTATTCTTATTTCAATTTTATCTTCTTTCATGGTCCTGGCTCTATTAAATGTGTGTTCCACATTATTCCTGCCCGCTAGACGCTACTAATAAATAACAATGATTCCGATGATAGTAGTGGCAATAGTTCTTTCTACATAAATTAAGTAATTTTAATCACAGAAAACAATAGTTAGTTCCTATGATTATCCCCTTAATACAGATAAGAAATGAATGAACAGGGAGATGAAATCACTTCTTCAGTTAGTAAGTGGCATAGCTGGGATTTGAACTAAGGCAGTTATGGTCACTTTCCCGTTTCAGAGAGTTTAGTACAAACTGCAGAACACCCTTACTAATTCAATTGGCAATTACTTCAAGTTCAAACTTGAAGCATAATCTTTACCACGGACTGCCTTTCTAAAATGGCTTTGATTTCTTCAAAGTATCTGTCACCAATGATTAATTATCCTAAAAATGGCTTCTCTCTTCCGATGATGCTGTTGGGAGACACTCCTCCATGGGTTTCTCATGCTCATACATGTCTTGCTGTGTATCCCAAGAATGCAAGTCCTTGACTGCTCTTTACCTGGGCCATTTTTCAGGGTTTTGTTTGCACTGAGAACAACCTTGAGGGATTAGATACCATCTCTCCTTAAAAAGGGGGCATGCTTGTTCCTGCTAGCTGTAAAAACAGTGACTTTCCCAGAGTTAGGATTTCTTTCCTATAATGCCTCGGTATCATTTGTTTCTCCATGTTCTTCTGGGACTTGGGCTCGGGTAACTGATGCAGCTATGCTGACGCTTTGGCTACTGCCTTTGCTGTGAGTAGTAACACTGTTTTTCTCTGACCCAGGAATTGTGTGTCTTCCGGAGCATCAGTGAAACTGGCTGGCTAACTAGCTTGCTAGACTGCAGGGAGGTGTGGTAAAATCCCAGACCCTTTAGTTTTGACAGGGACGCAGATCCATTCCTGCCTGCTAATCTGAGTTTTCTGGGAGCTAAAACACAGTTAGGTGATGGGGATTGAAATTCTGATTTTTATTCAGGAAGAGTAAGTTTAAAATTGAGTCCAGGCAGAAAAGAATTATTTTTATCAGTTAGAAGCATGAACTTTCTTTCTTTCTTTCTTTCTTTCTTTCTTCCTTTCTTTTTTTTAACTTTCTGATTCTTCCTGTGTAACATTACTGGAAATTCTCTCTAATTATACTAGTTTAACATTTTACCAGTCCATCATTCCATTCCCACAGCCCAAACATAGACCCAATTCATCAATTGACTTGTTATTTTATAATGCTATCTCCGTCTAACTACCTTGGAGAAAATTTTAGTCGATACACGTTGATATGTGCTGTTTTGGTCAAGCCAAAGAGTGAAAATAAAAATAAATGGAGAATGTATGAAAATAAGTAGCTTTCTTTTTGAGAGAAGATCCAGGAAATGGCTTTTAAAGATGAGGTGAAATCAAAATGGAACACATTCATTTGAAAGTTATTACTTTATACACAACGAAGGCAATGACTGTTGTTATTTTATACACATTTTTATTTTGCCTCCCAAACCTGAACTTTCTAGAAAAAGTTGATGGATTCCTCACCTGTATGTGACACAACCGTAACTGGGCTCTCCTAAGTTAGGGTCTCCATACATTACATTTAATATTAATTACCAGACACAATGACAATGGTAAGACATGACGACATAGCCAGTCAGTGAACCGTGATGCAAGGTTAGCGGATATTTTGTAGAGAATGACAAACAGCAGGAGACTTGAAAGTGGCAGAGGGTTTGTTGTCTGAAAAGAGGCAGAACATGAACAGCAGAGAGAAGCTAATGACAGCCTGGAATAAGGTTTTGGAAGAATTGGTTTCTATTAGTAAATTAGCAACAAATACTCCTCTTTCACTGTCGTGCCTTCTAGTGATCGCGCAACACACACACACACACGCACACACACGCACACATGCACACTCAAAGGTTCAAAGGAAAACCTGTCTTCTAGTAACTTAAACCCAAGCTGTGTGGCCTTCCAGCAACCCAGACAAAGTAGTGACGAGAATGGGAGTACGGTTTAATGATTTTCAGTTTCAAGTTCTCTCCCTCAGTTTCCTCCTGCTTCGACAGGGTTGTGATATAGTATTTTAATATTTTAGTATTTTCGTGTTCTGACTGCTTCTCCCTCTGACCTGCCTTTCTCCTGGCCACCTTATTTTCTAAACACTCTTGTCCATGCTGCTGTTGCTTTCTTTTTGTCCATATTTGCTTATATATATTTTTTAATATGCCTTTTAAATATCTTCTTTCTTTCTTTTTTCTTTTTCCCCCCAGTTTTTGTCTTTGTTTGCCTGATTTTCTGGGCAGTGAGCCCAGTCTGGGTTATATTTCTTTTTGTGTCTATATTCTTTTCAAAACAATTCCTCCCTTTAGAATTATTATTCTCATCCATTTATTTTCTCATCAGAGACTTGAGTGATGTGTAAAAGGGACCTCCCAGCTGATCCTTAAGGGGAATATTTCCTTCTGTGTCTTTAAAAATATTCTCTCATGATGTTAGAAGATGGGGCTTAATGCCTTCCTTACACATTTGGCTGCCGAGTAAAGTGGCATTTGTTTTGACCAATGCTCGCTTCATTTTCTTTCCTCTTACCGAGTCAGATAGAAATTGTGCGTGTGTCTGTCTGCGTTTGTGTGTCCGAGTGTAGTGTGGTTGCCGAGAATTCTGTGCGTGTGCCGGTGTGTTTGCGTGCCTGTGGGTTCGGGCTGACTGAGATGCACTGTAGATGCGTTCAATGCTCCAGTGCGCTTTGGCATGTTTATTTTGGAATGTCATTTCCAATCAAATCTAACATTTATAACTGGCCTCCCTTCATGGCTTTCTGGGCCACAGTTTAAATGCCCAAGAATAAACATGTCAGCTCTAAATGGAAGATTATGGCAGTAACCAAGACAGATTGCCATCTCATCAGCTGCTTAAAAATTAAAATTTCCTTCTGTGGTTAGACTTGCTTACAGCTGTGTCTATGGGCTGTGAAGAAAGCAGATATTGAGTGGAGTGAATGGGATCTAGGCTGCGAGATATTAAAAACACACAGGATACCTTGTCTGTCAGTAACAAACAGTCACAGAAAATTCCAAGTTGAGCCATGCTGCTTTTAAAGAAATAATCGAGTGATTCTAGCACCTAAGAAGATTAATTGTGTGGTGGGATGTGAATTATGTAGCTGTTAAAACACAGAGTCATCTAGTCATGTGTAAGTGCACACATTTTAAAGAGGTCCAGTTTCAAAGGGAGGTGTCACTAACGTGTCATGTTTGATTTGAAAGTAGGGTATTTTTTACGAATAACGGCCCCCAACTTACCGACGCATT
Organism: Panthera leo; assembly: GCF_018350215.1. NCBI lineage: Eukaryota > Metazoa > Chordata > Mammalia > Carnivora > Felidae > Panthera > Panthera leo. The sequence goes on from NC_056679.1 coordinate 3,031,273, forward strand.
CTTTGGATTTATCAAGTAAAATAGCAGTGTCTCAAGTAATCTGCCAGTGCCTTCAGTGAGTATGAGCTTAATACATTTCTCATATTAAGAAGTCAGCACAAACTGTCAGCTGCCAAAGGAATGAATGAACCTTTGCCAAACGAATGCAGTGAAATATTACTTCGTTGGTGATGCTATATTGTGATTCCGTCAGAGGCTTCTCTTATGAAGCATCACTCATCATGGTGCTTTCCTTGATTGTTACAAAGTATGCTGCTCCTTACCCTTTGCCGTAGCCAACGGAAGGAGTCTGAGAAAAGACGTCTCATAAGCGATTCAAACGGATTGTTTATCATACAGCCTTGGTCTTATTGCCATTTTGAGGTGGGGCTTTATCAGTGAAATTAAACAACTTTCTGGATCCTCTGACAAACAAATAATAAGGTAGGAGTTTCTTCCTTTAAAAATCAAGCTGCGGCATTGAAAGTAGTGATGGTGTTCAGATCGGTGCACGATACATTCACGAATGTGTCATCGTGTTCCCATGCTTTAATCTGAGAGACTAGCAGACTAGCAGCTGTTGACCTAGAAACAGTGCATCGATGCTCGTGGCCGTTGTCTGTATGAGTTTTCTTATCTTTGTAAGTCGGGTCCTATTGGGTTTCAAGGCCTGCTGCCTTTAATAGGCCGCTCAGAGCCATGGCACGTGAAGGAGCGCTTCAACTCTGGTTTTGCTCATAAACAGGCGTTCGGGATGGAGTCGCACCCAAACTGATACGTGCAACTCAAATAAGGAAAAGAATAAAACCTATGGCAATTACAAGAAGTCAATAATGTGTTTCAAGAAGTATTTAGCTCGTTAAATGATTGCGTAAGAAAAAAAAGTTGCTTTCGCTATGAGGTCTGAATTATCTTTAGATGAATAGCAGGACATTATGCCTATTTTTTCATTAGTATAGTGTCTGTGTTCATCCAGGCAGGATGAAGTAAAGCATTGATTTTTTTTATCTGTAAAATTCAAGTCCATAACTTTATCTTTACCTAAATATTGCACGAGAAAAACTCGGGTGGATATGAATAGGGTCTAGATTATCTGCAGAATTGATCTGGCTCTCATTTCATTATTTTGTTTTTACATAAAAATATGTCAGCACATGACTCAGCAAAATAAAAAAAGAAGACATTATTGTTTAACAGGCCTCCATATTAATCTCAATTGTCATCAGTTGGACCTAGTTGATGTAACCCTACCTATATGATCTAGACTCTGATTTATATAGTCCCTATAGTTCTAAAATTGTAGAGTTTATTGCTCTATTTTCTGTAAATTTAATTATAAGTAATGTATTTACAGATAATTTTTACTGTTTTTCCCCCCGGTTGTAATCACGCATACACTAGTCCTTTTCGTCCCATGCGTACTTAATTATAAAAATAAAGTTCGTCAATAGTTATCTAATAATATATATCTGACAATCCCCTGGTTACAGTAAATTTCACACATACTGACAATACTTTGAGAAAACCAATTTATAGCCCCACTCCCTTCCCGGGAGAATGTTCTTTCTATCTCAGTAATGTCCAGCAGATGAGATTAAAACATGGGTTAGCTGGTGAGCGTTAAGTGGGGTTATAAAGAAAATTGGCCTGAAACAGCTCAAAGTCACAATAATCCATGCCATGCATGACATTTTATTTATCAGGCATCTTAATAAATGCTTCCATCATAATTCTCTTCAAAGTAGCCGTGGCACAGCTTGGACTTCTTCCTTCTTATGGTCTTGATAACTAACTCTGCAAGCACAAATTTCGATAGCAGCAGATTACCTGGAGAATTTGTCCAATTTGCTCACTCTACGTACCAGGCCATGACCTGGATTGAGAGCCAGAAGAACATTTACTCGGGAATAGTGGGTTAGCTGTTTCTCTAATGTCTTTAACAAAAGAAATTTTGTTGGAGGCCTTGATTGGCTTGAGGCCTTTCTTAACCTTAAATGGTACCTGAAGGGAAGTTCTAGACACGAGAGGGGATTAGGAAGAGGATTTTGGATTCCTGGTATCAATACTTACTGAGTGCTTCCTTTGTGTGCCAGGTGCATTGACAGGTGCTGTGTATTCAAAGGAAAGTACAAGGAGTAGTGGTCCTTTCTCCTCAGAGAAAAATGTGTGTGGGGGGCTCTTAGCCTGGAAACTAGTGAATTTGAGTACATCCAACACAGGGATTCCTGACTAATCGCGGAAGAGAAGTAGGTAAGGCATTGACTTGGTCTGTTCCAGGTGCTATAACAAAATTCCACAGACTGGGTAGCTTATAAACAACAGAAAAGTATTTCCTGCAGTTCTGGAGGCTAAGTCCAAGATCGAGACACCGTTATGGTCACGTTCTTTTATTTTTAATTACTTTTTTATGTTTCTTTATTTTTAAGAGAGAAAGAGAGTGAGCAGGGGAGGGGTAGAGTGAGAGGGAGACACAGAATCGGAAGCAGGCTCCAGGCTCTGAGCTGTCAATGCAGAGTTCATCGTGGGGCTCGAACTCAGAACCACGAGATCATGACCTGAGTTGAAGTCGGACTCTTAACCGATTGAGCCACCCAGGTGCCCCAATTATGGCCGTATTCTTGTGAGACCTTCCTTCCTGGTTCATACCTAGCACCTTCTCTCTGTGTCTTCACATGGCGGAAGGGGCAGGGGATCCCTCTAGAGCACGGATACCGTTTCATGAGGACTCCACTCTTATGACCTAAGCACCTCCTAGAGGTTCCAACTCCTGACACCATCATCTTTGGATGAATTTGAGATTGAGGGGAGTCATAAACATTCAAACCGTAGCAATCAGCAATCATGTATGCATACTTGAGACCGAGATTCGTTTGGGGGCATACAAAATGGTATGGGATTTATTTGAATTTATGAGGAAGATAAAGCTAGGTTTTCTATCGAAGCAAATTTTTCTTTAACCTAAATGCCTGGGCTGCAATTTCTCACACATTTTTTTTCACTCCTTGTGCCAGTAATCTACTAGTTTTTTCACTTTGTCCACCGGAGGCTAAGGGAAAAACATGTGAGGATCAATCTGTCCTTGGGAGCTGACCTAAATGATGATAGTTCTCCGGGGAGAATACAGCTAACCACGAAACCTGAACAAACTTTATTTATCATAGAGCCAAGATGTTGACACCCTGACTACATGCAGATTACAGTCAGAAAAAATAACAGTAGATCATGACAATGACAAAAAGTAGCGTAAAACGTGAGGCAAAGTATTGAAAACGCTGTTATGCAACCTTTAGTAACTGTATTAAATCTTTCCCTTCTTTCTAATATTTTTAATATTTATTTATTTTTGAGAGACAGACAGACAGATCGGGAGTGGGGGAGAGGCAGAGAGAGAGAGAGAGACAGAGACACAGAATTCTAAGCAGGCTCCAAGCACAGAGTCCAATGCGGGGCTCTAACCCACAAATCACGACGAGATCACCACCTGAGCAGAAGTCTGACGCCTGACCTGCGGAGGCACTCAGGGGCCCCTCTTTCCAATTTAAACCTAATGTCACTACTAATATTAGGCTCTACCCCCATAACTCCATTAGAACATTCTACCTAGGCTTCACTCCTTGATTCTGCAGATAACCCTCCCTAGATTACTGAGATGAAGTTATACACAAAAAAAGTGAAACAATTCAACTTCCTTCCTTCCTTCTTACAACTCTGACTGCTCAGCAAACCTTCTCAGTCTCTACGTTTCTTCTCCAAACCAATCTTTCCTCAGGGCCCTTTGTCCCCAATTCTTTTGTTTCATTATTGCATACCTGAAATTTATGCCTTCTTCACTAATTTTTTTCCCTCAAACTAAGCATATGGTCAAACAGCCTATTCTTAGAGAAACTCTTCCTTGGGCTTGAATCATACTCTAATTACTGCCTCCTTCCTTTTCTTTCTCATCCAGGGCCATTCATTTATTCAGCAGAAGTTATTAAGCATCTATTAGGTGCTAGGTGCCATGCTAAGCTTTTTAAATCTCTAATAAAAATAAGCTTTTTCAGATTAAAAAAAAGCACATATGTTTTAAGTTAGGGAAATACAGAAATGAATAAAGAATAAAATCAAAATCACAAGTAATCCCACTCACAGACTGAACATGGAACACTAATACTTCGTATATAGCCAACCATTTATATATAGCTGCAGATTGATAACGATGTACCTCAGATATAGAAATAGAATAATATGGAGTATGATTTAGATTTGTAGATACTGCCCTTTGATAAAAGCTTTCTATAATGGGATTTTTTTCTTCATGATCTGCAATAGTCTTTGTGTTTTTTTAAATTTTTTTTTTTAATATTTGTTTATTTTTGAGAGAGGGAGAGACAGAGTGCAAGCTGGGGAGGGGCAGAGAGAGAGAGGGAGACACAGAATCCGAAGCAGGCTCCAGGCTCTGAGCTGTCCGCACAGAGCCCGACGCGGGGCTTGAACTCAAGAAACCGCGAGATCATGACCTGAGCCCAAGTCAGATGCTCAACCGACTGAGCCCCCCCAGGCGCCCCCAGAGGAAGTAATGCAATGGTCTTTGAATGCCCAATTTGTGATTGTGACGCAGTGTCCCACGTGACCTGGATAACTAGCCGATGACCAAAGATTCATACCCTTATTCCATTCCGTAAAGTTAGTCTGGGATGTGCAGCCAAGATTATGTTTCATAGTCCACCTTCGTTAAGGGAGAACCATGTGGCTAGCTCTTATTAACAATGGTATGTGTTATTTCTGAGCCATGTAAAGATGCTGTTTCTTCTCCAAGCTCTATGACCTCCCTCATTTGTTGGCTGGACATCAATGACCAAAGTCGCTTTCGAAGCTACGCATTGCAGATTGCCAGAACCTCTACCAAACTAGGGCCATAAATAACCACGCAGAGTAGATCACCTCCTACCTCCTCCTACTGGCCGCTAAATTTCACATAATGAGAAATACAATTTTACAGGAGTAAGCCAGTGCGATATGGGGTTTATCTCTTATGCTAATGAGTATTACTGTGGTACAGAAACTAGTACCTTGAAGTCGAGGCTGCCGTAATGAAAATCTGAAAATATGTGACATTCCTTTAAAGGCGAGGCAGGGGATAGTAAAAAAAACCTAACACTGATGGTTGGGAAGATGGAGATCCAAGTTATGTGTGACAAGCCATTTGGTTACATTGTTTGCAAGAATGTTTAAGGACAATCAGTTTGCCTGTAGCTCTAAGAGAAGAGGTTAAAAACTAGAATATCGGTGAGATACGTGGGTTGAATTCAGATTGTGTTAGCTTCCTAGGGCTGCCGGAGACTGAGCGCTTAAAAAAGCAGAAATGTATTCTTTTGCGGTTAAACTTGGCAGTCCAAAATCAAGGTGTTCCCAGGGCCATGTTCCCTCCAAGGCTCTAGGAGAGAATCTTCTACGCCTCTTCCTGGCTTCTGGTGTTTGTCAACACTCCTTCACCTTCTTTGATTTCTAGCTGTGTCATTCCACTTTCTGTCTGCTTCTCCACATGGCCGTCTTCCCCATGTGCGTGTGTCTGTGTCTCCGAACCACTCTTCATGAACATTCCAGTCGTCGGACATAGGGCCACCGTCATCCAGTATTCTCTTCGTCTGAACCCAGCTACCTCTGCCAACACCCTGGCTGCAAATAAAGTCACGTGCACAGGTACCAGAGGTTTGTGCTTCGACATATCTCTTGTTTGTAGGCAAAAGCGAAAGGGGATGAAAATAGTCTAGATGCCTGCAGTCCTACACGTTGGAAAAGGAAGATTTTGTTCCATCAGGTGATTTGGAAAAGCAAGACCTGTCGGAGTATCTACCACCTGCCACCTTTAACATACGGTCACCACGGTGGGGAGAACAGGTTGTACACGTAAGAACAGAGATGCCCACTGATGTGTGTCCAGAAAGATGGGCCGTGGCAGAGATGACTAATTGCCCCCCAGGGCAAAAAATTCCCCTTTCATTTTTGCCTACGAGCAAGAGTATTTTGTGTGAACTCCTATAATTTTTCAATGTCCATTTTGTGGGTTCAGCAGATGACAAGCCACCCAACCAGCGTCCCTTTTCATAAAACAAAACCGTGGCTGGGAAGGAATCCAGCTGCAGGAAGGGAAGGGATGTGTTTTACTTCTACTTGGTGAACGAGGGGTTAGGCTCTTTCTTTCTTTCTTTCTTTCCTTCTTTCTTTCTTTCCTTCTTTCTTTCTTTCTTTTAATGTTTATTTATTTTTTTCTGAGACAGAGAGAGACAGAGCATGAGTGGGGGAGGGGCAGAGAGAGAGGGAGACACAGAATCCGAAGCGGGCTCCAGGCTCTTTAGGATGACTTTGGGTTTAACATTTCAAAAAGAGTAAAAGCCTCTCTCAGCCTGGATCCCTTCATAACTGGATGGGGGAAGAAATGTATTTTGTTAAGCCGCTGATATTTCAGAGTTTATAATGGCAATAGAAACCTTTTACCGTAACCTCCACATGAGACGTCTCTCAATTTATCTGAAATATCCTCAATGCTTAGGCCTTTTAGATGTTTTTACTAAAGTTGGCCAAGGTTAACATCATGTTTACCTGTGATGTTTTGTATTTAACCCTGCTTGTTTCTTTAGGATACGTTCCTAAAGGTGAAATTTAGGGGGTTATGAGAGGTTGTCGATATCTGTTGCTCTCCAGAAAGAATATTTCAGCTTATTATTTCTGTCATAACTGTGCAATAGTACCGTATTTGTACAACGACTTTACAAAAATTTGCCAAACTGACGGAAGAAAAAACACATCATGTCTCAACTAAACTTTTGAAGTGCAGCCTGGATGTGATTTCATCACTGCGTCAGCTCCCCTTCACCTTCCAGACCGATTCCAATACGACTTCCGCCCCATCAAGCAAATGAAAATGCACTCCTTTGATAGTCTCCAATGACTGCCTAGTTACCAAATCAAATGGGCGTATTTAACGCCTTGTCTTTAACTGTTCGCGGCACTTTGACGAAATTGAACAGATGCTTTTTCTCCCTTGTCCCTCCTATTTTTTTGTTTTGTTTGTTGGTTTTCCTCGGCTCCTGGTTTTGTCATTTCATGATGATGATGATTTCTGTGATGATGATGCCGGTGATAATGATGATGAGTGAATACCTGAGCCTGTTCATTCTAAGTTCCTTGTCTGGATCTTTCTTTGCCTAGACTGTGCACGTCGGAGTTGTTTGGTATTCTCTTCTTGTTCTTTGGCTTCATATTTTCTCTCTCCGCCCATATTTCCAAATCTGCTTCTTACATGCTAATGGCGTTCATATCTCTGTGGTGAACTGGAACCGTCAAACACCCTGTAGCAGGCTGCCGCTGAATATTCCCCATCTGGATGTCCCATTGGGACTCCAAGCTAAACAGAATCGAATTCACGATCTCTTCCTCCTCCATATCTATGCCCTTGTTTTTTAATTTTTTTTAAGATTTATTTATTTTTGAGACAGAGACAGAGTATGAACGGAGGAGGGTCCAAGAGAGAGGGAGACACAGAATCTGAAACGGGCTCCGGGCTCTGAGCTGTCAGCACAGAGCCCGACGCGGGGCTCGAACTCACAGACAGCAAGATCATGACCTGAGCCCAAGTTGGACGCTTAACCGACTGAGCCACCCAGGCGTCCCTCTATGCCCTTTTTTATTTCTTGTGTAACTTGCTTGACACATTGTTCAGGCATTCCCCTGAACTTTTGGCGTCATCCGATCTTAAATATTCACATTCAAGTTCCAATGAGTTTCCAGTATTCATTCACATGATGTGACCCAAGATTAGGCAGTCATCACTTAGAACATAAACTTCCTTTTGGGTTTCCGCTTCTTTGGGTTCTCCACGTTGTCCCATGACATGTAACCATTCTCTGATTAGCTAGTAATGATCCTTCTAAACCGTAGCGTGATAACGTCATTGCCCGTCTTAATAAAGTTCTGTTCTCTACCGTTAGCATACAAGATAACGCCCCACATTTTTAGCCAACACAAGGTCCTATCTAGTTTTATAGCTTCTTCTCCACAATCCATAGCACACACTGTCCAGGAACATAAAGTTACTAAGTGTTCCCTGTTCGTGTGATGTTTCATAATATTGCATACGTTTTTTTTTCCCTTTGGATATAAGTCCATTATCATCACTACTATTATTTATTATGCTTTGCAAACAGACTTATTCAACAACTCACTCACTAGTCAGTTGCACTGTGAAGTCTTCTGAGACGCGGAACTGCCGTCTATATGACTTCGGTATCTGTGCGTAAGATGCTTCTATTACTGCTTTCATAACAGTGTATTATTATTTCTTTAAACCTGCTTGTCGTTTTGTGTCTCCCACTAGACTCTGAGCAAAGAACTTGTGTCCAAAATACATAGCACGGTTCTGGAATATAGTCAGCATGCGCTATTTGTTGAAATAGCAAAAGCTAACTCAAGAAAGATGAGATGACCAATACTCTGATACATAAAATTTTCTTCCCATTAGAGTTCTCATAAAGTTTTGTCAATCTGTTTTTTCCTAGTTCCTGAACCAGAATAATCTATTAGGAAACGCATGGGTAAAGAGAAAGTGGAAACAGTTCCGTCAATTTTACTGTCATTTAATCAGTGTAATCTCTCCCTTCAGGTACTGTGGGAGGTAAAGAGAATATAATGATGAGCATCATACAGCTGACCAACAAGACAGTATTTATAGAAGAAACTGAGTCACAGAGAGGGTTTTTTTTTTTTTAATTGCTTCAATCCTCTCTCTGGTAAGTGATTACCCCAGGATTAGAACCCAAGCAGTCAGATTCTAGAGCTTTGCTCTTAACTGCTGCACTACCCTGCCACTGTATGGGGGGGAAAATATGGTGGGAATTGTACTTAGAAGGCTGTCAGAAGTCCAAAGTAGAAATTGGGATTGGAAACGAGACGGCGGCAGCAAAAGGGGAACAGATCAGGGAGATCTCTTGGGGCCATGATTGAAAGAAGACGGCAACTGATATCGAGGGTTTGCTTGTTCTAGTGAAGAAAAACCTCGGTGTAGAACTGAGGGTGACATCAGGCCACCAGCCTGCAAGGGCGGGAATTCTGCCTACAGTCACCGAGACGGCTTTGAAACTGATTCTGCCTCAGCTGAACCCTGAGGTGACAGTGGCCGTGAGGTGAGAAATGTCTGTTGTTTGGGCTATTAATTTATTACCCTGTAGTGAATAACTAATACAGGGAATAAGAAAACGACCAACATTTTATGCTAGTGTTTCTAAATTGGAGCCCTTGAAATTTGTGACTCTTGATGAGGGACATTCTTAGTGACAATATAGGTGTGTTAACATAAGTGTATTCAAGTATATTTCAACTTTTTTGGGCATATTGGATGTGCTGATGAGATTTTTCTTAAATATGCTTTTTCAACCCTGGTATATTTACTTATATGGGAATTAGAATTGCATATGTAAATCATCAAGAAATGATGTGCATTTTGATGAAGCATAGAGTAATTAGAATATGTGATTAAATTAAACCTCAATTATCAGTACGTAGCTCTAAAAAAATCAAGGCAATGTCCCTTGACCTTACCGCGTATTAACATTTCCTGTGCAACACAGATGCCCCCGATTCCTTGAGAAACGCACACCATTGGCTCTTCCGATGAATATTTATGTCACAATTTTACACACACAACATGGCGAATGGCTGCCGTTCCCAGTACACGAGCTAATTGTGTCTGTATGTGACTTAATTTAAGTAGCTGTCTTGTTTAATTCATTACCTTAATACTTTCACCTCCCTCTCTATGTTTTAAATTACCTCCAGGATGAAATAGAATGTTCTAATTCTAAGGGCAGAAAAACAGTACTTGTGCGCAATTTTTCAGTCACAGTTCAATGATTTTGATAGCTGGTGTTACATTTGCCTCATCTAGCAGAGTGGATAGAGATATTCTCGTAGCTCAGGGAGAATCACCGAGGTACTAAGTACCACCCATAGGACAAAGACAGGCATCATTAACAAGGGCAAGTATCATGGCACATTTTATTGTGAGCTATGGCTGCATGATGAAGTTTGGTTTCCTGACAGACATAAATCACATTCACAGATTAAACTCATTTTCTGTGGCCTAAAGGAGCTTTTCTAGATTCAGTCATTAAATTTTTAGTTTAATCATTTTCATGTGTGGAAAAAATGATGTCTTCTACAGAGATGTAATGGTTATCCCTACTCCGGAGAAATTTACTGCATTATATTGCTGGGACTTAATAGAGATTTAGGTTTCATGTGGGGAATAGACTGGAGATAAAATTTAATGGTGCATCGAACCACAGAGGTGGGTTGTCATCGTAAGTCATGTGAAAAAGCTGGGAGTGATGAGACTTGCTATCTTCTCCCTGAAAGAAAAATACAAAAAACCCAATTTCAAATAATACCGTCTACCATAAATTTTTATGTCTATGTACTTTTGCCTGTCACCAAGTATCACAGGAGATCATTTCATTCACTCTGAGACGTGTTGACTGTAAGTCTGTATTTAACACCCAAAGATGGCGACAGTCAAGCAGTGTCCTGTCAACCTAGGATTCCAAAAGATGCTCTTTCCCTCTTTGTACCTCACGATACAAGATATAAGCAGATGGGTTTAAATGATTGAGTGGGTTTTCCCTAAGATTTGATCCCCAGAATGAATCTCCAGACATCCTGAATGTCTCCATAAAAATGTATTCTTTTTTCCTCATTTTGGCCCCCAACATTAACTAGCTTTTCTACACAGTGACTTTTGCTCTGTACCTTTTGTGTCTGTTTCCCCCCCCCGCCCAACCCCCGCACAAAAACTGTTCAGTTCTGTGTTTCGTTTCTTGAGATACCTTCCAGGCAATTGCTCAGAACAGGGCTATCAAATGGAACTTTCTGGGTGATAAAAATAGTCCGCATCTGTGCCGCCTGGTACTGTGGCCACTAGTCATGTGCAGCTTCTTGTCACCACTCGTGACGGGTGCAGCTCCAGAATGATGTTTTCCATCTCACTACATTTTAGTTAAAATGTAAATAGTCGCACGAGGCTACCGTATTGGATTGTGCGGTCTAGGTAATCGAGTGATAATATGTGCTTATTTTAAATATATTGTTCCTCTCAGTATAAAATTTATTATGTTCCCTTTGCATTTATTCTATTCTATTCTATTCTATTCTATTTTTTATTTTATTTTATTTTATTTTATTTTATTTTTTTTTTTTTATTATTTTATTTTATTATTTATTTTATTTTATTTAATATTTATGTTATTTTATTTTCATCATCTTGAGGGCTTATTATGTCCCAGGCACTGTGCAGCGTTCCTCAGCACAGATACTCTTTTATTTTTATAATTTGTATTTATTGCTGAACTCAAATTGGGTCCTGAGCCTTGTAGGAAGTGAGTTTTTTTTTGTTTTTTTTTTTTTTTTTAATTTTTTTCAACGTTTATTTATTTCTGGGACAGAGAGAGACAGAGCATGAACGGGGGAGGGACAGAGAGAGAGGGAGACACAGAATCGGAAACAGGCTCCAGGCTCTGAGCCATCAGCCCAGAGCCTGACGCGGGGCTCGAACTCACGGACCGTGAGATCGTGACCTGGCTGAAGTCGGACGCTTAACCGACTGCGCCACCCAGGCGCCCCTTTTTTAATTTTTTTTTTTTTTTTTTTGAAGTGAGTTTTGACATCAGCGCGAACTGCAGATGACTTTTCTTGGAACTTCCGCATGAAACACCAAGGTTCTCTGAGCACTATGCCCCTGGCAGCTGGGGTGTGGCAGCTATGACTTGTGTCCTTCACAACCAGATGTGGGCAAGCTCTAGGTGCACAATCAGTGGAACTCGTACCCGCAACTCAGTGGAAAATAAGTTACGAAAGGGACCATTCTGCCCCTCTTGTTTTGTCTTGTCCCAAGCTTCTTTTTGAGATTTTACACTCAAGAGGGGAAATTTTCTCCTAGTGGAATCAGAACCTGATACTGTAACATCAATGACATTTTTCACAGATACTCTGAAGTCCAAATCCCAAATTCCTACATACAGAAAGACACCGTTGAAAGCAATTTACTTGCAAGTATTCGGGTATTGTAATAACAGCTACGTAAATTTTTCAGAACATTTCTGCCTCATTGGATTAAGATCAAATTTATTAAAATATGTCTGAACCAATTAAGTAAATTGTGATATAATGTAAAGTACCAAACACCCACCCATGATAATAATTTCTATCAACATTTCACATCTGCAGTTAACTTGGAGCAGATGCTGTAAGACGTGACCCATTGTTTTATATTTGCATGTGACAACATGTTTTGATGTTTGCCTTTTAATTATAACATCCTGCCATGCAGGTTTTTCAAAGTACATGTGTGGTAAGTGTCAAAGCCTCCGTTAAAATTTTATTTCCAAAACCCTTTGTAGCATTTCCAATGATCCCATCTTTTTCCATACAGTTGACAGGGATCGACAGATTTGGGTGCTGAGAATGGGGTTGTGGATTCCATACCTTGGTTAATGGACACACGCACACATTTCCCTTGTGCCGTTTCCTGCAGACGAGATGATGAATCAAAATTGTCCATTTCTTATTTTTTTTTTTTTGCGGAGGGAGCTTCTCTATAATTCATAGGAGGCGGCCGGTGGCAGTCTAGCCTTTCAGTGATGCTCCTGTGATTGACAAATGACAAGAGGAACTCTGATCAACGCTGTAGCACAGTCGCCGGAAAGAGCAGGTGGGATGCTTGGGCGCATCTCTGACATTTCTGTTTCCACTGAGCATGGAGGTGGAAGAGAAAGAAGCTTTCAGCAATCTCTTCTGTTAAGAAAGGTACTGATTGGGGCGCCTGGGTGGCGCAGTCGGTTAAGCGTCCGACTTCAGCCAGGTCACGATCTCGCGGTCCGTGAGTTCGAGCCCCGCGTCGGGCTCTGGGCTGATGGCTTGGAGCCTGGAGCCTGTTTCCGATTCTGTGTCTCCCTCTCTCTCTGCCCCTCCCCCGTTCATGCTCTGTCTCTCTCTGTCCCAAAAATAAATAAAAAATGTTGAAAAAAAAATTAAAAAAAAAAAAAAGAAAGGTACTGATTTTCATTAGGCTCTATCTGAGTAAAACAGATGAAAATATAATGACTCTTGAGCTGGAATTGAACGAGAGGCATGTTGGGGAGCACGGAAGCACAAACATCTTCCTACTACACTTTTTAAAGTTTATTAAAGTAAATATTTGCACAGAAACCATGGTTCAGTAGCAGAGGCAGGAAGGGAATAAAGGAAACACGTGAACATCAGATCTGGTGCCTGGTGGCCCCACGTGTTTCTGGACTTTCTAGAAACGTTTGCAGGCGATATGCCCAGGTGTGCCAGGGTACGGCTGTCTCTCCTTCATAGCATCTTTGATTCTCCCTTTCCTTCCTTCCTTCCTTTCTTCCTTCATCTGTCCGAAGCTGTTACTGGGCACTTATTTATTAGGAGCTATATGAGGGCTCATATTCTTCCTCACCCACTCTTCCAACTGGGTCAGCAGGGTGCCTGTGGTGAGACCAGTACCAGGCTTCCGGGGGCCTCGCGTGGACCCCGGTGGGCAGACCTGGCCGTAGAATTCGGCAAAGAATGAACAGAGAACCAAAGATAATGCCTAGTCACAAAAGCAGAGTCAAGACTCAAACACACGGTCCAAATCCAAAGATTCTGAGTAAATAGTTAAAACCAGATTCTAGCAAAGAGATCACGAGCAGGGATAGAAGAACAGTAGGAGACACTGGTTGAGAGGGGTTGAAGGAGTGAGGAGTGGTCGGTGCCTTCCATGGATGTGTTTTATTTCTATACTGTCTCTGCAGCCTGTTAAGGGCATCAGAGTCCGTTTGGAAAGTGGGGAGAGACCAAAGTATATAATAAATGGTTTCTATCATCAAGGATCCTTTGGTGTGGAAACATATTGCTTGTTGCTAGGGAGAAATCATCACATGTTAGAAAGATAATGACTAGATAGGGTCTAGCCGAGATAGAAATGATTATTAAGCCACAGGACACTCTTTATAGAGCATGCCTATCACTACTCCACGCATACGTATTGCTGTTTTCTCTTCTTCTTTTTCTCACAGAGGCAACTCCTGGATCATCTCTCGAATTGCCCTGTGGTTGATCCACTTGGAGTGTTTTCAAAGCATAAATCATAGCATTGGATGGTGCTATGGCTTGGTTCTTCCAGCCCTCTTAACAAAGGAATCCGACTGACTCGGCAACAGTCCATTCATATGTTTTGGCTTCTGCTATTATGGCAGCTGGAACACACGCACACGCGCGCGTGCACACACACACAGACTATGGCCCCGTTGTAGAGATCTGACCATCAGCTTGTCAGACAGACTGATTCCAAATTCTGAAATATGCCTCAGAAATATAAGAACGGAGTTTTCATCACCACTGGGAGCTCATTAACAATGTGGAGAAGAGAATCTTCTGGTTTAAATTATGCCTTTTATAAAAAAATTCTCCAGGTTATTTTTACACCCTGCAAGAACAATTAGAAAGTGGTTGGTGGTTAAAGATCAAACTGGAGAAGGAGAACACACCCTGTTTTGCACGTGCAAAATTAAAACTACCAGCCTCTACCAAATACATGTGCGCTTCTTTGGCAAAGATAGGTTTTGTATGTGTGTGCACACGGGTGTGTGTGTGTGTATGTATCATATAGTTTTGGCTTTCTTTCACAATAACAAAGATAGAGAAAATGGTGCCAAAGAGAATTGTCCGCTTTTTTCTTTACTTGCGATTAATTGAAACACATTTAAAAATTTTTTTCAAATGCAATAGCATGTGTGATGGATAATGACGGGTTCTTCCTGGATCACTCACTTTCGGTTCCAGGTTTTGACATTATTCTGCTGACTGGATTAGTTGTTAACTCCTGAGGGTGAAAGGCTCTTTGAAATTCCGATCAACTATATGGACCCTCTTCCTAGAAAAACGTATGTACACGTACCTGAAAAATTGGCTCACCAGGATTTATAAACCTGGATCTCATCCACAGAACCAGAACCTAGGTTGGGTCTGTAGTTCTCAGTCTGGTTCCCAGTCTAGAAGCATCAGCATCACTTGGGAGCTTGTTAGGAAGGCATATTTTTGGGTCCCACCCCAGAACCATTCAATCAGAAACTAGGGGTGGGCCTGGAAATTTATGTTGTAAAAGTGGGCGGGGGGCATACTGATGTATCTTGAAGTTTGAGGACTGCTGGTACAGGAATATGTTGTTGGTGTTAGGAATCTGCTTCTTAACTGAGCTGGTGCTCCTAGAGCGTGAACCTCTTGCTTATCCCTGGGCTGTAACGTCAAATGGGCGAGGAAGAGAACACGTATTTCGGGGTGGATCAAAACTAAGTTACCCATTTCCTTTGACATCATCGCAGGCCATGGGGAATCAACTTCTGCCCCATACAGAATGATGATCAGACTTAACATTCCTCATCTGCTTCTTGTTATGTGGACCCAACATAGTACCGAGCTGAAATAAGCTCTTAATTGTATTTAACGAATTTGGCCTTTGTAGAGGTATGTGTACATGCATTCTTAAACTCCATTTAGCAAAAAAGCCATACTAAAAAGGACAGTTTTAATTGGAAATGTGTGGAGATACATAGCAAACATTAGAAGAACTCTTGAGATTACCAGTATCCTATGATTTTTCTCGTCTTGATATATGGGAACACCTTGAGAGTTTGTGACTCTTGGTCCCCAAAGAAGTACTTTTGGGAGAGTGAGAAAAGCACAGGAATTAGAATCTGAAGAGCTTGGCTTGAGCCAGCTTCATGGATTATAGTAGGTGTGCAAACTTGAGCAATTTGCTTAAGTTCCCTGAGCCTCAGTTTCCTTATCTGTAAAATGGAGCTAATATTCTCTACCTCATAGATATATTAGGAGGACCAAATTTAATGCACTGTCTAACACATAGTAGGTGTTGCTCAACAACTATGTCTTCTTCATCTTTCTCCATCTAGAATATTCTTCTCCCCTCTTCCCCCCCTTCTCTATAGCTAGCACACCATATCAATACTACTGACATGAGGAGTTAGTCCAGAATAAACTTCCCAATGTTAAATCAGCTTGCTATAATGCAATTTTAAGGGATATTTCTATTAGTATATCTTTAAAAGAAAATGAAGGCTGAACATCTGCTTTAGTGATTTTCTAGATTAAAAACAGTCCTCCTATATAAGTAGAGGTCTCAACTTTTGGCATCATGATATTACTGTAAAGAATATAAAACGGTTTAAAAGGCAGGAACTGGGGACTTTTGTCTTACTCTCATTTTGTAGAATAAACAGGACTAACTCATGCATCAGACATCATCTTTCAGTTGGAGTTGAAACCTTAGATCATTTATGCGCTTTGCTTCTATGAGAGCACTTTTTGAAAATGGCTTTCGGATGGGACAAGGGAGAGGTTATCGGGTGACTTCTTAGAATGCTTTCAAACAACACATGTCTCTGAAACCCTAGGATAATGGACCATCTTGCTGCTCAGTACATGTTCTACAGGGACCGTCAATATGGGTCACACCTGGGAGTGGTTCAAAAATGCAGAATCTTAGGCCCATCGTCAAACCTACAAAACCAGAATCTGCATTTTAACAAACTCCGCAAGTGATTTGTACTCATGTTAAAATTGAAGAAGTGCTCGTCTGACATTCTCTTTTGACACTGGGTGAGCTCATCATGTCATTTTGCCCACTTGTGATAAATTAAGGAGAATCTTCCGAGGCTGTTTGAATGAGTCTTCCTTTGAATGGAAGGAAAGAAAACCCAAATATTATTGAGCACTTCCTACAGCCTCTCGATGGACCTAAAATTTGAACTCAGGTCTAAGATCTTCTCATTAATTCATATTACTTAAGGCACATAAAGAGGCATGAGTTTGGAATTCACAAAACCTGGAAGATATACCGCTAAGCAAGAGTGTGGAGCAGGGTGTTGGTTTATGGTGCCCGTACATCACCTTCTTGTGCCCTCTCTTTCCCATCCTGTAACCCCATGTTCTTCTTTCTTGTGTTTCATTCTTATCGGAGACTTCCCTGAGCAATGACAGTAGCATATCAACGAAGGGAGTTACCTTTGTTAGAGATTTTTATTATAGCCTTTTAAAAATGAAGTCCCCAAAGTCTTAAAACCCAAAACTGTGAGGTTCTAGGCATCATAATGGATCGGGCTTTGGGGGTAAGGACCCTTGTCTTGAACTCTTTTAAAACATCCTAGGAAGGTGTTGATTGAATTGTACAGTCTGTTTAAAACCCAAGAACTATACTTTGTGTCAGAGATGTAAGGAAAGGCTGCCATATCCATGACACTTGAAGTCGATTTTCTTCTTGGGTATACCATCTTGTAAGATTTCCATGAGCAGAAAGCTAGAGTGTACCCAAATTTGTAATGTAGCTGGTGCCCCCTGCTGGAATAGGGCTGCTTAAATTTGCATCTTTGGGGGCATCTGTGCCAGAAGCCCTGTTCAGACACCGTTTGCCAACATAGCCTACGGGTATCTGGGTAAGTCATTTAATTAACCTCTCTGCTTCAGTTCTCTGACATGTAAGAGTGGGATAACAATAGCAGCCAATCCTAAATTTCTTGTTGAAAGGTAGAATTAATTAGGGATGACAGTAAAATACTTTATGAAACCGGGGTACTAAATAGTGATAAATGTTTGAACATGCCTCCAGTATCCTTATGGCAGGAAAATGGCAACGCGATATGTATTATTATTAAACCCAACGTTGCTAATTTTATTCTCACTACTTTCCGAGTTGAAATGCATACATGCACCTCACACATCCCAACTGATATTATGTAAGCTGAAGATTTTGACTGATAATGGGCTGTAGTGCACAGTTGTGGGTGAAGAAAGTGCTTCCAATGGAGAGACAGAATAACTCAAGCCAGTAAGAACATCTATGTGTAACAGGCACATGACTTTGGAAATCTCTTCTTTTCTTCATTGAAGTATAGTTGCAATACAATATCATATTAGTTTCAGGTATACAGCATCGTGATTTGAAGTTTATAGGCATTGCAAAATGATCACCCTAATACGTCTAGTTACCACTGGTCACCATATAAAGTTGATGCAATATTATTGACTATATTTCCCATGATGTACTGTCTGGCATGGAAATCTCTTTTGATTTGTGCTCTTTAATGATTGGGCTCTTATGCCTTACCATTAAAGTCAGAGTGCCATTAGAGTCCCAAAGAATGAATTCCACTTGAAGAAGAAAGGGAGTATGAAATTGAAAATAACCTCCCTAACACAGGAAAAGAGTCCCCTCTCTCTCTGACCAAGCAACTGATGAGAAAAGGAAAAGAGAACGCGTTACAGCAAAAGGTTCAAAAGGGGTGTTCTCTTTTCCATTCTTGAATGGGAACCCCAGTGGGGAGAGGCAGACGGAGGTAGGGCAAATATCTAGGAACCTTCTGGAAGTGGTGGCTGTAGCTGGGAGGCTGCTTGACTCCAGGAGAAGCTATGCTCATTTTTGCATTCAGCAAAATGCACTCTCAGCAGAAGTACTGAGGCAAAACAGTCTTCTGGTTCCCATTGCCTGTGTATGGTGTGCTAGATATTTTTAAAATCCCTTTAGAAAGTGGTGAAGGAAGGAATGATCCTGGGCTTGAGACCAAAGGAAGATGTGCGACAGGTGGCTGCGACCATCGGTCTCAGTAAGGAGAGCCATCACAGTGCCCAGTGTCATGGAACCAGGAACATCACAGTGACTGTGGGCTGAGGGACGAGACCAGATCGCTTACCCAGAGCAGAGACTTGAAAAGGTTATAGTTTTGTACAGCCTTGCTCTCTGGCCGCTCATGCCACAGCAAGAATATGGAAAGTCTTCCCCCAAAATACCCAGATGTTGTCTAGGAGAGGAGCAAGAAGATATACTGAACACTGAGGGTTTAGTTTAAAAAGTATGTAAGTTATTGGAACAGACTAAATTGAGCAGATTGAGCGATTAGATACATTCCAGCAATTCTATTTCTGGGCATTTACCTGAAAAGAAAACACTAACTCAAAAAGATATATGTACCCCCATGTTCATTGCAGTACCTAAGGCATGGGGGCAGCTTAAGTGTCTATGCATGGATGAATGGACAAGGAAAATGTGCCACACATATACAATGAAATTTTATTCAGCCATAAAAAAGAGTGAAATCTCGCCTTTTGCCACAACATGGATGGGCCTTGAGGACATCATGCTAAATGAAATGAGTCAGACGGAGAAAGACAAATACAGTAGGGTGTCATCAGTGTATGGAATTTAAAAACCAAACTATAGAAACAAAAATCAAGCTCACAGATACAGAGGGCAGATTGGTGATAATCTAGAGGTAGGGGCTGGCGGGGGTGGGGGGTGAGTGGCGAAGGTAGTCAAAAGGCACAAATTCCAGTTATAAAATAAGACATGAGGATATCATGTACAATGATGACTACAGTTAATAATATGGTAGTGTAGGGGCACCTGGGTGGCTCAGTCGATTGGGCGGCCGACTGCGGCTCAGGTCATGATCTCGGGTCTGTGAGTTTGAGCCCCGCGGCGGGCTCTGTGCTGACAGCTCGGAGCCTGGCGCCTGCTTCGGATTCTGTGTCTCCCTCTCTCTCTGCTCCTTCCCTGCTTGGTGTCTGTCTCTCTCTCTCTCAAAAATAATAAAATTAAAAAAAAATTTTTTTTAAAATAAAAAAATAATAATATTGTAGTGTATGTTTGAAAGTTGCTGAGGGAGTAAATCTTAAAAGTTCTCCATAAGAAAAAAATTATACCTAAGTGTGATGGATGTTACCTGAATTTATTGTGGTTATCATTTCACAATGTGTACAAGTATCAAATCATTACGTTGCTTGCCTGAAACTAATAAGTACAATGTTATATGTCAATTACATATCAATAAAAAAATAACAGACAGGATCAAAATGTTTGCTGTGACTTAACATTTTTCTAGAGATATAAGCCGATGCAGCCTGGTAAGAGAATGAAGTTAAAGAAATTAAAATTGGAAAAAGGGGAGGCACAATTTTGTTTACTGGCAGATTGCATGATACCATATCTAGACAAATCCTACAGAATTGACTGAAAAACTTTAGAACAATAGTAGGGGCATTTGGAACTAATATATAGAATATACACAGAATCTATATAGGAAAAGAAGCCCGAATATATGATATCATTGCAAAAGAGAAACCATCTTACAGTATATTTAATAAGACATGTGCTAAAAGCAGCAAGATTTTATTTCTGGACTTCATTAGCCTGTTTCATTGATTTCTTTAATAATACTTGTGCCACTTTTAATCATTCTAGATCCAATAACGTATTTTAAAATTAGGTAAACCTGGTCCTGTCTAGATTTCCATCAATAGGAGACTTGCTTTCTTTAATCTATGCCATCTACTACTCTTCATCCATAAAAACCACCTTGGGCTTTTTTTAAGTAACGACGTAAAATTATGTCTTGTATGTCCAGTGAAATAAACAAGGCACAGAAAGTTTTGCGCAGTTGTGCAAAAGCAGGCATAAAGTGTAGACACATATTTAGAATGAATAGGGTATCCCCGGAATGATTGGAAAAACAAACAAACAAACAAACTGGTAACGTGGCTTCCTCTGGGGAAGGGACTGGAAACTAGCAGACAGGGACAGGAGAAAGACCCTGTTATTGTAAAAAGTTCTGTTTCTTTGGATTTACAAACCATACAGATATGTTACTTATTCCAAAATAGGTAAATTTAACTTTGAAATATGATGATCGTCTCTACATAATAATCCTTTAAATCTAATGTTTTTTTGTATTAAAAACTTTTAATTCATTAGGCTTCTTGTAGATACTGTTTGCTCTCATCCTACCCCTCCACCGCCCCCACCCCCGGGGAAAGGACACAAGCACTGAAACACTCCAACAATGACTTTCCACAGCATTCCATTACATTTCGTTTTACTAAATTAAATTTTACAATGATTCTGGCTTTGCCTTAGTTGAGTTATACACACATGTGATATTTACAATGAGCAACACATAGTTTATCAGTTTGCAGTAAAGCAAAGGGAGCAATTGTGTGTCACCTTGTCCTTAATCAGAAATATCATCTCTCACCAATGGGTTTGTCAGGTTGAAAAAATCAAAGTCAACGTAAATCCCACATCTTCCTGCTCCGTATTCTCATCCTCGTCCTCTTGCTCAGTGAATCTTAGGTAAGTATGTTTGTAAACATTTTGCACCATGTTAGTTTTTATATAATTGCTTTTCATGGTATAATCCCACAAAATCTCAAAACTTGTCACTTGCACTGTGTTTCACCTGTATCACTTGCACTGTGTTTCACCTCTGGTTATGGAATTTCTAAGGGCAAAACTAGCTCTTTCGAAATTATGATTGATACGCTATTTTCTTCTGTGATTTCTTCCAAATGTCATTGGAATGCAATATATTCTTCTAATGAATAAGATTGCTACTATTCTCATGATACAGTATGTGAAATCTACAACGGAAAGTTAATATCACAATGCCTAAAACATTTGTTGAAGTTTTCACCCAATTATCAGGGAAAAGTGGGTTTCAAATAACCTGTTAAGCCCTCAGATGCTCTGTTTTCTCCTTTGACCTGTTCCCCAAATTTAGATGTAACTTTTAAACCATGAAAAGGATATTTTTAAATTTTAAGAGTTGTGATTTGTTGTTTATCCTGTTTCCTTTTGTATCCACTGTTCCCCCGTATCTGTCCATCACCCATCCACAAGCAATTCTTCAGCTTCCTTGACCCTACAAGACTGTCTCACACCTCCGTACTGGGGTAGACCCAGGTTGCAATGTGCCCTCTTTAGGGAAAAGAACACAAAGATATAGAGTCAGTACAAAAGCAGATATTTGTTAAGATAGAAATCGCACCCTAAAATATACATTTAAAAAAGCCGACAAAAATTTTACAAACATCATAAACACCAGAGAAATAGGATTGATTAATTGCCAAACACACCTTTATGCCATTTTATTTCCCTCCTAATTTTCTGACTTCTTGTTCTTTGACTTGTCACGTGGCAACTAATTTGAAAAAACAGGTTCTATTGAGAAAACAGGAAAACAAAGACGCAATTCAGTCTTTTTTTCTAGCATGGTTGACTGAAATAAATTAGAATAGTTATTTCGAGTTTCCCAACACATCACTGGTCACACGTAAACTTTTTGGATTATTGTCAAATTTGAGTAACCTGCTATGGACTTTCTTTCCCACCAGAGCCGTCAGAGTGCAAGTTGTACACCCATGGAAGTGGGATGTTAGAAGTTTTCACCATATTTGTCAACGTCAGCAAGAAATTGAAATCTTCCCAAATGTTCATAGGATTTACTCTCTTGTATTAGGTGAGATTATCCTACCGCCTTTCAAAAAGCTACTCATCAGTTCATTTTTCAAATCTCTCATCCTTTCAGTGAACTACAGCTTTTTGCAGGATCTGAATTGCTGTTGCTACAACTTGCTTCTCAATGTCATGGTAATTTCTGTTGATTTCCTTGCTAATTTGTGTCACTTTGGGTTTTCATTTCATTAATTTTTCTGAATTTCTCTCAGTTCTTTAATAATAAATTTAAAGATGACAAACGAAGGTACCAGAAGGATCTGTAAAAAACACCATTCAGATTATACGTCCTCCGCTTAAGATCCTTTAATGCTTCCTATTTTAATTAGCATTAAGTTGGAAGCACATGGCCCTGCCTTCCTCTCGCCTCACCTCTGACCACACCTTCTCTCTGTTCCTCAGGCTCCAGCCCCTTCAACTCCCTTTGGGGCCTTGAACGTATTAAGTTTTGTCTACATTCCTGGTAGCACACCTGCTCTTTCCTATTCCTGGGACCCTCTGTCTTTAGATTTCTGTGTTGAAGACTCTTTTTCATTTTTGTGGATCAGTTGAGTGAACTTTTCCTGGTCACTCTTTCTGAGCAAACCATTGGTTTCCTATCATTTCATTAAACATTTTATTCTTTGGATAACACTAATGGAATATCTTCTAAACCTCTCTTACTCATCTGTTGCTTAGATTATGTGTTTCACTGTTAATCGTCTGTCACCCTGGCTGGACAGCCAGTTTTTTGAAGACAAGGACCCCGTCTACTCACTGATTCTCCTCAGGACCATGCACAAGCCTGGGACAAGATAGGCAGCCGGTAAGTAGTTGTTGAACGAGTGTGTATGTGATGAAGGGATACTTCAGCCCAGTCAAACTTGGACAATTCTTCACGAAGAAACCTTTTGGAGATTCACACTGAATATTAGTGTTTTGAAGGTTCTGAGACTTTCTCAAATAAAGAAATCGGTGTCACTTGACGAGTTTCATAAACGTATTTAACCACAGAAGCTTTTTTTTTTGAAACATATTACCATCTCACGTTTTGGAAATTTCATGTAAACCTTGATAATTAGAGAATTTTTTTAATGCAAAAGGAACTCGATGCTATTTCAGAGTTACCAATGTAAGACTTGAGAGGAAAGGTATTGGATGATAGATAATTCCTTCCTAACTCTTACCTATCCATTCGCTCATTCAACAAGCATTTCTTGAGTGCTTACTGCGTATGGTAATGATGTAATGCTCCAGAAACGCAATGATTGGCATGGCAGTCACAATGTTTGCTCTTAAAGCCTGAGCACATAAGATGACGGTGTGAGTAGCACCTTGCTCCATAGGAGTAGTTTGAAGGAGCCCTTAACTCAGTCTTAGGGGTCTGGGAATCTAAGCCAAGGTCTGTAGGATCTTGCCTAGACATTCGCCAGAGGAAGATCTACAGAAGATCCCACCGAGCATGGAGAACGGTGTGTGCCCAGAGCTGGAAGCAGGACGCTCCGGAGCATTTGGGGGAGGGGGGGAGGGAGGATTGAGAAAAGCCCCATATGGTTGAACAGAGAGTGTGGGGGAGGATTGATGAGAAATAAGGACAGAGAAGTAAGCGGTGGCCAGTTCACACAGAGGCGACCTGAAATCATTGATCTATTTCCTGGCCTACTAACCCGAATGTCAATTTATTTTGACTCCATATTTCTATGGCTTTACCGTATCACTGGGCACTTAGTAAAAATTGGGCGCAGTGTTGTGAAATGGATGAAGTCAAAGAGGTTGAAGACCAGAAGAACCTTTCAGGACATTGCCGGGGTGGGGGCGGGGGGGATAGCTGCTCTTGGGTGTCTCGTGATGAACGACGAGTTCATTTACTACTTGCTAGCAAGCAACTTTCTGCGGCTGCCGGGAAAACACATCACAGAAATGATAGTAATTGCAGGCCTTTCTGGTGGAGCAAATGGCCAGAGTTACACTCTCAGGAAAAGGGAGCAGCCATCCCTGACACAGTTGGGAATCTCTTTTCAGTGTTCGAGCAATTCCAAGTGTCAGACTCATTTAACATTTCAGAGTGCGCGATGTGGAACAAGTGGTAAATGGCGGGGGGTGGGGGGAGCCTAAGAGGAGGAACGTGTAGATGCTGCACACTTGTTTCCACAGTCAGTGGCCAACAAATGATGTCTAGACTCTGTCCCTTGCTCCCATCTGGAGACTTCTGCTGTTCTTACATAATAAATGAATCGAAGGAAAACAGTTATTGGTGGGAGAAACAGCAGGGCCTTCACATTTTGGCTCCCTTATGTTATGCTGCCAACAGGAAGGCAACTATTCGAAGGGAGCCAATGAACACTTTATGAAAACTGCTTTCATCCCAGACTTTCTTACCTTCCCGACTAGCCAAGTCACTTTTGGGTAGCTCAACCCTTCTTATTTTGGCCTGGGCCCAGGGCTTTCTTATACTCTGAGAATTCACATGAAGAATATTATATAAACTTTCTGTGAGTAGTTTCTTCAGAGCTTGAAACCAAAGAAATATGTAAACATTTTATTATCTCTTTATGGTGATTCCGTCTGCGTAAGCGAGCGTACTTTTCTAAGGGGAAGAAAAATACAGGTTTTGTTGGGGAGAGGGAGAGGTCAAGAAAGAGCTTGTTCCTTGTGAAACTGCTTCTATGAAGAAATAAAACAAGAAGGATGGTTTTGAAGAGAATGTCCGACTTCCTCCCCTGCGTTTGACAGCTCCTTACCATTTGGGTAAATCACATCTTTTTCTGTTTTATAGAGTTTTCTTTGTTGGCCAAACTCTTGCCTAAAACAACAACAACAAAAAAAGGCTATTTATTTGCTGAGTTCTTCATAAGAGAAAGGGCATTGTCAAAGCGTAAGGGCACTGGGCCCCGGACAGGAACCTGGGTCTTCAGACCGGTCATATGGAGGCTCCTGGAGATTTCCACAGTGTTCTGTGACTCCCTGGGGCTCCCATCTTCTGCATCTTCGCATGATTGGAAAGAGGGAAGCTGCGGGGGGCTCTGAGAATTGTTTTTGAGCTGGTGTGGCCCTGGCTCGGGTACCGTGCATCTGTGGTTGACCCTGGGCTCTTGAAGGTGCAGGTGGGAGTGTATCTATAAGGTCAAGCATTGTGTTCAGGATTTAATTCTGTCAAACGACTACCTCTTCTTACACATCTATAACTCTGTTTATGTTGCTACTTTGGGGGCATGTGACCTAGTTTGATGGGGGATGACTTAAAAGCATAAAGCCCTTGTTTATTTTTGTTCAAGTCATGTGACAGCGGCACTCAAGATCCAATAACATAAGGCTTTGTGTCTAATTTGTATGTTTCTGCGTGTTTGTTTGTTTTAGGCTGTCATGAGTCTAGAACAGGAGAGCAGCTGTTACTAAGACTTACCTCGTCCTCCAAATTCTAGGTGTTTATGCTGCTATAGGTTTCCTGTACATTTAGCTGTTTGAGGTAAGTTATTAACACTCTTGCATGTATATTTTATAGAATGATCTCTAAAATCGTAGTGTTTTAATGAGGTTGACAACTATAATAATAAAACATGTTGTGATCTCAAGAGCAAGAGGAGTGTTTCGCTCATTACTGCATTCCTAATGTTGAAGATGAAACCTGGTATTAGATAGAACTCAATAAAAAGACATGGTTGCCGTTGTTCAGTCTGACTTAGAGTAGATTCGCCAAGAATTTGACCATGAGACAGAGATTTGAATGCATGTAGTTGTGTTTGTTTGTTTTGGTTTGCTTTTTGAGGCGGGGTGGTGGGCCGGGTGTTGATAAGAGGAGCAGGGAAGTGACATGGGAAGGGAAGACAGCCAATAAAAGTGCGCATTATTCAGTCTACTGAAAGCATGGGCAACTGGAACTTAATCCCACGGAGAAACTCAGGGATATATTGC
The DNA here is from genome assembly GCF_018350215.1 of Panthera leo. Lineage (NCBI taxonomy): Eukaryota > Metazoa > Chordata > Mammalia > Carnivora > Felidae > Panthera > Panthera leo. The sequence continues at coordinate 3,057,527 of NC_056679.1, forward strand.
AAAACATACACCTTCGAGCCTTCCCACGCCAAATGCAGCAGAGCTGGTGGAATTAAATAAGTTGTGGAAGTTGATTAAGGGCTACTCCCTGGGGTGTTCGTTCCCCTCACTTCCCACCTGTGTTGCTGTGACCAGAGTGGCTTTCCATGGTTCGGGAACTAAATGTCTCCTGGAACAAAGAGGTAGCAGAGGTGGTTGAAAATCCACAGCCACACTGACTGGCCAAGGGATGCACACAGGGCTCTGACAGTGTCTGCTCAAGTTTATTTATTTATTTCTTTTTAAGTGAAGGAAGATGCTCATTATTCTAATTCCGCTGGATGTACTTTTAAGGATATTGATGACATTCTTGTCACAGTCATTTCAGTAATATAAAAATAAACCATACTTTCATGAAGCCCAAATTGTTTTTACCTTTTTTTAAATTTGTCCTCATACTTTTGGTGTGGTATCTATGAATCTGTTGCCAAATCCAGGTCACGAATATTTTCCTCTACTTTCTTCTGAGACTTGTATGGTTCTAGCTCTTATACTTAGGTTGTTGACTGATTTGGAGTTAAATTGTGTACACAGTATCAGATAAGGGTCCAAGTTCATTCTTTTGCATGTGGATATTCAGTTGTCCCAGTACCGCTGCTTGACAGGACTCTCTTCTCCATTGAATGGTCTTAGCACCCTTGTCAAACATCCTTATCAACCAATGATGTATGGTTGATTTCTGGACTGTCAGTTCTATTCCAGTGTTCTAAATACCACCCTTATCTAGTTCTACATTGCTTTGATCACTACAGCTTTGTAGCAAGTTTTGAAATTAGGAAGTGTAATTCCTCCAACTTTATTCTTCTTTTTCAATATTGTTTTGGCTATTTGGAACCCCTTGCGATTCCATATGAATTTGATAAGCTGATTTACCATTTTTTAAAATGTTTGTTTATTTTTGAGAGGGGGAGAGAGAGAGAGAGAGAGAGAAAGAGAGAGATCAGGAAGGGGCAGAGAGAGGGAGACAGAGGATCCAAAGCAGACTCCTTGCTGTGAGTACAAAGCCCAATGTGGGGCTTGAATTTGTGACTGTGAGATCATGACCTGAGCTGAAATCAAGAGTCGGCCACCTAACTGACTGAGTCACCCAGGTGCCCCTGATTTACCATTTCTTAAACAAACAAACAAACACTGGAATTTCAATGGGTCTTGCATTAAATCTGTAGGTAACTTTGGACAGTATTGCCATCCAAACAATATTGAGTGTTCTACTCTATGAACATTGGATGTTTTTCATTTACTTACATCTTCTTTAATTTCTTTCAGCAATTTTTTTAGTTTTCAGTGTACCCAATTTTTCATCTATTTAATTAAATTTATTTTGAGGCACTTTTTCCTTTGAATGTTATTGTAAGTGGAATTGTTCATTTCCTTTGTGGATGATTATTACTGGTGCATACAAACACTGATATTTGTGTGGTTGAATCCTATACCCTGCTCTTTGCTGAATTATCTGTTAATTCTCGATTTTGTGTGGCTTTGGGATTTTCTATATATGGGATCATACCATCAGCAATAAAGGTAATTTTACTTCTTCCTTTCCCATTTGGGTACCTTTTATTATTATTTTCTTGCTTAATTTATTTCACTAGAACTTGTGCTGCAATGTTGAATAACAATGATGAAAACAGGGATTCTTGTCTTGATCCTGTCATTAGGGGAAAGTTGCCAGTCTTTCACCATCGAGTATGATGTTAGCTGCGGGTTTATCAGGAATGTTTTTATCATGTTTATCTGAGTGTCTATTATGAAAGCATGTTTGATTTTGTGAAATGCTTTTTCTTCATTTCTGTTGAATGAGATGATCATGTGATATTATCCTTCATTCTATTAATGTTATTTATTACATTGACTGATTTTTTTCTTATGTTGAAACATACTTGCCCTCCAAAGTTTTGTACATTATAGGACATTATTAGAAATGTGGAAAGACCACTTATAGAATTGGAGAAAATATATTCAAATCATATATCTAAAAAGGGTCTAGTGTCCAAAATATATAAGGAACCCTTGCAACTCAATAACGAAATAAACAACCTAATTAAGAAACGGGCAAAGAACAACAATAGACGGTTTTCCACAGAAGACATACAACAAACTTGTTTATAGAGAACAAGCACTTGAAAAGATATTCAACAGCATTAGTCATCCAGGAAATGCAAATGAAAAATTCAGTGAGATACCACTTTTTGCCATGAGGATGGCTAGGGGGAAAAAAAAGAAAGAATAATAGCAAATGTTGAAGAGGATGTAGGAAACATGGATCCACAGTACGTTGCTGTTTGGAATATAAAATGATTAAGCCACTGTGGAGAAACATGCGGTGGTTCTTAAAAAGTTCAACACAGGGCTGCCTGAGTCAGTTAATCTTTTGACTCTTGATTTTAGCTCAGTTTATCTCCCGGTCTATGGGCTCAAGCCCCGCGTCGGACTCTGCACTGACAGTGTGGAGTCTACTTGGGATTCTCTCTCTCCCTTTCCCCGTTCACTCTTGTGTGTGTGTGTTCTCTGTCTCTCAAAATACATAAACATTAAAAAACTTAATGTTAAAAGAAGTGGCAGCATGAAATTGCCATAGAACTCAGCAATTTCATTTCTACGAAGAGACCCCAAAGAATTGAAAGCGTAAACAGACACTTGTACATGAATGTTCGTGTCGGCACTGTTTACAACAGCCAAAAGGTGGAAACAGCCCAAATGTCCATGAGTAGTTGAGTGTATACACAAATTGTAGTGTAGTACAAAGTGTCGTGTAGTGTAGTATCCAAATAATGGGATATTTCCTCAGCCCTACAGAGGAATTAAATATCGATACACGCTACAATGATGATGGGATGATGGAGTTCAAAAATATTATGCTAAGTGAAAAACCATAGACAAAAGCATATAGATTCTATGATTCTATTTATTTATTTATTTATTTATTTATTTATTTATTTATTATTTATTTAAATGTTTACTTATTTATTTTGAGAGAGAGGCAGCACTAGCAGGGGAGGGGCAGAGAGAGGGGGAGAGACAAAGAATCCCAAGCAGACCTCACACTGTCGGCACAGAGTCTGATGCTGGCCCACACTCACAATCCATGAAATCATGACCTGAGCTGAAATCAAGACTTGGGTGCTCAACTGATTGAGCCACCCAGGGGCCCCTGTACGATTCTATTTATATGAAATATCCAGAATAGGTAAATTCACAGAAACTGTAAGCAGATTGGTGGTTGCCAGGAGCTAGGAGTTAGGAGAAAGAGAAGTAATTGCTTAATCGGCACAGGGTTTTATTCTGGAACAATGAAAATTCTTTCAAACTAGATAGAGGTGGTGGTTGAGCAACACTGTGAATGTACTGTCACCAAATTGTTCACTTTAAGATGGCTAATATTATGTTATATGAATTCGACTTCAAAAAAAATAAAAAATATATTTATTATAATTATAAGCTGACTTATCCTGATATCTCACGTATCAGGCATTTTTTTTTTTTTTGAAAACTATCATCCAAAATACAGTTACATTCTGGGGGATTTGAGTTAGCCATTATTTTTCCACATAATTTTTGCCTCTATTTTTGTGACTATTTGGGAACCAAATAAGTTTGTGTATTTTTTTTTTTTTTTTTTTGCAGAGGAAAACGTGTTCTTAAAATGATCTTAATCCATCTTTGACTGTGGCAAATCAGAGGGCTGGGCTTCCGTAGTCCTTTTGGTCTATGTTGCAAACAAGATGCTTTCTGAAGCTGAGAGAAAGAAAAAGAAAGGGGATTAAGAAAGAAAGAAAGAAAGAAAGAAAGAAAGAAAGAGAAAGAAAAAAATAGAGAGAAAGAAAGCAAGAAAGAAAGAAAGGAAGAAACTGGATGAGTTTTCTGAACATAACAGTTAAATGCTACTGATTGTCATTAGATTTTCCTTAATCAATGATGACTTTCCATTTAAACATAAAACTTACATTGCATTTACAGTACACCTGGTTTTAACCATAAAAAAAAAATTAGTAGTAAGATGTTTAAGTGAATTCAGTTAATGCGTAGGCTTAAATACCTAACTCTCTGCACATCCATGGTGATTTATAGACAAAAGGCTTGGGTATGGCCATAGGTACACCTCAAGCCCACCTGCCCACCTGGGAAAAAATGCCGGGAACCTCATCTATTCATCAGCTGCCAGCTTTTCAATGCATCTGTGCTGTGGTCTTCTTTGCGGAAATCCGTTAGAGAAATCAAGGGAGAAGAGCGAATTACCACGCTAGCTGTGGTTTCCTACAGCGTCGTGTGAAACATCAAATTCCTGAATCTTTTTACGTGAGAGATGACATTCCACGAAGCTCTGGGTGATTTGAAAGCGATGCTCTATACTCATCATCGAGGGAAGAATAACGCTTTCTAAGAATCAAGTTCAGTTACTGGAATTGTGTTTATGGCTTCCAACTGAGCAGAAATGCCTTCAATAAATTTTTAGTATTTTACCTTGGCATGATGGCTTCCTGGTTCCCATTAATCCAACACTTCCTGCTCTGTGAAGGTGCGGCTGAGATAGTGATTTCAGATTTTTATCAGTCTCCTTATTTTCTCTTCTTGCTGAAGACATTGCGTATCATCACCCATATTAAAAACAGTCTCCATAGAATTTCATACTTGAATTGAGGCTTTTACACGAATATTTTGCATTTATTTATATTACATATGAACATTACGGAAAATTGAGAAAACACAGAAATGAATTATAGGAGAAAATTAGAATTAGCCATTATCCAGAGATAACAGCTGTGAACTTTTACAAATATATTATTCACCATTTTCTAGTCACATAATAATGCATTTCATATACATATATCTTATAAACTTCCATTCATGCTATCTGTATTGTTTTGTATCTCACTTTTTATGTAAAAGATATTGTAAAGATTTTGCACGTTATTAGATAGTTGCTACTTTCTTAGCTTTCTCTTAACTTTAATTTCTGTCTTTGTATATGTAGAAAACATTTGTTTCCTTATATCTCCATGTACAAAGTCCATGATTGGCTTTTATTTTTCCTAGTAGTCATCTGTAGATTTTTCAAGAGTTTTCTCAATAACTTGTGTATTGTCAGTCAATAAAGAAAACTAAATGCACACCCTTTTGCTGCCATTATCTATTTTAATGCAATATCTTTTGTCATTTAAAATCTATAATTTTAGGTGAAACATTTCAACGGAATTATTTTTCATTTTGAAATTATCCTCTTTAAGAATGATGAATGACATATGTTTTGTACCAATATTTATCCCACGTGATTCAATGCAGAATTATTTTGATAGGAGATGTTCAGCTCTGGTCCATATTCTCATTTTTCAAAAAAAAAATTTAAATGTTTAATTATTTTTGAGAGAGAGAGAGAGAGAGAGAGAGAATGAGCAGAGGAAGAGCAGAGAGAGACAGAGACACAGAATCAGAGGCAGGCTCCAGGCTCTGAGCTGTCAGCACAGAGCCCAATGCGAGGCTTGAACTCACAAACTGTGAGATCATGACCTGAGCCGAAGTCGGTTGCTCAACCGACTGAGCCACTCAGGTGCCCCATACTCTCATTTTGAAGTCTGTTTCCTTGTTACCTGAAATGCATGTTCGATTCTGTTTTTGCTCACAGATATTTTTTAAATTAGTAAACTTTATTTTTTTTTTAGAGAAGTTTTAGGTTGGCAGAAAAATTGACTAGGAAATATTAAGAACTCCACCTATCTGCCTGCTCACCCACGAACCACCTCCCCCACTATCAACAGCCAGCACCTGTGGCACTTTGTTACAAAAAGAGTGGCACTTTGTTACGATTAACCTGTATTGACATATCTTAATCACCCAGAGTCTATAGTTTACATTAGGATTTACCCTTGGTGTTGTACATTCTATGGGTTTCAATGTGTAATGACATGTATTCACCATTATAATAATTATACAGAATAGGTCCACGGCCTCCCAAATCTCCTGTGTTTTACCTAGCCATCCTCCTTCCCTCTTAACCCGTGGAAAGTAGTAATCTTTATACTGTCTCCATAGTTTCCCTTTTCCAGTAGAATGCCATAGAGTTGGAATCATACAGTGGGTAGTCTTTCCAGATTGTTTGTTTCTTTTACTGGGTGATATGCATTTAAGAATCTTCTATGTCACTTCAAGGCTGGATAGCTCATTTCTTTTAGTGCTGAATAATATTCCATTGTATGGACAGACCACAGTTTCTTTATCTACTCACCTACTGAAGGACATCTTGGTCCCTTCTAAGTTTTGAAAATATGAGGACAGCTGCTCTGAAACATCCACAAGCAGGTTTTTGTATGGACGTAAGTTTTCAATTCATTTGGGTAAATACCAAGAAGCACAATTGCTGGATCATGTGGGGAGAGTGTGATTAGTGTTGGAAGAAACTGCCATGGGGCGCCTGGGTGGCTCAGTCGGTTGAGCGTCTGACTTCGGCTCAGGTCATGATCTCGCTGTTTGTGTGTTCGAGCCCCGCGTCGGGCTCTGTGCCGACAGCTTAGAGCCTGGAGCCTGCTTCGGATTCTGTGTCCCTCTCTCTCTGCCCCTCCCCTGCTCACACTCTGTCTCTCTCTCTCAAAAAAAATAAACATTTAAAAAAAGAAAGAAAGAAACTGCCAAACTATCTTCCAAAGAATCTGTAATACTTGCATTCAGGCATTCCTGGGGTTCCACATCCTTGCTGCTATTTGGTGTTATCAGTATTCCAGATTTTGGCACTTCTAATAATAATATGTAGTAGTATTTTGTTGTTTTGATTTGCATTTCTCTGATGACATATGATGGGGATCATCTTCTCATATGCTCATGCACCATCGATGGATCTTTTTTTGTGAGGTGTCTGTTAAGGTCTTTATTGGCCCATTCTTAAATCAAGTTTTTTTTTTTTCTCTAAAGATTTATTTTTTTATTTTTTATTTTTAAGTAATCTCTGCAGCCAACATGGGCTGCATATATAACCCAATATTGAGTTATATGTTAACTGATATGTTTAACATTTTGTGACTTGTTTTTTAAATTTCAGACTATGATTTGAAGCTTATTTTCTTCCTTCCTGAAATATATCCTTAATGGTTTTTGTGGTGATGATTCATTGGTACAACAATTTTTTCTCCCTAGAAATTTACATTCTATCTTCTTTTCTTAAAATATAGTTTTACCAATCATAAAATTGCTGGCCATTTGATGCTGGACATTATTTTCTCTAAGTATATTAAAGATATCTTGCTGTCCTTGATTTACATTTTTGCTTTTAGGGAATTTGCTGCTAGTCCAATGATCATCCATTTGTAGGGTGTACGTCTTTCTGGTGCTTTTGAGGTGTTTCCTTTTTCTATGGTGTTACAATGCTTCATTATGGTGTTGTTTTCTTATAGTGAAGTAAGTCTGTCCTTCCTTCCTTCCTTCCTTCCTTCCTTCCTTCCTTTTTTCTTTCATCATGTTGTTTGTTTTTATTGTTTATGCTCTGGAACATTCCCGGGTAATGACTCTTAAATAATTCATTTCCTGTTTTCTATTAATTCTTCTGGAATTCTGACGAGGTCACTTTGTCTTCCATATCTATACACTTTTCTATTATTTTTTACATCTTCTGGTATGACATTCTGGGAAGTGTTTTCAGAACTAGTTTTCAGTTCACCATTTCTTCAGCTCTTGTCTCATCTGTTGATAAGACATGATACATTTGAATTTTTCATTTCAATTGTGAATTTTTTTTTTCTGCAAGCTGTATTTGTTTCAGGTGTAATTATGTTAATATTATCTAACTCCTTGGTCAGTTTTCCTGGTCTCTCTCGTATATCCTTAAATATACTTTTTATGTATATCTCATAATTTGGATATTGGCAGTCTATGTTAGTCTAATTCAATTTTATATTGTTTTTGCTGGCTCTCACTCATACCAGATTTTTTTTCCTAATTTGTTTTGTGATTTAGAAAAATATTATCAGTGTGTGATTCTTGAAACTTTATCTGTGAAAATTATTTTAGGTCTGGGTTTTGTACAGTGTTTTCTGTCATTTAGCTGGGAACATCACCAACCTGGGACGATCTACAAGTAAATATTCTCCTTGAGTTTTTGGAACACAGAAACCATGTGTTCTATCCCCAAACACAGATATGGCTACCTTTTGAATGTAAATATTAATGGATATTACTTACAGTTTTCCTAATTAACCATGCCCTCTCTTATCACATTGATTTTGCATAAATTCTGCTTTCTCTTTTCCAAGTCTAGGGAATCATCTTGGGAATGCTTTTTCTGACCTACCAGCCCTAGTCTCAGATTGGTTAAGATGACTTCAGGCCGGTGCATTATCTTTTTCTTAGCAGTTTTGACACTCTATTTCAATCATCTGAAACCTTCCTAAGAGAAGGCACTGTATCCTTCCCATCTTTGTAACCTCAGGGCTGAGCGTGGTTTTTGACACATACCATACATGTAATAAATCTTTGTTGAATAAGTGAATAAGTACACTTCAAAATTAATAAAAATAAACATATAATGCTCCCCTCTGCTGACGACTTGATCTTAGCATCACATTTCAGGCCTAATTATAAAGAATAATTGAACATATTAACCAATTCCTGTCATCAGGAAGAGTTAAAAACAAATTACTGGTCAAACCACGGCAGTTGGCAGAGACTTTTCAGTATTACTGAAGTGGGTAATACTAAACAATGTTTTCAACAAACCCAATCATCCAGTTATGTGGGGGTGATGGAATGTGAAGTTTAGTCATCCCAGTGCATTTGTCTGCAAGCAGTTCTTTCCAAAAGCCAAAGTTAATGTCAGTAGAAATGAACTATTAGGAACCCCTCAAAGCTTCCCTGACCTTGACTTTCCTTCCACTTCTCTAGCACAGGGAGGTGGCCTGCGGATGCAATTGAGCAGAACTAAAATTGTTATTTTGGGGAACTGTATATTTTACCTTTTGGTGCTCTGGCTGCCCAAATCCTTACAATCTTTAAAGTGTGGTCAGAATATAGACAAGTGTCCTTGATTTACATTAGGTTGCCACCCACAACTCTGGCATCTCAAGCTTTGTCCATTGTTTTGATAATCCAAAACACTCCTACTAAAGTCACCTTTTCCCTTTTCATCCTTTGCCAAAAACCCAACTAAGAAAATGGACATTCAAAGGGAAAAGTATGGGCCATATTAACTATTCGTTCTTTTAGAATCCCGGGTCTCTATGTCTGTATCACGTTAGAGTATCAGAAAGTCACTTGCCTGGAGTTTATTACCTTGGGTGTTGCTAGAAAAACCTTTACAGAACTAGTGTTCAAAATCTATTTGCTTCTTATTGAAGGTCAGTATAAGAAATGAACACGGAGAATTTGTTGTAGTTGATGCCAGAGTTTATTCTAAACTTATGCAATAGATTGCTTCCTACTTCAAGTGATGTTTATCGAGCACTTATTGTGCCAAGACAAGTGTGTCTTTTCTGGAACTAGTGGGTATGATTTATTGGATAACTCAGCTACGTTGTGCGTTGAACTTCCTCCATTACTTTTGCTGCCAGAAAGCTTAGAAACAATTTTGGAGATCACCTGCAGTGATTTTCTCTAACCTAGCATTTCTCGTGCAATTCTCTCTACTCCACTTTTCACATGTCCTCCCCGCCTCCACTCACTTTCTTGGCTTTTATTATTTTACCTTGGTTCATGTGGTTTTATTTAGTTTTAAACATTTATGCTTAGTGACCTAAATATAGACAGGGCTATATATAATAAATGGTGGTGCCGTGGCACAGCACCTTTATTATTTATCAACCAGAAGTCTAGGACGTTATTTAAAGCCTTAAAGATCATGGTAAAATACCTCAAGAATTTCTGGCCTTAAATGACCTCAATGTCAAATGGAAACTAGAATATCTGGGCGCTACAGACTGAAACTCCTCAACAGTGAAGCCATTTTTAAAGGGCTTAGCTATTTTTCCTCAGTTCTGTTGTATCACGGGATTGGATGAAAGGGCTTTGTGGAAATGACACTTACAGTTACCGGAGCATGACAAAAGCCATCATCCTGCGCGACCACCTCCAGTCCAGTAAAACCACTCAGAGATTGCACGCTTTTTAAGATTAATTGATTAATTATTGCTAGTGGGGCATGATGGTAGAATGGCTGACTTGACTTTCTGTAGCGTGTCAAGCTAAAATTAGACCTGTCGATATTATTACAAAAGCTTTTCATGGCAGCTGATTTATATAAGGTCTGCTGTCAAAGAAGGAGTGATGATGATTTATTGAAACAAAATTTCAGTCATTTTGAAACAATTACAATAGGCATGTGGAATTCCCGCAGAGTACTAAAGGGGTGGGAACGTTCGAGGAAAAGGAGAGACGTCCTACCTGATGGTCAGGTAGAGTATGTACTCTGTGTGGACCGTTCACACAGTTGGCTCATTCGGTTCTCACAATGCCGTGACGTGGCTAGGGCAAGGATGATTACGAAGATCCCCGAGGCTCAGAGGAGTCCACTGCAATTCTAAAATCTCTGACACAACAGCGAAAAATAAGTAAACCAGACTTACTTGTATCATCATATAGAATTCCAATAACAAGTAGCTGACACATAACTCTCAATGAACGCCAACATACTTCAGAAATAATGGAGAGGGTAGACAGGGCACGAGGTGGAGAATTGCTATTTTTATGTCATCTCATTCAAAAGAAAATAGAACACATGAAGACGGCCAAAGCTACATTTCTTTACCTGGGATGGTGGGCATACAAGTGTGTGATACAATATTTTCTTGATATTTCAAATACGTGTTTCAAATACTTAACATTCCTAGCTAAAAGTGCTCTGTTTCTTTGTCATCTCATGATTTATCTGGGGTCACAGGCAATAAGGGGTTCTGGTAGTTTGGTGTCCCTAAAACGTATGTCCATCCAGAACATCAAAATGGGAGTTTGTTTGGAGAAAGTTCCTTTGCAGAGGTAATCAAGGTAAATATCTCGGGATGAGGCCATCTTGGAGTAAGGTGGGCCCTAAAACCCATGACGAATGTCCTGAAAAGAGAGAGAAAAGGAGAAGAGACAGGTGCGCGGAGGAAAGGCCACGTGCAGACAGAGGCAGGGTTTTGCGGGACGTGTCTGCCGAGCAAGGCCTGGAGCCAGCAAAAGCTGGAGGAGGCAGGGAAGGATCTACATCCGGACCCTTCAGGGAAAGCAGAGCCCCGCCAACACCTTGATTTAGGACTCGGCTCCAGCCCTGTGTAAGAATGCATTTGTGTCCTCTGAAGCCACCAAGTTCGTGGCGGTGGGTTAGGGCGGTGCTGAGACACTAGGACGTGGGGAAATAGAAGGCACCGTATTTGCAGACTCTAGGACGTCTCGCGTTGACTTCTAGAGAGATTCCAGAGGGGCGGAGGAGCAAAGAGGCAGGCCCACGGGTAGGTACTCGGACCCGGTGTTCGATGCACAGGAAACCGTGTCTTTCCCGCAGCAGTAAAGACGGAGGACTGAGGCTAGAGGACCGCTCGGCGGACGGAAAGGCAAAGGGCGTCCTGCTGTCCCGACAGATTTTCGGAGAAATTGCCAGATTTCTCGCTTGGGATCCTTTAGCACTTGTGGGACCGGTACAGAACCCGGGGGCAGGTGGCCAGGGGAGCCGGGCACGGCGTCGACGGCGTCCCGGGGGGGGGGGGGGTGGGACGAGGCCTGCGGGACAGTTCCGGGCAGCCGACTCTGCAGGCCCGTCCACCCTGCGGACCCCCGCGCCTGCCGGAGAGGCTTGCCCTCCCCGCTCGCCCGCCTTCTTGGCGGGAAGACCCGAGCCCGACGTCAGCTCCCAACGGGCCGCGCGCCGGCGGAGGGCGCCGCCCTGCGGTGTGGACCGCAGGCCGCCGTCGCGCGCGTGCGCGAGGCCTGCTCGAGCGCTCCCGGCCGGTGGGTGTGGCCGGTCCCCCCCCTCGCTCTCTGGCCTTGGTTTCCCCAGGAACTGAGGTTTCCCGGGCTGCTGCAGGGCCGCCTCGGGCCGCGGGCCTTGTATCCGAGTAGGCGAATGCTGCCACGTCTTTTTCTTCTCCTTCCCTCCCTCCCTCCTTCCCCTCCCTCCTTCCCCCCACTCTCCAGCCCTCCCCCCTTCCCTCCTTCTCCCCTCCCTCCATCCCTTCCCCCCTCCCTCCATCCCTTCCTCCTTCCTTCCTTCCCCTCATCCCTTCCTCCCTCCCTCCTTCCCCCGTCCCTCCTTCCCCCCTCCCTCCTTCCCCCTTCCTTCCCTTCTTCACCCCTCCCTCCTTCTCTCCCCTGCCCCTCCAGCCCTTCTTCACTCCCTCCTTCCCCCCTCCCTCCCTCCTTCCCCCTCCCTCCTTCCCCCCACCTTCCTTCCCCCCTCCCTCCACCCCTTCCTCCCTCCTTCCCCCTCCCTCCTTCCCCCCCACCCTCCCTCCCCCCACTCTCCATCCCTTCCTCCCTCCCCCCACTCTCCATCCCTTCCTCCCTCCCTCCTTCCCCCCTCCCTCCACCTCTTCCTCCCTCCTTCCCCCCTCCCTCCATCCCTTCTTCCCTCCCTCCTTCCCCCCTCCCTCCACCCCTTCCTCCCTCCTTCCCCCCTCCCCCCATCCCTCCCTCCCTCTCTTCCTTCCCTCATTCCTTCTTTCCACTTTTCTTCCATGTTCTGCTTCTCCTCTGCTTTTCACCTAGAGATAGGTCATATGCGAGCTCGGGAGAGGCAATTGAGAAGCCGTGGATTTGAGAAGCTCTCAAGGCACCCTGGATGAAACTTCTCTCAAACAACACTACAAGATTTTAACGCTCCTGTCAGCAAAGGAAACCAGGAAGTGTGGAAGAAGACGGTTTGATTCAGGCATGAGGAAGGTTACTGGGCATCTACAGTATGAGTTGTATCCTGCCAGAGGCTCCAGGGGATCAGAACCCCGGGACATCTGTGTCATTGTCTGAGCAGAAGTACTTTCTCCTGACATTCGACCTGGACCAAGGACAAGATAGAGTTCTTGTTTTCAGAAACGTGGCGAGTACTATTGAGGAGACAAGGGGATTTTTCAGAGAGAAAATGATAGGACGAGACAAAATATGTAGTAAGGAAGTGAGAGGAAAGGAGGGAATAGCTTGAGTAAAGGTCTTTCGTATGGAAAATGTTTCCTGAAACTGCATCTTGTGTATGGATAGAATGACGAACACAGCAGCCCTAAGGAATAGCATAATCAAAGGGATATGGTATTCTGAGGAAAATGAGGATGATGGCGTGGCCAAGGTACAACCTTCATGCTGGGCAATGACAGGAAATAAGCTTGAATAAGTAGATTTTTAAAAAGTGGCTCAGCTTTGTCCTTGGGATCAGAGTACGACAACCACACATCTCTTTATTGTGGATATATACTCTACCTTGGTGGGAATCCCATACCAACATGCAATCTAGCTACAGTTGGGTTGTTTGGTGATATGTTTACCTATTTCTCTTTCATCCCTGTGGAAGCTTCCATGACCATAAACATATTCTACTCTCAAACTTCTCCTCCAGTTTCATCACACACCTATAGGAGCTCTTTATTAGCCCACTTCTCCACTTCTGGAAACAACACCTCTCACCTCTCCCTATGTCCTGCTTCTAGAGAAGAAGCACCCATTCTCTTTGTCATGCCTACCTCCCATTTGGAAATTTATCCCAATTTTTCCAATATCTTTCAGAGAATGGCCCTTTCAGTAATCTTCACGCTCGGGACTTCCTTCCTTCCTTCCTTCCTTCCTTCCTTCCTTCCTTTTGGATGATTTTTGCCATAAGTTTGTCTAAGTTTTCCAAATTCTAAAACAAAACCTCCTCCTTCAATGAAATCAAACAAAAGAAGGGCATAAAATAGAAAGTTGCTGTTTGTACAACTTTTCTCTTAAACATTACATCTTGTCTTTTCAATGAACTTCTAAATTTTCAAAGAAATTGACCCTTATTTGCTCAAATTGTTTAAGTTTTTTTTTTTTTTTTACCTCTGCCTTACAACGCAATCGAAACCATTCCGACAAACATCACCAAGAACCTCTTTGTTACACTGAACACTTAACCATTCCCTTTGAGGTGTGTTTCCAGTTCTCTCCTATTTTTTTCCTCCCTCCGTTTCTGAATCTGTTTTTCCTCATCTTGGGTCTTCTTCCTTTTTCATCTTTTCAGTTAAGATTGTGAACGATCTTAACTATCCAGTGTGCCGTGTTTATGTGCCTCTGTCCACTGTTTCATCCATGCCCCTTTAGCGAAGACCTTCCTGCGCATGACCTCAGTCCTTCCTCTCCATCTCACCCTTCCCTTGTGTTTTAACTCACTTCCCCTTTCCTTAGGCTTGGCCTCCTGCTCAATGCAGTGGGTCCCAAACTGTCCCCTTTGCCTCCCCAGACATGCCAGTGTCTTCTCTTCACTGTTCCATTCCTAGAAATATGGAGCGGAAACATCTGTAAAGTCCCTTTATTATCTAAATTCTTATTAGTCATCAACTCCTGGTCTGGAAAAGTATTTTGAATCTTTTTTGTATTTCCATGGCTCCTACTCTGCATCTCTCTCTCTTTCTTTCTGTCTCTCTCTTTAAGTAGCTTTACTGAGATACAATTCACATACCATACAGTTCTCCCATTGAAAGCGTACCATTCCATATCTTTTGATATATTACCTCATCAATTTTCAAAATTGTGCCAAGATAGATATAGCATAAAATTTCCCATTTTAACCATTTTTAAGTGTGTAACTACGTGATGTTAATTACATTTGTGATGTTGTGCGACCATCGCCACTATTTATTCCCAAAACATTTTCTGAGGGTTACTGGAGGGCTTGTGGGAGCGGAGATGGGCTAACTGGGTAAGGGGCACTATGGAATCTCCTCCTGAAATCATTGTTGCACCATATGCTAACTAACTTGGATGTACATTTTAAAAAATAAAAAATAAAACAAGTTATAAACATTTTCAAAATCTCACACAGAAGCTATGTGACCATTGAGCGATGACACTCCCATTCTTCTGTCTTCCCAGACCCTGGTCAACTGCAACGTACTTTCTGTCTCTACAAATTTTCCTACTCTAGGTACCTCATACAAATACAATAAGACAGTATTTGTTCTTGTTTGTCTGACTTGTTTCACTTAGTGTAATGTTTTCAAGATTTGTGCATGTTGCAACATGTGTCGGACTTTCGTTCCTTTTAGGGCTGAATATTCCATTCTATGTATATAGGACTAACACATTGTGTTGATCTGTCCATCCATTGAGTGCAAGTGGGTCGTTCCACTTTTTGGCTACCATGAATAATGCTGCAAGGAACATCGGTGGACAAGCGTCCCTTCAATCCTTGCTTTCAGTCCCTTTGGGAGTACACTTAGGAGTGGAATTGCTGGGTCATATGACATTCTGTTTCGCACTTTGAGGAAAAACTGCTTTTCAGAGCAGCTACAACATTTTACATTCCCACACGCCTTGTACGAGGGCTCCAGCTTCTCCCCATCCTCACCAGCAGAATGTGGAGAAGTTGAAGCAACTTCTTCTCCTCCTCACCTTAGTAGTTATCAAATAGTACTTTTTTTCTCTCTTATTACTATTTAAAGCCTGGAGTATGATGATATTCTAGCTGATCTTTCTGCTGTCGTATTTCTTCCTTAATATGTCCAGCACACTAATGCCATATTCCCTGACCTACAAAAATTTCTCGGTTTCAGTGATTCTTTATTGCCTCTTGAAAAAAGGTCTAGACTCTATTTGCCTATACAAGTTGCCTTTCTTTTGGGGGGGGGTCCCAATCTACCTTACTTATAAATGGGAGAACAGTATTATCTACCTTGTGGGGACTTTAGAAAGAATAAAAAAGATAATACATGTTTAGCACAGTTGCCTAACACTGTGTCCCGAGTAAATGGTTACTCTTTTGAAGTAATAATACCTTGTTTGCAGCTGAAAAAGTCTGAAGTTCTAAAAAGGTGAGTGGCTGAACCAAGACTGATCACTCAGTCTGAGCCAGAGTCAGACTTCGAGCCAGCCAGAGTCAGGTGTGAATGAACTAACCTCTTTGTTGTTCTATTATTCCATATAGAATTATGACATAAGGATAATTCATGTCTCACTGTGACTTTGATGGTTAGATTAAGAAATGTTTGGGGCACCTGGGTGGCTCAGTTGGTTAAGCATCTGGCTCTTGATCTCAGGGTCATGAGTTCAAGCCCTGTGTTGGGCTCCACGGTGTGCATGAAGACTACCTTAAAAAATGATTATATCGTGGTTTATTTGTCTCATGGTATGATATACAGTCTTTGTTTCAGTTCCATGTCTATAGCCCCTTCGGCATAATCCCTGCCTTACCTTGATAACCCAGTGTCTCCTACTGTCTATCCAGAGCATCACAAATACTGTTTCAATCCAGTGGTGATCTTAGTCACATTAATAAAAACATCCTTCTGCTTGTATCTTGACTTCATTTCCTGAGAGATCTCCTTCCACCCCATGGGGTCTCTTCACTGCCTCCTCCTTGTGGGCAATCCTGATTGCTCGGCAGTGATTGATCAAGCCTCAGTTTCCACTCCTCTACTCTTTCTGATTTTTCTATTTTGCTCTGAAGTTACTCTTCTCATTAATCCACAAAGGTAACCTTTCGTTTCCCCAGTGATTTCGGGAGAGCGGCTTTCTTCAGCAGGCCATCCAGTTAAGATGGCTTGCCCCCCGGACTGAAGGCAATCGGTCGGGAGAAATGAAAGAAAATGTGAAGGAAAACTGCAATCAGATTAGGCAGTAAATTTTTGATCTGTGATATTTGTCTCCTTTCCCTTGACGTTTTTAAGTCTTTGTCTTATTTAGGTGATAAGCCCAAGGGATCCAAGCAGCTCTGTTTTCTATATTCAAAGCAGGTCCAAGTATGCTGTCAGCATTTAATTATTAACGCATGAAAACAATATTGTTTTACACCAGCAACAACAAGCAGATTCTGCCATCTGCTGCTGCTTCGGGGCTAAAAGGGGTACACTTTCAAGGCCAGCTGTTCTGGAGGTGCTTTACTTTTTCCATCATTTGCTTTCCATTTGAGGGCACAAGGGCCCGGGAACATTTTTAGAATTTGTTCCCCTACCGACATGCCATAATTTCCATACTATCATTTTCTGGCTTGAATATTCTCATTTCTATGTCATTTTTTTTTTTAAATTCTGCTTTAATATTTTTGTTTTAGCTTTTCCCATACCCCTTTTTGCCGGCTGGAGATGAGAATTGCCAAAAGTCTTCAGATGCACCTGACTCCTTGGTCTCTCGTGGGCGTGGCCCACTTGGGAAACCCGAGACAAGCCATGCCTCTGCCAGCCCAACACACAGGGAGAGGAGAGCTCTAGACTCCTGGGTTCTAAGTCACTACATCTGCTCACGCAAAGTCCTGCCTGCCGAGGAAAGGTGGCTTTTCTTCTGACACCTTCATTAAAGATCAGGCCAGCTTGACCTTCCCTCTACTTTATCTGGTGTTTGGTAAATGGTCCCCAGAGACTCAAGCTATTCACTAAGGCTTTTTCCAGCCCAAACCGGAAGCCAGTTGGTGACACAGTTTCTACCTTTACCGGATTAACAGATATTCAGTGACTAATTGAAACACCCTTCCAACAGTACTTTTTTTTCTAGAAAGGTGAATGCAATAAAATTGTGTTTTCTATGAATTAAACTATGTCCCTTGTTATGTTAGCAAGACCTTCAGAAGTAAAAAATTTTCTCCCCTGGAAAATGAAATCCTATAGTGTAGGTTATTTTGATCCCTCAATCTAAGGCTTGGGAGATAGACCTGCCCTGTATATTTCATAATTTTTTTCCTTACGTAGTGTGAACCCTTTTTAGAATTCATGGCTGAACACAATTCCTAGAAACTGCCCATATTTGGGACATATTATTTCACCTGCGGTACAATTAAAACCAACGGAATGGTAAACTATGTTATTATAGGTTTCCTTCCAGAACTGCGGATGAATCGAATAGTTCCCAACGCTATTCCAGGCTCGTATTGCTCCCTGAAGTTCTTCACCTCATCATACCGCCATTTGTCCCAATACACTCTCCAAACATTATTTTGCCTTCAACTGGAGCCTGAAGCTAGAGGCCGTTAGGTGAAAGCTCTCTCAATTCTTACCCTTTCAGTTAACATTTCATACATATCTCTATTATTCACGCTTCATCTATTTACCTCCTGCTTCTCAGAATGAAAACATAGCACCATTTCTTTTTATAGGGAATCCCTCCTCTATAATTTTGGTCATGGAAGAGCTTGGGCATGGACCCATCTTATTTTCCCCTTGAACTCTACGGTTATTTACTAGTTGCCTTCTGTTGGAACACTTGTTTCATCTATCGGAGTCTTTGTTTCTCCATCTGGGATAGATATGGGGATAAAATGTGTTGGCCAATAATAGACACTGAAAAGATAATTCTCATTCTTGTAACTTCCAGGGCCTTCTCTCAAGCATCATTCATTTCTTGGCTCTATGCCTTCTCTCTCTTCATTGTCTTTTCATCAGTGAACACAATTTCTACTGAGAAACAAAACTTCAAAAAATGACCTCTCTCTCATGTTTCTCCTTTAAGCCACACATGTATTTCTTTTGCTTCAATTTGCTGTTATGCTTCTTGAAATCATATATTCACTGGGCCGCTCTTCACATACATTTACCTCTTCACCGCAAGCCCTGGTTTCCTTCACTGCTTTATTAAAAGTCCCCAGCGGTCTCCTATCAGTTCTCATACTGTCAGATGCATAGGAAGCTTTTTACCATATTGAAGAACCCCTCCTTAAAATCTGGTGTGGTTTCTGAGTCTGAGCCCCCATCTCATTTCCTTTCCTGGCCCTCTAGCCTCTTTTTGGTGTCCTTCCCTATGGACACTGTTTCTGATCACCTATTAAATTAAGCTGTCCTTAGCATTCTTTCCTGCAACATATGCTATTTTTGTACTCTCCTTGGAAAAAAAGGATTTTCTTCCATTCGTTTAAGTTTATGGAGAGTACTCACTCAGTGTCTTTTATTCCTAAATATACAAATATAGTGAATATATGTACCTGTCACAGAAATGTTAATATGTGACTATTTTTTCAACTCTATTGATTCATTCTAAGTTTTAACTATATTACCTTTAAGCCAATTGTTCCCCATCCAAAAAAAAAATCAATTTTCCCAAATGACAGTTTTTATCATGCTGGCCAGAACAAAAGCCATAAATCTTGAGAAGAGTGATGACATCCTAATATAACACATTATGTCTATTGACCTTTCCTAAACAGAATAGCTTGGGGAATTAAATGCCACCACTGAAGACCTATTTCTGTGAGAATATTTCAAAAAATATATAGTAAGAATGCAGATTTTAGGTTTTTTTATAAATAATGCATTTTTCAAAAAATTAAAAATAGACCTACCCTATGACCCAGCAATAGCACTGCTAGGAATTTACCCAAGGGATACAGGAGTGCTGATGCATCAGGGCACTTGTACCCCAATGTTTATAGCAGCACTTTCAACAATAGCCAAATTATGGAAAGAGCCTAAATGTCCATCAACTGATGAATGGATAAAGAAATTGTGGTTTATATACACAATGGAGTACTACGTGGCAATGAGAAAGAATGAAATCTGGCCCTTTGTAGCAATGTGGATGGAACTGGAGAGTGTGATGCTAAGTGAAATAAGCCATACAGAGAAAGACAGATACCATATGTTTTCACTCTTATGTGGATCCTGAGAAACTTAACAGACACCCGTGGGGAAGGGGAAGAAAAAAAAAAGGAGGTTAGAGTGGGAGAGAGCCAAAGCATAAGAGACTCTTAAAAACTAAGAACAAACTGAGGGCTGATGGGGGTGGGAGGGAGGGGAGGGTGGGTGATGGGTATTGAGGAGGGCACCTTTTGGGATGAGCACTGGGTGTTGTATGGAAACCAATTTGACAATAAATTTCATATATTGAAAAAAAAATAAATAATGTATTTTTCAAAGAATGAACCAGTCACTACATGAATCAAAGTGGTTATGAAAAACATCCTAGAATAAGTGCTTAAATTTTATTTAGTTGCAAGGTCTTTCGAATATTCAGAGATTTGTATCACTTAAGCAAAGTATCTCAATTGGGGTTCAGAGTTGTCTAGTTTTAATCCAAGGTGAAATATGTTATATACACTGCCAAAGAAACCAGCATCCATGTTAAAATATTAAACACAGTTTAATATTTTAAATATTTAAATATTTATATATTTAATATTATTTAATATTATATTAAATATATAAATATTATGTTAAATATTATAATAAACATGGTAAATAAATATGTTAAAATATTATAACAGTTGAAATGAAACCCATATACAGTGACAAATTATAAGTTTGCTCCACAGCAATACTGTGATGTGATTTGAAAATCTCATGTACCAAAGACTAGGAATTATATTACCTCTAAGGATCAAGACAGCTGTTGGATCAATGATTTGTTATTCAATAACTAGGGAAGTGAGATAGACATTCATTCATAGGCAATGGTGGCGTTTCCCCTTTAAAGATCTGAGGAAAATAGTGTTAAAAATACAGAAAACTTGAATTTAAGGCGAAAGATTGGGAACGTGTCTTGAATTTATGTCTAACATCTTACCCAAAGATTATTTAATTCTTTAGGAGAATGTGCCTTTGATTAAATTACCATTTACTATTGATTAAGTCCTGGACTCTGTAAAGGTACATGGCACCTTGTAAATTGTTTTCAATAAAGATGTAAATAATTTCTGTCTAGTACAAGAAATATAAAGCTAAATGGTACAATTTTATTGTCCTGTACATTACTTACCAGTTTTGTATCTAATTTAGCAATTTTGTCCCAACATACTTTTCTTTCAGTGACAATAGATATTTAGTTTCTCTAGTTTTTCATTCAACCAGCTTTAGCCAACTGGTGGTTGATTCCCTCGGTGATAAGGAGTTACATAGCTTTTTGACATGTCCTTGCTTTATACTCACGTAAGTCATATTTTTCACTTTTAAAAACGCTATACTTTGACAATATTAAAATTAACAAGTGTGTTCAGACACAAATATTCCACTTGCTAAGGCAGTTTTTACATTGTATATAATGAGATGATGCTAAAAGCAGTTTGTTAAAATTTTACGTACAGTTTTAGATCTGACAGTAGCATTAGCAGCATACAGAATATGCCTTCCTCATGTTTATACATTAGAAACAGAACATAACAAAACAAATACTGCTACATCTGAGATTGCACTTTAGTGAGGAATTAACTTCATTTGTTAGTTCATTCGGACACATTTTATTTTTATTATATTCTTGAAACCAGACTAAGCGTTGGAGAAACTAAAGAACATAAGACGTGATCCTTGCCTTTAGGAAATTCGTTGTCTAGATTGGGACGTACACCAAACTTTATAGCTCATATTGTGATCACTAGTTTTGAAGAAGTATGATGAGAACATTTTCATCAGCCTTGAGGGTCAGGGAAGATGTCTGAAGAAAGCGAAGCATGAACAGAATCTTGGCATACTAGAAGTACAGACCAACAAGAAAAGTATATCTATGTATTTATCTATCTATCTATCTATTGTCATCATCATCAACATCAGCTATATCTATATATTTATCTGGAAGGATATGTATTGCAAATTCATAGAAGCTACACTCTGTGTCTATGCACCAAGGGCAACTGGAAAAAGTCAGGAGTGAAAACATGAGATGTGAAATCAATAAAACCAAGCTATGCCCCTACAAAAGGGGCAGTCTGGAGCTGTTCCATTTTGGGTTGATTTCTAAAATCAAATAAAGGAATGGAATTTGAAGGTGCATAGGTAAATGTACATACTTTTGAAACTACCCTTCAACTCCAACACATGTAGAAAAGAGGGATCCAAAATATATAAAAAGAAAATGTATTATCTAAAAAGACCTAGCCTCATTTAATACATGGAAAATGATCTTCGTGAACTGGGTGGCATAGGAAAATAAGGAAGGGAATTCAAGTGTGACGTACTGAGTGAGGCTTCGGCTGTGGTCTGCTTTCTTCCTCACCCTGAGGCTGTCAGAGCACTGTGAGCCCTGTGTTGATGCATGGGTGAGCCTGAGCCCTTCATGCTCCCTCCAGAAGAGACAGGACTAAAGGAAGGCCCACTAGATAAACTACAAAAAAAGAAAAAAAAAAGAGTAAATACTGAAATCACCAAAATCAGAAATAACAGTGTGAACATTACTACTGATTCTGTAGAAATGAAAAATATTACGAGTACTATGAATGATTATACATCAACAAATTGGGCAACCTAAATAAAATATACAAATTCATAGAGACACAAAACCTACTAAATCACAAAGACATAGAATATTTGCATAGACCTATTACTAGTAGAGACATTGATTGAATCAGTAATCAAAAATCTCCTGACAAAGAACAACCCTGAAGCAGGTGTTTTGGTAAATTATACCAAATATTGAAAGATGAATTAATACCAATTATTCTCAATCTTTTCTAAAAGAACAAAGAGGAAGGAGCACATTCTAATTCATTCTATGAAGTCAGCATCGCACTGATACCAAAACCAGAAAGAGACACAAGAAAATAAAACAACAGACTGATGTCTTTTATAAACACTGATGCAAAATTCCTTAACAAAATACTGGCAAACCAAATTCAGGGTATATACCCAAAAGAACTGAAAGTAGAGTCACCAGATGATATTTGTACGTCCATGTTTGTAGCAGCGTTATTTGTAATGGCTAAAACATGGAAGTAACCCAAGTGTCCATCGATGGATGAATGGATAAGCAAAAAGTGGTACACACTTACAATGGGATATTATTCATTTCTTAAGAAGAATGGAAATTCTGCAATATGTTACAAGGAGTGTATCCCATTTTGTAGTGGATATTTTTCTCAATTCCTTCCCAGAGTGATATGATGATCACTGTAGATCTGTGCATTTCCCATCCTTTCCTCTGCCCATTGGGGTGTCTTATTGTGCTTACTATTTACTCTACCATTGTATTCTGACTATTAGAAGGGCAGATCATTTGTCTTTTACATCACAGGAGCTATATGAAGAACTACATCTGTGTCTGTTGAAGAAGATTGAGTGTTCCCAAGAGATCCTGACATCTGGGTTCAATGCAGCATGTGAATGAGAGGCTGCGGTTGACTCCCCTGAGGTCAGTTGAGTGTATTCTAGGGATAGAAAGAAGGATTCATATGGATATTTGCATGTCCAGAATTATGGAATCTGGAAAGACCAACAGTTGATCCACAGAATTTCTTGTTTTCTATATCAAAACAGGTTTTAGCTAGTTGAACTCACAAGCTCCCAGATAAGGTTGCCTTTCTTATTTTTCTTACATCTGGGCAGGCCATATCACTACTTCTGACCATTAACAGATGAACAGGAGTGATGCACGGAGTGAAAGGTTGTGCCTTGCAAGGAAAGGATGTCTTCCCCCCTCCTTTTCCTCTTCCATGTGCCAAAGTCTGGAATGTCGACCTGAAACTGGACCTGGGAAAAGTACTTAGACCTTGAAATGGAGGGTACTTGATAAAGAGGTCCAAGAAACGAAACACACAGCTCAGTCCCCTGCAGCATGGAGCAACCATATTAGTCCTGGTGGCATAGGCTTAGACTACCAGTGAGAGAAATCAACTTACACTATGTTCAAACTCTTTCTATTCTGGATCCCAGAAAAAATTAAAAAAAAAAACAAAAAAACCCAATGGAGAAAAAGTGCAGAAAAGTAATGTGTAGACCAATATCACTTCTAAACTTAAATGAAAATTCCAAATAAACTTCTTAGTGTAATAAACTCATTGCGGGACTAAACAATCAATAAACTTTGGTCGTGCAGGGTTTATTCTAAAAAGGTAAAATCAGAAAATCTGTTATGATAATATACCCCATTAAAAGACCAAAAGATAGCAGCACTTGGGTGTACATACATGTACATACATACATAAATACATAAATACATAAATGTTAAAAAAGATAAAGTATGCATAATACAACAATACAAAATAAATTATGTGATGCAATTCAGGAGCACGTCAAGAATTTTTTCTGAAAATCTAGCAAACTAGAAAAAGAAGGGAATTTAAAATTTCTTTGACTTATACTAAAAACCCATACTGAGCCTTTTACATTATTATAAAACTTTAAAAGCAATATTGTAAAACTCAGGAAGGATATAACCAGCTTTTTATCATGGCATCTATTCAACATTATACTCAATATTTTATTCAATGCAGTAAGAAAAGGAAAAAAAAAGATACAAGAATTACAAAAGAAAGGAGGAATATGAAGCCACGGATGTCATTGGAAATGTCAGGAAATCAAAAAGAATCTGTACAAAATTAAGGTAAAAAGAGAGGAAAAGTTGCGATATGAAAATGATTAAATGTCTTTCTATACATTAATAATAATTAGAGTGAAATTTTAAAAAAGCATACCATTCAAAAAATATGTAAGACCATTACAGAAAGATGTAACAAAATGTGAATGAGAACTCCATGGGGAAATTTGCAATCCCTTAAGTAAGGAAAGAGAAAATCATCTGGAAATAAATAAGTGATATGCCATACTCATGGATGAGAGGATCAGTATCTTAAAGATTTTAATTATCCCCACGATAATTCATGAATTTAATGTAATTCTATTCTAAACACCAGTGGAATTTTTACGGAACTTGACAATCGATTCCTGGAGAATTAAATGGCCAAAAATAAAACTGAAGAATTTTGGTGGGGGAGGCTTATGTTTATGAGGACTTCTTATGAAACCATAACAATTAGTATAATATGGTAATGTCCCAAGAAAGATGTAAAGATTAATCCAACCACAACAGAGAACCTGGAAAAAGACACAGTTGTAGAAGGAAATTTAACGTATGGCAGAACTGACATCACAAATCCGTAGGGGAAAAGGAGGTCGTTCACTATATGTACATTGATAATTATTCATATTTGAAAATAACTGTAGACTTTCACTTCAGGCCATCAAGGAGTAACAGGCATCCGTAATTAATCTCTTGCTATAGGACAAATTTTAAAAATCTAGAAAATTGCACAAAATATAGGAAGAAACTATTTTGAGACATCAGCCAAGAGGTAGCGTGCACCTGTAATCCCTGAGAAGCGTATCAACCAAGGCGAGCAATTTCCAGACTACAGTCTAGAAGAAGCATCCCCAGACCATGCCCAGGATCTTGCTGAGCTGAGAAGACAGAGATAGGAGTAAGGGGAGGCCAAGGAAGGTAGAGTATGTGAGGAGAATAGCTGACAGAAGAGTTCTAAAGAAAAAGCAGTTGAGAAATCTCTACAAGGTCATCATTAGTCTTTGAATATCAACCATTGTTTGCATAGGGTGAAAAGTCATAAGCCAGACCAAAAACCACTTCCACAGAAAGAACTGCCAGGAAGCAACACGGTGAGCAAGCCTTGGAGCTCTCCCAGGGCAGACGATGTGTATCCCCGCCAGCTAGAGGAGACGCTCCCCTGAATACCCAAAGTATTAGGATGAGACCACAGAAAGGGAATACCTTAGAAGTGAGACTAAAAAAAAAACCATAAAATAAAGACTGCTCTAGACTGACCCTGAAGAGCTCGGTTGACACTAAGCATAGCTGATGCTAACATGGAAAAGCCAAGGCAGCGCTGTGGACACCACCAAGTTTCAGTATAGACAAGCATTCGGTGCAGGGTCCCAGGCATTTAGGGGAAACTGAGTCAAAATCGATGGCCCTGCTGCACCAGCAGCTTTGCCTCACAAGGCAGAGAGAGGAATGAAATATTTATCCAAAGGGAAGTAAAGAAGGAAGGAGGGAGGGAGGGATGGAGGGAAAGAAGGAAGGAGGAGGGAAGGAAGGAAGGAGGGAAGGAAGGAAGGAAGGAAGGAGGGAGGGATGGAGGGAAAGAAGGAAGGAGGGAGGGAAGGAAGGAGGGAAGGAAGGGAGGGAGGAAGGAAGGAAGGAGGGAAGGAACAAAGGAAGGAAGGAAGGAAGGAAAGAAGGAGGGAAAGAAGGAAGAAAGGGAGGAAAGAAAAACAGGCGAACTGGTGGTTTTATCATGTAAAGCCAAGGTGCTGCTGGGATCAGGCTAGCTGTGTTCTTAACAATACCATTTCTGCTTATCAAGCAAGACTTGTCGGGCTCTTTCCACTTTGTTAGTCAATGAATCTGAATGGGCTTGACCCAAAATGGTGATCTCAGACTGGAGGGTTACATGGCCTCCATGGGCAGGTGCTCAGTTTCAACAAAGGTCTGGTAACAAGCAAATATTTATTTTTCCAAAGGAGTGTACCTGAGAGCCACATCAGGAGGGTGTTGAGTCCCAAACCCCAAAAGGTGCCTGCCAATTGGCCACAGGTACCAATTGACGATATCAGCAGCCACATAGACTTGTGGCTCCAAGTACTCATTAGGGCCGTGCAACCCCAAAGGTACTAGCACGTTTCTAAATGAGGACCCTCCAGTCAGAAGAATTACCCCTAGCACTGGCAAACACTCACAGTAGAGGCACGAAGAATGTCAATACTAATTACACATTCAGCAACAGAAATCGAAGCAATCGCTTGTTATATTTGCCCCAAGCGTCCCACACACAAGGTTATTGTATCGTCCCTTCCCCAACCATGCCCGAACACCATCACCCAGCTTCCACATAAGGCCAGGGGAGTTTTCCAAGATGGTGGGCTGACCACAAGACTTTAGCTAGAATTTGGGGGGTCATTTTCTCATTCTCTAGGGGGTCACGTTCATCAGCATCGTAAACCCACGGCAGGAAAGTCCCAGGCAGTGCCTTATTTATTGTTTTCCATGGTAGTTTGTCTGCTTTGGGGCCAAAGCCCTGAATAGCGGTCAGGACCCAGAGATGTCCCCATCTCCTAGTGAATCTAAGTTTGGCGTGATAGATAGCAGAAGAGACGGCGCTGGAAGATGGCCTGCGTGTTTACAGTCTTTAACAAACACCTCAGTCCAAGTGAACCAGCCCAAATTCTAATGTCTTGCCTGTTTTATGCACACAGTATTTGTGAATTTCCCTCTTTCACTCTTTGCATCTCTGTAACTATTGTTTGAAATGGGGCAAAGCCTTAAGCTCTTTTCCCCTAAGTGCAAATCTTAGTTATAGCTATTATATTGGCGTGGATCTGAGCCTGCCTGCCCCATTGGTGGTGAATTTCCTCTACAGCGAGGAAAATTAGTAGCAAAAGGGCACCATTCAGACAGCTGTCTTTTCACCTAATTCCTGGTGTTTAGCCTGCAATCACCACTCTGATCCCCCCTACGGACAATAATGTATAGGCTACGTACTGCCCAGTTAAACACTATATCAGTCAGAGTTCTCCAGAGAAATTGAACCAGTAGATCTATCTATCTATCTACCTATCTATCATCTACCCATATCTCCGTATCATTTCTCTCTCCCTCTCCCCCATATATATATGTATATGAGATGTGTGTGTGTATATACATAAGTATGTACATATGTATGTATGTATGAGAAAGTGAAAGGTTTGATTGATTTGATTACAGGAGCTGACGCTAGGAAGTCTGAAATACACAGGGAAGACTGAGATATGCAGTCTGGAAACAGAATTCTCCTTCCCTGGGAACCTGAGTCTGCTCTCAAGGCCTTCAAAAGATTGGATGAAGTCCATACACATTATGGAGGATAATCTGCTTTACTTAAAGTCTACTGGTTGTAAATGTTAATCATACCTAAAAACTATATTTCACAGCGACATCTAGGCTGGTGTTTGACAAAACCTACTACAGCTTAACCTATAGGCACTATAGCCTAGCCTAGTTGATGCATAAAATTAACCATTGCAATCATACAATTTGGTCAACATTTTTGCTACCTATTCCTATGAACTTCTCCCAAATTTTGTTAGTAGATCCTCTAGGCCCCCATACTTCCTCTTACAAAAAGCTGTATTTCTGTCAGTATCACCACAAACTCAAAACAACGAAGATTCAGATTTTATGTTATTTACACATTAACAAATTAGCCCCCCCCCTCCCCCCGTTTCCCGGATCCTGGCCAAAGACACGAGATTGCTGGATCAGAGAAAAGGGATTTTTATTGCTCCCAGCAATAGCAGGAGCTAGAGTAGCAGCTTCCTTATCAGGTCTCTTAGACCCAGTTCTCACAGGGCAGTGCAAAGAGAACCACATGATGTCTACACATGCAATGGGCTGTGTTCAGAAGAACCCCAGGGTTTTATAGTAGGAAGTCATGATATCTGCCATTCACTGTGCATAGACACATGATTGAGCTTATAAGACAGTTTGCTACATAGAAATCTTTGAAAATGTAATCTACAAAAAAGGCATGAAGTGTCACAGCTCAGAATAGGCGCAAAGATACAGAGATCCATGACTTTTCTAACATTAAAAGAATCTCGTGCTCTGCAAATATCTATCCAATTTATGATATATTAACTGTTTTTTAAATAATGTTTTTAAAGTTTAATTTACTTATTTTGAGAGAGAGAGAGAGAGAGAACATGAGAAGGGCAGAGAGAGGGAGAGAGAGAGAATCCCAAGCAGGATCCCTACTGACAGCATGGAGCCCAATGTGGGGCTTGAGCTCACAAACCGTGAGATCATGACCTGAGCCGAAACCAAGAGTCAGACGCTGAATCGACTGAGCTAACCAGGCACCCCTATGATATATTAACTCACATACTACTAGGTTATGTTTGCTAATAATGTGTTAATATTTTTGTATGTATGTTTATTAAAGATGTTGCCCTGTAAATTTCCTTTCTTCTAAGTCTCTTTCTAAGTTTTGGAATTGAGGCTATCCTAACCTATTACCATGAGTTGATAAATGTTGCTCTTTCTTGGTGTTGTGAAAGATTTTGTGGAACACTGAGATGATTTTTCTATTACATTTTCAAAAGAATCTCTCAGTGAAGTCACCAGGGCCTGCTGTTGTACGGATGAAAAAGATTTGAATTACCAATTTAATTTCTCTACTAGATGTAGAGTTATTAACATTTTATATTTTTTGTGTTAGTGTTAGTAAATTGAGGTTTTTAAGGAACATTTCCATTTCATCCAAAGTTTCAAATATATTTGACATAAAGTTACATTATCCTTCTACTATCTGGAGGCTACTCTTATTATTATAAGGATGTCTCTTATTTTTTCATTCCTGATCTTGGTAATTTGTGTTTTCTCTCTTTTTCGTTTGGTCAGTATAATAGGGTTTATCAGTGTTACTGCCCTTTCACAGCACTAACTTCTAGCTGTGTTGATGTTCTCTACTCTATGTCTGTTTCCTATTAATCCGTGCTCTGTTATTACTTGTTTAAGTTTACTTTTACTTGTTTTAATTTACTCTAATTTCTCAGATTAGTTTTCTGAGCAAATACCTGAGAATATCACCACGGATAAAGAACGCTATTTCATAATGGCAATAGGGTCAACTGATCAAAAGGACATAACAATTGCAAAATGGATGTATGTAAAAACAGGCTCAAATACATGAAGCTAAATCTGATAGAACTGAAGGGAGAAGCAAAAAAGTCCACAACCGCAGGTGAAAATGTCAATGGCCGTCTCCCGAATATGGGTATAATAATTGACAGAACTTAGCAAAGACATGGAAGACCATAAATACATTCTAAACACATTTGACCTAATTCACATTTATAAAACATGCCCCCTAACAAACAGAATACATGTTCCTTTCAAGTGAACATGAAATATTTACCTGATGGACTGTATTCTCACTCAAAACATAAGTCTGAATAAATCTGAAAGGCCTCAACTCATAGAAAACACACTCTCTGGCAATGGAATTGATTAGAACTCAATAAGGTGTCTGGAAAATTCACAAATATTTTGACCCTAAATCACTAACTGATATATAACCAATGGTTCAAAGGAGATCTCAAAAGGGAAAACTAGAAAGAAATGAAATGAAATGAATGAAAATGAAAGCATAAAGTATAGAATTTTGTGGAATGATATTAAGGGAGAACTTAGAGAGAAACTCATAGTACTGAAAACTTAAGTTTTCAGAAGAAGAAATTTCTCTACCAAATGACTCAAGTTTCTACTAAGTGACCTTAAAAAAGTAGAAAAAAGTAAAACACAGTAATCCTAAGTGATGTAGAAGAAGGAAAATAAAATAGATCAGAGTGTAAGCAAATAGAAAACGGAGCAACTACAAAAGAAATCAATGAAACTAAAATTAACAAGCTGACAGACAGATTTCTTAGGATAAAAAGGGAGAAAATACAAATGAATTCATCAGAAATAAGTAAAGCCTATGTTCATTAACAGCTACTTCCATTCCTCCCCAAACTCCCAACTCTAGCAACCATTAATCTTTTTGTTTCTATAAATTGCCTTATTCTGGATACTTAATACAATGGAGTTGTAAAACATAACCTTCAGTGACTCTGTTGATGGAAATTTGGGTTGTTTCTACTTTGGGGCTACTATGAAAAATGTCGCTATGAATATTCACGTGCAAATTTTAATGTGGATGTATATTTTTCACACATTTTTTATTTTTTCTTGGCTATTTACCTAGGAGTGGAATTTCTGGGTCTTATGGAAACTCTATGTTGAAACTCTATGTTGGACATTTTGAGGACCAATCCTACTGTTTTCCAATGTGGCTACCATCTTATTTTATTTTATTATTTTATTTTATTTTACGTTTTATTTATTTATTTCTTATGAGAGACAGAGAGAGTGAGAGTGGGGGAGGAGCACAGAGAGAGGGAGGCAGAGAATCCCAAGCAGGCTCCGCACTGTCAGCGTGGAACCCTATGCAGGGCTCGAACTCCTGAAACCATGAGATCATGACCTGAGCTAAAAACTAAGAGTCCGATGCTTAACCAGCTTAGCCACCTTAGGCACCACACGGCTGCCACTTTAAATCCTCACTAGCAATTTATTAAGGTTCCAATTTCTCCATATACTCATCAACCCTTGTTCATTCCTGTCTTTTTACGTTGTTTATCCTACTAGGTATGAAGTGGTTTTGATTTGTGTTTCTCTAGTGGTTAATGATGATGAGCACCTTATAACTTATTGGCCATTTGTATATCTCATTTGGAGAAAAATTTATTCAAACCCTTCCCCCATATTTTAAATAAGTTGTCTTTTATTATTGAGTTGGGAGTGTTCTTTACATATTTGTATTCTGGACTCAAGTCTCTTATCAGATATATGGTTTGCAAGTATTTTCTCCAATTCTGTGATTGTCTTTCCACTTTCTTGATGATGTCTTTTGAATCACAAAACTTTTAAATATAACAGTTTGTGTGTGTGTGTGTATGTGTGTGTGTGTTTAACAGATTAGGGGGTTGAGAAATAAACTCTTAATTTTATGGTCAATTGATTTTTAAAAAGTGTCAACGTCAATTCAATGGAAAAAAGATACTCTTCAATAAATGCTGCTGAAATTTGGATATTCTATGTGCAGAAATATGAATTAGACCCTTCAAGCCATAAGCTAAAATTTCATTAAATTGTGTCATTTTTCTATATTTAAGTGCTAAAGCTACAAAACATCTAGAAGTAAACATTGGAGAAAATCTTTGTAATATTGGCTTAAGATTTTTTAGACATGACACTAAAAGCATAACACATTACAAATAACACATTGAACTTCATGAATATTTAAAACTTTTTTTTTCCTCTAAAGACGCCATTAAAAAAATGAAAAGACAAATCACCCACGAGAAAATAGTTGGAAATATTATCTCATCAAGAACTTGTGTACAAGCATATAAAAAACTCCTGCGGCTCATTAACAAGAAAAAAAAAAAAACCCAGTTAAAAAATCAACCAAAGATTTGAATAGACGTTTTACCAAGGAATATGAATAGCTAATAAAAATTATTTCTGAACAACTAATACGAAAATGCAAAGATGGTTAACATTGTCATTAGTGAAATGCAGATTGTACCCAAAATTCCATACATACACACCAGTTTATCCAAAAATATGACAATAACAAGTGGAGATGTGGAGAAATTGGAACCCTCCTAAATTGCCGATGGGAAAACACAATGGTATAAGAACTATGGAACGCAGTTTGGCAGATTTTAAAACAAATATTATTTTCCATATAGTTCACAAATTTCATTCCAAGAGTCTACCCAAAAGACAAAGGCTTATGTCTAGACAAAGAGTTGTATGCAAAAGTTTATAACAGTACTTTTAGTAAGAGCCAAAGGCAGAATAATCCAAATATCCATCAACTTGTGGATGGGAAGAAACTGATATTTCCATATAATGGAATACTACTCAGCAATAAAGAAGGATACACGATTGGTACCTGCAACAATACAGGTAATTATCAGAAATATTACGCTAAGTGAAAGAAGCCAGAAAAAAAGACAACATACTGTATGGTTCTAGTCATAAGAAATGTACGTATATGCGAAAACACACGTATGTCCGTAAACGCACATGTACAGAGACAGAGAACAGATCCAAAGTTGTTTGGAACCTAGACGGAAATGGGAATTGACTGCAAACCGGCACAAAGGAAGTCTTTGTAATGATGGAAGAATTCTAAAATTGTGTTGTTGTGATGACGGCACAACTATATAAATTTCATAAAAATCATTAAGCTGTATGCTTACAGTAGGTTAATTTTTTGCCATTCAAATAAAGTTGTTAAAATTTTTGTCCTAGCCCCTCAAAAATTTAGCAATATTGGAAAAAAAGTATTAAAATTCTAAGCGTGACTGCTAACCATAAGACTAATAAAATGTTACATATTAAATTTAGAAAATTGGAAGGAAGGAACTTTGTCCTTTGGAATGGTATTTAACAAAGAGATGGATTGTCAAAAAAGTTGTACATTAACCACAAGCTTCAGATGATGTAACTAACTGAAAACCAATAATAATACCATTAGCTTCTTTTTATTGAGTCTCATTCTGTTGGCCACATCACACACTTTCCTCATCCTATGGAAAACTGGAAAAGTAATTTACAACGCCATGAACTCGTGAGTCCCAATTTCTTCCATCATTTAAAGAAGTCTTGCTGTTTTCAATAAACATTACCATATTTACTTAGAACAAGCATTGCATATTTGCTAGGTAATAACGTGCACAGTAAACACTATTTCAATGCAGAATAAAAAGGCAAAAACACATTTATGTGAACGATGTAGACGCAACGTGTTTTAAGGCAATCTGAAGTTTTTAGATGTAAAATCATTTATACAGAGCTTCATAACTAGTCAGTGGCAGATCCAGGTCTAGAACTTTCTAGACAGGTACTTTACAACCACATATTTCCATTTTTGGCTTTGATCGGGTACCATATTTCAGAGATGCTAGACAGCACTGTTTTGTAAAGTGTGGGTGACGACCCACTCACAGGTCGTGAAATCAGCTTGGGGAGTTGTGACTATCGGTTCTCTTAAATGAGAGAGAATATCAAAACAATTCATGACATGAGTCACAGGAAGCACGTTGTGGTAGAGAGTACCATTCTTTCAGAATTCTTCCTTCCTTTCCCGTTCTGGCTGTGACTTGGCCTTTGACGTTGGGCTTGGCTGTGCAATTTGCTGTGACGATGTGAAAGTAGACACAAGTGGCAGTGCACGGTTCTAGGCAGAGGCTTCAAGAACATCTCGTGCCTCTGCGCATGCTCTTGGGCACCTGTGCAACTCCACAAGAGAGGACTCTGGTCCAAGAACGGGAAACTGGTGAAGGAAACCTGATCCCAACTCTTAACCTGGAGCCTGACCTGGCAGATCCTGTCCAGTCCCACTAGAGTTACAGCTGATGCATGTAACAACATTTGAGAAAGGCACACTCGTTCATATAAGCCATTACAAATCGGGTTGTTTTTATGCAGCATTATTATAGCAAAACTGATTAATAACCAAGGTTTAGTGTTCTGTCGTGAAACTTTTTATTGACTTACATGTATGTTTATATATTTGAATGGGGGGCCCTTCCTCCAGTTGTGATATGAACTACATTGTATTACAAGTGTTCGGTCAAAAATTTGGAAACCGTTTTCTTAATCTCCTGAGAAGTAAAACTCCTTTTACAAGGAGGAAAATACATACTTCCTTCTAGGGAGTTAACAGCTGTTTTTGGCATATCACATTGTACCTAGTGGTCAAATTTCATGATTTTTCCTTCCAAAAAAATCTATGCTAGAAGTATAGTCAGGAAGGGGTCAAGAGTGTTTGTTGCCACAGAAGCAACTGGGTATCATCAACAGTCAAGAGCCTGGAGGAGAAGAAAGCATCCAAGGGGGTCATAAGTAGTTCCATTTTTTCTTCTCTGTCGAGGCAGTACCTGGGGAAGTCACTGTGGTTTGTTTCACGTACAGGCAATGAGTTTGTAGAAATGTATCTCTTGATGACGTGTGGCCATCATAGGCATCTGAGTTAGAAGTGTTCCAGAAACTGAATCACAGAACCAGTGTGGTGATGACACGGGTCAATTAACTAAGAACTGCAAGATGTGGGTGGGGGGCGGGGTAGTCTCATTTCGATTTTTTTAAGCTCATGGAAAAATACTGTTCTGTAAGAACTTCTTTTTGGTATAATAATATTTAAAGACCATATAGATAAAGGCAATTCTTTAGGTTTAAACTGTAGGAATGGCTCAATGATGTCTGCTAAGTTTCTCCTGCAAAGCAGGAAATCTTTGCATAGAAATAGCGCAACCAAAGCTAGAAGTTGCTAGAAAAATTAAAGTGATCATCTGTGTACAGATAGAATAGGTTTTAAAGAAGAATTTAATTAAGATTTTTTTTTGTTTAATTTCTGATATAGGTCAGAGAAAAACACAATTTGCCTAATGTATCTCTCAGTCTTATGATCTGATTCTGGGAATCCTACGTATCAGCTAAAATAAATGAGATAAAGTACATATAAAAATGCTTAAAATCTGATTAAGCATGGTCACATGACCTATTATGGCTGAAATGAAATGAATTCCATATAACTCTTAGTCTAAGAATTAAATAAGGAACTTAACAAAATTCCAGAGAGAAGAGACTTTGGTTTTAATCTGAAACGTCAACTTGAGGAAGGGGTGAAATCACAGTTAGGTTCCTTTCTTACATACGTGACTCTTAACCTTGGCTGCATAATGTAAGTGCTCCCACTGCCTGGGCCTTACCCCAGGCCCAACACTCAAAATCTCTGGGGTGTGGGACCAGTGCTGATTTCTTATGCAGCTGACGTTGAGAATCACGGCTTTAAATATTTTAAATAAGTTAAATAGAAACATTTTAGCATTTATTTGGAAAGTAGAAGTGATTCAAAAGATGATGTGAAAGTTGTGTAACCTTTTGCCTTCGTGGGGCTGAGAGGATGATTAGAGCTATAGCTTTGGGGTAAACTTTTGAGAAGTTTGGATATTTTGTCCAATAGCTGATGACGACCACACGTGTTACTAAAGTTGCATGGGTCCCCGGTGCTAGAGCATTTCCCAAACATAGTGGGGTCTTCTAGATTTAGCTACCCCCATTCAGACTGGGAAAATGCTGGATCTGATCAGTGGCCTGAGTTGTTTGATATTAAAAAAACCCACAAATTTTAAATAAACATAAAAATGACGGCAAACACCAAGTCTTATCGCTTGAGTCATTTTGGCCACACAGCCTCTCAAGCTAGACTACATACATGCTGAGGGGAAGGGAGGTTGCTGTTTTATGGCTATTTGAAGAATAATTTTCAACGTATTTCCTATTAAGATTCAATCTGTAACATTTGCCATATTTTTCAAATAATGCATTATTGTAACACGCTGTGTTAGAGAATCACTATGAGCTCTGGATATTAACAAGCAGGCTCTCTGTCCCACTTGTATCTGGTCCAACACCTGGCTCACAGTAAATGCTCAATAAATATCTGTTGACAAAGAAATAAACCCGTGCAATGGATTTTAATGAATTACATGTTATCCTCCATTATGTTCCCAAATTAAAGAGGAGCTCTCCCTCGTGGGTCTCCCTTCCTCGCTGTTTCTCCAACAGAAAGAGTAAACTGAATAAGGAGAAGCGATTTATGTCTCAAACTATCACCTAAAAATTGTTTTTTTTTTAAATTTGAGTACAGGGGCATGTGGCGGCTCAGTCAGTTACGTGGCTGACTCTTGCTTTTGGCTCAGGTCATGCTCTCCTGGCTTGTGGTTCATGGCTTGTGGGATCAATCCCCACGGGAGGATCTGCGCTGATAGCCCTGAGCTTGCTTAGGGTTCTCTCCCTCACGCTCTGCCCCTCCCCCATGCTCTCCCTCTCAAAATAAAATAAATAAATAAATAAAATAAAAATAAACTTAAAACAAATAAAAATAAATTCGAGGACAATTGATACATGACGTGACATTAGTTTCACTTGCACAACTTAGTGATTTGCTACATTAATGTTATATAGTCAGTCTGTATTTAATTATACATATATATGTATATATATAAAATCATTTAAAACATATACAAGATCTATATGTATATTAACCATATATTATATCATTTATAATAATTAAGGCTTACCACTCCGTTTCAAGGTGAGACTTTCCCTCCCTTGAGCCTTGGGAAAAACCTGCCTTTAGAAGGAGTATTAATTGGTTCTGCTTCTTTCTTTCTTTCTTTCTTTCTTTCTTTCTTTCTTTCTTTCTTTCTTTCTTTTTTTTAAATTTTTTTAAGTTTATTTATTTATTTGAGAGAGAGAGAGAGAGAGAGAACACAAGCCCGGGAGGTGCAGAGAGAAGGAGAGACAGAATTCCAAGCAGGCTCCACACCGATGGCACAGAACCCACCTCGGACTCGGGGCTCGAACTCACAAACTGGAAGATCGTGACCTGAGCCGACATCCAGAGTCAGAGGCTTAACCGACTAAGCTCCACAGGCGCCCTGGTTCTGCCTCTTTCTTTCTCCTCTCCTTCCCTACTAACCAGTTGCTGTTGGCAACACTTTCAGGCACTAAGGAGCAGAACTCAGTAGGAGTTGGAACGTCAGTAGGATGCATGCCTTGTCCAAAATGATTTTAGTCAGGTTTTGGACCCTCAGAGCCTGGTAAGTTCGATCACTCTCTCTCTCCCTCCCTCCCCACCCCCTTGGGCATTCTTTGATGAGCTCTGATCTGATCTCTGGAGCCTCTGACTTGGCAGTTCTGATCCTAGTCAGTGCCCCCTTTTCTGACTGGTGCTCCGTGTACAGACCCAGGAACCTTGGAGTTCACCTCCAGCTCCTGTGGCAATAACATCCCTTCTTCTCCAAAGGTCCTTTCTGAGACAATCCACGGCAAACACATTTTTTCCCTGACCTAGCCCAATATAGTCATGACTTCTCTGCTGCCTACCCCGGCCTCTCTCGCTTCTTTGTGTCTGAATTTCCCAGCCAAAGCCAGCTGGGTGTCCGCCTTGGCGATCGCATAAAACCTCCCTGTGACATCTCCCTGAAGCCAAAGAGAAAACTCTCTTCATGTGGGTTGAAAGGCGAAAACTCCTCTTCCCAAAGAAAGCCTCTCAAAAGTCTTTCTCTTGAATTAGTAAGTGTTGGTAGAACCGTACAGGATATGGCTGTCCCGTATTTGCTTCGAAAGTGCATAAACTGGTCTGGAATTTCATACCTTCGTGCCTCGGTGTCTCAGAAACTTCTGGTTAGTATCTTATTGCATTATTATATGTATGGATATGTATGTGTCTGTGTACGTATGCGTGCATAATCAAAATTGCAAGCTTCTGGCTCAATCAGTTAAGCATCTGACGTGAACGCCCGACTTCGGCTCAGGTCACGATCTCACGGCTCCCGGGTTCGAGCCCCGCATCGGGCTCCGTGCTGACAGCTCAGAGCCTGGAGCCTGCTTCGGAGTCTGTGTCTCCCTCTCTTCTGCCCCTTCCCCGCTCACACCCTGTCTCTCTCTCAAAAAATAAACACCAAAAATGTATTAAAAATTGCAAGTGTCTAAACAAAACAAATTACCTTTCTATTTCACAGATTAGCTAAGGCAAAAAATTACCCATTGCAAAATAAATTCTATTGATAAGGGAATAGACATTTCTTATCTAGTTGCTGTCTACTTCGTGCAAAGAAGCCTCATTCCTTCTAGTTACTAAGCAGAATCACCGGTGAGGTCTTGCAGTAAAACTGGTGTGGAGGCAGGTTAAAATCCAAGCTTACCCCAATTATGACAGGAATGAGCTCTTGCTAACCTCAGGCAAATTTTATCTCCATAGTCTTATGGTCTATGATAATTCTCATGTTCATTCACAAAAATGTCAAAAACAGCTATGAAGTGAATATGCACCCTGCATTCCATCATGACTGATGTCTATTAACCTAAATGAAAATATGATCTCTGCTCAATATACAGATTTTGTTAGCATACCCTGTTTTTGTTTCCATGTACAGCTTTCTGTGTCAAAGTTACATGAATTCAAATTTTTGAGTAGCAGAAACTGTTCTATAATCAGATAAGCCTAGATCTCTTTGTAAGAAATAATGAGGGAAAGAATAAATAAATAAAAAAAAAAAGAACAAAGACAAGGCAAAAGAGAGTAGATTAGCATGCCAGATAAAACCCCTGATTAGCGATCGAAGATTAAAGATACGTCTAAAAAGAACGGAACCACCAACTCCCTCCGGGCGACATTGTAGGTAGCATTAATGCAAGAGACAGTCAAAGAGAGAACAACGGGTTCCTAATTTATACTAATTTGAGTAAGTCCATGCACTGACTTCCAAAAGCCTACTGTTCTAAGTCTCTTAGCCTTGTAGTATCTTTAAGGAAGCTGGAGACCAGAGCTTTGTGTACAATATTTATAGTTTGCTTTGTTTCCTTTTGCTTTGCTTTGCTTCTTTCCTTTCGTTTATTTTGAATTGGCGAAGACCGAATGAAGGGCTCGAGAGAGTGCTTTTTACTTTTATTTTTTTAAGTTTATTTATTTTGAGAGACAGAGCAGGGGAGGGGCAGAGAGAGGGGGAGGGAGAGAGAGAGAATCCCAACCAAGCTTCTCCAACTGCCCGGAGCCCGGGGCAGGGCTTGAACTCACGAACTATGAGATCATGACCTGAGCTGAAACCAAGGGCTGGACGCTCGTCTGACCCGGGCGCCCCGGGAGACTGATTTTTACGAGCTGTGGCTGGGTGGAAATCATACTAATACTATGAAACAGTACAGGCCCCGTGCAAGTAACCCATAGGTACCAGATAAAATAGGGGTGTTCGCTGAAATGTATCCTTCACCCCAACTTTTTCCTCTGGATAGTAGTCCCGGGGAGGACACAAACAAGTTTTAGGTCAGAAAATACTTCCTTGCTACCGTATTCACGAAAACTTTTCCAGAACGGGTGGTTCGTGTTCTGTCTGGTTGGCAGTCAGAGTTGGTCTGTGTATCCTACGTGCATTTTCCATCATGAGGAAGAGGGCCTTTTAAGTCCAAAGAGCAATGTTCTGCAGATCAGAGAAATTGTTTGCTTTTTCAACACTCTGCACAAAGCTTCCCGGGGCATTTCATCAGAGAGCCTGGCACCACCGATTTTAGCCGACTGGATACTCCCTTGCTTGACAAAGCTTTTTAACACCTTTGGTTTTAAATCCAGATGTGCTTTTCCACAAACACCTGTACTGTAAGTGAGAGCATTTTTTCCATAACTATGGAATAGTCAATGGCTGAGAATGCATGAACTAAGATAGGTACTGTACTACGTACAGAGGTATAGCCTCAGTCACCCTTTCGTATAATTGCGATCCTTGCCCTTTTTCAGGGGCCCGAATTTGCAAGGAACCAGAATTCTAACACCAGAAAACAATACTTTGGTGTTTTTCCTCAACCATGTGACTTGGAAGCAGGTTTTGGGGTGCGAGCATATGTAGTTATGATTATTTAAGATGACTACCAAAATAGAGGCTGCGTGAAGCACCTTGTAGGTGATTCTAACACCTCCTGCTAATGGTAGGAGTGATAATTGGAGAAGAAGAAAGCAACTTTGGGGGACACAAGAGTGAACAAAAAAATAGTCATTGTGAACACCGCATCTGGTTCGGCAGGCTTGTCTCATTACCGCAACAGATACTGAAGGTTGGCTTTTTCCACAGTCCTTCCAATGACTCCAGACTTGATCATTTTCTAAAATGTGGCTCCAGTACAGTTTTCATGGCGATGTCCTGCCTCCACCCAGCCCTCTGCGTCTTACCTCTGAACTCACATGTCCTCCTGTATGGAGCTCACTTAGAAATTAGTCTAGTTTTGTCTTGTGAATTTCTTTTGTGTCAATTCTTCCCACACCCCCCGCCCCCCCAAGCATCAGATCTCTTCATTTGAATCAGAACGAAGTCATTTTGAGGAGAAGGACTGTTTTCATAATCCTAATCCTACCCTGAGTCGTAATTTGCACATGGAAGGATTTTATGAGGTAGATTTTAAAAAGTCACTGATTTGGATAACGATTAATCATCCGCTGGCATTTTGTAGACGCATCTTAAAGGACTCACCTTATTAGTTGCGGACGTGGTAGGTGTTACTTCCAGAATGTGGGAAGTGAGCTATGTGTGGAGCCAGGAATCACACACCATTTCTTTCATTGAAAGGATGGCCGTCTGAAAGACAGTGTTCAGCCAATACAGCTTGTGAATAATCAGAGGGAGCGAACGCTACCGTTATTTTCACAGTATAGGGTTTACCAGAAGCCCGTGAAAGGTATAAAATATCCTCCAACTTCCTCTTACGGCTCATTCTCAATGGGTTCAGTTGATCTCTTGTTGGGATATATATACAGACACGCAAGTTACTACTCTTTCTGGTGCTCTTTGCAGACCTCTGTGGAGGTTTTGTTGACAGTTTTCATACCTGTTTACGTACATTCGATTGACTTCATCATCGTATTATCAAATTGTGTCAAAAGCAACTTGGGTTTTGCTTCTTATTAATTTAACACAAATACTCTGTTTGAAAGAGGATCTCGTTGCTGCCTTAACTACTTCAGTCTGTACTTTCTAACCAATTAAATTCTTGTTTGCAGCTTATCTTTTCTTATGTGTTTCTTTTTTTTCTTCTCAAATTTTTATTTGAATTCTGGTTCGTTAACACCTCAGTGCAGTATTGGTTTCAGGAGTAGAATTTAGTGATTCATCACCTACACGCGACACCCAGTGCTCATCCCAACAGGTGCCCCCCTTAATGCCCATCACCCGTCTAGCCCACCCCCCACCCACCTTCCTCCACCAACCCTCAGTTTGTTCTCTACCCTAAAGAGTCTCTTATGGTTTGTTTCCCTCTCTCTTTGTCCCCCTTCCATCTGTTCATCTGTTTTGTTTCTTATATTTCACATATGAGTTGCAGCTTATCTTTTTTTTTTTTTTGTGAGAGACAGATGGAAAGACAGAGAGCAAGTGAGTGGAGGGGCAGAGGGAGCGGGGTAGAGAGAGAGAGAATCTTAAGCAGCTTCCATATCCAGCAAGGAGCCCAATGAGGGCGGGGTGGGAATCCTCGATCTCATGACTGTGTGATCACGACCCGGGCTAAAATCAAGAGTGGAACACTTGACCGACTGAGCCACCCCGATGCCCTATGATAGTTTCTCTTTTAAGTCAGGCAGAGACTCTGCAGACAAGAGCAACCAGTAATGGAAACATCTGGCAATAAGGACAGCCCTGAGCCCGCAAGACTGTGTGATGGACCTCAGTCCATGATCGTCTCGATCTTTCTTGCTCTGCTGTATGTCCCCACATACCTTCCTCCCATTTTCTCCTTCTGTCAAGCTGGAATTATTTTCAGCACTTTGGAGACAGGCTTTGAGACACTAGCCGGCTGTCTTCCCCGTGTTGGCCTCCCTGGAATAAATCTCTTTCTTGTGTCCCCACCCCTCGTCTCTCTGCCTTTGGAATTTGTCAGTGTCGAGACTGGTCTGTTTGGGGACCCCCAGAGCCTGCTGCGCTTGTGCCCTGGGCAAGCCAGTAACATATTTAATGTTTAGCCTAATCGTTTTCACATGTCACTAAAAGCACTTCGAAGCGATTATGATTTATTCCATTTTCAAATAGTATCTTTTCATTCACAAGGACAAGGGTATCAAATAAATTCTTAAATGCAATATAATTGTATTCTTTTGCAAGCCTATGGTAAATATTCTTGGCATTCATGCCACTTACATACAGTTACATAATTTTGAAAAGTGCTGTATGTTTAGAGAGGTTTTAGGTTTACAACCAAATTAAGGGGAAGACTCAGTGATTTCTTATACACTGCCTGCTCCCACACGCGTAGACCCTCTCCATTATGAACGTCACCCACCAGAGTGCTACATTTTTTTACCAAGGATGAGCCTACATTGACACATAAAAACACAAGGTTCATAGTTTATCTTGGGGTTCACTCTGGTGTCGTACATTCTTTAAAAAAATTTTTTAACATTTATTTATTTTTGAGAGACAGAGAGAGACAGAGCATGAGCGGGAGAGGAGCAGAGAGAGAGGGAGACACAGAATCCGAAGCAGGCTCCAGGCTCTGAGCTGTCAGCACAGAGCCCCACGCAGGGCTCGAACTCACGGACCGTGAGATCATGACCTGAACCAACGTCGGATGCGTAACCGACTGGGCCACCCAGGCGCCCCTGCTGTCGTACATTCTACATATATAGTTATTTTTGATGTCATCTATCATTTCATAATTCTCTTAATAAAATATTTGAAAATGATCTATTTCTGATATCATAACAATTTTTACAGTATGACAAATGAAATCATGTTTTACTATAGTGGCTGGTTTATTTGCATGAATTCAGTCATCCTCAGATATGAATAATTTGATAAAGATGTACAATATGCAATAATAATCACATTTTTCATTCATGCTTGCATGAGTTCCACCATTCAGGACTTCTCAAAAGGAAGAAAAAAACCAAAGAGAAATGGGGTAATAAAAAGGGTGACCTCTCCAGGGAATTTCTTTGTTGTAGCATTCACACACACGTTTTCATCTCAAAGGCGATCAGGAACAGGATGTCTGTCTTATGTGCAGATGTAGATAACGACTAAAATAATCTGTGGTCACAGTTCTTAATTTATTGTGGAAATGTGTAATCTTCTCAGGGTTTTGAAATTAGTGAATTGTATGTTCTATCGCTGTTTACTGTCTAAAAGTAAGTGAGCATATTTAAAAGTAAAAGAAATGTGAATCGGTATCGAATTGCCGGAAGGAAATCGCAGGTTTAACCCTATAGGAGAGAGTTCCAATACTAGGAGCACATGGAGAGCTAGCTAGTCGTGAAAGTGGTCCACACACCGGTGATTTTTCAAATCAAATGAGTTTTTGTGCGATTTTTTTATTAATCGATGCTGTTCTCTGAATCAGCTTTTCCTTCTAAGGTAACTCCCTTTTGCTTTCCAAGCA
This sequence comes from Panthera leo, assembly GCF_018350215.1. Taxonomy (NCBI): domain Eukaryota; kingdom Metazoa; phylum Chordata; class Mammalia; order Carnivora; family Felidae; genus Panthera; species Panthera leo. Next base: position 3,100,889 of record NC_056679.1, read on the forward strand.
CATGGCTGTAACACCAGGGAACTCGCCATTTTCTTCACTTAAGCTTAATTAAGACTTAGAAAGAAAATTGAGTAGATGAACAAATTGGATGCTGATGAGAAGAGCACTGTGTAGAAAAGCAGCAGTGAAAATATCTTCATTTGTAATTGAACAGTGTTAAATTGCTGCCCTGAGATCTACGTTATCTGCTCACCAAATCGGTTGTTTTTTTGTTTTGTTTTTTTCTTCCTGGGCACACAGCCAAATTACCTCTCTAGTCTCCCCGTAGTGAAGGACACCACGTGACTGAGCGCTGGCCAATGAATGTGGGCGATCCCCATGTTTGCCACTTTCTAGGGAGACCTCTCCTTCCTGCTCAGTGGATGGACAGATACCAAAGTTCTAGTGGGGGGGCCCCGAGGTGAGGGATGGCAGAGTCACGGCAGGAAGCAGCCTGAACGTCTGAGTCATTTCATGGTGAAAAGTGGTCCATGAACACTGCTCAAACACCTGCAGTGAATGCGAATAAAAAATAAAAAACAATAAAACTATTACCATATGAAGCCACTGTGATATTGGGTTTGCTACAAGGGTTAGTCAATACAGAACTAGCAATTTCTTTTTGCTATCTTGAAATAGCCACAGGAATGGGTCAACTGTAGGAAGAAGCTAGAGGCACGTATCTCACTCAGATGGCGTGAACGAAATGGGCAGAAACATGCATGTACGTGTCTTTATTTAGTAACACGTTGCTAGTCTTATCGTTTTGCTTATTCTGAAATTGCTCATCAACTTTGAAAAGACTTAGCTTATAAAATGAGACAAGTGTGGGCTTGACACTCAAGTCAAATCGTAGCTATGTGGACACACAGCTAAGTCAGAGTGGCCTACGGTGCAAAAGAAGAATCCTAGTTGGATTATCTAATCAATTATTGCCAAGGAGGCGGTCTGTGCACTGGCACAGGTTTATACCCAATTACCAAATAATACAAAGGGACTGCTTCCCTTCTCTCTAATTCCATGCCTGACACAATTTCAGACTATCCCGGCAGTGGCATGGTGATCACCTGAAACCATTCTAATAAAGTTCTCAAACATTGCAGCCTCCGCCACCCACGTTTGTAACAATCATGGCAGAATCGAGTAGATAGTAAGCTGCCCAAATCATATCATGTCCCCCAGCAAATGAGATTTGATGTATTTTCCACTTTTAACCTCTTAATTCCTAAATGTTTTGTGTTGGTAAATACGTCTGGGGCAATCCTCTTGCGTTGGATACTGGTGATTAGCTCACATGGCTGCGGCTGTATCTATGTGGGGGGTATGGTCCATCTCAAGAAGTGTAGGGGAAGGTTGTTTAAACATAGGCTTGGGTTTCCTAATAGCAAAACCAGGACTCCTTGGGGAGGGGTTTCTGTGACATATGCTCCCTGAATCCGTCAGGGCAGGCAGCCTTGACTGAGGAGAAATTTCTGGCTGAAATGAATAGCTCCTAGGTGGATAATGAATGCAGCTGCTGTGGTCTTTTTTGTCTTGGTGGTTGGGGCTCCTCATTCAGTGGTTGGGAGTGTAAAACCTGCTGGTCTGGCCACTATTAGCCTTCAGTGAAGATGTATCATGTTACTGCCTGCCTGGGGACTTCTACAGAGGTCTTAAAGCCAAAGTTGTTATAATCCAATTAGAAGTTAAGGGTTTTGTCTCCTTTTCCTTCTGTCTCTTGTTTAAAGCACTAAACTATTTCCTTTAAAATATGTTTTTGTATATGACATGCATACAATTTCCCCCTTCATTATTTAACAAGATACCTCTCACTTGCGATAATTAGACATTACCCTATATTGTTCCCTCAGTCTATCTTTGTCTTGTTGGTTAGATTATAATTCTTTTAGACAAGAAACTATTGTGTGCATATATATATATATATATATATATGTATGTATTTTGAAATATATATATATTTTCAAGGCTCTAGGGCCTTGAAAAACTTTGAAGAGAAATTACTATAGATTCTGACGTCAGAGTCCAGATAGCAGAAATAATTAAGAAGTTTCCAATTGAAAAAGGAATAATTTATTTCATCTATTTCATGTGAATTTAAGAAACACTTTTAAAAGAAGACTAAACGTGTTTGGTCAGAACCTAAAGAGACTGGTGCTAGATGTTTGGCAGCCTGATAATTAAATATTCTTTAAGTCTGATTTCCTTTAATTTCTTTTTTTATGCCTTATGGAGAATTTGTATTTGAGAATAAATGCTTGCTTGCTTTTAGTCAGTTGATGAAGGTGTCAATAGAACCGAAGGATCATATCCAGGAGTGAGAGAAGGACATTGGGAAGGACGTGTGTGTATTTTGGAAACCTATTCCTGATGTAGGATATATGCTTTATACAGTATAGCAATTTTGGGGGGCAAGGACAATATTATTTAGAAGTGTGCCTATTAATGCTTAAAAACAATCTGAATAGACGTACCTTATGTCTTATAATAGTTTTACTTTTCTAAGTGAAATCAGCAAAAAAATTTCTGTAACCATCCTTTTAATACTCCTGAACAAAATGTCCTGCCCTGGCCCACTTATTTCCCTGTGGTTATTCATCTGTTTACTATCATTATCCCCTACTGAAAAATTGTCCTCTAAAATTAAGATTTTTAAAAATTAACTAGCGTACTAGTCGCTGCAAAGATTTTAGATATTATTAATAAAGAAGTAGGAGTTTCCTCTATGAAAAAAAAATTGTTTAAAGACCACTTGAAATTTCAAGTAGCTCAAGGACTCCCACTTGACTCAACCATTTAAAACGCACTCTTCTCTGAGTGAATCATAACTATACACTATATGTCTTTGCCATTCCTTTCTGTAGGATGACAGTTCCCAGGTCTGGCAAATTCTTCACATATAGGGGTAACAGAAGCACAATCCATCAACTTTTAAAGAATAAACATGAGTCTGAGGGTTTGAGTAAAGAGCATCCTTAAAAATCTTAATTAAATGGAGGAAATCATTTTCTACTCATTTTTAAACATCCCGATACAACTGGAACATGGATCTTTCCTTAATTGTTTTAGCGTGTGCATGCATATGTGAATACAGGCATATTTTAAGGTATTCTTAAAACTAGAACCTCTTCCAGAGCAGAATATAGGATGATTTAGGAAACAACAAGTGATTACTTATTGTGGTGATCATTTTGCAACATATACAAATATTGAATCATCAGGTTGTACACATGTGTGACTAATATAATATCATATGTCAATTGTACTCAATTTTTAAAAAAAAAGAAGCAGTAAGTAGTCTCTCTTATCTCCAAAAGATCCTTACCAAAGTAATTTATTGAGATGGATTTTTAAAGACTCATTAATATTCAAGTGACTTCTTTAGCGAAGACATACAGATAGTAATGAACTGTTTTTCCAAACTATAAAAAAATAGCAAAAGATTAATTATCAACATCACATTTTGAAACACAATGGAGAGATGTGAAAACAAAGAGGATAAAAATTTTAGAGAAGGAAGAGTCCTTCCTATGTGAGCTGAGATTGGCTACCATTTTTCTTCTGGAGACATTTGTTGATTCTGTAATTGGGTTGAGGATTAGGCTTGTCCTACATAGTAGGACTCTATTAAGGAAAAATGAAACCAACGGAGCCTCTGACAACCACACATGCTGGTATTGACAGATCAAAATATAGAGAAGCTCCAAACATATGACCAGTTCTTGTTGTGAGACATTTGCTGAGTTTGAGACAGAATGAGGCAGAAAGCCTCAGGAGAGAAATCTCCTAAAGGTCAGTCAGTGTTTAGGAGACAAAATCATTCTCTAGGAAGGAATCTATAACAAGTACAAGATAAGTTTCCCCTAAGATAGTTGGCATATTTCAAATCTGTGTGGGGCAGAATACTAAGGAACTAAACTCTGAAGCCTCAAAGAGCAGAAACTTCATAGAGAAATAGAGATGGCCAACCAGGCTCTTAAGAAGAAAATGGGCTGGTCTCAACTATGAGACTGAGTTTGAAAGACAATGTGATAGAAAAAGGGGAGGAAAGATTCTAACTAAAGCTGTGAGCCAACCCTAACCCCACAAAGGTTCCTACTGAATTGTGATCAATTTTATATTACTTAACTAATGAAGAGTGAACTCTCTAGGGAAAAATAACATCATTTTAGTCTGCTTAGTTATACACAATGTCCAAAATAAAATAAAAATTGACACATACAAAGGGGCAAGAACACATTACTGATAATTAAGAGAAAATACAGATGTTAGAAACAGACATGCAATAAGGCAAATAAATGTGAATGATAATCAAGATTAAAAATAGGTAGAGGCAGATTATCCAAATGTAGAAATCAGAAAACAAGACTTTTGTAAGTATTTTTTCTTTACAAATGTTTTAAAGAAAATAAAGGAAAAAATTAACAAAATGGAAGACATAATGGATTTAAATGTAGAATTAAAGTTTATAAAAATCAACTTGACATTCTAGAATTGAAAATACAATGTCTAGCAGTGCCTGGGGGCTCAGTCAGTTAAACAGCTGACTCTTGGTTTTGGCTCAGGTCATGACCTCACAGTTTGTGGAGCTCCACATTGGGCTCTGTGCTAACAGTGTGGAGCCTGCTTGGAACTCTCTCTCTCTCTCTGCCCCTCCCCTGGTTGTGCTCCCCCTGTCTTTCTCAAAATATATACATACATACATACATACATAATATACACTGTCTAAAATTTAAAAATAATAATAGGTAGCTGAAGCAACAATTTTAAGACCAGAGTTTAAAAAGAAATACTCAGAATGAAGTGTAGAGAAATGAAAGGATGAAAAATATAAAAGAGAGGGTAAGATTACCTGTAAATGACTTTAATCATATTTAACATAATTTATTCAAAGTGTCAGGTAGAGAAGAAGAAAAATGACAGAAAATATTTGAAGTAATAATGGTGGAAGTTATTCTTAAAATGGTAAATGCATCAACTCACATATATGAAAAGTCCAAAAGGATGATGGTAAACAGAGTTAATCTTATATAGAATTGTTGAATCACTATATGATACACCTGAAACTAATATAACACTGTACATTAATTATACTGGAATTGAAAAAATGAATTAATCATAAAAAAAGAAAGAAAGCCAAACTTAGACACATCATAGTGAAACTGGAGAAAACCAAGTTAATCAATGAGCAGCTGGGGGAAAAGAAGACAAATGACATTTAAAGGAACAAACTTAGAACTCCTTAACAAATATAACTAACTTCATCAATAAAATGCAAATAAAGACATTTATTCACAAATAAAAACTATGAGAGTTTGCTGTCAGCAGATAGACGCTGAAGAAAATTTTTAAAGTTTTCTTTAGGGAGAAGAAAAAAAATTCCTGATGAAAGGTAAAATGCAAAAAAATAATGAAGGTCAATGAAATGGCATTTGTGTGTGTAAGTCCAAAGGAACATTGATTATTTAAATATTTAAGACAAATATACACAAAATAGCAGTTACAGTTACTTGATGACAAAAATATTTTAAATAATCTAAAGTCCTTGCAGTAACTGGTAAAAGTAATTATGAACATTTGATTTTGATAGGTCATGAACACATGATATAATGTCTAAGGCAATTACCAAATGAGTGGAACAATAAAGACACAGCATAGGAAATATAGTCAATGCTATTATAATAGTGTTGTGTGGTGACAGATAGTAGGTACATTTGTGGTGAGCATAGCACGATGTATAAAGAAGTTGAATCATTATGTTGTACACCTGAAACTAATAGAACATTGTCAACTATCCTCAAGGTAAAAAAAAAATCTTAAGAAAGAAAAAAGAATAGAACAGAAGGATAAAACCATCAAATTAATAAATATTCAATTTATTTTTCAATGTAAAAATGGAGCAAAAGTAGAGAAAATGTACTCAAACTGGTGATGCGAATACAAAGTGTATACTATTATGGTAAATTTAAACTCAAACACATACATAATTATAAAAGAAGTAGAAGATAATATACTCATTTTAAAAGACAAAATTTGTCACAATGAATATTTTTAAATGCCTAACTATATGATAAACATATGATAATATCACCTAAATACAATATGAGAAAGGTTGAAAATAAATAAGAAATATATACCATGCAAATGTTACTAAAAGAACTTGTATAGTGGTTGTTCCAAGAGAATAGTCTTTAATGCCATAAGCATTAATAGAGGCAAAAAGTGTTATTACATATTGTAAAAGTTGTATATTTATATGCTTTTAAGAACAAGGTCTTACAATCTATAAAATAAAATCAATAGAACCACTGGACAGGATTCATAATTATAATGGGAGATCTTAGTAGATCTCTCTCAAATACATAATAAAAAATGGTAAGGACGGAGCAGATTTTAACATTATGATTAAAATTAATGTGTTGGTCATTTATAATTCCATGTAATAAAATGTGTAATACACATTTTTCCCAAGTATACACAATGTTTAAAAATTTGGCTGTCATTTATGTGCTAAACTCTTTCCAAATATCACAAAATTGAAACCATATAGCCATATTCTTTGATCATGATTTAAGTATACTAGAAATTAATAGCAAAAAGATGTTCAAAAACATCCATATCAGGGGGCCTGGGTGGCTCAGTCGGTTAAGCATCTGCCTCTTGATTTCAACTCAGGTCGTGATCTCACAGTTGTGAGCTCCACATTGGGCTCTGTCTTGGGAGTGGAACCTGCTTAAGATTCTCTCCTTCTCTCTCTGCCTCTCCTCCCTCAAAACAACCACTATATCGCTCTAATATGAGAAATAAACCATCAAATAACCCATATACCAGGAGAGACTGACAGGTTAAGGATCTCCACTGGTCTGTTTTCCAGTGAAACTTGTGAAGACAATTAAAAAAAAAAAAAGAACCAACATTTGAAGTCTCTGGAAATTGTCCTAAGGATGAATAGAAAATGAAGAAATATCTATTTAAGAAGGTCCATAAAATTCAGTGAGAAAGATAAAAATCAATGGCATTTAAAGCAAGACTCTCCCTCCCTCCACTGGAGGAGGAGTGGGGATTCTACTCCAGACTGCTGTAGCCAAGGCTTTCCTGTCCCCACTCTCCTCGCTCAGAGTGGGAATTTCTTCCCAGGAGGAGCAGAATGCCAGTGTTTTTCAGCCTGTTTCTAGTTATCTGTTGTTTCGGCTAAGTCCTGGATGAGTGTCACCGGGAGGTGGAGAAACCCCCCACTTTCCACCTAACTCCTGCAGCTTCCACTTATGAAATGGTGGCTCTACCCTGGGTGGAGCGTGCAGGGAGGTCTGATCACCCTTTCCCAGGTTCAGGAGGTAGGGTGAGCAGGGAGGATCCCAGAGAAGGTGCAGAACAAATATTCGAAGAAATAATGGTTTAAAATATGGTCAATTTTTGAGAGACAATACTACACACCCAGGAAGCTCACAGAACTCCACATAAGATAAACACAATGAAACCTATCAACATACAGATAAAGGTATAAAACACTGACCGTCAAAGACAAGGAAGAAATCTTGAAAGCAGCAAGAGAAACATGAATTATTACTTACAAGGGACCCACTATAAATTATCAGCTGACTTCTCAGCAAATATAATGGAGTCAGAATATAGTTGGGTAACATATTCAAATGCTCAAACAGGTGTCAGTCATGAATTCCATGTCCGGCAAAGTTACTTTCTAAAAAGAAGTGGGAAATAAAGCTGAAAACAAATATTGCGCTAATTTATTGCTAGCAGATTACAAATAATACTAAAGGAAGTTCTTCAGGGTGAAATAAAGCAAGTGAACAGAGACATTAATTCAAATACACATAAAAAAAAAACAAGGAACACAAGTAAGCTAATTATGTAATTATTAAAGATAATAGAAATGCAATTTTTTTTCTTTTTTCTCTTAACTTTATTTTTAAAAGCATTTTTATACTATGATGTATATGTAATGTGTTATTAGGCCCATAACATACAGAAATGTAATATAGGTTTAACATTTTCTAATAACAGTGCAAAGGAGATATATAATTATTTGGGACTAGGAAATGACTATAGGTGGTAAATGACTACAGATGGTAATAATTATAACAGTGTATTGTTGGATTTATAACATTATTAGATAAATTAATAGATAAAAGGGGAGAAAGGGAATAAATCTATATAGCAGAAGCATTTATATATAACACTGGAGTTATGCTAGTTATAAATCAGAAGCTGATTTGGATAAATTAAGATATATATGGTAAACCTTCAAATTACTACTAAAAATAACTTTTAAAATAGTTTAAAAAGCCAGTAAAAAAGTTAAAATGCTACATTGGAAAACAATGCAAAAAAAAAGTGAAGGAGGGATAGATGAACAAAAAGATAAAGACATACAGAGAAGAAAAAGTAAAATGATAAGCAGAAGCTTAACTATATTAATAATAATGCTAAATGTGAATTGATTAAATAATCACATCAAAAGTACATAGCTTGTCAGCTAGAATAAAAATGAAAAGTAATCTTGATCCACATATGCTCTCTTCAGGAGACATACTTCAGATTCAAAGATACAGATAGATTGAAAGTAAAAGGACAGAAAAGGACATAGCCTACAAACCACAACTGCAAGAAATCTGGAGTGGCTTTACTTATATCAAACAAAATAGACGTTAAAGCAAAACAAAAAATGTAGTAGAGAAATAGGGATGTTTTATAATGATAAAACAGTCAATAAATCAGGACAATACAATATTTATAAGTAAATATACACCTGATAGCAGCACATCAAAATACATGCAGCAAAAATTGACAGAACTGAAGAGAGAAATAGACAATTCAACAATAATAGTTGGAGACTCAATAACCCACTTTCAGTAATGGGTGGAATAATTAGGTAGAAGTTCAATCAGAAAATAAAAGACTTGAAAAATACCAGAAGCCAACTAGACCTAACAGACTTTTGTGGGCACACCCCACCCAACAACAACAGAATACACATTCTTCTTGATTACATGCGGAACTTTCTCCAGCATAGAAGACATTCCAGATCATAAAACAGACTTCAAAAAATTTAAAATAATAAAATTAACCTCTGACCACAATGGAGTGAAATTAGAAATCAATAGCAAGGAAAAACTTGGGAAACATAAACATGTGGAAATTAAACAATGCACTTCTAATGGGTCAAAGAAGACATGAAAAGAAAAATTGGAAAATACTTTGAGATAAATGAAAATGAAGACACAATATAACAAGAGAAGTAGCCAAAACAATTCTTAGAGGGAAATTTACAGCTGCAAATACCTATATTAAGAAAGAAGATCTCAAACCAAATCTCTAACATTTTATCATAAGACAATGGAAACATAAAATAAAGTTCAAGTAAGCAGAAGGAATAAAATAATCAAGAGTCAAGCAGCTATGAATAAAAAAGAGAATAGAAGAACTCTTTTTTTCTATTGATAATTGATCCATTTATAATTAATTGATAACAACAAAAGCAACACAACAACAACAGCTAGTTCTTCAAAAAGATCAACAAAGGATAAACCTTCAGCTCTACTGACCAGGAGAAAAAAAGGAAAGTCTCAATTATTAGAATTAGAAATGAAAGAGGAGACATCACTACTGATCCTACAGAAATAAAAAGAATTAAAAGGAACACTGTGCTAACAGATCAGATAACCTAGATGAAATAGTCAAATTCCTAGAAAGATACAAACTGCCAAATCTGACTCAAGAAAAAAACGGACACTCTAAATAGACCTATGACATATGAAGATTAAAGTAGTAATCAAAACTACCCACAAAGAAAAGCCCAGGCCCAGATGACTTCACAACTGAATTTTACCAAACATTTAAAGAAGAATTAATACTAATTGCTGTAGTCTGAATGTTTGTGTCCTCCCAAAATGCATATGTTGAAATTCTAAGCCTCAAAGATGATGTTATGAGGAAGTGGAGACTTTGGGAGATGCTTAGGTCATGATGACAGAACCTCATGAATAGGATTAATGACTTATAAAAGAGAATTCCCTAGCCCTTCCCACCATATAGGGACATAGTAAGCCAGCTATGAACCTAGGAACAGAGATCTCACCACAAGGTAACCATGTTGGTACCTTGATCTTGGATTTTTCAACCTTCAGAACTGTGAACAATAAATTTCTGTTGTTTATAAGCTACCCAGTCTGTGCTATTTTGTTATAGGAGACCAAGCAGAATGAGATACTAATTCTTCACAACTTCTTTCAAAAAATAGAGGAGGAAGAGACACTTTCCAATTCCTTCATCAAGGCCAATGTTACTCTGATACCAAAATCAGGCAAAAACACCACAAGAAAAGAAAACTACCAACCAATATCTTTGATGACTGTGGACACAAAAATCCTCAACAAAATACAAGCAAACCAAATACTGCAACATATAAAAATATAAACATCCTGACTAAGCGGGATTTATCTCAGGTAGACAATATTAGAACATCTGAAAACCAAGTAATGTAATACATCATAGCAGTAGAATAAAAAACCAAAATCACATGATCATTTCAATACATGTAGGAAATGCATTTGACAAAACCCAGCACCCTTTTAACAAAATAGGAATAGAAGGGAACTTCCTCAACCTGATAAAGTGCACTGACAGAAAGCCCACAGCCAAAATCATACTCAATGGTACAAAACAATGTTTTCCTCCTAACGTCAGGAACGACACAAGGATGTCTGCTCTTATCACTTCCATTCAAAGCGTTGTATGTTTCCTCTCGTATGGAAATCTAGAACAAGGAAATCTATAGAGTCAGCTTGCTAGGTGCTTAGAGTTAGGGGTGAATGTGTGTGTGAGGGTATGGCTATAGGGTATAAGGTATCTTCTGAGGTGATAATAATGCCATGAAATTGAGAGTGTTGTTTGTTGCACATATATGTGTATGCACAGATCACAGAATTGTGTACTTTAAATGGGTGAATTATATGGTATATGAATTACATATTAATAAAACTGTTAAAAAATAACCCATGTGTCAAGTTGAATCATAATAAAAATTAAAATCCTGGTTGAACTAAAGAATAACAAAATTACTACATATTTAAATGTACAGAAAATAACTAAAGTAGATTTTAAGTAACAACTAAGTAGATATTAGGAAAGTTGAAATGTTGATTTTTTTGTTCACTTTTTAAAGGAGGAACAAAATACATATGGAAAAGTGTATAAAGTGGACTAGCCTTCATTGTACAGCTAGTTGAATTTTAGAATAGGTATAGTCTTATGTAAACATACCATGACCAGAATATAAAATATGTATTTACTACAGAAAGTCCTTTTGCCCCTTTTCAATCAACATCCACATCGGCAGATGTAACAGTATTTTGACCTCTACCACTATCAATTAATTAATTTGCCTGTTCTTGAGCTTTCTATAAATGAACTTTTCATTATGTATTGTATCAGTCAGGGTTCAACCAGAGAAGCAGAATCAGATCTTGGTAGAATCAGTCCCTTGCAGCTGTAAGACTGAGGGCCCCCTTTCCTGGCTGCTGGCTGGAGGCCATACACATCTTTTAAAGACCACCTACATCCCTCACTGTGTGGCACTCTCCTCTTCAAATCCTTCACAGGCCTCTACTCTCTCAACTTCTCGGGGCACCAGCCTGAGAAAACCTGCCTGCTTCTCAGGGTATCATAGGTTGGATTGGACCCATTCAGACAATATCTGTATCTTAAGGAAGATAAGCACTTGAATTACATCTGCAAAATCCCCGCAAAGCAGTACCTAGATTACTGTTTGACTGGATAATCCTCAGACGGTGTGGGAAGCTTGGGGGCCATCTCTAGAATTCTACCTAACACAAGTAGGAAAAATCTCATTTTCAGAGAAAAAAAAAAGATGCAACTATTAAGTTTTCACCACAAGAATTTCTAAAGGTAATGATCTCCAAGAGAAAGAAAACTAAACCCAGACAGGAGTCTGGAGATAACGAGAAAGACAGATGAACAAAGAAACAGGGAAACAGGAGTAAATTTAAACAAGCATGGACTAAATAAAAAAATAAAAGAATAATAACAGTAACTAACTGATGAAAGAAATAAAAAATAGTGAAAAGCGAATTAACTGATAAAAATAATATGTAAGATAAGATAGCAGTGAAGGGATGCAAAGCTTTTTAAAAATTTGTTTAGGAGGAAATAGAGATATTAATTATCTTTGGACTCAGGAAATCAAAATGCATGTTAAAAATGTTAAGATTAGTTGGTAGAATAATAGAATTCAAATATATAACTTCCCTCAGAATAATTATAGTAGTAATATAAAAGTTCTATGAATTCAAAAGAAGGCAGGAAAAAGCTGACAGAAGCTAGAAATATATAAATAAGGAGCATAAAAATGTTGGTAAAAATTATCACTGATCTATGGGGAATCCCAATAAATGTATGTGGACCCAACTCCCAAGCCAGAAGACAAAAATTGTCAGAGTAGGTTTATAAAAATGCACCTATATTCTGTTTTCAAGAGAGCCACTTAAAACAGAGAAGTTAAAAATATGTGGTAATGGTTATATTGATCTATGTATGTATTCATATCAATAGATTACTGATAGAACAGTATCACAGAAGAAAAAAGTCAATTTTACTGTATGATCATTTAAACATAAAGTAAAAAAAAATTAAAAGGACCAAAAAAAAAAAAAAAAAAAAAAAGAAAGAAAGAAAAGAAAGAAAATAGCGAGAGAGACAGAAAGCAGGAGAGAATGAAAAGGTGAAAATAAAAAGTAAAAAGACCTAAATTATATATCAGAAAATACAGATCAGCTTGTATGGCCATATTAAAGTCAGATAATAATCTTTAATGCAAAATATGTCGTGAAGGATAAAAAGAGTCATCGCATAATGGGATATCATCATAAATCATCCGGGTTTAAATCACCAGGAAATTTTGACATGCTACCCTAGTATGCATATCATTATACACTTTAAAAATGCATAAAATAAAATAGAATTGAGGAGATGCTTAAGGGGCACCTGGGTGGCTTAGTCAGTTAAGAGTCCAACTCTTGATTTTGGCTTAGGTCATGATCTTATGGTTTGTGAGTTCGAGCCCCACATGGGGACTCTCCACTATCTGCACGGAACCCACTTTGGATCCTCTCTCCCTCTCTCTCTGCATAAGTTTTAGCTTTTGCAAATATACAAAATACTTGAAAAAAGTAATTAGAAAAATTCAGGAGAGGCATTAATGGAGACTTCTAAGTGGGTTTTATCTCTTAGGTCAGTGCTCGGTTAGCAGGGGTTTTATCAGCTTATTCTGTCTCTTTCTCTCATGTCTCTTCACGGTGTCTTTTACATGACAGATCTTTGAAAATGTATATACTCTAATTTTATCCTTATAGTAAATAGGTTTTGTGGAAAGCATAATAATGTACTCTTTTTTTTTTTTTTGTAATTTTAGGGACTTTTAGTGTTTCATTTGATTATGAAATTTCTAGAACTGGGAAATCTCTGAAGTATCAGATGGTTATATGCATCTATACATGCATTAATATTGATAGCATTGATGGACCAGTATGACCAAAAATAATCAATTTTAGTGTATAATTTAAACACGGGATAAAAATTAAAATAAATAAAAGGATCTGGGGTTCCTGGGTACCTCAGTCAGTTGAACATCCAACCCTTGATGTTGGCTCAGGTCACGACCCCAGGATTGTGGGACTGAGCCCTGCGTCAGGCTCTGTGCCGAGCATAGAGCCTGCTTAAGATTCTCTCCCTCTCTCCCTCTGGCCCTCTCCCATGATCCCACCCTCTCTCTCTCTAAAATAAAGATAATTAAGAACAGTAAAAGGATCAAAATTATATGCCAGAAAATACAAAAACAGCTTATATAACCATATTAATACTTAATTCTAGTAAAAGATATTAATAGGATTAAGGAGGAGAGGTTATGAAATACCTGAAATATATATTTGAAGTATATATTTATTTAATAAATAGCATATATATAATATAAGCTTATATATAATTATGTATTTATTTAATAAATATTTATTTAATATGTATTTCACATATATTTCAGATATTTCATAGTCAAATGAAGCATTAAAAGTCCCTGAAACTATTAAATGAGTAAATAATTATGCTTTGCATAAAACCCAGTCAAATGAAGCATTAAAATCCCTAAAACTATTACATGAGGAAATTATTATGTTTTGCATAAAACCCAGTAACCATAAGGATAAAACTAAGCTATATAAATTTTCAAATACTTGTCATATAAGAAACACCATGAACAAAATTAAGAGACTAGGAGAAATATTTGCAAATTATCTGAGAAAGAAAAGATTGTTCATTATCAACAAATATCGTAGGTACAAGAAAATGCTAATACAATCATAGCTAATGTGTATTCAGTTATTTATTTTGTACCTTCATTTTGAATATTTTTTTAGAGAGAGAAAGAGAGAGAGTGTGAGTGTGAGCGGGCAGAGAGAGGGAGAGAGAGAATCTTAAGCAGCCTTCACATCCAGTATGGAGCCGGACTTGGGGCTCGATCCCATGACCCTGAGATCATGACTATGAGATTATGACCTGAGCCAAAATGGAGTCAGACATTTAATCCACTGAGCCACCCAGGCGCCCTGAACTTCATTATGCATAGATGTTATTTAATCCTGATTCCAATCCCAAGAGGTAAGTATTTACTTATATTCCTGTTTTTCAAAAGACCAATTCGAGGCTTAGAAAGATTAAGCAAGGTCAGGAAAGTAGCAAGGGACAGGGGTTAGAATTCTGACCCTGCAATTCTGATTCCAGGGTCCACGGAACTATATGTCCTCCCTGGGGGAAAAAAGGAACACTGAAATTCAGAAATGAAAAATAAACAAAAAAAGTACGAGAGACAATACACAGGAAATGTAAATAGGAATAAACCTAAGTCAAAAGATCAAACTCACTAGCAAAGAAAATGCGTATTAAAACAAAAATTTGGTAGGCCTTTCTGGAGTGCAATTTGGTACTGTTCATGAAAATATGAAGTGAGTTAACTCTTCATCTCATCAAAAGCAAGGATTCAGGAAGATAATTTTAGGAGAATGGTTATTGCAGTGTTGTTTCAACTATAAAGTATTCTGCCACTGAGGGCAGGCGACAACTCAGGCGAAATAGCTTAATGGTGGGAAGAAAGAGGGAACGAAAGCTCTGGAAAATATAAAATTCAAAGAAGCCTACTTCACAGCTTTGGGGACCTTGCAGAATCACATAATCTCCCTCCAAAAGTCACTAAAATAGCAATATGCAGACAGATGGAATCTCCATACATGCCTGCTTTCATGGATTTCTAGAAATGTATCTGCCTTACCATTGTTTTTCCCTTAGGAGAAGTATTTGCCTAGCCTTCGGGGAGTAGTAATTACAGATACTAATCGAAACTGATCCTGATTTCCTAAGAGAAGTTTTCAACTCATATGCACAGCTTAGCAACCATTATTTATTGTAATTCTAGCTTCTTTCTTTAGAGACACAACTGTGTAGATTAAAATCTGGGAGAGGCACTGATGATGTTAGGTCAGAGTGGTGAAACATTGACTTCACCCTGAAACATAGATCCTCTTTACATTATTCAGAGTCTTTATAAGGCTGTCTGTGTAGATTGATGATACCTCTGTCCTGACCTAAGTAAGTTTTTCTCTGGTACAGGTGTTGTTTGCATTGATTTGCTCCCTATCCCCACTTGCTAATGACCACGCACCCAAGTATGAGATTGCTGGCTGCAGCCAGAGGCCATCTGTGGCCACGCGGCCACAAACATCTCACATATGCCGATGTGGCTTGCACACAAGGTTCTGGTCTCATAATTGTACCCTCCCGTCAATTGAACCAGCCAACGAGAGCCCGTTGGAGCCAAATCTCTAGCAATTTTTCATTGTGAAAATGTGCTTTCCCGAAGGAGGAACAACAGATACTCTGAAATGCCAATAAAATAAAATAAAATAAAATAAAATAAAATAAAATAAAATAAAATTTGAGCTGTCAAATTTCATATATGCTTTCACAGAAGGAAAATGGACTTGGAGTCTTAAAATAAATGCTATTTTAGAAGGTGTATTATGGGACCACAAAATAGGCGAAATTGGATTAGAACAAAGTTTTGTTGACTCTAGTAATTTGAGCACAGCTTCCAAATTTAAATCTTTTATGCCGAACTGTGCTTTGTAATCACCTGTAGAAAAACAAAGTGATTTTGACAAACCAGTTCTTAATTTGGAAGCCCTTTTCATCGTGTAATGTCAGGCTCTTTTTCGAATGTTGTGCAAAGGCTCCACGGAATGTATGGGGACGTGGCATTTCCCAGGTGAAACTCTACCCTGCAGGGGGAAAGTCTGTGATACTGTGAATTTTTCATGGAATTTTCCAATGATGAACATGTTTGTTTCACTCTCAAAAATGCAGTTGCCGCGCAGGAATTGCCCTGTTAATTACAGCGTAAAAGCGCGCTCTTTCCTGATGGCAGTGCAGATAGAACTGTTGGCATGCCAATACAGGGCAGCTCTCTGCCAGGAACCTACACAATAACAAATGAATTGCAATGACAGAAAGATTACATTATTTTATATTCTGGAGAGCTACAAGGAGAGCTGAGCCTGTCAGCTAACATGGTAATTACGTTTAAAGTAACTCGATAATTAAAAAAATATCTATTAGTAAGTAATCTGCTGAAACATGACGTTATTACAAGGCTACGTGTCCCTTTCCGTCACGTTAGCACCAAATTAGGGGTTGAGACCCTGATTGTCTCCCAACAAAAGGTGGGATAGTTGAAACACGGATGAGGAGGGGGAAGATTTTTCTTCCTTACTAGAGTTGAGGAGAGAATGAAAGTTTCAAGCACAATGTAACGGATCATCTCTTGCAAGTTTCTCCTTAAGCCAACATCTAAGCAGAACAAGGAGGCTCTCTGGAAGGCTATTTTTCTCATGACGAAGCTGGCTTCACGTTCTGCTGGTGGAAGGAGAAAGCAAGAGAAACTCTTACTCGAGGCACTCTTTGCCATGGCCACCTGGGACTTCATCCGAGTGGTGGCAGGAATAGAATTCTCTGGCTATCCCAACGACGCCAATTACACTGGGGCTTATGGTCACCATGGACTCTTGCGGTTTCTAAGTCACGAAGAGGTGTAAGTTGAGGTTACAGGAAAGTGTCATCATACACGTCGGGGGGTGAATTAGAATTGCATTTGGGAAAGATGACTCAAAGGAATAAATATACACATTCAATGACACCAAGATCTGTTGCCGGGAAACAATGGGGACGGGCGGGCAGGGCAAGTCCCCAGTAAGGATCTGTGTTACTGTGCCAGGGCATGAAGGAATGTAAATTACAAGCACTACACGAATGCTTGGTGCCACTGTTGGTGTCCTTTCTAGAGTATCAGCATGTTGGAAACATGGGGCCGTGTGCTCAGAATAGAGCTGATCAGCATGGAATGTGACATTAAGCTCATGAGAAAGAAAATTCAATGGCTGTGGAGGACCTCAATCAAGAATGTAAAGAAACGCAACAGAGGGATGAGCAACCAGAAGCCAAGGGCCCTGACGCTGGGATAAATGAGAGAGGAATATTCAGATCATACTCTCTAAGTCTATAGTGTTTAGGGTTTTCTGGGGCTCACTAGTGGTTCCTGATTTTCTGTGAAGTGGTCCTTTGATAGTCTGAGAAAAGAAATAAGGGAACGAAATTATTTTATGTTTGCACATCTCACAGATTAAAAAGATCAGACTCATTACGATTTTCACAGCTATATATTTCTCAAAAGTCGTTATGTTTGCAAAATTATCTATACACAGAAAACACCGGGTCATTCGCGTCCTTTGGGCCAACATCTGGCTAACAGGGAATCGGGTAGATGTGGTTAGGGACACTTTCCCGAGATTTCCCTGCTACTGTTTATGGTCCCTGCCATTTCCATTGTTATTAGTGTGGTGTGTTTTTGCCCGACTTCAATGATATGAACCAGTGGCTCAAAATTGGTCATTGCAGCATAAAGCTTTTTCGGAATAATATTTTTGGAGTGTCTGTTTCTTGCCAGTTACATTTTTATGCCCTGGAGATATGGCAACGAGGAGGATAGAGGGGTGGCCCACACTCAGACCCTCCAGTTACGGTGATGGAAGGAGACATTTACCGTCAAACAAACGATGGAAAAAATCAGCCACAAGTATGTGTCATGGGGAAAGAAAAAGAATGATAAGGCATTTAAGCATTTCAGTTGGTGGGTGCTGTAGAATGGGTGGTCAGAGCGGGGCTACTCTGAGAAGAACCACGATCTGGATAATAAGGCACGAGCAATGGCAGAGTCCGGGGAAAAGCATTCCTAGCAGGGGGAATGGTGAGAAGGAGGACTCAGAGGCAGGATCAAGGAAATACCACCACTTGGAATTAGGCTTCAAGAATCAATAATTAAGAGGACTCTAGTGGAAACAGGGATGTGATCTTTATCTAAACCTGTTCATGAGATTAAAAAAAAAATTAAAGGAAAACTAAAAATTGAAAGGCAACATTCTGAATGTGCTTTTTTATTGGATTATTTATTTCTAGACTTCAGTATGTTTTCTGTTACAAATAGGATGACATAAAATGTAATCATCAATTGAAAAAAATATTTATTTACTATGAAATGAGTTTATTACGTCAGACTTAAAACCAATCTATTAAAACCACTTTTAAAACGAATATCTTTCCTTAAAATGACTGGGCACGTTACACACACTGATTGAATGAAACATAATAGAATATTTGCTAAATAGGGACGCCTGGGTGACTGCGTCGGTTAAGTGTCTGACTTCAGCTCGGGTCATCATCTCATGTAAGTTAAGCCCAGCTCAGGCTCTCTGCTGTCAGCACAGAGCCTGCTTCAGATCCTCTGTCTGCCTCTCTTTGCCCCTCCCGTGTTCTCTCTCTCTCTCTCTCAAAAACAAATAAATAAATAAATAAATAAGAAGAAAAAAAAATTTGCTAAATATTATTGAAATGCTTACAGATTATAATAATCTAAAAATTAAAAACAGCATGAATGGAATAGCTTTTCTTGGCACATAGTCGTGTTTCTTACAGTTTTATAACTGTATCTCTTTTTTTTTTTCTTTTTGGACTTTTTTTAACGTTTATTTTTGAGAGAGAGAGAGACAGAGTGTGAGCAGGAGAGGGGCAGAGAGAGAGAGAGAGGGAAGCACAGAATCTGTAGCAGAATCTGAAGCTCTGAGCTGTCAGCACAGAGCCCGATGTGGGGCTCAAACTCACCAACCTCGAGATCATAACCTGAGCTGAAGTCTGACGCTTAACCGACTGAGCCACCCACGCACCCCTATAACTGTATCTCTCTACCACTGGTGGATTTCTGACGAACGCACTTACTTTACAGTGATACTGCCTCTCCTCTTCTACATTGCCCTTGTGGCTAAGAACTCTGAAATTGCTGACATTTTCAACTAGTCCTTCTCCGTAGACCATCTGCATCACTGAGAAGATGCTCCCCTCCCAGTGCCGAGATGCCTGGAAAACGTGGCACAAATGCCGCTGAAAAAAAGGCAATGTTAGGTCTTTTATTTTAAAATACACATATTTAGCTCACACATTTTCACGGGTTCTGTGTTTTCGCTTCAATTCAGAACACCTACGCCCAGCAAAAATGTTTGTGTGACACAAATTCATCAAATGAATCGTCTTTAGTTATTAAGGTTTTGGATGTCTTGCCAAATTTAGATTCTCAACGTTATAGATCTTCTCAATTGCATTCCTTTCAAAATAGGGCACCCATCATTAGCTCATTAAAAATATGACCTCCATCAAAAACGTTCTTCCAGAAGTAAAAATATCCTAAAGCAGCATTTTAGAATTGCAAAATTTGTGGATTGTATATGCTCTTTGAGCCCTTATCACTTAATCTAGCTAGTTTCTCCCCTCCTTATGGGGGAATATATTCTAATGTCTCCTTTGTACTAGTTTTCTTTCCAAGAATTCTAAGGTTTGGAAGTTTCACATGTGGAAAAGTTTTAGATGCTGCAATGAAAACTTTTGTTGCAATGGTTACAAGTGAATTTGTCAAAAATGCAAATCTAAGTCTAAAAGACATCTCAAGAAATCTAAAGACATCACCCTTGCCATGATGAGTGCTGAGTAATGTATAGAATTGTTGAATCACTACACTGTACACCTGAAACTAACAAAACACTGTGTGTTAACTCTACTGGGGTTAAAATTAAAAATTAAGACAAAAAGAAATCTAAAGACATCATTAAAAAATGTATGTGACACCTGGGTGGCTCAGTCAATGAAGCATCTGACTCTTGATTTCACATTCAGGTCATGATCTCACAGTTTGTGAGTTCAAGCCCCACATCTGGCTCTGCACTGGCAGTGTAGAACCTGCTTGGGATTCTCTCTCTCTCTGCCTCTCTCTTTCTCTCTGCCCCTCCTCTTCCCATGCACTCTCTCTCTCTCTCAAAATAAACAAACACTAAAAAAATTTAAAAATCAAAAAAAAAACTGCAATGCCCTGAGAAAGTTTGGTGACATCTAAATGTAATTGTCTGAAAGCTAAAACATTTCTAAAATCTAATGAGTGAAGGGAGGCGAAAAAGAAGCATGGAGATACATGTAGCTGAGTTTCTGCGTAGGGTGAACTGCATAATTAGTTCTCTGGATTAACTTCCTTATAGAATGACCTTGCAGAGTAAAAGAATAAATAAAATATGCTAATTCAGAGCACATCTACCCACATGTATGACGATGGTTCAGCAGAAATTGTAGAGATTGTTTAGAACTTTGATCAAAACGTGATTTTAGGGATGACGGTGTTTCATCATTGGCGTTGTTCAGACTGGACAGGTTATGAGGGTAATGAGGAACCGATTTGGGGGTGAGGGCATTCTTTTCAATTTGTGGCAGATAACACAGTCCTTTGTCACTAGTTCCAGACAGACTGCTCCCACTGCCCAGTCTGTGGTCCACACTGCCAATCAATTCCAAGTAAATTTACGTTACCTAGTTTTCTTAAGGTAACAAGAAGCTTGGTTTAACTATGATACGACATTTCACCAATATTTGCATCTCTGCAATGACTCTCCTTCCCACACACGACTTATCTTTAAAGGTGAACTTTTTAATTAGATTTACAATAGCATTTGCCAAAAGTGTTGGAATTTTTAACTTTGACATAATGAATATAAAGCTTTAGCTTAATCCTATGAAGTAGGGAAAATAGAACCACTGCTGAAATATACTCAACTGATTTTCTATTTAAATCACCAGATAATACTGACATAACTACACAATTTTTCTGCAAATAGAGTCAACACATGAAAAAGTCGTCAGTTAATGTTTTGCACATTTGCAAAAATTACGTTAGAAAATTAATTAAGGAGACCAGCTATTTGGTCTACATGACAAATCTCATTTTATAAAATAATATATAAACAGCAACACGTGATAAATTATCATTTTGAGCGAAGTCTTTGTAAAGGTAGCAATTGATTTTGAAGCTGATGCTGATGTATGGCCTGTGTTTTCTGTTTGTTTTTTGTGGGCTTTTTTTTTTTTTTGCCATTTGTTTGATCATTGATATTGCCACCGCTCTCACAGTAAATCGCAAATGTTAATGGGTACATTGTGCAAGTTCAACATCATCTTTTGCAGAAATCAAAAGTCAGTACTTTGAAAACAATTATTGAGCATTTATTCTTTCTCTTTTTAGCTCATCGCTGCAAATGAGTCTATTGCAAAACATTACCAAATAATAAAGTAAATGCAGTCATGCCTGTAGCTCCCGGTGCCCTTGTGCGGCCCCCTCCCACATGGACTCTGAACTGCTCTGCGATTTGCCTTAACCAATAGAGAGTGGTCAGCGTGATGTTATGCTGTCATTTTAAAGTGTGATTCTTGGCCAGTCTTGGAAGCATCCTTTGCTGCCCTGTTGGGTTCTGGACTTCTTTTCTAGAGAGAGCAGCTATGTGGAGAGGCCCTGGAGAAGGGGACATCGTGTGGCGAGATCAGCCGTACGTAGGAGCCTGCGGCCTCCAGACCCGTGAGTGGGATATTCATCTTTGAAAATCTAACCTCCATTCATTTATATGTAATCATGTAAGGTAGCCCAAGGAAGGTGAACAGAGGAGCCACAGGCCAATCCTCAGCCAGCCCACGTGGTAATGGGACAGAATAAAATTGTCATTGTGTTAAGCCATCAAGGTGTGAGATAGTTTGTTACGCAGCATTAGATTACTGAAACAGCAATAGGTACTCAAATTGGGTGTTGCCATAACAGAGATCCAAGACATGTGGCACTGGTGTCAGGACCACATGGCAGGTGGAAGCTGGACGGGCTTCGAGGACACTGCCATTAAAAGCTGGAGGGACAGGGGAGAAAGATAGAGGAAAAAGGCAGTGGGCTTTATAGTGGGGTGGGAAGTTTGGGACTAGTGTCACCTCTGGTAATATGGAAAGAAGATAGAGATTAACTTAATGAAAGTTGGATCAGGCTAAGTTTTCCAGACATAAGTGTCCCTCCAGGCTTCTATTAGCTGGTTTT
Organism: Panthera leo; assembly: GCF_018350215.1. Classification (NCBI taxonomy): domain Eukaryota; kingdom Metazoa; phylum Chordata; class Mammalia; order Carnivora; family Felidae; genus Panthera; species Panthera leo. Next base: position 3,123,438 of record NC_056679.1, read on the forward strand.
AATAAAGCATAGAAGTAGGGAGATGAGTACCAGAGAGAGCTGTTTCATTTGTAAGAAAAATTTCGAGAGGATGTAAAGTAACTGAGACTTGCTATGTTTAAAAATAGAACTGTCATTCTTAGTGTTTCTCAGTGGATGATACTCAAAGGGAGAAGGGGCCTCAGAACCATGGCCAAATCTTGAGTGCTCTCAGTGAAATGTGGTTTTAAGGTCAAGATGTCAGGGGTGCTATTCTAAGAAACATTCCTAAGACCTCAGAATTATTTCAAGCGGTGCTCACTAGACAAAATGACTTCTTAGGATCTGGCCAGCATCTTAGGGTATTGACTCACAGAAGTCTAAGAGAGGGGGGCCTGTCTTAAAGAGATCTAGGACTGTGTCTTTTGTCTATGGGAACAGATTTATAATTTGATGCATAGGAAACCCACAAAGTTTCAAAGGACGTTGTAATTTCTTGGGCTGCCAGGGACAGAGTCCATTGAAAATGAGGAGGACTCTGAACCTTCAAACTTTGATGTGCAGAAAATGGATTGAGAAATGCTCCTCATCTGTAAAATTGGCCTATTTCTTTTGGAAAAGAAAGGGTGACTTGGAAGGCCAAGTCCAAATCCCAGAGGATGAAGCCAGCAGCCATGGGAAAAACACTTCCAGAAGGCAGGACCGAGTCCTACTCTAATTCCTGGATATAGGTACCCGTCATGCTTCAGAATTTCTATGGCCTTTGACTACTGTCATTTTTCTGCCTTTGACTTTTTTTTAAATGTTTATTTAATTTTGAGAGATAGAGACAGAGTGGGAGCAGGGGAGGAACAGAGAGAGACAGGGAGGCACAGAATCTGAAGCAGGCTCCAGGCTCCGAGCCGTCAGCACAGAGCCCAGTGTGGGGCTAGAACTTGGGACCAGCGAGATCATGACCTGAGCCGAAGTCGGATGCCCAACCGACTGAGCCACCCAGGCGCCTCCTCTGCCCCTAACTTTTGACTGTGTCAATTGCTATTCCTCTGTTGCCAACTTACCATTACGTATTTGGTGTGTGTGGGGCAGGGGGCGTGAGGCAGATGACTTGTCTTTTCAATATACGTGTCTTCAGATTAAGAGGTGCCTCATTCAAGAAGCCTCATCTCCACCTCTACATTCAGATGATGAAACGTCATGCTTAAGATCGATGCCATAATGGGACGAGATTTAGGGATACTGGCAAGGCATAAGTGTACTTTCCATGTAGGAAGGTTGCAAAATTGAGGACAGATGGGAGGAATGTGGTAACTGTTCTCATCGATGTCCCTTAATGACCTACACGTCTCAGTGTTCACATCCTTTTCCAGTGGCCTCCCACAGTGAGCCTGGGGTGGCCTCTGACTCCCTTTAACCAATAAGCCTTCGTCGAGAGATGAAGTGAGGTGCCCAGTCCTCTCTGCTGAAGACAGAGGCGATTTGGGAAAACCCTAGAACTCAAGACAGTGCCTAGAGGGCGATCCCCGTAAAGAAGCACTGAGAGGAGGATATGTGAGGGCAGATGCCGTCTCGGATGGTTTGGCCCCAGCCACCGTCTGAACCCAGCATCAGGACGTCAGGAAAGGCCCTAAACAAGTGCAACTGATAAATCACCAGGGCTGGCGCTGGTTGGCCATTCACATTTAATCACCTTACTTATTGCACACGAATTTCACACACTACCAAACAAAACCATGGTAGAAACTGGAAGAGGAAAGAAAGTTTCTAAAAGGCTGAAATGGTCGCAATGCTACAACAAGTATGAATTTGGACTAATGTAGGATATACCTATGGTCACACTGGTTATAGAGGTCCACGACCGAGAGCGGAAGTATAAGCCTTCACTATAATACTTTCTAGTCATTTCCAAAATGTCTGACTTTTTTAGAAAGCACAATTATTCCAGAACGAACAAAGATCATGCTTTTTAAGTAATGATGATAGTTTTTCAATTAGTGCAGACAGTAAAACTACAGGAATATCACTTTTAAGGGATACTTTTTTTTTGAGAAATAAGTAAAACCAGACATGAATTTAAAATCAAATATATTCTGGGAAAAGTGAAAACAAACAAACAAACAAAAACACAAGAAAGCCTATTGATGCAATTCCTTTATCCGATGACTACGTTGGATGTCCACAATGAGAAGGACATATAATAGGAAAGAAGAGCAAACAATTGCCATGGTGTATGAATACTACCGTATTTTTACTTACCCTATATTTACCGTATATTTTACTTTAAAACTGACCAGAACTGCTAACACGCAGTATGTAAATAGCTCAACATATGCAAGTCACCTGTATAAAAAGCTCTTTACTTCTTTTTGTTATGTTAATCGCTTCTAAAACACTCACCAAAGAGGCTTGCCAGCCTGGTGATGACTTTTGTGAGCCCTGTTGTAGACCCTAAGAGGTGTATCACGACCGGGATGGTAATATATCGAGTCAGGGTGAATAAAAACACTCATCTGAGTCACAGTCTCTGTCTTACTTTATCCTAACAGAAAAGTTTGGGGCAAATTGCATGGCTGACTTAGTACTGAAGGATATGATCCTTTTGGGTTTTATCCCATGAAGTTGAAAGCTGCTACCCTCGTTCTTCCTTTTCTCGGCTCTGTCGCAGAACTGAGGTCACAGAGCACGTCTTCATCCCCAGATGATATCTTCATACCCGCATAGACACAGCCCTTGAGATTTGCTTTCCTGGGACAGAGGACCCCGGGTGCCGTAAGCCGGTAGGAACACTTCACCAGTAACCTGACTGCAGGCCAAATGCAGACTGGCTTGCTAACAAAAAGCTCCTGGAGGCTGCGATTAGAGAAGGGCCCACAGTTTTGCAGGCTCTTCTGCCAGAAATCCTACCAGAACCTCCCAGGAAAGATCTGAGCCCAAGTGGCCTGGGCAGGGGAAGGAGAAGAGTGAGCTGTTATGAACTCCACCCTCCAAGACTTCCCCCTAGCAAAGCCTTGACTCCCTGGGAAGAGGAATTTCACCAGAGCAAAACTGAAACCTTCCAAATCACTCCTGCCTCCTCCAGCCTTCCTGGCTCATGTCATGAAAAAAAGAGAAATAAAAGCAGTAGGCGACAGCGGGTAGGGCTTTAAGGAAACAGGCTGGAGAGCTGTAGCGGACCGGGGCAGGGGTGAGGGAGAGGCATGCCCAGAAGGAAGTTGACAAAGACTTCGAAGACCACACCTCTGAGACACAAGCCCACTCAAACACTGAGACTTAATTAGAAGATCAGAGAACGGCCCTTCCCCCCCCCCCCCCCAGTTATACTAATAAGCCTCCAGTAATAACAGTGGATTAGAGCCGAAAGGACTACCATACACAGAGTGTCTCTGAGGAATAGTACAAAGAGAAGCTCCAAGGCTGTAAAGGGAGACAAAAACAAGGACATTAGAGGAGGCTGAAGCCTCTGGTGCCTGTAACCACAACAGACATTAAACATGGCCCAAACCTTTGCCATATTGACATAAAGCCTCACGTTAAAGGTCTGTTGACCTCATATCTATTACCTTTTGCAACACATCTGTTTTCCAAAAAAAAAAAAAAAAAAAAAAAAGCAAGCAAGCAAGCAAAAGAAATGACAAAGAATGCCAAAGGCAAGAGAAACACCGTCTGACGAGACAGAGCAATGACCAGAGCAAAACTCACATATGGCACAGAAGTCGGAAACATCACAAAGGGAATTTAAGGCAACTATGGTGAATATGCTAATGACTTTAATGGAAAAGGTCAACTACATGCCAGGCCAGATGGGTAATGTCAGCAGACTGCTGGAAGTATAGGAAAGAATCGAAAGGAAATGCTAGAAAATGAAAAACAAAAATCAAACCACCACAACAAAACCCACACAGTAACAGAAAGGTGAAGTGCCTTCAATGGGCTCCTTAGTAGATAGATATAACCAGGGAAAGAACCAGTGGGTTCGAAGGTGGGTCAAGAGAAACTTCCAAAATGCAAACACAAAAATAAGAGTAAAACAAAAGCATCCAAGAACAAGAATGTGGGGCAGTACCAAACGGAACAGGCATATCTGCAAGAAGAAAGAACAAGGCAGAAGAAAGACTTGAAGAAATTGTGGCTGAGAAATTTCCAAAACCGATGACAGACACCAAGCTATCGTTTCAAAAACCTCAGAGACCTTCCAAGAGGGATAAATGCGAAACAACAGCCGCCACAACAATGGCAACAGCAACAACCCCACTAGATACATATATTCCAAATGCAGAAACCAGAAAAGAAATCTTGAAGGAAACCAGAGGGGAAAGGATCGTCATCGACAGAGAGAACATGTTGAATTTAGCCAAATTATGTCCAATTCATTAGGAATGGAATATAGGAAACGAAACCAATGGGGTAAAGAACTTCAGCCATCGCTCAAATGGCTTTCCATCCAGCTTCAAAGGCACCCTGAGGACGATACAATTCAAATCATCTAATGCATAATAGAATGATCATTAAATTACCGCTGCATTATTTTATTTTTATTTCTTAGTGGTAATGATTCTTACGAATTTAACTGTTTTGTGGATCTAAAGTTTTAGAGGGTAGCAGTTTTTATATTTTTTAAGTCTCAGGAACAAGTATTTGACAGTGTCTTCTTATGGAGCTGCAACTGATGAAATCATATCCAAAGAACATTTCGACACGAGGAGCCCTTAATGGCTGTCCTATTGCTGGTTGTACTATGACCTGTGACATATGAGCCTATGACCTCAGTGAAGAGTTGTTATTATTTAGTGTACAAGCTGAGAGAAACTGCCATCAGCACAGGGAATAAAATCGGGCATGCTAAAGAACAGAAGGTGGGATTGGAATAATAAGCAGGGCAACAGTCCTGCATTTGGCTTCCGCAATGTGTATCTGTTGATGGAGTGGCAAAGTCGGGTGGCCCGGCTGTTCTTGTGTGCGCATCGAATGAGAGGGGGCAGAAGAGCTTCTTGGATTTTCAGTTGCCCGTAACCTTAAAAACAACGGACATCATGGCATTTCTTTTAAACATTCTAATAGTCTTTGACTGTGCGCTCTAGGTCAAGGAATGTCTGAGGCACTGTTTTTCAGCCCTGCTCAGATTTGGGACACAGTGTTCATTTCTGGGCAGCCACATTTCAAAGGACTGTTTATAAAATAGTGTGAGGGATCTGGAAATTAAAAACACCATGTGGGGGAACACTTAATAAAACTTAATAAAACTTTTAGCCAGGATAAAAGAAGGTTCATGGGGGACACTGTGGATGTCTTTTGAGTATCTAAAGTTCTGTTCTGTTGACCATGTAGTAGGCTCGGTCAGCTTCGACTGGCTCCTGGAAGGTAGAACTGTGAACAGTTGTCAAAAGTCACAAAAGATGGCCAGCTGGCTTGATGTGAATTGGATGTTTCCAACCCTTGTGCTTTTCAATCAAACCGACCCGAGTGACTACTCCAGAATAGTGTAGAAGGTATTCCTCTTTGAGTAGGAGTTTGGAACCGAAGAATTTTCTTCTTACTTACCGAGTGAGTGGTTTGAAATGGTCCCTGCTTGGTAGTATAAGTAAAGTTTTGCAGTAAATTAGTTGTTAAATAAACGTTCCTATAATTACAGCCTAAAGATAGCAACTCCTTGCTTCTTCGAGTGGGTTCTAATCAGCTTGGTTACTTGTCACAAAATATATTTCCACATGTGTTGAGCCAGGTCGTGATTCTGTAAGGTTTCCAATATTTTCTTTTTGAAGTGACGACCTCAAAACAAAATCATCTGAAGTGAGGCAATATTTTATTAACATCCACCATTTCGAATAAACATGCTGACATTTCTTTGAAGTATTAAAAAAAAGTATAACAAGTTTATCCATGAGCTTATGAAAGCTGTAACCACAGCATTATTTGTGCTGTGGGGGAGTCGAGGTGAGTCGAGGGGGAGTCGAGGTGATTGCGGATGGGATTATTTTCACTGTTGGCCATCTAATCAGGTATTTGAAGAAATGTTCTAGAAAAAGGAAGTGAGAATGCAATGAATTGGAAAAGTTGGAGAGATTGTCTTTCACATGAAGTAAATGAGAAAGGTATTGCAATACGGTAACGAGGCGGTGGGTATGATGTGGTTTCTGTTCCCAGTCTCCTCCTCTGAATGCTAGCCAGAGTTGGAGAACTTTCCGTAGAGTGATTCGGGGAAGAAAGGTCCCTGGTGTCATGCAGGGAGCTGGCTTGAGCCTAAAGGACATAACTACAAGCTGTCCTTGAGTACAGTTAGCTAAACATGGGGACATAAAAGGATGCTTCATAGAGTAGGGCTGATCCCCATTGAAGAAAAGACACAAGGATGAAGGGGGGACGACAGTACAAGACAAGAGAAAGATGAAATATTGGGCGCTGTGGCCTTTGACCTGGGAATTCAATAAAATGAGCCTGGCGGCCGGGGGAAGGGCAGCTCGACGTTGATGGAGCAGTGAGCCACGTTAGCCGGTCCTGGAGTGGTTCTTGGGCTCTGGGAAAGAAGCTTGGGCTGAGCAGATTCCAACCTTGCCTCATGGTTTCTTCAAATACTTCGCGGGGCTCAAGTAAATGGTGCTTGGAACACATTAACTTTGGCTTGATCTTCCTATTCCCTGTTTCCCAGATTCCTTTTCCTGAGGTGGGGAGTGGGGGAGGCACACATTCTCACCTGCACCCCTTTCCTCCTGTCCCACCCCCCTGGCTCACCTCCCCCCTTCCAGTCAGCGTATGCCGTCTTATGCCCCGTTCCGGGATGCTTGAGACTTGTACACTCTCACGTGCCTACGCAGGACCTCCGGGTCTTGCACTTGTTCTGTCCTCGTTGCCTTCTTTCTTCTCAAAATCCTGCTCGGGCAGAGTCCTTCCATCCTTTCTCCTAGCTCAGGAGGCCGGGTGGAGCCTCAGCAGGCAGCTCCGACAGGCACAGTGTGAGGGGCAAGGCCATGGATACTCCTGTTGAATCATTTCCATCTGGCCAGAGAAATAATGCAGCGGTTGAGGTGGGTAGGCTCCCGTATTGCTTTTATGGAAATCTTTGGACATGCTGCCTGATTGACAGGGTCATGGACCATACGACTCCCAGACTCTCCATTAACCAGTGCTGACCCATGTCTGACCACTCGGGGGCCAGATCCCCTCATTTATCTGTACAGATTGTCTTCGAATCATCTAGAAAATGATTGAGTTGAATGAGATATCGGAACTGAAAGCACTTTGTGAGCGACAAAACACAGGTGGTGGTTATTGTTTCGTAACTGTCTCACCTCACATCACTGGCCATTTCAATTTTCCCTTCTAATACCCAATGTAACCTATTATCTGTGGCCTCTCGTTATTTTCCTCTTTCTAACTATGTGAACAGAGCTGCAAGATACTGAAATTTCAGAGTAAAAGAATAGAAAATAAAGAAGGTAAAAGCATCAAAAATGTCAGGATAAAGCCAAGAGGTTGGAAGTCAATGTAGTGTATTGTAAACATCAGAAAGAGTAGATGTCTATCTATTAAATATCTATTAAATAATAAATATCTATCCAACTACGTGCTGATTAAAAACCAGGCGCTCTGTGGAAAGATCTCCTCACTACTCCCTGTATTTCCCCTGGGAAGGATTTCAATTTGAGTGATTTATAACCTCTCTCTTTCTCCCACTTACCAGATCGCCTGATGCGATTTTTTTCTCTTCTCTCTGCACTCTTCTCTCCTTTCGGGAAGGGTTTTGACTAGCTGGGAAAACTCAATCCAGAGGAACGACATTAACCGTCTCAGTTAGCTAAAAGACCTCAAGTCATGCTCTGAATTTTATCAGAAGTTCTTTTAGTCTCCATTTGTTTGACTCGCAGGGTTCTCCCACATGTGTGTGGTGGGGGGGGGGAGAAGGAGTGTTTCTATCATGTACCCCTCACACTGCAACAGGTACTGTGCTAGATGAGTGTGCTGTAATCTGGTCTTAAAATACCATCCAATAGCATGAAAGAGTGAACACAGGGGAAATTTAAGACAATGAGTCAGAAATCTAGAGTTGTGAATCTTAACTGTATCCTTTACTCGCTGTGTATTTTGGGGTAAAGTCAGCTTAATGTTTGAGATTTGATCTCCTCATTTGTAGAAAGAGAATAATAATCCATACCTCAAGGCAATGATATAAGATCAAAGATAATATTGATGTGAAGAAGTTTCATAAACTCTAGTGCTAGATAAACCTTGTCCGACATTGTCTTCCTTATATCAACCTCCCCATATTCACATGCCCACCCCCCCCAGCCCAGTCTCTATCCTGATTATCCACCAGCATACCACAATATTTTCCTTGTTTCCAAACATAGATTGGGTCCATAGCCTGCAATCCAATTCCTAAATATGAAAATACCAAAAACTGGTGCCAGCCCTAGAGTTCATTTATTAACTGTTGTCTGTTCTATACTCAGACTCTTCTACTCAGTTTGCCATTGACCATGCCCTGCCTAGATTTCTGCCTATAGCTAAATGTCACCTTTCCCTCGCCTTGTGCTTTCCAAATATTCTCAAACATATGCTGATAGGTATAAATATGCCAATATAATAATGTCCAAAAGGTAGCAGGTTGAGTTCTTTTCTCTTCTTTTCTTTTTTGATAGGTGATATATGATGGTTGACTCCAACCCTTGGAGTATGAGTTAGCTCCAAATAAAAATTCATGACCTTAAAACCTTATAATCCCAGTCACTCTTGGTAAAAGCAGCTGAAAGCTCCATTTATAGAACTTATTTAGAGATTTTCCAGATAATAAGGGTTGAACAGAAACACCAAAGACTGCCCCAGAATAGCAACTAGGACATTTCCTTTGACAGCTGCAGGAGATCTAGTGGAACTTTAAATCAGTCTCAAAACTGAATTGGGGCTCTGAAACTTGACGAGCTTGCTAACAATAGCTTAGGGTGCTGAGTAATTGGTAAGGGGGGAAAAACACATAGAAAAGAAAAAAATAATACAGCATGTTACTCATACTATTTGATGGTACCCATGAGTCATTAGAGGGGAAATTCACCAGAAAACACAATATTGTGCATATCAACTCCCATGTGGCTAAAAAGAAAAAATATATATATATAGTGATTCCATCATTCCTGAAAGGGATACAAGTGTGGATATGTTTTGGACTGGGACTACCATTTCTCTTCGAAACTCTTTTGAGTAAAGATACTCGTGGCTCAGCTACACGAGGTTAGGTACTCCACCTTCACTGTAGACTTTGGCCCCGACATCGTGTCTCCTTTGTATTGTTAGCAGTGTGCGGGCTGCCATTATTGATGACAGTGTGATAACAATCTCCGAGATCTAGTGTGGAAAGAGAGTCCTTCCTTGACCTTGGTCTCTATGCCAAGATTGACCAATCCTCAGTGCCAGGTCTTCCAGCCAATTCCTTCGGTTTGTCCTCAGGCAAGATGGAGGCTGGTTAAATCCCACCCTCGGAGTCGAGCCGACTTCCATATACGTGGGCTCCACCAAGTGGAGGGTCTGCCTACAAGCGTCTCTAAATCTCACAGTGTATGGGCAGCGTTGGTTTGGCAATACTGAGCTGTCTGCAGAGTCGTTGTGGTTAAAACAGAATCTAGTACTAAAGTTTCTGGGTTTTCTGGGTCTTTGAGTGAGGAGAGGTACAGATGGTCCCAGATTTGTGTAATTTTCAAAATACGACAGAAGAAAACACGGGAACATGTTTGCAATTCTGGGCTACAGAAAGCCTTCTTGAAGAAGTTTTGATAGTCAGAAGATTTCAAAGGAAATGACAGATTTATAAAAAAAAAAATCAAACATAAAAACTTAGAGTTGGGGAATATACCACAATTAACATTAGAGTTAAGAAGACAGTATTTGTGACACAGAATAGACATAGAATTCACATCTGAATATACAAACAGCTACTAAAATTCAACAAGATAAAAAAAAAACCTACTCAATAGAAAAAAGGTGACAAGATATGAGCAAGTAACAATTCATAAAAGAAAAATATGTAATGTGATAAGGCATAGGAACAGTGATTATAATTAGACACAAAAGCGAATTAATATCGTTTTTATCTCCCGCAGTGTCCAAACAAACAAATAAAATGTAACCACCCAGCTTATCAAGCTTACGGAGAAACAGAGTATAAGACAGGGTTGGTGAGGCTGCATTTTGGCACAACTCTGTTGGAAGGTCATTTGGAGAAATGAACAGATGCTATGATTCAGCAATTTCAGTTCTTGACCGTGACCCTTGGAAATGCTTACTCACATGTATAATGATACATAAACAAGGTGTCCAATCCATATCACTTGTAAGGACAAATGGAAACAATCTAAAGTAATGACAGAATATTTTCTAAATGATTACAGTATATCCGCACAATGTATTACGAGGCAGCCATTGGAAAGGACCATGAGAATTTCTCACTGCAAATTTTTAACTGCAAAAAACAAGTCACATAGCAATAGGATACTGTGGTCACAAAACAAATTCTGTGTGCATGTGCATGTAAAACAGGAAAAGTTGAAATAATATCCACTAAACTTCTAATTCTGGTAACCTCGATTGATGAATTAGATGCAACATACCTCTCCCTCTCACTCCCTCTCTCTGAATATATCAAAAATATGAGATATTTTGACATTTTCTGGTGTTTCTCATATATGAGACATTTTATTTTATTTTTTATTTTATTTATTTTATTTATTATTTTTTTATCTTTATTTTTGAGAGAGAGAGAGAGAGAGAGAGAGAAACAATGCAAGTGGAGGAGGAACAGAGAGAGAGAGGGAGACACAGAATCCAAAGCAGGCTCCAGGCTCTGAGCTGTCAGCACAGAGACAGATGTGGGGCTCGAACTCACGAACTGCGAGATCATGACTTGAGCTGAAATCGGACGCTTAACCGACTGAGCCACCCAGGCGCCCCCCACCCCATCCCCATTGTGAGACATTTTAAAGAAAATAGTCTGGAATTAGAAAAATCACATTGAAAATGAAAGGTGCAAATTTCTTGGAGCGTAAAATTTCTCATTTTGAATAAAACAATAATGTGTTTTCGTATAACCTTGTTAAGAATCTTTAAAAACATGTCAAAGATGTTCTTTTGCCCTTCTTCAGTTTTAAACAAGCACAGAAACAGGACCTTACAGTTCACAAGTTCAGAAGGACCTGCTTCTGTACCTCTGCCTTATTTCATTTAGGTCGACGAAATGGAGGTGGGAGAATTCTCAGCGAGGGAACCACCCAAGTGCTCATTTGCCCAGGAGAAATCTGAGGTCGAGAGACAAGAAATAATCGCCAAGGGTCACACTCTGTGTTAGAGCTCCGCCAGCGTAGACTCCTGCCCGAAGCTCCCTGCTCTTGTGAGACCTGGTAGAGAAAGAAGAATAGAGCGAAATGAATTAAAGAGGTAGGAATGCATGACGTGCTGTGTTGTGTTAAAGGCGTGCTGGGATTAGGGGCGCCCGCCTGCCATGTGAGATTAACAAAGGAACCGTCCTGTGTTGGGAAAGTCTGAGCGCCCTTCCAGAAGGCGACAGGCCACAGGGAAACGGGCGAGACAGGTGCCTCCCGCGGCAGAACAGATCGATAGCTGCTATCTGAACAACATCAGACCCGTGAGTCCTGAAATTATCCTAATGAAACTAGCATCCTTAAAGACAAGTATAAGAGCCCATTCTTAGAAAGTGCTTGACGCGTGCCAAGCAGTATTCCCTGGGCCTCAAACGATTTTCCTAACTGGTAGCTAGAGTTATAGGTAATTAACCATGGCCACAATAATTGTAGGTAACAGGCACCCGCTCCATGGCATTAGCATACAGCAGCAAGCATTTCTGCAGCTTCCGAGTGTTTGGGGAAGGCTGCCCTTGGCTGGCTTGCTACACGGGCCGGAAGTCGGCTGATCTGGCTCCAACTCAGCCAGGGTTTCTCAGCTCTGCTTCTGTGTCTGCCTTCCTCTTCTCTTCGGTCTAGCAGATCACCTCCTGCATGTCCTCCTCGGGCCGATGGCAGATGTGCAGGCCACACTTCCGTCACCCATGCTCAGTAACCGGAAAAGACACGTCAGAGAGCCAAACCCAAGTCAAAAGAGTACGTAAGCCACTCTGACCCGTGGAAGGAGGTAAGGGTACAATACTCTAACTTTCCGCAGCTTGGTACTTCTGCTGTCTCCATAATATGAGTTATTAATCATAACCATTTGCTCAAGGACACAGAATTAGCAAGCGGATTAGATAATACCAAAGCCAGATAGATTCAGGGCCCATGCCGTCTCCACGCTCTTAGCGCCGAGATGCCCACGGTGAGTACTCTTACAGGGACATCACAGTTACGGAACAGCCACACTGGGAGAAAAGTCTTAGTGTGCAAAACGTTATGGCAGAACGGACCGGACTCAAGCAAAGACGACGGTGTATGTTTGAGGGCTCTCAAACTGCACGGTCAGTTTGTACTGAGAAAAGTACCACTCGTTGGCAGTTAGGTTGATATTCAGTTGCACACAGAGAATGGGGTTGTCTGATCCGGGGAGCCCCCCAGGAACAACGTGAAGAGTAGGAGGATGTTCTTACAGAGCTTTAGAAACATGCTGGCTATTTTAAAATCCATTAATTTAGGGGACATGTACTTACTGTATTTTGTACACAATCCCGTGGGTAGTAAACAGAATAGAGTGAAATAATCCTCCCCCCACCCGTAACCTTAGGCATCCAGCTTCGCTCCCTGAGCTCAGCACAATTGCAGGTCTGTCTCCCACACTTTCAGGAATGTTCTAGGCATATGCAAACACATGTGGATACCTGTTCCTCCTTTACTGTAGACGGTGAACTCCAATTCCTATAGTTCTGCACCTTTATTCTGTTCCCTTCCAAGACCTTCGAGATCATTCCAAACCAGCTGTCTCTTCCTCATGGCTGCATAAAATGCCTTTCACAGATGTACTAATTTTCCTTTCTTTACTAGTCCCCTATTGAATATTTAGCTTGTTTCCAATCTTTCGGTATGTAAAAAAATGATGCTGTGATTTTTCTTGGGTGTGTGTTATTTATGAGGAAAATCTCAGTAGCACAAATGCCTGGAACCAGAATTCTCTGGTCACAGAGAATGTGCATTTTGAATTTCAGGAGCTACAGTCAAAGTGTACTTCCCAGAGGCTGTATTTTTCTCTTCCCGTTGACAATGAATGGAAAGTTCAATCTTCCCAAGTCCTTGTATTATCAAATTTTGGGAGTTTTGCTAATCTGAGAATAACATGTTCGATCTTCCCATGTCCTTGTGTTATCTTCCCATGTCCTTGGGAAGGACAACACTTTTGGAGTTTTGCTAATCTGAGAATAACATGTTACAGTTCTAATTTGTGTTTCTTCTGATATGAGGGAGGTTGATCACCTTTTTATACCTTTGAGCCCATTTGTACTTCTCTTTTTGTAATCTCTGTGTTATGGTTTTTGTTTTTTTTTCTTGGGCCTCGCTTGTTTAAAAAAGAATTTCCAGGAGCTTTTTCATGAGGGAAATAAAAGCCATATCTTGTCTCACCAGATTTTTGCTATAGCTAATACTTCATTAATGGCATTCAGTGCCATGCAGATTGCTTTTCAATTTTAATGTTTTCAAAGGCTTCTGGATTTGTGTCATGTTTATAAAAGCTTCCCTTTCCAAGATTATAAAAAAAATTCTTTCATGATTCATTTTTGCACTTTTATGGTTCATGTTTAAGTGCTTAAAGATTCATCTGGAGTTTATTTTGACGAGGGAGTGACACGATAAATCCCATTTATTGAATAAGCCAGATTTCCCCCCACTGGTATTAAACGTCCCCTTTATCAAATATAAGTTATTACTTGATATTTAATACCGGTGCTGGATTCTTTATTTAGTTCAGTTTCAGAATATTTTAATTTCTGTAGCTTTGTAATATAGTTTGCTGTCTGCTGGGGCTAGTCTCCTCATTTTTTTCTAGAATTTTCCTGGCACTTACCGTTCTTCTCTAAACCTGCGGTGGCTGTGGAAGCTGCCTGGGTCTTCTCAACATCCAAGTCGCTATGGACCTTTGTGGTTTAAAGTACTACACCCCTGCTCTTAATAAAGCAGTACCAGGAGGAAAAGACCCTTTCATGTTTGAGTAAAAAGGCTCATATAAAGATGAATCATGGGAACAGATGCTGAGGTGTCCACAGCAGTCTGAGGGCCATAGCTCTGAGGAGCTCACTGACCTAGTGCTGGACAGTCAGTGGCCATCTGGCTTACCGGAGGCTTGGCTTCCTTCACCGCCACACGAAATCCTGGGAAGTGAGAAAGATACAGCCCAAAGCCCAAGTATTCCCTGCTACGTGCTTAAAGAATTGCCCCTACCCTGTGCACAAGAGAGAATTGAAATTTAGCAGCTATCTAATTTAGTCCATATTTATATTCATGATTCACGTAAGAACTCATTTGTTCACAAAATAGAGTCTTCCAAGATGGATATATTAACACACCAATAAGGTTTATAATTATAAAGGACTTGCACTTTCTGCCATGGGTCATTCTGCTGAGGGGTAATTTGAAAAAAAATAAAAAAAGAATGTTTTCTTCTCTTCACTGTGCACACAAATGGTCTTTGCTTTATCGTCATTTTCTCTTATTTAAAAAGGAGGAAAAGAATTAACTCACCCTGGTCCTGGTGTTTCAGTAGGTCTGCCCTTGGTCTGCTTATGTAGTTGATCTTTGTTGAACACCTACTTTCCCTGTCTTTCTTCTTACACTATAGTCATTGTACTCAGCTTACCTTCCAGCTGCCAGAAAATATTTTACCGTCATGGGAAAAAAAGTCATGTCCAACTTAAGTTGATCTTCTGGTAAACGTAAGGCACTGCATGAGACACTTCCATACATTTCGTATCACTGAACATGTAAAATTATGCAAGATAGATATCATGATTTCCAAGACGGGGTCGGGGGGGTGGATCTTGAGTCTCACAGAGGGTAACTGTGTTTCCCAAACTCCAATAGCTAGTTAATGTTGCAGCGAGAAATTTCTGGGGATTCTGAGCACATCGTTACAAAGGTCTACGTGAGCTGTTACCTTACTCGCCCTGACTCCCCTTACACCACTTTCCTCGTTCCACGCTAAGCTCTAAACAGAATGGCTTCACTTCTGTTTGCCAGTGTCTCCTGCTCCTTGACCTCATAAGGACTGCACCTGACCTTCTCCGCTTGGCCTGATATTCTCTTCGTAGCAATGTGCACACGTGAGGGCCCTCCCTGTCCCTCCTGTTCCACTGTAAACATCACCACCGAGAATTCTTTCCAGTCTCCACCAGCCGACTGCCCCTCTCCTATCCCCTTCTTGTAAATCTCAGCACAGCCCTGGGACACGACCACCGCACTCGCTCCCTGCCTACTGGGTTGTTTGTTCCCAGTTCCCACTCACGGAAATATAATCTCGGCAAGAGCACAAACGCTGCCTGATTCCCGACCACTGTGTCCCAGTACCTACAACATCGCCTAGAAGGTATCCGAGGATTTGATGGATGACTACACGGCTGTCTCTAACTTGCCGAGACAGAGCTAAATATAGGGGAGGGTTAGGGTCGTAGAAAAACATCGAGCCTGGTGTTTGCCCTCAGAACTTGTAATCCAGCACCTGGCGTGAAAAAGGCATATGGGACTAGAATTAGATTAAGACTGTGGGGCTAGATTTAGCAGCTACTAAAAATAAGTATGAATATATAAATTTGGATGTTAGCAAATCCATTCCAGATCTCTCAACTAATTTTGCATGTAGACGTAAACTTATAATATGCTGTCTTTAAAAATACCACATAGCAAGGAGTTAACTATAAAGCAAGTTTGAAAGAATGCTGTGCCCACACTTTAAGGCCTTTCTTGATGCAGAAAAATAGGAATTAGTGAGATACGAGAAGCCTTAAAGCGTTCTGACAGAGACAGAGAGAAACAGAGAGAAAGGAAGAGAGAGAGAGAGGGAGGGGAGGGGAGAGATAAGGGGAGATAGAGGGAGAGAGAAACAGAGAGAAAGGATGAGAAAGAGAGGAAAACCAAGAGAACAGATGCCAGGGATTTCGGGGAGATCGACCCACGTCCCTTTGACAATCGGGATTCCTATTGTACTTTTTATGGTGCACCTTGTTCCCACCGTATGATTTGCCACAGATGACAAAGAGCACGTCTGCTGAGCGAGGGGCTGTGGGACCCGAGTCCGAAGGAGGGAGCGTGATCAGGCAACAGTCCCAAACAGAACCTACGTTAGGCATGTTAGGCCCCAGAGCCCGCTGGAGCCTGTTATGGGGGTCACTCTACAGACCTGCTAAGGCCCCATTAGGCATTCTTTCTTCAGAGCGAGTTGATGCTACTAAAATTTCTATTTTTTAGGATCTTAACATGAATCCAAAGACCAGTGTGAAATTCTCAGGATCATAGGAAACTTCATTAATCAACCTTTCAGGGAAAACGTAAAATTAGAGAAATGTTTTTAGTTAAATGTTTTCACTAATCATACAGAAAATACACGCCTATTCCATCAGTATGTGATTGTTGGGCCTACGAATGTCTGTGGGTGTTTTTTTTTTAATGTGTTAAAAAATTTAACTTTCCCCAAGTATTATAATCATGAAACCAGAAACAGTCCGGTTTTTCACCACGTGCGGAGACAAACTGTAAATATTTTGATGTTCTTTCTTAACAGATCTCTTTTGCATATTTAAACATCATCATGACTGTATTGCTTATTGGACTTTGTGTACTGGGATCAAATAAATTTGTGCATAAATGTTCACAGCTTTTTTATGAATGCAGAATATTATTCTCAGGTAGAAGGAGATAAAAGTTACTTAGCTACTTTGTGAATATGGAACACAAATTTCCATTCTTCCCTTTTTTTTTTTTTTACATACATGGTTTAGATTATTTGCGAGTTGAATATGTGTTTTCAATTCAAAGTGTGATTACGGATTATCCTCTTATATTCCCAAGAGTGGAAAAAAGTAAGAAAATGTTAAGTTTCCTGATACGTATTTTCAGAATGTTTTCCAAAGTTTGCGTAAAACATTGCCTCAGCAATATTTAATGAGATTCTAACTTCATCATCCATCCATCAGCATTGAATCATATCTGTAAACTACAGCTTTCAGTTTTACAAGTGAAAAAAAAAGCAGGTTTCCTCTGAATTTGAATGTCTTTATTTACATAGTGAGGTAGAATATTTTCACTGTGTGCTTTGACTCTTTCCTCTTTTGCTGGGTGTTACTTGCTTTCTTGGAGATACGGTATCAGGCCACTGTTGTTCTAGTAAATGGTTCTAGCTCTCCTATTGGTCTGTAACAAATTAAAAGTCTCAGGACTTCAAATGAAAAGTTTCAGGAGCTTTGAATCATTCAAAGCTGTGAGAGTACCTAGCAGCGAAGAAAGAAATTATCTGTGCAATTTCATAGTATTCGTTCAGTTATACTTAGGCAGACTCGTACAAGTCCATGTGTTCGTTTATTTATTTATTTTTATTTTTATTTATTTATTTATTTTTATTTTTTATTTTTTTCAATATATGAAGTTTATTGTCAAATTGGTTTCCATACAACACCCAGTGCTCATCCCAAAAGGTGCCCTCCTCAATACCCTTCACCCACCCCCCCATCAACCCTCAGTTTGTTCTCAGTTTTTAAGAGTCTCTTATGCTTTGGCTCACTTCCACTCTGACCTCTTTTATTTATTTGTTTTTAAAGGAGAGGGATGTGTGAGCGGCTCAGTTGGTTGAGCGCCCGGCTCTTGATTTTGGCTCAGGTCATGATCCCAGGTTTGCGGGATCGAACCCTGCATTGGTCTCCACGCCGGATGTAGAGCCTGCTTGAGATTCTCTCTTTTTCCTGGGGCCCCTCCCCTGCCCATGCTCTCTCTCTCTCTCTCAAAAAAAAAAAAAAGAGAGAGAGAGAAAAAGATTTGAAATAGTCTGTCCATAGTAAGACATCTAATAATCAGTATAATTAGAATTCTACGACGTTGCACCGCTTCGGAAGTACTCCTCTACGTGTGCCAGTCCCTGGTGAGAAGCAGCCTGGGTGGGACAAGGAACTGTCATAACCATCACTACAGTTTCCTGCCCACCAATCTCAATATATGAATTTTCATAGAATCTGAACTGTGCACCAGAGCAAAAAATACAGCCAGAGCTGGCGTTACCTTTCACATAAGAGCCCCGTTGGACTTACCAGCAAAGAGTTTCAATTACCGTTCTGAACCTAACGTGCTTCTTAGCAGAGAGTAAGATTTTGTTCTCCTTCAGTCCCTTTCTCTGTCTCTAAGTGCGGAATGCCGTCTCCTGCTGATATCTGCTTTTCAAGCTGGCATTTGCTGCACGTGTCAAACGTACATGGTATTTGAAAAATGATCCTTCGTCTGGACGAGCTTTGGAAGGAGCACATTTCACAGGCTGCACACAAAGCCAGGGATGTAACGTGGGGCTGAGAGGCACAGGAAGACGGCAGATGGTCTTGGGGCACCTGATAGGATCAGACCGGCCAGTGGGGGTTTTCAAATGCTGACATGGCTTGGCCTTTGCTTCCCCTCGCTTGGGCTGCCCCTTGACATGCTCCAGTTGATGGAACAATTCGCCCTGCTTATAACTTCATGTGCCTGAGTTGTAGACATTTGTGAAATTTAAACATCTCAAAATTCACTGCGTGCCAAAGCCCTCCAACGTTAACGGCATCATCAGACAAAAACTTTTCCATCGCCGCTCGTGACTAAGCTGACCTCTTCATATTCGCATTTTCTGGAAGTCCTGATTTTGAAATGGAAATTATTATGTCGAGAGTACCAAGAGTACTTCTCTCGGAGCAGGTATGAACGACTCTCAGGGTCCACGAGCCCCAAGACCGTCTGATAGATAAAGCGCTTACAGAAAGGCAGTAAATGACAACAGAGTCTCCTTTCCCTTACCTGTCACTCACATTTAACCCTTCTTTTCTGCATTATCTTAAGATCGGGATTGAATGAAAACTCGTATGCCTTGGCTAAGGCACCTTTATCGGATTGTTGTTTATTTAGCACCTTCATTGAGGGGTACGGAGGGGAGACTGGAAAATAATGCTAATGAAAGGAAGTTTGCAAAATTCCTCCAAAATAGCTACTTGTAATGTTCTTGAATCTCTTGCTCCCTTCCTGCCCTCCTTCCCTCCCTCTCTTCTTCCTTGGAATTCCTTGCTTCAAAACATGCAAAAACATGAAAATTATGTCTATGGGTGATTGGGCTTGGCCAATACAACTGGTGATCGTATCAGCCGACCAACAAGCCCGAGTATTTTTAACAAGCAGGGGCTGAACTAGGTGCAGATTGAGAGCCTGGTTCTCTCGGTGCAGGAGTGGATGGTGTCTTTATTTAAAATTTGGACCCTTGGGGGGGGGGGGTTGGGGTGGCTCAGTCGCTTCAGGTCACGATCCTGTGCTTTGTGGGTTCGAGCCCTGCGTCGGGCTCTGCACTGACAGTGTGGAGCCTGCTTGGGATTCTCTGTCTCCCTCTCTCTGCCCCTCCCCCCACGTGCTCTCTGCCTCCCTGGCTCTCTGTGTTTCAAAACAAAAAACACGACAAAAATTAAAAACTAAAATTTGGACGCTTTGTTCATTACTTACGATGCTTTCGCCTTAATTTTAATTTTTTAAATATTGCATTAAAATGTGTTCTTTGATTACCGAGTGTGTTGGCGTCGCCGAAATCTTGTGCCGCAGGCAGATGCCTTAGTTGCCTCACTGTGGGACCCTCCAGAAACAAACGCAATAGATAAACAATTAGGAAGACTTCCACTCAGAAGTTCAACTCACAGGCCATTTGTAAGAAGCTATGAGAGACCAAGAAACGCAAAACCCAATTCTGCAAAAGCCGCCAAGGATCACGGAGAAGGAGTGGCAGGGTGAGGGTCTCCAGCTACCATTTCAGCCAAAGGATTTTATTTGTGTTCATCTATTATCTTTTACCAAGTTCTGTGACCCGTTCTGCTTCTGTGCTTTGAAATGAGAAAATACTACTTATTGTGATATAATAGATTCTTTTAAATTATTTTTCCCATTTAAGAGATTCTTTTGAAATGTGGGATGTATGTTGTGTGTGTGCGTGTGTGTGTGTGTGTGTGTTGTGAAAAACATCTTTGTTTCATACCCATTGTCTCTTTAGTATTTTCCAGCTGCCCAGTTACTCAGAATGCTTGACTTGTCTCAGTCACATTTGGTCCAGAAATATCCGTGATGTATCCAAGGCCTTCTTCTTGTTAGCCGTGTGAAGTTTGAGGAATAAGTCGTATTATTCCCGAGGAATAAACAGTATTATGCCTCGTTAGTGATACACAGAGACTTTGCACTGTGTGTTTTTGTCACTCTCACAGTGGCTTCGGCTGGCGGTATGGTTACCAGGCTGGGCAGCGGGGTGGGGGTGGGGGGGTGCGGTTTAAATGATTCCATTTCCAAGCACGCATCACGCTAAACCTAAGGCCACGTACCTGCTTCTCACAATTGCCGACATCTGAAAGGAGGGGGTTCTTGAGGCACAAGTCCCCGGGTGGTTGCTGTTTGTCTGATTTCAGAGGATTTCCGTGATCGCTACTCAAGTGTGTCCCTAGGAAAGATCGGAGGCAACTATTTCTCAGTTACAGGCCCCTACGGATCTACAGCACTCTTCCAACTGTCCTGCGTGTCCTGCCCCAGACCGGAGAGAACATCCAGTAGAGTGAACTATCCCCGGCCCCCCCGGTGCTGGGAAAAGGGGGAGAAACGGCGTCGTCTGCCCAACACAGAAACAAAGGGCCGCATGAGGCTGTGCTTCTACCCCTGCACCAGTTCAAGGCATCGATTTCTCCTCAGGGGCCACAGATCGTCAGTCTCCCCACCGCTCCACCGTCCGCCTGGAGCAGTCCTGTTGAGCCATGTGCACAGGAGAGAGTCTTTGATCACGCTCTTCGTTGGACCCGCTAAGGCAGGGCTGACACCCGCTGAGTAAGTTGAAAGCGGCCCCCAGGTTTTGGACGAAGGAGGGGAGAGAGCGGAGGCCCCGAAGCAAAGGTCCACCCCGAGGCCCGAGGCTTCCACATCCCAGAATGTTCGCAGAGTCTGTCTCCATCCATCACGCGCGCCCTGGCGGCTCCACGTGGAGCCTCAGATCACAAGTGCGTGTCACCTCCTCGTGGAGCCTCGTCTGCGTGGGGCTGGGTCCTCCCCGGCGGAGGGCCCATCCGTCACCCCCCCCCCCCCCCTCCCCCCGGGGAGGTACGTGTCCGGGAGCAGCTGTTGCCAGCTCGCGGGGCTCAGAAGGACCGAGGGGTCCTGCCGGCCCGTCTGCCGGCTTGGTCTGCCTCGCGGCCATAAACCTAAGGAATGTCTATACCCGGAGTTGTCGAAAAAGAAGAAGCTTGTTTTTGCTGGAATGTCTGTGGTTTTATTCCCTTTCCCCAAGATTCCCATTGCAGAAGCTTTAACTTTTATGGGTATTTTTGCAACCAGAAAACGGGGAGCTTTTCAATGTGGTTCTAAGATGTGGAACACCCCCCCCCCCCCCCCCCCGCCCCCGGAGAAGTCTAGATTCGGTTCACCCAGAAAAATCCAAGCCGAGCGCCTTGAACTTAATCTGAACTTCTCTCTCCCCACCCCCACCCCCACCCCAATGGCAACATTTTCCACTCATAACATCACTACATTGTAACTTCGCTCTCTGGCAACTGAGTCATTGGTGATTAGTAAAACACCGTGAAACAATGACATCATGTCTATAAAATAATCACCAAAAATGCTAAATATTAATGACTAAGTCTCAGAATGGAATCCGAGCGACGCCAGTGGTGGCTGGGTCGGCTTGATACATTCTGATTTCGTGAAATTTAAATAGATTTGATTTCCACCTCCTCCCCCTTGCCTAATTTCGGCCAGCCCCTGGTTTCTCCACTTCCCTGGCCCCTACTCTTTCCCAAGGAGTTTGTAATAAGAAGACCTGTGCAGTTTCAAAATCACCCCATTTGCCCTCTGATCTCTGTTGGAAGCTTTTCTCCGTTTTCAAGCAGAAGCGCGGCCCTGTGGATGCAGGTAACCGCCGAAGGCCCAGGCACGTCACAGTTCACAGGCAGTGGTAGAGACGTATGGCAACTTGAAAGCACACGCACTGTCCAGACGAATGCAAATAAAAATCTGTCTTGCCTTCTTGGAGAGTGGGAACCGGGCACCGGGATCACAAAAGCAGTGGGACGTTCGAAGCTCACAAAGCGACGGGATGTTAGAACTGGAATTCCGTCCGACACCTTCGCGGACACTCTTGAACATTTTTAAAGCACAGTAGGCTTTTAAGCTCAAGCCAGAGTGAGTTGTAAAGGAAATACCATCCGTGGGGCGAACCATCCAAAACGCCCTGCACCGTTTACTAACTCACTGGCTCCGGGAACTCGTCATTGTCGCTGGATCTGCCATTAATCCAGAAGTTTGTATTTTGGGAAGAAACTGCATGTGCATAATTGCAAAGCAACTAGTAAGAACATGTTGCCCTTGTTTTCTGGTTACGTGTTCACCATGCTATTTTCTCACTACTCCTACGGTGGTCACTTTGAGGATTTCCTTCCCTCTTTCTCTCTCTCTTCCTTTTTCCTCTCTCTTCCTTTCCTTTCTTTCTTTCTTTCTTTCTCTTTCTTTCATCCTCTTTCTTTCTTTCTTTCTTTCTCTCTCTTTCTTTTTTCTCTCTTCCTTTCCTTTCCTTTCTTTCTTTCTTTTTCTTTCTCTCTCTTTTTCCTCTCTTCCTTTTCTTTCTTTCTTTCTTTCTTTCTTTCTTTCATCCTCTTTCTTTCTTTCTTTCTCTCTCTCTCTCTTTCTTTTTTCTTTCTCTTCCTTCTCTTTCTTTCTTTCTTTCTCTTTCTTTCTTTCTTTTGTCCTCTTTCTTTCTTTCTCTCTCTTCTTTCTCTCTTCCTTTTCTTTCTTTCTTTCTTTCTTTCTTTCTTTTTCTTTCTTTTGTCCTCTTTCTTTCTTTCTTTCTCTCTCTCTTTCTTTTTCCTTTCTCTTCCTTCTCTTTCTTTCTTTCTTTCTTTCTCTTTCTTTCTTTTGTCCTCTTTCTTTCTTTCTCTCTCTTTTTTCTCTCTTCCTTTTCTTTCTTTCTTTCTTTCGTCCCCTTTCTTTCTCTCTCTCTTTCTTTTTTCTTTCTCTTCCTTTTCTTTCTTTCTTTCTTTCTTTCGTCCTCTTCCTTTTCTTTCTTTCTTTCTTTCTTTCTTTCTTTCTTTCTTTCTTTTCTTTCTTTCTTTCTTTCTTTCTTTCTTTCTTTCTTTTCCTTCCTTCCTTCCTTCCTTCCTTCCTTCCTTCCTTCCTTCTTTCTTTCATTAGGTTAGCATTCATGCTCTAGTCCGGTAATTTTTAGAGTATGACACAAAGCCCAAGTGTAGCACAAATACACTTCCAGGTCTGTCCTGGGGACTTGCCACCTCTCCTTATTTCACAGTAACTCGCCGGTGTATCTGGATTTTATAAATTTCTACACGATAGGAACTCTTCTGGTCTGCCATCCTGTTTCCGGTGCAAAGTAGGTATTTCGTAAATATTTGTTACAATGAATTAGTGAATGCATGCATGCTGTTCTTTATAACATTTCATTTTGAAAAAAATAAAGTTTGAGGGCGCCTGGGTGGCTCAGTCGGTTAAGCGTCTGACTCCGGCTCAGGTCATGGTCTCACGGTCCGTGAGTTCGAGCCCCGCGTCGGGCTCTGTGCCAACAGCTCAGGGCCTGGAGCCTGCTTCGGATTCTCTCTTTCTCTCTCTCTCTCTCTGTTCCTCCCCACTTGTGCTCTGTCTCTCTCTCTCAAAAACAAATCAGGATTAAAACAAATTTTTTTTAAATGAAGTTTGAAAATCACTGTGATCCTTGCCATCCTTGAACTCTGGGATCTCTTTACGTCTAGCTAAGCTGGCTAGAAATGCGTAAGCTGGCTGTGAACTCCATTAACTCACTGCTGTGATTTCTGAATGTGGAGCACCCAGGACCGACCCCCATTATCACGCCACAGACAGTGACCGTTCCTCGACTCTCGTGCTGGTCTGCATCCGTGACTCCTGCTACAGAGACTCTTGAACGTGTGGCGATTTTAATGAGGCTAATAGATTTGAAGACTCCAAGTTAAGCACCCAGAAAGGACCCAAACTGGGTCACCGCTGTAACAAGATTTCTCTGTGCACTGGCCCATTCAGCATCAGGTACTCTCCGTGAGCTCTGTCGGTGACCTCTTTCCTTTTCTTTGCTTCCACTTAATCAGACCGCATGTGACCTTTGAGAGCCTAGTGCTTGGATGTTGAAAAGAGTACATGAAAGGAGAAAAACACACACACACTTTTTGGGTACATTGCCTTCGGAGGCATATTAGAATCCCTTTGAATGCTGTTTTTTTCTCATTGAAAATATCAAGTCTGTTTTCTATATAAACAGGCATTTTCTTTTATCTTGGTGATATTGTTTTACATTCCAACCTTATGGCTTAAATATTTTATTTGTCTGAAAATCTTTTTTTTTTTAAACAGGGGCTGATTATTTCAAACCATCTCACTCATGTCGGAAAAGAATTGTTAGTGACCTTTCTTTCAACTGAGGAGGAAGACAAATATATAACTAGTATTTTCCCCCCGTATTATTTGCAACGGTGAGTCATACATACTTTCTGTGGGTTCGCACAACCTGAAGTCGAGACAGAAGAAGAAGATGACTTTTCTGAGTATCCACCCCATGTGGCATTTGCACGAAGATGCTTGCCTACGCCACCATCTTGAGGGACAAAGAAATGATTTCAGTATTTCCAGTATTTGCAAACTGGGTTTATCGACCCATGGGGAAATGACAGAGCAGGTACGGCATCTCTCTTCTGTTTTCGCTGGGCTCCTGAACCTCATGTCTTGTCTCTGTCCTGCTTCCTGCCCTTTCACCCCTTCCCCATTATCTCATTCCGTAGGGATGCCCTCTCACACCCTGGCCTTGGGAGACAGGGAGACAACGAATCCCAAGCAGGCTCCATGCTGCCATCACCGATCCAACACGGGGCTCAAACTCATGAACTGTGAAATCGTGACCTGAGCCCAAATCAAGAGACATTTAACATGCTAAAGTCACCCAGGCGCCCCTAATTATAATATACAGCAGGGATGCCAAACTTTTTCTGGAAAGGCCAAGATCCAGGCTCTTCCTGTCCCCGTTTCTGCTTGCAGTATTTTACCCTTAGGGTCTACACCCCCCCAAATGCGATGGCTCACCATGAATCCACTTCTGCTCTCTGTTGCTTTCTGCAAGCTGAGACCTTGAACGGATGGAGAAGGAGAAGTGTCGGTGGGGTGGGAGAATTCCAGCACTCTGGAGGCCTCGCCACATCCTTCCGTGTCAAATTCATGACCCACAGCAGAGGGCCAATCTCGGGGCCTCTCCTATTTCTGAGCTGGTTTGCCTGCTCTTTGACAGCTGGGAGCTTTAGCTCCAGCTCTCTTCCGGTTGTTCAGAACTTCTCCCAGCTTCTGGAATAAATTTAATTGCTGGCCCTCATTTTTGGTCAGTGGTGTCAGAAATATATACTTCCTCTGTGTCTTTCCAGCTACACCGCTGAGGGGTTGGGAGGGGACTTGTTAACCACATATAGAATGTAATCCTGGACCCCTTTTCTTGCTCATGGCATGCCTTTCTGTACTAAGTGGCCCCGGCCTGGGGACAGAGTAGAGGCTCTGGAACGGCACCCTCACCGATGGCAGGCCCTCAGGGGACATTATCTGTAAAGTCGTCTGTGTGGTTTTTCCAGACCTTGAGTTTCACGACATAATAGTAGCTCTGTAGATATAAATGGAGTAATAACAATACATTTTAAGTGACGCGTGAGCTATGAGGTATTAGGACTTTGTCGCAGTGATGTCACTGACCTCAATAGTTGGAGGTCAAGAGTTGTATAAAAACTGAATGTATTTGGAAAGCAGTTTTATCCTCCAAGTGGGATGTGCTTGAAGAAAGCTACCACAACCTAACTTTTATCCTTAGACACCTGGGGACTCCAGGTAGATCTTGAATATTCACGACAGAGTAAGAGGAAACCGAATCAGTGGGAGGACCGGTAGTGGGGTCCTGGACCTAGCTAAGCCAGACCCTCCTGTTCTAGGAAAACCCAGCACACTGGTCCACTTAATTTAGAGATTATTCCCAAATTTGATTGTAGTGACTACGGGTGAGGCATAGGGGCACAAAGTAAAGAGACTTATCTGAGGTCACAGGTTAGTGTCAGAGATTGGACTAGACCCTAGGTGAACGGGGTGCTATCCATTTTTCCCTGCTCATGTCCACAGTGCCTAAAGTCGACTCATCAGTTTCTCGCGTGGCCCGCTCACGAAAGGCCCTTTGTCTCATATGCCCTTGTCCGTCCTCAGAGGGCCCAGCACAGAGCCTTGGCCATAACGACCACGCAAACAATATTCGCTGAGGAAGGTAGATGGAGCAGATGCGCTTCCTAATCTCCAGCGTCTCGCACCCCTTTGTGTGCTCGTGTCCCCAGGTCGAGGCAAGACACCGTGTCTCGCGATTATCCACAACAATTTTCTCCACAATACAAACTGTCAAGGTCAATTATGCGTCACTTAGGTGTTTTCATCTTAGCACAGAAATGTTCTTTTTCTTGCCCTCCTGGAAGAATTTCACAAGAATTGCAGAGGCTGACTAAACGATTGCAGAATTTCTGCATTTCTGCCAAATTGCGTTGAAGAATAACAACAAAAATAAATAGCATTCGTCCTAAAGTCATGTAGGAGCAGGTTCAGGCAGAGAACAAAGCGTGACATGTGGGAATTGGCCAACGCACGTGGTTCTCACAACACTGGCTCTATTGTCAGCAATGATAAAACCCGAGAAAAGGCCTTGGCAAGTCTGCGGTACATTTATTTGTTTTTGAGCTTTGATAATGGGTTGGCTGTGATGTGATCTTTATTACACCGTGCAATGTAAAATGCAGCTTGTTTTCAAAAGCCGTTGCCAGTGACTGACAGATATTTATTTCAATGACAGCCAGTGATCTGAACGTCTCAGGTCATTCTGTACTTGCTCACTTTTCCACGAATAACTTCCCATGTAAGGAGACGTGTTTGGACCTACTTGAAGTCATTATATAACCCCAGGTTAGTGAGGGATGTTTTGGAAGACTAGGGAAGACCTGTTGTGTCTCTGAGACAATTAACTGTGTTTCCGTTCTTGATTTAGCTCTTACCGCATGTGACGGCCAAGGCACTTCATTTAGAAATATCCAGCAGACCAGCATTCACAAATTTGTCACGAGGCATTTTGGCCTAAGGCCAACCGATTACAAGGGATTCTTCGCTGGTAGGGGGGTTTATGTATTATTCTGTTTGTAAAATGAGAAAGACATCCAGTTTTGTAAAAACATACAGGGCTAACCATATCAAAGCCACAGAGCTCATTGCTTATGTACCATTTCCTCGTGGAATTTCCCCCCGGAGAGTCAGAGAAGTTACATTTTTGAGGCATTTTAATAGAAAGCCTCCTGGGAAAACCAAGAATAATGGTTTCATCTTCAATTTCATGGGCTTCCACTTAATTAGATCACATTAATCTTTTAACGTTTAGTTTATAGTATCGCACTGAGGGTTTAC
Organism: Panthera leo; assembly: GCF_018350215.1. Lineage (NCBI taxonomy): Eukaryota > Metazoa > Chordata > Mammalia > Carnivora > Felidae > Panthera > Panthera leo. The sequence goes on from NC_056679.1 coordinate 3,151,013, forward strand.
AAATTGATAAGGAAGAGAGGAAAGGCCGTCGTCGGGAGAATAATGCATCCTCTCGGAGGAGCGAAGAGGTGGGGAATGGGAGCCTGAGCAAGGCGTGGTCCGCTGACATGGAAAGAGTGGAAAGAGGGCTGAGTCATTTGTCCTGTTCATACGTCTTCGGACAACAGAACGTTCCATTCCACTGAGCCAAGGCTGGTAGCCATGTCTTCTTGGGCTGGCAAGAATTAAAAAACGTTTTGAGTTGGAATGCGTTTAGGGCGAACATGCAGTGCCCAGCACCCACTGGCTTTGGTTCCTCTGTAGCATAGTGCCTAGGCCCTGAAGGCCCCTGAGTTGGGGAACTCAGATTTCCCACTCGATCCGTGTGTAGAGCGTGGCCACTAGACGCGGTGCTGGAGTTTCAGATAGGATGTGAATACCCTATGAAAAGTTTTGAAAAGTAAGGTGACTCTAGAAAACGTATATTGGTGTCCAAGAACTCATTCTGAAGTTCTGCAGGTCAGTGAAGGGATTAGCAAGTCCACAGTTGTGCTCACCTCCAAGGTTATGGTTCTTGGTCCCAGACCTTTGACTGTTAAACCAGATTTCTTATGTTTCTTTGCACCCTTCACCCTATGTCCTTTCTGTCCACTTTTTATCAAACCAGGTTTGCCCTTCGCCATTTCTCTTTCTTGTCTCAAATATTTACTATAATATACGTATATGCTTTAAATGACAAAATCTAAGCAGAATTTCAAATATATGCTTTTTAACAAATTTCCCAAGATTTAGTGGGTACTCAGCAACTGGAAATACCCATTTCTCTGAAATCCCGGATTTTACGTTTATATGCACCGCACCCACATTCACAAGCTACTGGTTCATCTTTTCAATTCTCTGCCACCAAGTTCCAGAGCTCAATAGGCAAGTCATATTTTTGAGTGAAAATGGATACACAAAGCCCTCTCAATACTTAAAATCCCACTTTTAGGGTTTCATTTCTTTTAGTTCATGGCTTTGATTTATTTTTAAGATAGAAAACTCCCCTAAGAGTGATATTTGTCCTCGTACAGTTTTCCTAGAACTTCTTAGAGATGAGTTGAGTTTGGAGGGCATTAGACATTTGAACAAGAGAAGTGAAGGGACACTGTTTTGAGGGGTAAGCAGAAAGGGCAGGAAGGAGAAGAATAAAGAAAGCTGATCTCACAATTCCAAAAAATGTCTATTCCACCTCACCATAAACACTCCATTTATTTTGAATGAATAAACGGACAAGGCACATATAATAAATCAGAACTGATCTCCTCTCTGGAGTCATTACGGCCCACTTACCTAATCACAGAGCGAGGGAAGTCTCACGCACGGCCAGGCCACAAAGTAACAAAAAAAAAAAAAATGCCACTTTGCTTCATCTGCTGGTTTGGAGAGAAAACAGGATCCAGCTACACGCTGTGAAGACAGGCTTGTCTGACCTACCTTGCTTCAGAGCCACTCCCAGCTTGAGAGTGTGTGTGTGCCCTTTGAAAAAGATTGCTTCTTCTTTGCTTTACTCTCTATAGCATGCTGATCTATGTTTCTGCAAGGGATAGAGAATTGAGCTTTTATTTCATTAGACAATGAAATCCATTGGTTTCTTTCAGATATCTATCTATCTATAGATATAGATATAGATATAGATATAGATATAGATATAGATATAGGTATAGATATATAATTATTTGAGAGATGCAGGGCTCAGTCCCACAAACCTGGGATCATGACCTGAGCTGAAATCAAGAGTTGGATGCTCGATCGATTGAGCCACCCAGGCACCCCTCAGATATTTTCTAATATTGAGGTTTCGTAAAACAACAGCTTTATTTAGATATAATTTGCACAACATATGATTCACCCATTTACTCGTTCTATGTTTTTAATATATTCACAGAGCCCTACAATCATCAGCATGGTCAATTTTAGAACATTCTTAGCATGGAAAAAAGAAATCCCTATCCCTGAGCACTTAGTCATTCCTCCTCCTCCCCCAATCATCTAGCCCCAGGAAACCAGTAATTTACTTTTGTCTCCATTGATTTGGCTATGATTTCATATAAATTATATAATTCATGTAATTATATAAATTACATAATTCCATATAAATGGAACCATAACTATATGTCTTTGTTCGTGACTGGCTCCTTTCACTTAGCATAATGTTTACAAAGTATCTGTGTGTAGCCTGTACTTCTTCTCTTTTTAGTGGGAAAATACCGCTCCCTTGAATGGACATACCACTTCTGTTTTTTCATTCATCAGTAATGAACATTTGGGTGGTTTCTACTTTTTGACTATTATCAATACAGCTGTTGTCAACATCCATGTAAATTTTTTGTGTGGATTTATGTTCTATCTCTCTTGGGTGTACCTAAGGGTGGAATTGATGGGTTGTACGTTAACATTGATGTTAAAATTGATGGGTCAAATGTGTAACACTCGAGGAATGTTTTCTAAAGTGACTGTACCATTTTGCATTCTTACCAGCAGTGTGTGAGTGCTGTAATTTCTCACATCTTCACCAACACTTCTTATCCTGTTTAGTGGTATCTTCTGTATTTCTGAGTTGAGAATCCCTGGGGTTGAGACTCGTTCCCTTTGCCTATTGACCACTTGTATATCTTCTTTGAAAAGATGTTTATTCAGATCCTTTGCCCACTTTTAAATTGGATGATCTTATGTTTTCTGTTATTGAGCTGTGAGAATTATTTTTGTATTCAAAATATAATCTCTTATCATATATATGATTTGCAAATATTATCTTCCATTCTTGGGAATGTGTTGGCCTTTCTCTTTCTTGATGATATTTCTTGTAACATAGTTTTAAATTGTTTGAAGACTAATTTATTTTGTTATTTTTTCTTTCTTTCTTTCTTTCTTTCTTTCTTTCTTTCTTTCTTTCTTTCTTTCTTTCTTTCTTTCTTTCTTCTTTCTTTCCCCTGCTTGTTTGTTTGTGTTTTTGGTGTCATACCTAATAAACTATCACCTAAGTTAAGGTCACAAAAACTTATTCCTATATTTTTTCTAAGATTTTTATAGTTTTAGGTCTTATATTCTGGTCTTTAATTCATTTTTGAAATTGTATATATGTTGTGAGACAGGGGTCCAACTTTTTTCTTTTGCATGTGGATATCCAGTTTCCCAGCACCATTTGTTGTGCTATTGTTCACTGTTACTGTCTCGGCAATCTTGTCAAAAATAAATAGACCATAAGTGTGAGAAATTATTTCTGTTTCATATATTTAGGAGCTCTGTTAGGTCCATATAATTGTTATGTCTTCTTGATAGAAGACATATATATATATATATATATATATATATATATATATATATATATGTCTTGATAGAAGATTTATATATATCTTGATATATATATGATATAAAATTTATATAAAGTTATATTATATAATGATAAGTATCATTATATAATTTATCATGATATATATCATTATACAATTATATAATATCTTTCATTATCTCTTACAACAATTTTTGTTTTCATTTGCTTAAATTTCATCTTTTTCAATATTAACAGAATCATTCCAGCTCTTTTTTGGTTACTATTTGTACAAAACATTTCTTTCCATCTTTAAATAAAATTTTTAATGTTTATTTATCATTGAGAGAGAGAACATGGGCAGGGAAGGAGCAGAGAGAAAGGGATACACAGATTCTGAAGCAGGCTCCTGGCTCCAAGCTGTCAGCACAGAGCCTGACACGGGGCTCCCACCTGTGAACTTTGAGATCATGACCTAAGCTGAAGTCAGACACTTAACCGACTGAGCCACCCAGGTGCCTCCATCTTTTTAAAAAAATATATTTGTTTATTTTTGAGAGAGAGCAGGGAAGGGCAGAGAGAGAGGGAGACAGATGATCCCCAGCAGTCTCTGTGCTGGGAGCAGGGCTCGAATTCACAACCCATGAGATTATGGCCTGAGCTGAAGTTGGACACTGAACCAACTGAACCACACAGGAACCCCAGTATTTCCTTCTTTTTACATCAACTTAATTGTGTCTTTAAACCTAAAGTGAGTTTCTTGTAGACAGCATATAGATAGGTCATTTTAAAAGTTCATTCTAATAATCTCTGCCCTTTAATTGAAGAGTTTAATCCATTTACATTTAATGTAATTACTAATCTGAGACTAATAACTACTGTCATTTTGCTCTGTATTTTCCCTATGTGCTATATATTTTTTGTTCCTCAACATCTCCATTACTGGCTGCTGTTATGTTAATTAGATATTTTCTTGTATGCCATTTTGAGGTGGTTTTTTTTCTGTCATTTTTTTACTAGTTATTTTCTTAGTAGTAACATCTTTATTATATTAATCTAGTTGAAATTAATACCAACTTAGCTTCAATAGTAAACTAAAACTTTACTCTTACATAGCTCGATTCCTTAGTTATGATATTGTTGTCACAAATTAAATCTGTATTCATTGCCAGCCCGTCAACTTAGATTTATAATTATTGGTTTATACAATTGTCATTTTAAATCAAATAGTGAAAGAGATAAGTGATAAACCAAAATACATTTATCCTAAGTTTTATATTGTCTATGTAGTTACCTTTACTGGTATTCTATTTCTTTATGTGGATTAGAGTTACTGTCTAGTGTCCTTTCATTTCCACAGAAAGAAATTTCTTTAGAATTTCTTCTACGGTGGATCTACTAGCAATAAATGCTCAGTTTTTGTTTATCTGGGGATGTCTTAATTTCTCCTTCATTTTTGAAGGATATTTTTTCTGATAGATATAAAATTCTTGGTTGACAATTTTTCTATTTTAGCACTTTGTATATTTCATTCCATTGCCTTCTGGCTTCCATGGTTTCTGATGAGAAGCCAATAATATTATTTAGGATTCTGTGTACATCATGAATTAATTCTTGCTGCTCTCAGGAGTCTCTCTTTGTTATTGGAACCCTATAAGTTGATTATAATGTGCCATGTTAAACTACTTTGAGTTTGTTGAATTTCTTGGATGTGTAGATTTATGTATTTTGCAAGTATGCAGCTGTGATTTCATCAAATATTAGTTGATAACAAATATTATTGCTGTTTCCCTTTCTTTTGTCTTCTGGAATTCCTAATGTGTAAATATGTAATATGTATATGCTTAACAATTCTATAGGTCTTTGAGGCTGTGCTAGTTTATCCTTCATGATTTTTTTCTTTCCTTTCCTTAGACTGGATAATCTCAATTGACCCATCAAGTTTTCTGTATTTTTCTTCTGCCTGTGCAAACTTGCTACTAAGCCTCTCCAGTGTAATTTTCACTTCAGTTGTCATAATTTTCAATGTCAATATTTTTTGTTTCCTTTTCACAATATATTTTTGTTTATTGATGCTTTTTCTGTTTGGTGAGATTTTATCCTCATGATTTCCTTAATTCTTGTTTATGGTCTTCTTCAGCTCTTTGAGAATCTTTAAACCAGTTTATATACAGTTTGTCTAATTCTCATGGATCGTTTGTATTAATTTCCTTTTTTTTTAATCTTGTGTATGGGCCATACTTTCTTGTTTGTTTGCATGCTTTAAAATTATTCATTGAAAAATGGAACTTTGAATTTTATAATGTGGCATTCTGAAAATTAGATTCTTTCCTATCTTTGTCTGTGTAGCTTTTTTGGTTAGTTTACTATTTTACCCAACCTTTATCCCTTTCTCGGGTGTCACAAAGTCATGCATTTGCCTTTAAATGTTTAAACGTTCCCTTGGTAGCCACTTCAGTCCGCGTAGAGTTCCAAGTTGGGTGAAATGAAGGCAGTTTCTTTGCGTTGGCTTCTCAGGGAGGCACAAAATAGATCGAAACAAAAAGTCTATCCCACAGTTCTTTGAAAATAAGGTCTTTTCTGCTTCTTTTCTTAACACGCCCTGTACTGGGGATGTGGCCTGCTGTTTTCAAGGCTGCTGCCAAGCTGAGGTGTGGGGGATGGGGCCAGGGTAGCCTAACACACGGCAAAACTCTCTTATAAGATTCAGCTGTTTTTCTCGATTAAGCCATTCCTTGGTGGTTATAAGCTTTTGACTAATCTCTAACGGTTTGTCCATTTATTTGCTGCTTTTGTGGAGGGAACTTGAAGGTCACTACTTCACAATTTACACCGATCTCACTCAAGTTCATTTCTGGACTCTAAATTCTACACCATTGATTTAAATGTCTACCCTTATGTCAGTCCTGACTACTGTCTTGATTACTGTAGCTTTCTAATAAGTTTGAAACTAGAAAATGTGAGTTCTACAGAAGAACTTTGTTCTTTATCAAGCTTCTTTTAGCTATTCCCTTCAATTTCCATGTGAAGTTTGCTATAAACTTTTCCAAGTCTTCGAAGAAGACAGTTTGGATTTTGATAAAAAAATTGTGTTGAGTCTGTAGATCACTTTAGGTAGTATTGCCATCATAACAATATTGGATTTTCTGATCCATTAACATGAGATGTTTTTCCACTTATTTAGATCCACTCTAATTTCTTTCAACTAAGCTTTGAAGTTTGCAGAGTGTAAGTTTTCCACTGTTTTGGTAAATGTATTCCTGAGTCTTTTATTAGTTTCTATACAATCACAAACTCGTATTGGTAATTTTGGTTTAGGATTGTTCGTTGCAAAGGTATAGAAATTCATTTCATTATTCTATGAAAGAAGTTTGCAAAAATACAAACGTGGCCATGCCATTCGCTGCTTAAAACTTCTCATTGCTCTTAGAAGATTAACAAGAATCCTTAATATCATACAGAAATGCCTTAATGTTCTGATTTTTGCTCACTTCTTTGCTTATTTGACCTACTCTTTCCCTCACTATCTGAGCTATGCTGGCATGTTTTCAATCCTCCTAATCCAACATGATCCTTTCCAACATAAGGTCTTTGCACATGCTATTTCCTCTACCTGAAAAGTTCTCTCCTTCTCATGTCACAAAACAAGCCCAAAAAGCTCTTTATCTAGTTAATGCCTATTACATGTTCTGATCTTGGCTCAAATATCTCCTCTTCAGGAAAGCCTTGTGGATAACCAATCTAAGTTAGCTTCCTCTGCCATGTGCCTATGGAACACACCTTTCCTTTTCTTTACAGCCCTGATGATACTTTTTACATGTACATTCATTAATTAGAGTGATTATTTGATTAAGAATGTATACATTATTCAGTACATTGTAAGCTTTTTAAAAAGATTTTTTTAATGTTTTTATTTATTTTTGAGACAGAGAGAGACAGAGCTTGAGCAGGGGAGGGGCAGAGAGAGAGGGAGACACAGAATCCAAAGCAGGCTCCAGGCTCTGAGCTTTCAGCACAGCACAGAGCCTGATGCAGGGCTCGAACTCATGGACTGTGGGATCATGACCTGAGCTGAAGTCGGACGCTTAACCGACTGAGCAACCCAGGCACCCCAGTACATTGTAAGCTTTTTAAGAGGAAGGTCTGCCTTATATTTGCTGATTGTTGTTTTCTCCGTCTAGTGCAGTATGTACCAAGTACTCAAATTTTTGCTTATTGAAGCAAGTAACGAGAGAATGATCTGTCAAGAAGGTTTATGGATTATCTCATTCAATCATTCATCATTTTCGGTAGGCAATATCCAAAGTTCGAGTTGGGAAAACATGAGGTTTAGAAAAATTAAATACCTTGTCCAAATTAAAACAACCACTCATGGAGAATCAGGATTCAAAGCCAGATCTTTCTTACGACAAACCTATTCTTTCAACTGAACTGTCACATTACTTCATCGTATTCAGAGTGAATCTGTACTCTATTTAAGGAAAGCTCTTAGTGGAAATATCTAACTAGCATAGCAAAGAGGCGATGACTTTGTGATTCATGAGGAAATGCATGATGAGCTATGAAGGGGCTGCGATCAGGGTGATAGCAGGGTTTAGAGCGGAGGGTAAGGCTGTGAACCATTTTCCAAAGTTGTTAATGAAGGAAAAAAATGGCTCAAAGGTTGGTGGATGGCATTAATGAGAGGGGGGAAAGACGTATTAGATTCAAATGGTACAGATCACTGAATAAAGTGGTTTGGGAAGTGAGTGAGGGCAGATCTGAGTGAGGTGCCAAGATGTAAAGAGCATAATAGAAACTGACTGAACTGTACTGAATAACGTATACATTCTTAAGCTATCCACAAGACTTGCCTCAATGATGAATTTTGTCCTAATGGTCTATTTGAGGTCCCTGGATGCAGAATAGTGGGCAGAGGACTTGGCTCACTTGCCTTGGGGATAATGAGAGTCCTGAACTTTCTTGTCCTGGGCTGGTACAACTTCAGTACCTTCAATATTATAACACAGCTTGGGTGGGTACCCACTGGGTACACAGGCACACAACTCGTGACAAAGGATGACAACTGGGGTGGCCTCAATCCTACAAGCATTTCAAGTGTATTTAAATCCAAACTATGCCGATCTAATGCACAGAATTTCTAAAAAATTTATTTTTCATATTACTAGAAGGTGCATTCTCTTAAGAAACTTGAGGATATTGAGATTAGCATAAGTTGATTTTTGTGACTATGGGAAAATGGGGGACTGCAGAAAACAGAATGGCATCTCCAAGACAAATGGCCAGTTACAGATGTGTTTGTTAAGCCAGGAGGAAGGGCCTGGGAGAGAGGAATTCAGGAAGGCAGAAGTGTGGTGACACGGAAAGCCGAGACATGGTGCAGCCAACTGAGAGGAAATCAAAGAGCGGAGGGTTCAGTAGAACTGACTCAAATTTTGTGAAAAAAGTTGATGATGACTGACAAACTCTCTTTCGTTTGTACATTACAATCCTCTTTTTTTCCATCTTTATTTGTTTTTGAGAGAGTGAGACAGAGCATGAGCAGGGGAGGAACAGAGAGAGGGAGACACAATCTGAAGCAGGCTCCAGGCTCCGAGCCCGACGCTAGGCTCAAACTCACGAACTGCGAGATCATGACCTGAGCTGAAGTCGGATGCTCAACTGACTGAGCCCCCCAGGCGCCCCTACAATCCTCTTTTAGTGAAGGGATATACTTTCCCACTATTCCATGTTTCAAAATATGACTTAGAATCCAATGCAACAAATTTTTTTTTTTGCCATTTTTATCCTTCACATGTAATTAAACAACTTAGCATAATCCTTGACATGAAACTTTCCAGTTTATCCTACTTTCAAAATTATTTTTTAATGTTTTATTTTTGAGAGACAGACAAAGTGTGAATGGGGGAGGGCAGAGAGAGAGGGATACACAGAATCTGAAGCAGGCTTCAGGCTCTGAGCTGTAAGCACAGAGCCTGACACAAGGCTCAAACTCATGAACCGTGAGATCATGACCTCAGCCGAAGTCAGACTCTTAATCAACTGAGCCACCCAGGTGGCCCTATCTTACTTTCTTTTTTTTTTTAATTTTTTTTTAATGTTTGTTTATTTCTGAGACAGAGACAGAGCATGAGTGGAGGAGGGGCAGAGAGAGAGGGAGACACAGAATCAGACGCAGACTCCAGGCTCTGAGGTGTCAGCACAGAGCCGGACGTGGGGCTTGAACTCACAAACCGTGAGATCATGACCTGAGCCGAAGTTGGTCGCTCAACTGACTGAGCCACCCAGGCGCCCCAACTTTCTAATTAAAATAAGAAAAATCTCCCTCTATCCTGCCCCCCACCAATTCTAGTGGAGCATTTTAATTATAGACATCAATTCTGTATTCTACCAGAGGATTAAAGGCAATGGGGTGTTGTTTGGGAAACATATCATATTTTGCAGTTAACTTTATGATATTTAAATTTTAATATTTTAAAGATTTTATTTGGTCAGTGTGTGTGTTGTGTGTTGCTGGTCATTTCTGTTTCTTTCTCCTTTCAAAGAATAAAGAAAGGTAACAATAGTCTTAAGACATTGGGGGTAAAATACAATTCACTTCCATTCAACCCCTGTGGCCCATAATATAACACACAGGGTCATAGCGTGAAAAAAATAAACCCCATTTCCCACTCTCACAATAATTTGTAGATAAATTCTCCTTTTACTAGGTAAACTTGAAGAATGTTTAGCTTAGGTTTTTGATCGGCAGAACGGGTTCTAGAATAGTTTAAGATTGAGATCATGTCTATAAATTCAAAATGCCAAATACTGCTGTCAGGGATGCAGTGGTAAAAGCAAAGAAAAAAATGTTCCGAGGTTGCCTTTACAGATCATGGCAACCAACTATAAATTCCCTGGTCCCTTTCTTGCCTTTTCACTTCCCTCCAACATACTGCATTTTAATCCTGTAAGAACTTGTTCCATTTAAGCCCTAATTCTAGGCATAGTCCTTTGTCATTTTCAAATCTCATGATGTGATGAATACTACACCATTGTACAGATCCTCATTAAAGGATAATAACTCTACTCTTGAATTGTACAGGAAATGATTATAAATATATTTGACTATGACTAGAGTGAAGTTTGAGGTAGGAAGCTTTAACTTTATACTTCATTCAAATAGCTTTTACACACACACAGCAAGTATTTTGGAGCTGTGAAAGAAGCGATCTTGGAGGGAAGTGCCAATTTAGCTAATTTTTGCTAACATAAAAAGATTAGACTGGAAATTTAATGTTTAGGACATCATCAAAAACCATGAGAGTTAATTTTTTTCAACCAAACTGTTGCAAAGCGAAAGTATGCTTTCCAATTTAAACAGTAATTAATGACAGCCTACTTTATTATTTATGCATTAGACCACGCCAAATAGAAAATTAGGGGGGAAATAAAGAGCATCCATGCAAACTGTTTGAAATGGCAGAGTAATGGATTTCTTGTTCCTTTTCCTTCAAGATTTTATTATCAATTTCTATTGTCTCTCATTGACTCGTTCAGACTCAGACTCCAAGCTTAACGATCTAAATTTATTGACCGTTCGTCCTGGTCCAATGTTGCAAGACTTCTGGACACAAGAATGTGGCTACCAGATGTTAGAACTGAAGACTTAACTTAATTGATCCTTGATAATAACCACAGTGTATGTGAGCATCCTTGATAGATGGGCCTCAGCCCTTCCTTCATATTTGATCAAGAGCTACTATGCCCGACCCATAGGTGAGATTAACCTGTAACCTGTCCCAGTGCATCGCTTCATCCACCCAGGTGTAAGCAATCTACAGATTCAGATTTATTAATGACCTCCAGAATCCTATTATCTTCTCCTCCTGCTCTGGCCTTGTTCTCCACACGGAGGCTAGAGTGAGCCACTGGAAACTTTTGCAGGTACCATACGCCCTCTGGTCTTTCTCTGCGGGACTCCCTTTGCCCCACAATGTCCTATTGCGTTGTTTTTCCCACACTGCCCTTAATTCCTCCCATCTCCTGTCTCCACTTCTCCCCATTTCTCGACTGTCACCTGTGCTCTCGCAGAGCCCATTTCATGATAAATTCCTACCCTGTGCCACCAAACTTTCACAGAATTTTCACTCCATCCCTTGAAGAAATCCGTGCTCTCCCCCCGAGACTTTCTTTTATGCTGCCCTCTGAAGTGAACATTTCCTGATCTACTCAAAGGCCAGGAGAGGGACTGGCATTCCCCGAGCTCCTCAAGGTCACTTTTGAAAGAAACGTTCTTGTGTTTTCATGCAATATTGCATTCTCTCTAAGTCAATACTACCCAACTTTTCCAGTCGGTCATCCTTCTTATTGTCATGACACTATCTACCTTTAGTCATCCTGCTACAATTACTGAAGACACTAGCACCACAGAAGTCTTCTATAGCCCATGTTGTACCATCAAACTGGCTCATTCCAGTATTTCTGTGGCCAAAGTGGCCAACAGGTCAGCATCCAGGTTCTCGGGCATTGTCGGGACTACTGACCTTCACCTTTGCCTTGTTTCAACCCCCTAAACGTTTTGACCCTTTGTCCCCAAACTTAAACTCTTCTGTGACCATTTCTTATCCTTCTGTCTCATATCCTAGTGTTCACTGTATTTGCTCATTGTCCTATGGAGGCCTCCAGTTTCTTTATTTTTCGATTATCCCTACTCTATCAATGTATTATTATATAGTTCGACTTGTTCATTCCCTTCTGTCTTGATTCAGCATAGTGGATAATTGCATGATCCCTCATCCAACTCTCTGCATTTTTGTCCTTTCATTGCATACCACCCAGGAACATTAATCCAGGCAACAGGGGCCTTCTGATGTGAACTATGGCCCACCTCTCTTTTCCCCTGTAGAGGTCATTACAGCTGTGTCTGTTATTGTCTCATTTATCCCTTGTCATCTCAAGACCGATATTTCCTCCTGTATTGGTGACCCCATTCTTTGGTGTTTCCTCAGGGTCTTATCCCACCGGTCCGGCACCTTTTCTATTATATAGTTGATCTTTCTTTTTCCCTTGACTCTTCTTTCTCTATTCTTATTGTCAATAAACGGCGCCACGATTTTCGGTCACTCAAGTTAGAAATCAGGAGCCATTCTGCATGTTTTTATCTTTTATGCCCATAGCTACTTCACGACGATAGTAGTAATGATACCCGGGTATCGAGTGACTGCTATGTGCTAGCCATTGTTACAAGTGCTTCACATGTGTTGCTTCAGCTAATCCTTACAATTCTACAAATGATCTATTACTCTTATTACCATTTTGCAGGTGAAGACTCTCAGGTATAGTTAAGTAGCCTCCCCAAAGGCACCCCGCTAGCGAGTGATGGGGCAAACGAAGCACCAGACGCTGTTTGTATCTCTGAAGATATCGTGAATTTTCCTACTAGACTAATATTCCAGGCTGTTGACAGCTCTCGTCTCAGCAGCAATAGTCCCCCAAATGGCCTTGATGGCTCTCACTTGGGACTCCCCAGATTCTTACTCCGTGGTATTTTCCCCACGGATTGGCCTATCATAAACATTAATTTAAATCCACTGTTTAACACCGTGAGTGTTTGGATCAGAAATGGCGATCTGTTCAAATCAATCCCGTCGCTGGTCACAAAATTTAGCATCGATGATTTATAAACGTGTGAATTGGGTTGCATAAAGTTTATGGAGAGGGAATAGTATACACTAGTTAATCCGAGGTTGATACTGATGGATTCAAATCCCGACTCCAGCACTTACGAGCTATTGGATTTGGGGCAAGTTACTGAACCTCTCTGCGCATTAGTTCTCCACCTTTAACATGGGAATCGTGACAGTACCTGTATCAGAGGGGGATTGTTAGGAATAGATCAAATTAGTTAACGTACGTAAAGTGTTTTTAAGGGCACCTGGTGTAGAGTAAATTGCTGTATCAGTGTTAGCTATTATCATCCACATGTGGAGGCTGTGCAAGCTGGTTGAAGATCAGGCTTAGAATTCAAAATAGTCTTGATAAACTATCATACTTTTCATCAGGAGACAATAATAGTTTGCTTGCTGGAATTCATTATAGTAAATATCTGCGATGAGCTGCATAACATTGCTTTGTGATGGAGATCTTGCACTTTGGGGGACTGAATCGTGCTGAAGCCTGTCTTCTAGTATTTGAAGTTGCCCTTCTTGATTTGGAAGCAGAAAGAAAGGCTATTGCCAAAGTAATTCCATATAGACATGTATCCCTTTCCAAACGAGTGTAAAGTTTCTTTTCGAAAAGCATGAGGCTTATAATCCGCATGACATAATTTTCAAGATACTATGTTAGCACCCCAGTAAGCCAGGAAATCAATCCACCAGCCACCACAACCCTCTAGGAAACATCTGTTGGACTATTTGCCATGAGAAAGAATGAAAGTAGGCCTGGGGCCCCTGGCTTAGCAGGGGAGTTCCATCTGGAAGGGGTGATGGAAGCAGCCTGCGAGCTTGGGAATGGTAGCTCTCTCCCGGTTTCCGACAGCAAAGAAGGGACACAGAAGGTGGTTTGGACAATGGTGGTGGCTCATGTTGACCAGTCCTCCAACTCATCCAACTGCTGGAAATAGCATTTAAAACCTGTCTTTTGAGCTAATGCCCTCTTCCACATTTTTTTTTTTTTTTTGAGCTCTGAAAGATCTAGGTTTCTCCATTGAACATGTGATTTGAACAAAATTCAATCCCAATTATTAAGTTTCCAATAGTTTATCTTCTAAGTTAAAACTGGACATACTCAGGAGTCAGGTACATGAAGGAACGCTAGATTTTGAAGAGCGTGATAAAGAAAGAAAACTAAAGATGGATTCAACCTGACCTTGGAAGTAAGTGAGTAACTCACAAAAAGGGGAGGGGTCCTGGGAACCAAAAGAGACAGCCTGACAGCAGACAGAAAACGATTTAACACTCAGACAGGGAAGAAAATTGAGATCCACGACTATGGCCAAAAGATACAACCCAAAAGAAGTGCTTCGAAATGAGAGCTACAGGACAGGCTGGGTTACATAGACTTTTCCCATCACAAGATGTAAGCTAATCTACTTTGCTAAAAACAAACACATTTCACCCCTGAGAGTGTATTAAGTGCTCTGAAAAGGGTCTGGGATTTAATTTGTAAGACACATTTCATCAGATATTTAGAATTTTCGCTGTAGAAATCCTGGCCTCTAATGTTTTTTATTTTCTGATTCCTGAGAGATAATCAGAACCATATTCACTCAGGGAGCAAGTTGCAGCCTAACATTTTCCTAACCCTTATTTTGCGCAATAAGTAAACGTCATATATCAACATTTTTTTCTAAATAAAGTTTTCAAGGAATTTAACAACAAACCACCCCCGCAATACTATTTTTATAAATTAAAAAAAAAAAAGATAGTGTAAGCCAGCTAGAAATTCCTTTATTCATTGCCCTTTGTGAGGTGGAAATGATAATCATTGCACCTGTTTTCCTGCGATACTATTTGCGTTTTCAACTTAAAAGCTCCGAAAAATATCATAATTGTTCAGCACACCTTTATTGAACACTGACTGTATGGCCAACTACTGTGTGAATAAAACATAGCGTAACTCTACCTTGTCTCGTCTTGTAGATCATTTTGTGTGTGTTACATTCACGATATTGTTTTAAATAACTTAACAGAAAAAAAATATGTTTCTCTGAACTCCACAATCAGATAACACAGTGATTAGAGTACTAGTTAACTGTGAATCGACCATCTGGTAACTTGGCTTATATTGATACAGGTATTAAAATACGTAGAGGAAGTAAATCAGATTATCTGATAGGCCTGTGGTTAAAAGATGATAAACGCTGGGGATAGATTAGTGGGAAAATGAAGTCATGTTAATCTGAGTGGTACTTAAAATGAAATAAAACATGCCATTTAAAACTGAAAGACCTAGGACTTACTATGCCGAGCTTTGTGTGAAAGCTTCCACACGTCATTGAAAGCTTCTTAAAAGATAGCTCAAATAGGGGCACGTGGGTGGCTCAGTCGGTTAAGTGGCAGACTCTTGATTTCAGCTCAGGTCATAATCTCATGGTTCCTGAGACTGAGCCCCGCGTCGGGCTCTGTGCTGACAATGTGGAGCTTCCTGGGGATTCTCCCTCTCCCTCTGCACCTTCCCTGCTCACACGTGTGCACACACATGCTCTCCCTCTCAAAATAAATAAACAGACGTTAAAAAAACCCACATAGCTCAAACAGAATGGGGTATTCTGGAAGTTGCCCGTTTCTGTTATCTCCAACTCATTCCTCTTCGTCAACATTGTTATTTCTAGAAATCCCTTTTCTTGGCGCCTTTCTCTTGGTTCATGTCTCTCCTCTCCATCCTCCTTCCACTGTCAAGTTCAAGCCTTCAAACTTGACAAGTGCAGTAGCTTTCAAACTGCTTAGTCACCCTCCAAGCTACAATCACAAACCTATCTAATGCATGGCATGACCACATTGTTTTCTTGCCTATAATCTCTTGGTGGGTTTCTAGAACCCAGTGATGGAATCTACACTGGACCAAAGGCACAGGCATCTTCCCAAAATCGGAGCAAAGAGAGAGATCTAAGACAAAGAGTAATGGATACACAAGAAGTTAGGGCTAGGAGGGTGGCCACATTGAAGTCTTGAATACAAAACTAAGGTATCCTACTCAGTTTGATAAGTGACAGACATCTACCAGAGAGTTTTTATATCAGCGGGGTGCTTAGGAAAATCAATCTTGCTGTGTATGTAGTCTGAATTAGAAGAGAAAGCACCTGGAGGTGCATTGGTCGAAAGCCCAATGACTTAACTATTGCCACGATTTTGAGCAAATAAACAGTGAGGTCCCAAATCAGGATGATGGCAGTGAAAATGGAAAAGAGGGCAGAGGTGTCAGTGGGGTTGTTGTAGATGATCAGTAGAGAATCAGGAAATACAGAGTCAAGCAGACATAGCCATTGCTTATCGCTTGTAGAAATCTTTCGTTGCTTAGCTTTATTGCCAACGATTTAGAAGTATCTGTTCAGTTCTTCTAGGATAAAAGTGATTACCACTTTGATTTTCCAACGGGTTAAGTAGAGCAAAGAGAAGTGTTCAGCAATATGCTGGGAGGGCCAGCACAGGGAGGGCCTGTGGGTGCTCTAGCTGCTAACTTTTGTGACCTCTTTGCAGCCTTGTCCTATGACCTGTTTGCAGTCTCCGAAAGAAGGGCCAGCCATGTCATTCCTTATGAGAAAGGTCTTACTTAACTGTCTTAAAGGTCCATATCTATCAAGACGTTAAAAAGAGTGGTTTGCGCCAAGAAATGGTGAAGAATTTTCATGCAATAGCTGTAGGGGGCTGGGGTATTTCCACATTATAATGAGAGCCCGTGATCAGAACAGATGGACTTTAGAAATCTCAGCGCCCCTTGTCTCAGGGAGGACCCTGCAGGTTACCTTATGGGCTGCACAGTCCTGTGCTATAATTGTGTTATTACTGGAGGAAAATCTTCCAGGCCACTGCCGTACCCCATGTGTCTACCAGTGCAATAAATATCATAAATAAATACCACAGCACATTTAGTTTGCTGGGTTCTAAGGATTTTCAGCTGGGAGGGGACCTGTGACCTTTGTACAATAGTTCACGTGTTATTTCTCGCTGGATGTGTTATTTTTCGCTGGACGTGAAGCAGAAGATTTCAGAAATTTCAGAAGACTGCCTTCCCCTGCTTAAGCCTGACTATGGTCCAGTCCACCTACAACTTCATAAAAATACTGTTGAGCCACTTTCTTTTATAGGCAGAGACGATTTGTTGGTTGGGATGAGCAATGAAAATTTTCCAACTGTTTCCACTGAGAGCCAAAGGTGCTTTGCTGGGTTCACAATTTAGCAGCCAGTCCTTAAGGCTCTTAATGGAAATGAGTAAGTTGGGAGACAGGAAACACTGGCCGATTTTGGCTTTCTACCTCCCTCTTCCATTTTAGACTCAGAGAAACACCACGAATGTGGTGGCTGGGGCAGATCGGGTGCCAAGGCCGATGGACCTGGTGGTAGAGGAGGACGTTCTCTGGAACTCTTAAAGGCCACAATGCTGTTTTTAGAAGGAAAATACTTCCAGGACGATACTGTGGCCTTTAACTTAATTAGTCAATTAAAGAAAGAAAGTCTCTCACAAGAATCACGCAAATAAAAGGAAGCTGCTTAAGGTTGCTTCCAGGGTAAGAAGAGAATCTTCTGCCATGCGGAGGCCAGAAATGTGGTTGCAATGTTTTCCAAGGAGCATTGTGAGGCTTTCAAAAATTCGTAAGAGGTTCTTGATGGGCTCCTGCGTGGGGATCTACAGTCCAGTTCCCGAATCATGGACTTAGGAGGTAGCCTCTTATAAAGGCCTTCCTAGAGAAACATAAACATTTCTATCTACATTCCCATTCCAAAACTTCATTTCTGTGACATTAAAAAGCAACATATCTAACGCCATCATCTGGGATTATTTTATTCAATTGGAATGATGTCAAAATTAAAATATTGAAATACGAAAGGCTCTCAATAAAATTCAAAGATCCTCTTTAATATTGAAATCTTCTCTTTCTAGGTGGCACTTGTCAAATGTGGGGATTCCAAAGTAATTCTAATTAGTTCTAAAATTCCTCACCTCAACTGGATTTAGGTATAATTTCTACACATACCACACCCCGGAGGTACATTTTTAATTGAGAAATTTTTTCTACTAATGATGCATATTTTCATTCCAGTCTTTGCTCTCATAGAAGTCATGCCCTTGTAGGTGAAGACAGCAACTAAATACTCATATATATAATATGCCTGTGGTTTTTGCTTTGGAAAAGTACAAAAAGTAAGACTTAACAGAAGACCATGGGGGAGGGGAAGGAAAAAAAAAGTTAGAGAAGGAGGGAGCCAAACCATAAGAGACTCTTAAAAACTGAGAATAAACTGAGGGTTGATGTGGGGTGGGAGGGCGGGGAGGGCGGGTGATGGGCATTGAGGAGGGCACCTGTTGGGATGAGCACTGGGTGTTGTATGGAAACCAATTTGACAATAAATTTCACAGTAAAAAAAAAGTAAAGGAGTATAGAGTGTGTGTAATAGGGGCAAAAGGAGATGTCATAATGCTTGATATATGACACAAAGGTAACCAAATTAAATTCATAAAACATGACAGGTCGTCATCCGAATTATTCAGGCTCTTAAACACCAGCTAATGCGAACATGGAAGATAATTTATGTTCCATTTTGGTTTTCTTCATAGTTTTAATTCATGAGATGATAAACTACTCCTTTTACTTGGTCTCATGCGATCTTACGACTTTAGTTTCTTTAGGTAAATAGAGAGTGATGACGGCCTTTTGTTTGAAAGCATTTCCTAATGTTTGGAGGAACATGTTATTCCCACTTAAAAGGTGTTTTAACGTGAGTTGATGAAATTCTTCCTTGCCCACTAAATTTTATATAATCTTTGTGTCCTTCAGTCTCCCTAGGTTCACTTACCTGTGTAGATTTACTCATCACACATCTTCCTCCAGTACTGATATTTATTCATGGAGTAGGGAAGCCAAACAAGTTGTATCTGAATGATGCGGAAGACTGCCAGGCATATTTAGATATGGAAATATCTAGATATTTGGAAACAAACTATGGTTCTGTGTGATTTCTTCCTCCACCATTGAATATTTAGTCAATAGACTCTTGAGGGGCAATTGAATTAGAATATTTCTCATGTATCGTCTCCACTCAGTAGATGATATTAAAGAGAAGCTAAGTTCCACGGAGTTTGTTAAAACATACATTTTTGTTTTGAAGAAATAGAAACTTTTCCTTTGGAAATAGTAAATGTTCTTAAGTGGAAATTGTATCAACTTTTCCTCCATGCTGAGCTCCTGAGTTTCAATAATTTCCAGGTAAGTCAAAGGTTCAGTACAATGCTACCGCTGTTCCAATACGTCAGACTTTCTAAGTAAGTCTTGTCTTTGCTTTAATGATAATGATCTGTCACTGTATGACTATCTCAGTTCCAAGGAGTCATTTATCTACCGCATGACCTCACATTAGCACTTTGCAGGCAGCACATTTCCAAGCTATTTTTGCACTCTGATTTTGCAGAATCTTTTCCTATGAATTTTACGTGGTTAACTTAGAAATAAATTTTTTTCTTATGCTAAGATAAACTCATGAGCGTCGTGGAAACCCTGGGGACATGACTCACAAACTTACCATGCAAGAAAAAATAGCTTTTAGGGTGTATTTTCATTTGGTGTTTTATGTAAATATTTATGCTTTGGGGTTTGCATGTATACAGTCTTGTGAATGGCTTCCGTATTTCACTGAGTGTATATGCAGCATTCTTAGAGAATCAAGATGGCAGAACAGTCCATAACGAAGACGTGTCAGCCATCTTGTTTGGGATCTCCAGGCACAGGGCCACTTGCACTAATGGTGCGCTGCAGGTCACAACACACCGTCACTGTCAAGTCCTGCAGGAAGGCTTTCGTTTTCACTCTCTGTTTTATTCTTCATCCCTTATGCAATGCGTCTGACTTTTTTTAGCTGGTATAGTACTTATTGATGGTTTATAGCATATCTTTCTATATATTTCATTGATTTCTGCCCCTCATTTATGATTTTCTTTTTACTTTTCTCTTTTGGTTTTTGTTCATTGATCTTTTTCCATCATGGGGATATAGAAATATAGCAAAGATCTCCTGTGTGTTGGTTTTCTGGGGCTGCCATAATGAAGTACCACAGAGGAGGTGGCTTAAGCAGCGTAAGTGTATTTTTTCATGGTTCTGGGGAATAGAAATCTGAGGTCAAGGTGTCCCGTTGCTGTTCCTTCTGAGGGTTATGAGGAAATATCTCCTCCAAATCTGTCTCCTTGGTTTGTAGATGGCCATCTTTCTCCCATGGTAGTGCATTGGCTTCCCTCTGTTCTTGTCCGTGTCCAAATTTCCTCTTTTTATGAGGACACCAGTCATACTGGATTAGGGCCTACCCTAATGATCTCATTTAACTTGATTACCTCTGTAGAGGTCCTTTGTCCAAAGAGGTCACATTCTGAGGTACTGGGGATTAGGATTCAGCATATGAAAATTGGGGGGGAACACAAGTCAACCCATAACACCTTGTTAGAGTAGCATTTACAATCTATTGGGGAAAGGCCTTTGATAAATAATTTAAAACTCAGATCATGATAAGTGCTGTAAGAAAATATAAACCAAACAAAAAGTGAGGACTGGGGCAAAGGAGATTGGCTGGAGCAGAAACAAACAGCCCCAGAAGGTGCAAATGCTTCTCTAAGGTCATGGTCACACTGGATGGACAGCACTGACAATAGACTGGATATTTTCTGCTTTGTGGGATACCAGGAACTCACTTTTTGGTGAAGATTCATCTTAATCTTGGGGACGAGGTCCTATAAAGAGGCTTTTTCTATGTAAAATGAAGGCACCAAGTTTGCCCTTGAATGGAGAGGCTAATACTGGCTATGCTGTTTGACATACTATCGTACAAGGTATTTAAGGTCAGTAGGGCAGTCGTTCTAGAGCAATTATTATGATGTTACATGATTTATATGACATCTTTGGAGAGCAGGGCCAGGAAAAGGCAGAGGAAGCTGGGATATGAGACCTTGGGGAGAACTATGAGAGACGGGGTTCTGGTTGAAAGAGCCCAGGAGGAGAGTCACCAGTGGGGGAACCCCTGGACAAATGGTCTTTTCATTGGATTTTCCTAGGGCCCATGCTCTGACATACAGTTTTAGGTTTTCTTTCTTTGAATTATGCAACTCTTATATTATTCCCAGATTTTCAGCAAACCTTTGGGGAACTGCTCTGGTCTGGTCACATCTGTGCTGGGAGGTGGCTCTGTGTCATCTGAGACCTGAGCTTTAGGGGCATCACCAGTTAAAGAAAGAGTGGGACCCTGAGAGAGCAAAGTTGTTGAAGGAGCTTGCCCCACAGAGGAAGTTAGCAGGGTGCCTACGTAGGCTCTGCAGGTTCTTGGGGAGGGATGGGGCAGCTCCAAAGACCATGAGGAACCCTCGTTGACTGATTTCACGTAAGATGGGAGTCTTGGATTGTTGTTATGTAAGTAGATTGATGGGAAGATGTGAAGTCTCAGAGACACGTATGTTCTCTACAAAGATAATCACTAGCCTTACCTTGGCACTCATTTTCACTTAACATACCAAGAAATTT